>NC_089980.1:29606861-30300611 GCF_036417845.1 Apteryx mantelli
AGCGAGCAGGAAAAAAACCCCAGCCACTTAAAGCAAAAAAATTGGCATTGTCCCAACATAAAGTTATCAATACTAAAACAAGCCTCAGTGCTTACGAGGGACTGAAGCACCACATGAAGAGATCCCCAAAGGCTTCCCTTGCTGTAGCAGTCTGTGAAGTGAGCTGGATTGCTAGATGAAGAGCACTTTCAGGGCACACAGCTGCCCCGCAGAAATTCTCTCCCCCACACTTCTCCAGAGGGGGCTTTTCTGCTACACAGCACTGCAGTGCAAGGAGCACAATCGCATTCGAAGACTACCACAGCACTGTGGCAGCTTTACATGTTAGTGACATTTTTAGATATACTATTTTTAAAAGATAACCCTGGAAATGTGTGAAATCATGCAAATGTATATTTACTTCTGGGAAAAGCGAATGGATCCTTAATTTTTACCAATCTAGGTACAAATTAGCTCTAGGGAGTTCATACTACGTATTTAAAAGAATTGCCACTAAATTCACATATGGCCTTCTTATGTAAACAGCTATTGTATTAGAGCCTCAGCTTGCATAGATCCAGGCTGTTTCACTGAAATCAACACACTGTTGGGAATTAATGCTAGCTGAGGATCTGGCTTGTTAAGATTACCTAAATGAAAGGTGGGTTATGTAAAAAACAAAGTACCATAAGATATCTCAGTGCAGAATCATAACACTCCAAGCTGAAGTCCAATACCAGATTCACCATACATCCCAGGAACACGGAAGTGGATGGGACTGCCTGACTCCCAAATTCCACCTTCCTGATGTTTGGTCCAGAGAGGTCACAAGATGATCCTCTCTTCACAAACCCGTACAACACAAACTAGAACATACTTCCCAATACTCTACAACAAACTTTTAGCTCAGAGTAAAGACCAAAAGCTAGAACTTTTTCCTTTTTTTTTTTTCTGAAATGAGTAACAGTAGGTCTCTTCACAGACACACCTAAAAATACTCTATCCCCCAAATTAGCTACATTTTGTTTCCCATTTTTGTCTCTAATGCCCTTTAGTAATCTTCCTCTATATCTGAAAAAGGAAAAACAAAGTGTGAATACTACTATTGTTCTAACTTGAGCCCATATTCCCACTACTCTAGTAATCCAGTTTCTATTTGGGATGGCATGCAACACTGACACCAAAGAAATCACCAGACGGATTTAGTAGAACCATGCTGTGATCTCAGGCTGACATAGAACAAGCCATAAAAGGACTCTGTAAACTCTAAAAATCAAGGAAAAAAAATAAAGCAACTCTTTATAATGTATTTTTTTCAAACTGTATACTAGTTTTTGTGTAAGATATGTATTTTTAATGATATCTGGCTTAACTGTTAACTTGTATCCTTGAAAATAAGCTAATGTTGGCAACCCCTGCATTTTTCAGAAAATAATGGAACGGCATGTACCCATAAAACTCAAACTGCACCCAGTTTCTTGTATTTGTAAATTCCACCTAATCTTTGTACTTGATTCTCAGCTGAAGGTCCTTCTGCGTAAGGTTTGCATATTTCTAAGAAGAGGCAGTTCAGATATTTCTATTCTAGTTATCAACCATACCACAAGAACTGAAATAGCATCAATTAAAATTGTCATTGACCTCTTACAGAGTGCTGATGTAAGTGTCATTCTCCCTGTGTCCCAGCTGCTTTTCATACAACGGGATATTTGATTTCCTCTGAACATTTGATAGAAAGATGAAGCTGTCCAATGTTTCCAATTAAGAACAGTTTGTGTCCTACAGTGGATTTAACCACTTCATTAAATCAGTCATTACGGATCTCCTCACAGCTCTATTTTCAGTTGTAAGTTTTTCACTTACGGAATCTAATAAAATCATCAAGAAGTTTAGATTTCATTCATATGCCAATATCACAGAGATGTAATTAAAAACCGTCACCACTCTTCCATCTGCCACTGCTGCGTGTTGTCAGATCACCTAGCGGGTATGTACTCAGAATGCTAAGAAGTCTCTTGCAAATGAATGCGATCTGAACAGAGCACGTCTCTGTTATCTAGATACCAGCTTCAACTCCATACTTCTTTTACAACTTCTAGTATTGCTCTTTCTCAACGCTAGGAATTTAGCTGCACTCTGGTCCAGCACATAACCAGTGCCTATATGGGAGTGAAATGTTTCCCCTTTCTTTTGGGGAATATTGCCAATACACTTCCTTGCCTCTTTCAGATGTGACTATCCTTCTTCATGTCTCTGTTTTGTTCCGTTTAGACCAGCGTAATGTTAGACCCTTTCTGCTGATGGGTATGCATGCAGAATTAATAGACTTCATCTATTACAAAAAGATGTTGGCAGGATTTTTGTTGGCAGCAGACAGAATAAGCACATAACTCCCTTAGTGGTTCAGTTACCCTGGTTGCCAGTCAGATTCAATATTGGCCTCAAGGTGCTCCCTCTTGGCCCTTAAAGCCCTGGGGAATGCCGATCCAAGCTGCCTGCCCAATGCAGCAATCCCCTCACCTTCCTGAGTGCGAGGGAGGCTCTGCTCAGCCCTCTCTCTCACCAGTACGCATACAAATGGGCCCAGCTAACTAGTGACTTCACTGCATCTAGTACCTCTCTCCTGCAGAAAAGTCCCACCTACTGCGATCACCAAAGCTACACTTTTAGAAGTAGGTGACAGTCATACACCGATCCTCATAATAATTCACATTATCTGATGAAAGGATTAAAAATAGCAAGGTCTCCTTCGTATAAATTAATCCACATAATCTACCTTTATTTCAATCCAGTAAAACTTTCAATAAGTAAATCATGGTTGTATGCAATACACAATTAAAGAAGAACGATTAATTATTCTTTTGACCCTCACACCCATGAATAAAACATAAGCACTCCTATTTGGTTGTATACCGGCTAACAGGTTTTGACTTTGCAAGTGCTTGTATACATGTGTTCATCTTTATAGTCTTAAGCTGCCCTATTCGGTAACTGAAACTGTCTTTAGTAGCAAGGCATTTGCAGGATTTATATAAAAAAAGTTTTTACTTTAAGAAAATTTGATTATATTCTGAAAATAAACACATTTAAAACAAAGTATATCCAGCTTTTTTTTGAAGGGAGGACTAGATGATCTTAACTAAGCAGTGGTTATCTGAATATCCTTCCAACCCTATGACCCTTTTAGGCCTTTGCGGCACTTGCCTCAATATTGCCAGTAGTAATGAAGCATAACGAGTGACAGAGTTTGCCTTTCTAGTAATAAATGCATTTGCAAAACAATTGTATGAAAATACATAGTAACAATTGCATTTCATAATATTATTTTAAAAGCATGAAGATCAAACTAACTGAAAAGACTGTTTAAGCAATAGTCAATAAATATATTTTTATATATATTCGAAAACTTTTTATCTTTGCAGGGAATAGTCACATCAGTCCTCTCACAAAAAAGGTTTTCATGGACAGGAATTTTAAGTTTCCTCTTAAACTTCAGCTTCCCAGTAAAAATTCAGCTTTTCCAAAAATCACCTCTTGGAAAAAGCTTACTGACATTGTTCCCAGAGACACACATCATTATGTTTGAATGGAGGGCACAGCTTGTGTTTTTAAAATCCTTGTTATACTTAACTGCTGATACACCCCTGCATTGCAGGCTTATTTCAGAGCACTAAAAGACAACACAAAATGAGAAAGCTGATCCTGGCCTCATTTTATCTTACTGGAAAGTTTGGCTCAACTCCAAACTTCCCTCAGTTTAGCTCTATGCCGTTAGTTAACAAATTACTTGTCAGTATAAGAAAAAAAAGATTCAGCTACTTTACCTTTCCGAGATCATTTTCCTTGAGGTCTGTTTCCTAGGGTTATTCTGTGTGAGAGAGCTTTCTGTGACAGTCCCATGTCAACACAAAGTGCATGTCGAAAGAACCACAAGCCATACCTTCAGTGTAATTGCTACAGGTACACGGTGATTGCTGCAAATAAGCAATTATTTTTATCATAGGAAAAGGAGGTGTGGTTTACTTTGCATTTGTTAGAGGGTCTGTAGGAGTTTTCACAACAGAGAATCAACAGTGCTTTTATTTTAGCAACAAGAGCTGTTCAACTGATGGTATTTAAGGAATGAGGTCACACATTCAAGCTGTTTAGATACAACAGTGTTCAAAGATGTCAGTCAGGCTCCAAGTAGATAAAAAGTGCATCGGCTTATCAGCCAGGCATTTCTAGTGCTGGTGTGTGGTGCACATTTAATAGCACGAGGCAGGAAGGTGAACTCCCGGCACAGAAGGACGGTTCTCAGGCCCCTTTACACTGTAGTGCAGTTAGAAAATACAAATTGTAAGACCTGATGCCTGAGTCTGTGCATGCCTACATTTGAACGGTTCAAGAAAAAACAGTGCACATATCTTAGTAGGTTTTCTCTGTATCAAGAAAGATCTCAGTAAGACAGATATTGTAGCAGAAAATCCTAGGCAACAGAATACATTTCATTTACTGTATTGGTGAAGGTTTTTCAGTAGTGGAAGCTACTAATCTGACTTTAGAACTTTATCCAGATATATTTGATTAAGATGGAAGATCTGGCCCAAGAATTTCAATGGTAGAATATATTTGAGTGGTCCAGTCCATCCATAGAAAGACCAAAATCTTTAAGTACAGTAAGTAAGCTTTAAGTACACCATTTTGTAAAAATTGGGGCTAACAGCTGACATGGTCTGAAATTAGTTGGTATAAATGTAACTTCAGCAGATATTTTCTTGATCACAGCTAGACTTCAATCTTTTGTAAGAAAAATCCCCAAATTGCTGACAGTTAAGTGGTCCAAATCTGATCTACCATATGCAATTCAACTACAATCAACAGAATTGCAAACACTGATATCAGATTTGATTTGGCCCACAGTCTTTACAATAAATTTATTTAAGTTAAAAAAGTTGTCCCTTTTTCTAAATACAAGTAACATGTTTACATAGACACGTTTATCTGAAAAATGTAAATTATATCTTACAACATATATAAATCAAATGTTTTTATACTGTTTTCAATGAGAAATGATTTATTTCTTGTGCTTGTTTAAATTTCTTTATACTAGTTGGCAAATAAGTGATACGTTCTTTCTCAAAACATACTTTACAAAGACTATTTGCTGCTGAAGTTTTTGTAAGTATATTACTGATATGTTTTAAAATTATTAGTTCTGTTACAATAGAGCCAAAAGTTAGGCAATATAATCCTTTCTCTAAATTTACACAGGCCAAGGCTCCATGCTGAAAATATTTACATGCATGATTTCAATAAAATTGTTCACATTAATAAAATTACTGATGTGTATAAATGTTGCAGAATCCGAAAAGATTACAGCATTTGGTAGAAAAAACACTGCAATTGTTCTTAATATAGGCAGGGTAAACCAGGCTGTCAGGCAGCTATCTGTCTTAAATTATTGTGAAATAGCTTATGCCAAATATATTTCCTCTGACTTTATAAATGCAGTACAATTTATTTCCAGCCCTTACACATTTAACAGATACTTTCATTAGGCTTTAGTAATTTACATCACATGAGGATAACAAGATTGGGTCTTTATACTGGTAATTATTTCAATAAATCTTATTATTATACTTCTAGCTTCCCCTAAATTGTATTTTACTGTTTATGTACTGAAGGAATAAGATTGCAACAGTGATGAGAAAAATTTACAGCTTAGTTTAATTTACACAGTTTCATGTTTACACAGAAGCCAAAGATATCCTACAAGCCTCACTTGCACGTAAGTAATTTTCACTCAAGGGAATGAGCCTGTGTTGCTTAATGGTGATACTAATGTGCATAAAGAATTAGCTCCAAAGCGAGGGCCTGAATTCCAAGAATTAGCTCTGAGAATCTGCTGAAACTCCGCTCCATTATTTCCGTACATCCCCAAGGGACTGCAGAATTAGTCCTAGGATGCCACAAATCCCAGAATAATTACGTGTAACTGAAAGACATTGCAACTTCGAATTTTTCCAGACTTGATCCTGTTTAACATTTGTTATGTTAAAGAGGAACAAAAAAAGACGGATAGGTAAAAATCTTTAATAGGGACTGAATTCCTAAGTCATGCTTACTGCATGGTATAACCCTTCATTTCAAATTATTTTTATATATTATTTTTATATCAAGCAGCAAGCTAAGAAGAAAACTGTAACACTGAATTTCTACTAAGTAAAATTAACAATTCCTCCTACTTCCCCACTTCTTAACCTGGACAGCAGTTATCTTAACTATATGATATTCAAGATTTATCTCTAGAGAGAAAGAAGAAATATGAAATGCCCAACTGTACAAACAATCAGTGGAAAGTGCTGCCATAGAAAGGGAAAGTACTGAATGGAAGAGCCAGCAGGTAAACTGAGACACTTGCAATCAAACATTTTTCGCTTGAAAAAAAATTTCACTCATGTGACAAAAATTATTCTTGTTTGCTCTGCAGTGTATTAGTCATCCTTTTCTTCCTCTCCCCCCACCAACAGTGGGCATAGATAATTCATGTCCTTTCCTTGTTACAAAATCAAATTAATTAAAATCTGCCTGAAAAAGATTGCTTTTTCTTTCTGGAGTTGGGAAGATGTAACCCCTTATTTTTCATCTTGCAATTTTAGCACTCTTTGTCTCCTTTGTTTAGTCCAAGAATAGCCTAAATCTGTTCAAAACCAAAATTTTGATTTAGGCTAAAAAATAATTTATACCTGGTCTTCGTATCCAATGTATCATTTGTTTATATTCATCAAAAAGGAGGGAAACCTGTTGCTGCCCACTGGAAATACCTTTTCCATAGACAACGCTAACTAAGAGATAAGATCCTGGAGAGTCTGCCTGCTCTTCTAAGATTCGCACTGACTATTCTGCCTCCGTGTGAACTCTCCCCACGGCAGAAGCTGATGCAGAGACGCACAGACCTCTTATTAATGAGCATTTGCATTAGCACTGGTTTATGCACAGATTTCACAGAGGTAGGCTAAAGAGAGCGAGCCAGTGCTTCAGTCAACGTAAGCTGTCACAGCCACATCGCCTGTGTTAGTTCACATCTCCTGATGATCCTCCCACTTAGGGCCTGGGCTGAAGCAGACTATTCCTGAACCGTTTTGGTCCTGCTTCTCTCCAGATAGGAAGGCACAGAGCTGGGGCAACACTGGGCATCTCTGGGCCCCAAGTCCCTCACAGGAGAGACTAGAAACACTTTCTGCCAATCCACGTGCCATGGTTTGTATCTCAGCCGACCGCTTAGATTTCCACAGCAGCTTCCAGTCAGGGTTGACCTGAATCCTGATGACGGAAGCATTGGAGCAGGGCAGTAACTAATGACCGTATGTAAAAGAAAAGAGGGCAGGTTTGACCTCCAACAGCTGTTCAATACAATTGTGACATTACACACTGGAACAACTTTGCTGAGATACAACAGGTTAGAGGTGACAAATGCTACAGAACACAGTTTTTAGTGTAATTCAAGCTGTAGCACAGACAATAAGACCTGAGATACTACTTTCTTACATTCACCCAAACTGCTGTTACAATCTTGTAGAATTGCATCAGTGCTGGAAATGTTTTTCAATTCATACTGGACTGCATTATTAAACAGCATCAAGACTACATTAATAAGGATTCCTACGACCATAAATCTCTTTTAAAACTTTTGACCAAAACTCTCTTGTCTATCCAGTACAGTAAAACATCTGAATAGCTTTCCAGACAAATTAAACCTGTATTAAGTTTTCCACTAAGCAGTTTTCAATCAAGGTCATTTACTGCCATTACAACCAATTTGTAGCATACTAAGAACATTTTACCACATTATTATTTCATGATATCAAGCTGCTGGGTGATCCACCTTGTTTCGGGGCTGAACAGCACTGGCACAGTCATTTTACATATATGATTCAGAAAATCTGCTATTGCTTCTTACAGATGGAGTTCAAACAGAAATGAATGACTGGGTCTTTTTCAGTTATTTATCAGACATACTAGCAATTATATTATGAAATAAATAGAGGAGAATGGTTCTAATTTTCTATTATTCAAGGAATATTACCATTCTGTTACACACTGTGCTTACTTTTAGCCAGATCCTCAGCTAGACTAAACCAGCAAACCTCCATTATGTTAATTAATCTATGTCATTTAGTCCAACTGAACACAACTACCTTCATGATTTTTCTGTACTTTTATGCCTGCGCATGTAATATGCTTGTTTCTTGTGGAGAAGTAGAACTACTAAGCATAAACACAAACAGACCAAGGTCCAAACGGCTGAGCTTGAAATGGCCTCACCATTTTTCTACTATTAGTGCACTGACATCACACATCAGCTTTAAAAAGAATTACCCCCAAACTGGCATACGTTGTCATCTCTCAGTCAGCTGTAGTATATGCTATCTCACATATCATTCTTCCTTATGACAGCCACAGCCTGTGACCGAGCCTTCTCCACCAGATCTCTCAAAATGGTTTCAGGGAACCAATTTAGCACAGTCACACAATAATGCTGAGTAACTCTGATCCCCATCAGGCGTCACTGCTGCTGCTGCCGCTGCTTCTGAGTCATTACATTTTCTGAGGAAGAAGTCTTCTTTGCCAGCCCAAACCTTCTTTGCCATACCAATGCTGAGTTCAAAGTACACTTGGCAAATTCCCACAACAAAACAAAATGTCCAAATAAGTTCCTGTAGGGAAGGAATGATAGCCCATCCCTATCCATTACTTGGAAAAACCTTCTGTCTTCTTCCCATTTCTTTTCTTTATACAGGAGTCAAATTCTTTTTATAAGTCATACATCCAAATCTTCAAAATGAAAACTTTCTGAAAAGCAACTTTGGACATCACTTCAGCACTCTCTGCCTTCTTTCCCTTAGGTCTTCATAATTTTCCTTTTTTCCTCTATAGCTATTTTCCTCTTGCTATGCTTGTTTCCTTCAAACAATTTTTAATCCTTTATGGCTTTTAAAAAAAAACATGTTCTCTTTAATTTACTCCCTCAGCACTTTGTCCAATTCTTCTACTCTCCCCACACCAGTTAGGCTTTGGGTAACCTTTCTTACAGGTCTCAAAGTCCCACGTGCTCTCAGTTCATTTCCCTTTGTCAAACGCTGACCCCACAAATCTTCCCTCAGCTCTCCTCCTAGTTGCAGCTTGGGTAGCTTGACTTTGCCATCTTACAGATACATAAAAGGCACTACTCAAAACCATGATGTGTTTTACTGTTATTTCTGCCTTATTTTTAGAGTAGTCAACAGCAGTAGCAATTTTCTATCTATTACTTATTTTGTGAACACAAAATTAATCTCCATACATTACCAAGTTAACCCAAATCAATATATTGTTTATTTTAAGACTGTAGATTTCTTATTCACCACCAAGAGAGATGATAATGAAGAGTCATGCTGCTCTGTATATATAGTCCATTTTTAAGATTACAACAAGTATCAGTGTGTTCTTAATCCATAAGGTCATATTGCAGTTTGGGACAAAGCCAGCATCTGACATACAATCAAAGACAAAAGCCAGACCGCTTTGGGCAACAAGTGCCGACAGCAGATTAAATGCCTTGCTCTGTAAGCCTAAAGATACACAATGTATTCTCTTTCAGTGAGAGACTGATTTAAAACATTTTCATCTAGCAGACTGAGGCCAAGGATGGGAGTTGAAGCTCTGTTCTTTGGCAGAGGGAGGGAATAGGGAATGAGAATGGTGTGTTTAACCTGCCAGATCAGGAAGAAGAGACCCCCTTAGTTAGAGGGAAGCAAGCACTGCGTGATAATAAGAAGGTGTCTGTGTTCTGTACTCCAGGCCGGGTCTGAAGGGCCACTAAAGACACCACCAACAAAAACAATCCAGAAAAGACACACCTTTACAGAAAGGGGAAGGAAGGGAAGAATGATACCTCAAAGATGTCCACATCTTTCCTTCAAGCATGGCACTTTCTACTACACAAACTTTTAAATGTCACTCCTCCTATATACTGGCCTATATAAGGACATAAGTCCTTTATGTATAGACCAATGAAGTCTTCAGACTGTAAGCACTAGCCTCTGAATTCTTTAGAGCAAGGATATCAGCATCAGAAACCCATGTGAGAGGGAACACAAGCCAAGGAAGAAGCAGTCATAAGAAGCTTTTTCAGCTCCGAAAATACCCAGTCATGCTCTGCTGACTGCTGAAATGACTTTTCTTTCTCAACCAGCCTATGTAATGGCTTTGCAATGTTGGCAAACCAACAGATAAGCTTTCTATAGTAGTAGTCCTTTAAAACTTCATACACCTGTGAGAGTCTGAGGGGCTGATCAATACTGAACTGCCTCAAGTTTGTCAGTGGAAATTCCCTCTCACTTGCAGCGTGCTCGGAGTTAATCGCCTCCTTGTGAAACAGCCCGTACTTCTTTGGATTGAGATTCAGGCTGGCAATAAGCTTATCACAGACCATTAACAAATGTAATGGTTTTTGTTAAAAAGTTTTAATACACACCAGCATATCTCGCAGCCCCAAAGAACATGCCATGTAAGATTGTCTCTGAAATACTTCAGATGCACTATCTGAGCAAAAATATAGCTTAAAATGTCTATACACTTGCCCTTCTGTTAAAGTAGGTCTCCCTTTTCCATCCCCTGTTGCCCTTTACATCATTTCACCCGCCAAAGCATATTTTTAAAACCAATGTGGAAGCTGGACTGAATCTGCTGCATGGTCTCTTCGTCCTACTACGCATGAGATCACAATAAGTGCTTGTGATTTTCTAAAATTACTTAATTTAGTTTTCTGTGCAAACAGCATCTGCAAAAATGCTATCATTCTTTTAACCAGTACTATGTGAGACAAAAGGATTGGTTAAAGATTCAGTTATGCCTTCCTGATACATCTGCCATGATGGAAATATTTTTGCCTTCGATAAAACTAGAGATTTTTACAAAACAGGAGATTATCAGGTTATCCAAGCCTCAAACTTCTGCTGAACCAGCATAGTGAAACCAACGTCTTTGTTGATCAGGAAAACAATATCAAATTTCTGCCTGGAAAATTTCTCAGACTACTGTGCTGTGTAGAAAATCCTTCATTTAGTATATAAACATATCTGTGAATGAAAAGATAAGGTAAAGCCTACATATTGGTAATTGATAACTTGTTAAAATCTTTTCCTTGAACTACATTTAAAATATTCCAAAGAACAAATAACCATCATTTCTCTCCAGTATTCCCCTAAACTCATTCTTTACCCCTCCTCAGAAGCCATAATGTCAAGTATCACTACAAAGAAGGAAAATATTACAGAACTTAGACTAGAATATTTTTCCCTGGTGATTTTTTAATAGCATTTTGTATTTGCTGGTTTGTGGTTTGGCTAGCCTTTTCCTCCCCTTCCTAGTTGTACTACACTGACATTTAAAGAGCTTGAGAAAATGAGCGTTCCATATTGTATGAGTGTTTATAAATTGAAAAGACAAAATTTCCATTCACGATCACTCAGAAAGTTAAGATCTAGCTAACACTGCAGTTACAAAGGAGGTAATAACTCAGTCATTGGAAGGGGAAAAAGTCCACCATAAATTCCTGTGCAGACACTACCTCAAAACTGATTCATCACACACAAGTTACTTAGATTACAACAATCTGAGCTCAAGCATGGTTTCACCCTTTCCACAAGTACCCATTCTTGAAAAAGTAAATAAATATATTTTCTAATCCAGAATTGTAGAGTATGTACATCAGAAAATATGTATCCAATTACATGATTTATAAAGTGAAATCAAGCACACCAGATAAAAAGGCTGCAACCACTGTGGAATGACCCCCCCCACTGCCTATCTGAACATCACTGCAGGACACATAGAGTAGACAGATATCTAGGGAAGAAAAACAAGAGCAAGAACAGATCATTAGGAATACCACTTAGCCTGCTAACCGCTTGTGGGTACAAGGTGACGCAGCAGTGGCAAGAGAACGTAACCGTTCACATCGAAGGTCTATCTGGCCCATTGTCTTCAACAGCAGACACTCAGCTGCAAGTAAGAACAGGGCACATACGTGCAGTATTTCCATGTGTACTCACGCAGGCTCTCATTATTTTCAGCTGAGGGAGTTTTCTGAGCCTGCTGTGGCTTTTCTATGGCAACACTGGATCTCCTTTCCGGCTACCAGGACACACAGGGAAGGTGTCCCTTGAAGTTCTCCCTCAGAGCTCCAACCACCCCTTAAATTCTCTTCCAAATTATACTTGTGTGCATCAGGGAGGACAGAAAAATAAGCTATCTCATCCCCATCCTTTGAGCAGGCTCAGAATAAACATACTGCTCCCAAAACAGCAAAGGCAAACTGTACCGGCAGTTTCTTTTTACATTAGTGTACTCAACTGGCTGAATAACCAATTTCTTTATGACTCTTCCATACACACAGTTCATCCACAGTCCAATGGGATTCAGTCATCCAGCCAAATACAAATGTCTATATCTGTATCGTCAATGGCCAGAAACATTTACTTTAAGGCCTGAACATTTTAATCTTGAAGTATATTTAAAATAAAAGTCAGATGAATCAGGCCCTGGAAGTAATCTTTTCTCTCTACTGATTATAAAAGGAGCTTCAGATGATTAGTTCACACACAGATACCTGATTTGAACTAAGACAAACGCCACCCAAAAATATCTTTGGAGTCTTTTTTTCTCCTATTTTTCTTTCAGACTTCTCCTGTCTCTCCACCTGTTCTACAAGCACAGAAAGTAGGTGCAACGTGAGAAGGATTCTCTGTGGAAAACTTAACTCACGCTGACAAGGGGTGTCTCTGATTCACCCCAGGTTCTTTAAAGGCATGTGCCTCATACAGCACATCAGTGTTCCCAGAAGTAAGGACAATACTGTGCTGCTTGGGGCCTCTTGCTTGGAGGAACTAAAGTTTAACACTATTTAAGTAGTCTTTGCATTCTCCCTTTCACCACAGCATAGCAGCATAACCATGCTAGGCTTTTGAAGAAGTTGATGACTGCAGCTGTTTGGGGACTCTACATACTTCAAACAAATCCCATGTCTTCTCAGGACACTCAGCTTCGAAAAAAGCTTGCTTGTATAAACAGGGCTTTCCTTGACTGCCTTATAACCTCCCTGAGGTAAGTAAGGACATGCCAGCAATATGGATAGCAGGCGGAGGGGTTCTACTTAAACTATACATTTGGGTTTTTTTTCCTATATAGGCAGTAATATTCTCAGTTTATGAATTTTTCTCATTCTTTTCAAGACTCCAAAATTTAAATATTACTTCAGCACACTTCCTACAATCACTGTGACACAGCATATTCCAAGCTCTCTGCAAACAGAGTGCAAACAGGGCATATCAGGGGACTCACTCTGAGGATTTTTCCTTGCAGTTGGAATTTGCTTGCCAAGCATGAAGGATGAACTAAAAATTTACATTTCTTAACCTTATTGACAAAAAGGCTGTTTGTTTTTCATATTCTAGAGTTGAATATCTGGAAATCTGAAACCTTCTAAAAATGCAGAGGGTGGGCTAAAACAATGTAGGAACTGTGAGGTTTTGCTGTCTCTTCTCTCTCCATGAAGCTTACATAGCTTATGATTGTGCACCCACAGAGGCAGCTGCTGAACAGGAGTCAGGTAGTCACGAAGGTTGCAGAAACTGAATGCCCAGAGCCAGGCAGGTCACAGGCGATGAAGCTACCCACGTTTTGTTACTGGCTTGGGGATGAGCAGCACTGCAGCAATTTTTTCCCCTAGACACTCCTGTAAGAAATCTCACTTGGTAACTGAAAGGTCTCCTTGTTACTTTTTGGTCTCATACTGTTATAATGCAAGAGCTGAGGACAAACCTAACAGATAATGACTAAGCACCTAAAAAGAGACTGTGGTGATTATCCAGCTGAAATGCAGCAGCTACAGAAAATCCTTTTACAGCCTGTCAGGGATAGGTGAAAGAAAGAAAGAAAGATCACAAAGGAGCTAATTCTGCATCTTTTTTCCTGTTTAGTCATTAGTTAGAGCGCATTAAGCCCAGCTACGAGTCACATATGAAGGACAGAAGACCCCTGCAGATAGAATGGAGCTGTCTAATCTCACAGCAGTCTGTGCGCTGCATCTGCATAGCACAAGCTTACTGTTGACCATGCTTCTGCTTCGTTGTCGTGAATATCTTCGATTAGGGATCTTGAACCAGCTGTGCCCTCTTGGGTTGTGTCTTGCAATGTGTCACCACATCAATACTAATATAGCCAGTCCATTACTCTCATGCTGTCTGACTAAGCAGTTTTTGGCTGAGAAGATACTCTGTTATTTCACCACTGGGACCAAATTTTCATTTCAGATATAACCCTGCAGTCTTAGCGTTTCATAGTTGGGACTACACCTCTAAAATCCAAAGATAGAACTAGCCCTTAATGAGTGAACAGCTTAGGAAGGAATCTGCAACTAAGCCTATTTTTTTCATCCTGAGACTTAAAGGGATGACAGGACAAAACAAATGTACAGAAAACAAAATGTTAAAGATACTACTGGGTCAAGTTCTATTCTCAGTAAAACATTCATATAGCTAGAGAAGTCCTGAAAAACTTACTACAGTGATTCTGGACATAGGACTACTCAGCAAAACAGAACTTTTCTCATTTTGGGGCTCTCTAGTACTAAAACTACTTGTCTTTTCAAGGGTATGGAGAGATATTCAATAACTTTGAGTCAGGTATTCCTGGATAAAAGACTACATAGTATTTTAAACAATAATCCCACATACTGTAATTTTAATATAATAATGACTGAAGCTTTGGACTATAATTCTGGATTGCACTTACACTGGCTTTTTATTTATTATTTAAGAATACAGGAGTCAAGCCTCCAAAAAATTTCCTGACGTAAGAAAATATATTAACTGCTGAAAGGCTGCCTCTTAGGGTGGGAAAGAGAATGGCACAAAGTAACTTTTTGTGTGTATGGAAATAATATGTCAAACTCTTGTATGCTGACTACAGATGTCTCCCTCTTTACATTCTGCACACATTCAGCTCTATACTGCATGAGTTGTTTTTGTTTGCAGATGACAGGGTCTCTCAGCAACGTAACAATGTGAAGCAGAAACAGCATGTGTCAATAAGAACAAAGTAAAAAGTCAATCTTCATTTCCTTTCACTATCTGGTAGTTTTTGTTTCATGCATTTCCCCTGCCATGCTTTTTGCCTGCAAATTACCCAGCAATTTTTCAGAGCTTGTCCTAGGTGCATTCCTGATGCAGAGACAAAAATGCTCAAAAATAAAAGAGGACATAAAGGGCATAAATGTAAGTACACAGATGAAAAGATTCTGCTTCACATGCAACTACGAACTATGCATAAACAGGTCTAGGTCCTATTCTTTATTATGGGACAAACTCAGACCTGAGGTAGCTGTAGATCTATTGGTAAGTAGAATTGCATCTTCTTAGCTTAAAAGTCTAATATTCATCCCATCTGGGTATTATGGTGCTTCAGCATAATCATACTGATTTCATATCTGACCAAGAGTGGATAAGTTAAAAAGGGCTCTAATAATCAGTTTTAGAGTTCTGCAAACATTTATACTAGGAAGTCATTGAAATCATATTTTTTTAAATGGTTATGTCTCAGAGTATAAGCATTGGTCTCTTTGGCCACATTTGTCTCTAAATAACTTTCCTCAGTACAGATGTCACCATATTAATTAGCTTGTGAGTGAAGCCCCCTTACTGCTTCTTCCCTGTCACTGAGATGAATTCTCTTTTGCATCAAGCCTCAGATTGATGGGCAACGAGGTGAACTACAAATAAATGACCCAAAGTAGCCAACACTGAAGTGCTCTCTGTCATTTACAGAGCCCTTCTTCAGCATGGGAAAAGCAAGAGCAACCTTGAGACTCATCTCTTCTGGGAGGGTTCAGCAACCTATCTAACCCCTATATTCACTTCCAGCTCGAGCTTTGTAAATGGAAGCTGAAACCAAGTGGAAAACAGTACCATCAACAACTCCTCACTGCTCAGTTTGGTTTTCCCTCTAGTAGCTTATCTTGGGGAGGGAAAGAGACTTGTTGTTGGACACTCTTCATGCCTTCACAAAAGGAGTACAGGAGAAGGAAGGAAGTCATGGCTCAGTTTCACTAGTCCCAACAGGCTTATGTCCTGCATACTGTCAATCCAGTCCTGAATATTTATATCACTACCAGTCAACAGACTGTGTTCTTTCACAAACTGCCAGCCAAAGTGATTTCTCAGAGCCAAGCAGCTGCTATTCTCCTCTGTCCTTTCCAAGGGCTCAACTTCAATCACCAGATAAAGAAAGATCAGGCAAACCAAGGGGAAGATTTACATGTTGTCTTAAGTCTTGAAACAAGAGAACAGCCAGATTCATCCACAGTTATAAGGATCAAGGGCACAGAAGCAACTAATTTTTTGGATCCAAGATCTCTTGGAAGAGGAGTTATATTAGGAGGCTCTAAAGAAATAATACTAACATTTTTGTAGCTAAGTCTGAAGAGGGTGATTGGAGCACCACAACAGAAACAAAGATGACATCTAGCTGGTCGCATGCCTGCCAACTTGAAGAGATCAAATAATCTGCCTGATAGAGAAGGTGATGAATTTCAAAATAATACAGAAACTCTAACTCAGCACTTCCAACACATTGGATGTCACCCTGATTATTCACTTGTTACACATGTGACTACAGAAACTGTGATGGAAATTCTTTTTGTCAGTGTCATTCTTCTATTCTGTCATCTGTTAAATTGCCATATGACCAGATGGGGTAAGTGTCAAAGTTTCAAATCTGTAACATCTGTCCTACCTTTTCTTAGCAGGAAGTGGAGAATAGGAAAATTTACTTGTAATACTTGAAAATGTTTTCTTGTAAAGAGAGTCACAGACTTATTCCATGGGCTAATTCAGCCTGCTTGCAGCATGGAGCCAGAATCAATTTTTCAGAATGATTTGCTCCACAAAATTCCCTCTAATTGAGGCAATTTACTGATCCAGGTTAGCTCAATTTTATTTTCATAAATTGCCTTCCTAAATTTTTATGGAAAATGCACAACTTCCTCATGGTTTGCAGAAGCAGGATTCTCCTTAATAATACCAATTACAGATCTTTGGATGTTAATTTTTATTTCTATCCTAGGCTGTCCATGTGTTTTTAAGGTGGGTCAGACAAAAGGACATTATCATGCAAAGAAAATACATTTTCAGATAAGCACATATTCATTTTCCTGTTATCATAATCCACAAACTCATGACAATAGTGTTTTCGCAGCAGTGTGACCCTGAAGCGAAAACAGGATCATCTTTCAAAAATGATCATTGAACACATGGAGATTACTATACATATTCTTTATTGTTCCCTGGATATTGAAAAACACATCATTTAGCTAAAACTGAATGACTAATGTGAAGACTTTATTAGACCTATAACATACAGTTCAGAACAGGCTTCCTGTAGTGCCATTGAAAATAAAGAAGAATGAGAAAGATGACTCCTAGGGTCCTAGTATCTTCCTCTGTACCCACCAAGCCTTGCTCCAGCTGGGCACACTGAGTTACCCCTGCAAGCCAGTATTTCCTTCTGCCACAACCAGCTAGACCCCCGTCTTCCAAGATGCAAGAGAAAACTTCACTGAAGAAAGAAGGCTCACGGTCCCTTCTGCAGTAAGTGTCCTAGGACTCAGAGGCCATGTGCCTGCCATTCAAATCATCTCCATGTCTGCTGTAGCGAGCTACAGTCCAGGCACTGACAGATAACAACATAACTATGTTCCATTAGGACTAGAGTTCTGTTCCTGTACAGTGTATATTTAGCTTTTTGGTTATCATCTTTGGTTATGAGACCTAATATCTGCCAGATTTCATCCCCAGCCCAGGCCTGTGATGGACTACTTCCACAGCCTGCATGTGTATTGGTACACATGTGCAGTACATATACACAGGTATGGCCTATGAGCCATATCACTGTATGCACGTTTCAGCTATCTGTCTAGAACAATAATGAGAAAAAATGTTGAGGAAAAGAAAAAAAAAACTATTTTCGTAAGCCAATATCAAGTTAGCTGTCCTGGAATAGGCCCTAGGACCTTGTTTAGATCAGGTATAATCAAAATTAGGAAAAGATAATAGCTACTAACCATAGAACAAAACATGAACCCTGTTCCAAGGTGGTAAAAAGAGAAGTCTAGAAGATAAACCCTACTTTGTTCCTGCTTCTGATGCAAGAGACAGAATGGGAATGAGTTCCAGTCACAGCTAGATGATGCATGACTTCATTTATTCATATTGGAGCATTCCCTGAGGTTGCCAAGACTGAGAGGAGAGAAAACTGTTTCTGCATATTCCAGCACAAGTCCACAGGCTCCACACCAGAACAAAACAGCTCTGCAAAGCCTGAGATTTTTTTATTTGGGAAACACACTGGTGTGTGATGAACAGGTACTATAGAAACTCTCAAATAGACAGGTGGACTGTAACAGAATTGGAAGCTATTTGTTCCAAAGAGTATTGAGGCTGTAAAGATGCTTTAGCAAATTTGGCCAAGTTAACTTCAGAGTGAGTATTTAAAAAACCCCAAAGCAGATTCCAACAATACTGTTTTTCCAGCTCTCAGCATCTTCTAGCATAAGCAGTGGAGCAGTTTCAGGTTGCTGCTTCTTTTATGCAAGGGAAACCTCTGTTATTCTTGCACTACTAAACTGCAGAACAGTTTCTGCAAGCCAAAGAGGAAGAAAGCTGCAGTCACATGCAGAGTCACACAGATGAAGTCATACACTGGCATAACAGCAAGTGTTGTCAGTTGTCAAAGGCCATCTGTAGCCAGCAGACTTAAACTGTCATCCTGGAAAAAGATGCAAACAAGCCTAATGGGAGATTGCATTATCCTCTCCCTGGCACTCAATGAATAAAGCTTGTTCCCTGAACAGACACAGAAAACAAAGGACCACATTCTTTTCTTTTCTTTTTTTTCTTTTTTAAAAGAAAATTATTATTTTTTGACAGTTAATATATTTTCAAAATGACAGGAAAAATAGGAAGAACCAGAGAGAACTCCAGAACTGAGGAGTCACTTGTGAACTGCTGGTTGCGTATACTCCTTTGCTGCTACAGGGAGAGAAGGAGGCTTCACTGTCTGCTCTGCAGTATGGACTCACAGACTCTCGCTTTAAATCATTTAAGGGTTTGCTACGTAAGCCCTTGACACTATATGTGCTTTCTTTCTGTTTTCATTTGTTTTGAGTTTTCCAGCACCAAGCACAGTATGGACACTGCTGGAAAGAGATACTAAATAAGAGATCCATTCCTTGCAGCAAAAAATGGATACACACTTCAAGATGATGCATTAAACATTCCTGAGGGAAAGTACAGTGACGGCTCCCAGTACACTTTGTGCATCTTCCAGGGGGTGTCAGATCTCCAAACCAACCTGTAACTGAAGACAGGAGACCTGGTGGGGGATAGCTATGCATTCCAATGCACGCAGGCCACAATAATGCAAGAAGGGAAATATTCCTATGCTGTACTCTAGGAGGCAATGATAAATGTGTTTGTTTGGCTCTAGTGCAGGCAGGGGCCAAATAAGAGCACTGAAAAATGAGTCTTGGGATCTGTGCCTGGTACTGATGCAAATGAAGGTGAAACTATACAAACAGTAACACAATCAGACCATTCATCATTCCTTCATTAGCAGCTTTTCTTTGCAACACCACCACAAAAAAAAGCCCCTTCCTTCTTCTTATGAACGACTGACTAAGAGGATTTAAAAGAAAGCCTAATTGGTGAGTGTACAGTATGCACACTGTTTGTAAGACTTTGTTATGCAAACAAGATAGCCTTGAATCCATAGGTGATGTTAATGTAATTCAGTTTCTATAACCTAGGTAATAAAGAAACTGAGTAGGTGATACAGAATCTCAACTTATGGCAATACAGTTGCCTGCTATGAACAGAAATGCTTCCAGCCACAATGCTAAGCAGATACAAACTCTACACTCCAGATGAAATCAAAGAACTGTTATCTTGCTTAGATTTGCAGTAAGGGTCAGATTACACATAAAACAGGCAAAACAAATATAGTTGCTAGCCTTTGTTGCTCACATGAACATATTTACTATTAGTGAAAAATGATACAATTGTTACAAATTATTTTGCATTCCATGAGCAGAATGAAGGAGTCTAAATTTAGAGTTCTATTCACCTGGCTGGTCTACCATTAAGGCTGTGTTTATATAAGTGTAATATATGCATGTGACACTCTGGGCTCATAGAATTCCATGTTACTACAGCTGCCTACCACTCCCCATTAAAAAAAAAAACTTAACCTCAGCAGCACATAAGCCTTTGAGCCAAAATTTTCTATGCCATTGGCTGAACATTCTGGAGAATGTTTCAGCAAGAAATGATTCAGCTGTTTCCAAGAAATAAGAGAGAAAAAAAAACCCACAGTCACGATCATATTAAAAAAAACCTAGAGGCTTTTTAATACCTTTTTGTATTAAGGAGCATGTAACTGGTAAGGTGCACATCTTGCTGTCCCTGAAAAGAAATTACTAAATTATAATCCTCAGAAAAATTCTAACTCAGATGTTCTTGGTAGACTTTTTTTTTTTTTTTTTTTTGAATTTGATGCTACTAAATTTCTAAAGATCCCTGTATCTTTTACAGCTCTGTCTGTAACCAGACTGTGCAGGCAGTTTCCCCTTGCAGAAAGTGAGCTCACAAGGACTTCCATCTGTAATTGCTGAACCCAGATGCTAGAAGGCTGGGCACGGAAACTGAAGGCAGGGAGTCCACCTGTCCTGCTCACAATAACCTCTTCCTCAGCGCACAGCATGTAGAAGGCAGCAGTTTCTTTCAAAATGCACAGGGATGCTGGATTGACACAAGGGCGGTATGAGGGAAATAAGCAAAATGGGGTAAGATGTCTTGTCTGCACAGCAACAGATAGCTGCTGCTTCAGTACTCCAAGCGGCTCCACTTGGGGTGGTCTAGGTCAAGCGACAGCAGAAAGAAATAGCCACCCTGCAAGCAACACTTACACGACAGAGTGACTGGAAAAGCAGGGTGGCTGGATTAGTATCTGATGATCTGCAGCCAAACTCCTGTGTCCCTGGTGTATTACAAGTTTTAACTTCAGCAACACTCAGGCTCCAACCTCCATCCACACTGACAGGCCAACTCTAGCAAGCTAAAGATATGTAAAACCTAGACTCTCCAGTTTGAAGTAAGTAGCAGATAGAAGCAAAGTAGAGAAAACCAGAGACAAAAGAGGAAGAAAAAACTGTGACTGGGAGCTGGGAGAGGTTTGGAAGTGACAGGAAGGCAAGCTAAGACCAGTCAAGCAACGAGGCCAGAATTGGTGAAAGAGCTGAAACTGGGATCTTAAGAGGGAAATTAAGTACAAGACCAAACTGAGAATAAGCTATCAGGGGAAAACACAGACTAAGGAGGAACCAAGGAGCTACAGGGAGGCAGGGACTGGCTGGACAAAGAATCAAGGACTAGAAGTACAATGGGAAGGAGAGAAAGAGCAGACAGCATGGAGGTATGGCGAAGAAACTAATCTGACCCCTTCATGCATGTACCTGATGGCACAGACTTCATTCACATGGACACAGACTCTTCTCTCCCTTCCTTGCCCAGCAGGTTCCCAGCTTCCTTCAATACACAGTGTAGATTTTGGGGATGAATGAGGTAAACAAGTAAAGGAGGGAGCTGTTCTGTGACAAAGATAGTATGTAACCTAACGCTTAAAAGACAGGCATGGTAAATAACATGTTTTAAGAGATCAAAGTAATTTAAACAGCAATCTTATTTCTGGAACATCCTTCTTCCAAATCCTTGATTTCGCCCCTTAAACTGGAGTTTTAACATCACTTTTTGTATTTATATAAATATAAATGGCAGGGATCACCTGACTGTTGGCTTGTTTTGTTTTGGTTTTATTGTGGAATCTACATGGGTTTGATGGATCACTTTGGTTATTATACTCCAAATATTCTGGGTTATATTTTTTCCACAGAAAAAGAAGATGACCAGGGACAAACCTGGGGATCAAAATCCCAGCTTGCTGTTTCTCATAAAGCATTGCCAGGTTACCCACAAAGATCACAGATGGGTACTTTAGGTAGCACAGCTTGTTTTTTAATTTCCCTTTTTGTTCCAACCATAATATTTGTAACACTTAGTTTAGGCATCATGCTGACCAAGCTGTTTATCTATGGCATGATGGTGCTAGCAAGATTGCTGTGCTCAGTTTCCGATTTTTAACCACAGGAAGACAAGGAGCAATGCAGAGGTAATGTGTGTTCAGTTCAGGCTCTTTGGAGGACTGCCTTGTATCACATAGGGATACCATCTCTGGACTGACAGGGTAGCACTAATGCAATTCAAAACATGCTCGCATGTCAGCTGAAACAGAGTCCTGCAGAAGTAGGATCAAGTGAAATTAATACTTAGAAAAGAAAGTGCAGAAATACCAATAATCCATCAGTGATGTGAAGGATTGCTCCAGGAGGAATGAAACAACAGCAGAAATATCATTCAAGTCTGTGCAGGCATAAGGAGGAACAAAAGAAACTCAAGATAAAAAGGGATTAAGCCTTTGGAAGCAGACCAACAGTCAAGGATTCTTTGGATTTGAGGTCAACCTAGACATTGGCTGCACTGCAGAAATGGTATCTGAATGGATTAGAATAAATGCAGATTTCAGCCCTGGGGTGTCTGAGTCTGAATACTAGCCAGCCCTGTCCTTGATTTGACCTATGCTTAACCCTAGTCTGAGTCTGAATAGCACTTCTTCAAACCATAGCTGATTAACAATGATCTTTAAAGCATGCACTGCCTTATTATAATAGATACAATTCAGATAACTGACAGTAGGAAACAGATGAATTCAGAGAAGAAAACTGAATTTGAGAATATGATGCATTACTAACTTCCACAATGTGTGCCCGGATCTTACAGACAGCTGGTAATATGGATGAAAATAAGTAGCAAGATATGCTATAAAATCATCTTCTAAGATTGTTCTAATACTGTTTAAGTGAGTGGGATTCATCGCCATAAAAAATACCAACCTCTTTCAAATCTTTTTTTTTCCCTGAGGATGAGGAAATCAGCTGCTGATTAAAATGGATTAAAAACAATTACTGAACATGTAACTTCATGAAAGTTTCCTTCCAATCCCAGACACTGCCCTGAACTAACTTTTCTCTAGAAAAGGAAGATAAAGGAGTACTCTTTGGTCATAAAGGGCTGCCCTTTGTGTGATAAGGAGAGAAGCAGGTAATACACAAACAACTTCCAGAGTTTGCTAGAAATATTACAATAATTATGGACCCGATCCAAAGCCCGCTCATGTGCATGGAAAGATCTCTTTAACAGACTTCACTTTGATCTTGAGGTCAGAACTAAGAAAGAAAGAGTGATCATGAGAGTTTGTGGTTTCTAACTGTCGCTCTTGAGGATAAACAAAATGGTCAAAATAGCATGTACCTAAACTCTTGATACAAAATTTATTTCCAGATAGTACTGTCTGGCAAATCCAGTGGAATTTACTATTTGAAAAATTATTTGGTAACTGTTTTTATCTGAAATAAAATGAATTGGAAGAAACAGCTAATGTCCATAGCATTTTGATCTGAATGCTAAATAATGTCGTTGAGCCTAAATGTAATGAACCCCAGTAACCGCATTCTGCCAGATCTGTATTAAGGTATATGAGTTTCCCAAAATCAAGTACCAGTAAAATAACAAAGGCAGATGGAAGTTTGGTTACAGCTGGAGGTTATCTGAGACATCTGTGCCAAACACAGAAGTAGGAGTGGCTATTTAAAAACAACCAGATCCAAAAATTCACAAGCTGTTCTTCCAGAATAACTTTTCGGCTTGCATGGAATTAATTCCTTTCAGTCAAAAGCTGGGGATCCAAAACAACAGGAATCAAAACTGTAGAATCCAGTTCAGGTAAACCATCCATGATGTTCCTAAGACGTAAACAATTTCAAATGGAAAGTTTTGATTTCTGATTCATCCTAGCTAAAATTATCACAGCTGACATTTGGCAACCTGGATTTATTTCAGACTCCATTTTTAAAACTACCTTTACACAAAGATAACCTGCCTTCAGAACAATTTAAAATGCACAGCTGCTGAACCTGTTTAAGCATGACTCAGAATGAAACATGAACTGCACAGTAGGAAGACACAGTCCTTACTCTGAAATTTTACAGAGTAAGATCTTAATACTTAATTATTCACATATATCCCATTTGATTTCAAGAAGACTATATTTAGGCAATGGCCAAATGTAAGTGACCACACTGGGGCCTAAAAAAAACAAAACAAAAAAAAAAAAACCCACAAAACAAGATCTGGAACAGAACAGGATGGTGAACTTTGGGACAGTTCAGCTCACTTCCTCCATGACTGAAGTCCTTTCAGACTGGAATTATACATGAGGTACAATGTCTCTTTTGCAAAGAGAGGAGACAGGAGAGATATGGACCAGGGGCAGCCTTTAAGCATTATGAGGTGCAATTCTGAGAAGGAGATACTTCTGAGGAACAGTAACCTCCCAGTACAAAACTTCAGATGGGAATGCTGAAAGACTGATGATGGCCTACAGAAAAGTGAGGCAGCTTGTCTGTCTTTGTTCTGAATGTTAGTTTTGATCTTAAAAAAGACAAGCCTTAAGCAAAGAAAATAGGACCCTGCATATTTTTACTGGAGGATCTGTCCACCACCTTGCAAGGTGTGGCACACACACACAGTGACCAAGACTCAACAAAAGCATGTCTTGCTAATTCCATATTTGTTTTTGGATGCAAGTTATTCTCAACTTCAAAAGCTACAAGTCTATTATTTCAAGTCTGCTCTTTTTTTTAAGTGAAACTTGTCCACATTTTGAAGATTATTTACAAACAAGTCTTCACGAGTAAGATAAAAGAGGTCACAAAGAAAACTAGTGAATATTTTTGACAAGCTTTTCAGCAGTAAAGAACATCAACAGAGACATTTGTGAGTGAAGAACACGGCCACATTTACTCTTTGAATTAAGAGGCAGTGCTAAAGCAACAAGCAAACATAACTGGATTTAAAACTGGATGCCTAATTAAAGCCCACAGATTATATCAAGAGAATTAAAAACACTTTTTTCTCATTCAGTGTTCTCAGGAGCTTGATTTAGTAATACTGAATGAGTTACTGCTATTTTCCTGCAGTTTCAACATCTCTTTTAGAAGGAGAATGGATACAAGACGTGATCCTCTGATTTTAGCATGCCTACTTGCTGATATTAGTGCAACCCTTAAAAAATTAAAGGTATTCTATAAAAGCTACTAGCCCCACCTAACATTTGTTATTCACAACTGATAAAGCTTTTCCTACAGCATACATAGCATTATCCCTAGATTAAAAAAGGAAAACCAGAACTAGATCCTTATTGAAGCCTGAGATAAAATATATAGAGACCTAAACTAGTCTTAAATGAGCCTGGCTTATTTGACTGAGACCCAGAAGCACTCTAGCTACAGCAGTTCTGAAGAGAGCCTGCCATGGGCTGATTTTCCCTGTTTCTTGACAATCTAGTTTAGGGACAGGTTGGATACCTCTAAGCAATCTCCAGCGCAGACATGTCCCAAGGGAGAAAATCAGCGACTTGATAAAGCCCATGTATTCAGCCTAGTCATCAGGACCATGTTTAAGAATACATTTGAAGGAATCTACCATCTAGATCAAATTGTTTCTTGATTTATTTTTCCTTTTTAAAACAGTATTTTCAGATGCCGCTGCTCAGAAATGAAACAACAGCAACAGAACTACATCCCACTTTCATCTCCAAAGAAGTATACCACTGACACCCCTCCCCAATATACTATCAATATAAACCAGCATTTTTCAGCATTTTTCAGTTTGTTTACCCCTACAATTTTTCCATTAGAGGTCCCATAACACATCATATATGTGACAGCTCTACAGGCTACGTGAACCACTGCCATAAACCATCTACAACTAGAGATGGCCAAAACAGAAATGTAGCACTCATTCTTAAGCTCTTGGACAAGTTCAGATGCAGACTTCAATGTCAGAATTTGGTTTTACATTTTTCTGCATTTTCTAAATCTATCCTGGTTTTTTTGGTTTATTCCAGGGAAACTAACTGTGGCCAAACATCAGCCATTCTTATCAACAGTTCCTATTTCTATCCTTAAAAATAATAATAATAATAATAAAAACCTTAGCTGTTCTTTAAAAGTCCTTGTGGAAGAACAAATACTGAAAACTGACTGATAATTTTTGTCACTATTACATGCCTGAGGAGCTCCTAGACAGTGGCCAAGAGGATGTATCCACAAAAAAGATCTCCTTTTGACTGGATGCGAGTTTGCAGAAGAAAACTATATTAAGGCAAAGGCATAAGATGACAGTCAAACTGATGTACTGAAAAGGAAGGGAAAAAGAGAGTATTATCTCAGGTGCCTAAGAGCTTGCCATTTGTGTTAGTTACCCAGCACTGCAACAGGAAAGCCTAGTAACTCAGGCACAGCATGAGATATTTCTGGAAACCAAAACGTGTCCATGTATTCACACTGCATCAGAGCTAACAAGTCTAAAGATATCCCCCATTTCCTGGATGAGGAATAGTTTATTATATATAATTCAAAAAAATATGAGCCATAGTCTTTCTATATTCCTGATAGGGGTTTCTATCAAAGGATAAATGGAAACTCCATTAATGGGCAAAGTGAAAGGTTTTCTATTTTGTCAAAAAGCCTGCCGCTAGTGATGTCAAGCCAGAATACATACTGGACATCCAGACTGAAAAGAAAATTCTCCTTAAGTCCAGCCTGGGGAAAATTTAGAACTGGAACAGAACTTCACAAATGAATCTTATAATGGGACTCACACAGACCTTCAAACTTAAACAGTTCCTAAATATGAGGAAAATTAAGATCCAAATTAGAAATTTTCTTTTAGGTCCAACTGTATTGCTGAACGAATTGCTATGCTGTTACATATATAGAATTATCCTCACTTGAAAAGCCATAGTTCAAAAAGAAGCATGATGAACACGTAGGATCACACTCAAATCACTGCTTTTGGCAGGTGAATTCCAGCATCATACAGAGGTAGAATTGCAGCAGCAATTATTGAAAATCGTAACTATTATCCTCACATCCAACTTTTACATTAAATGAAAAACTGCTAATAGTTGATTATATTACTTGTGACTGAAAATGAGAGTAAGCCAAATGAGTACAAAGCAGCAAAATTTCAAATGAATTTCCATTTACAGGTAAAGTCATTTTGGAATTTCAGGTTAAATGAACCATGGGTGCAATTATTTGTGGGCCATATTGCAAATTATGGAAAGACTAGAAGTAAAGAGTCTAGTATCTGCCAGTTCATTTTGAATGAACGTAGTTTGCCAAAAGAAAAGGATGCCATCGTCAACATATGTGCAATGTCAAGCACAACAATGCTTGACCTATCTTACCTAGGTACTCTTAGTCTATCATAATAAAGATTAAGAGATATTTCTATAGGGACCAAAATTATCTCAGCACTAGGGAAAGATTTATTCTTCCAGTTTCTTCTAAGACAGATGAAAGTATTATTCTAATTTTACACAAGGGAAATGGTGACAGAGACAAATCAGGTCACTTAGTTAAGTGCCCATGGAAAACCTGACAGCACAGTCCCAGGTTAAAACTTTGTTCATAAAGCAAATATATTTATTTGGTGTTTGTTTATCTCTGTCTTTATCCTAGGAGACATGAGCAGCTCGACAGGTATGTTTGGAAATTGCTGCTTCTCTTTATTCTAGGCTTCAACAACTGTGAACTGATGCACCCAAATGGGCAAAGCAAAGCCACGGCAATCACAGGTTCCAAAATGTAAATATGTTTTAAACAAGGACGTATCACCAAGTCCACTGGGGCACAGCTTTTTACAGCGGGTCAAAGCAATGTTTATATCCACTGACCTCGGGAGAGACACTTAGCACCTGAGGACATCTTGCCTGTAAACTATGTTTCATTTTCTCTAGCAGCTAAGATTAGTATCTACTTCAGAGAGCTATTGCAAGGATTGCATAATGTTAGCAGAATGCTTTGAGCATGATGTGTGCCTAGTATTATTAAATGTGTGACAGATGTACCTGCAGAGAACTCATTAATTCTAATTTCTATTCCTGTTAGTCTAGAAATATTAGCATATAATTGTCAGTTTCTAAATATTCTGGCAATTTTTTTTTTTTTTTTAACTGAAACACTGTGTCAGCATTTATTTTGGAATATCAGATGAAGTCTGTTCTCCTGTATGCCCCTCAAGTAATGTGTTACAATAACCTCAGTTACCTAACAGGAAAGGTTAGGGCTTCAGCAAGAATGCTTTCTGCAAGCCTTCAGGTAGGAGCTGTGAAATATCTTCTCAGTAAAGCTCAATGAAGAAACCTTCAACGTGATGAGGCAATTCAGAATGAACCATTCTAAAAATGAAAAACAAAATCAATGCATGTGTGTTACACAAACATACTGTATGGCAGCAATAAATGTATTTCAAGATTGTATTGTGGTGGCTATCATGGAACAATAGGCCAAGTAGAGAAACACCCAAGGGGAGGGTACTGTAAATGCACTGTTAGCTGTAACTGCAGTCTGATATATAAAGAAATCCAAAGGAATGTGTGTATCTTCTTTTCCTAAAAAGTATGCTAGTTGAAGAAATGCTGAACTTTCTCTCTTTTGCTGTGTTCTTTTTGCTGGAAGTGTAGCAATCAGTTCATTCTCCATGAAATCAAACCTGGAAGTACTAACAGCCTAACTAGCCGTGTACAAAAGACTTGCAAAAATGAATACATCCATCTCAGAGACAGAAACAGCTCACATGCACAAACACTGCTTCCCTAGTGAGAACAGGAGAAAACCACATGTTGTTCTGTATGATGACATATGGGGACCAGAAATTTATTGTATGTTTCCTCAAACTGTAGCTCATCTGGGGGTAAAATCTTCTATCAGCTTAAATCTCTAACCCTGCCTCTTTAGCATCTGATGACTGGAAAGCCTGACAAAGGAAAACCTTATTTTACCAGAAAGAAATAAAAAGAAGCATGTGCAAATAAAGCACAGCAGTATTCTGCCAATACTGCTTCACAAAAGCCATAAAATAAATGGAAATTATATATACCAATTTTATACTTTCAATCCAACACTGAAACACTCAGCTTCAGTAGAACAGTGATACTGGATTTATACTACATATTAAATATAAATAGATAGTATATTGAATACTACAATACATTGAGGACAACAAGTTTTAAGCAACGTGCGTTCCATGTATCATGCAAGAATATATCGATGGGACTAATGAAGGGTATTCATGCTACTCTGTCACAGTAAAGCTGTTGGCATAAATGAGATCATCTCCTAAGCATCTCCTATGCTGTCACAGATAGCATAATGCTAAAAGGTTTAATAGGCTATTTGGCAGGAGACAGAAAGAACAGATTCAACCGCTAAAATTTGGACACTGACATTTTGCCCTTCGTTACCAAAGCTCTTATCTTTCCCCACAGAAGCATGTGTGTTGGACAGTACATGCTGTCAGTCTATTCATTTCTAGTTATGCTGGCATATAACAGCCCTATTTGACAAATAAATTTATTTCCCAGGAATATCTTAATCTGTTGCTATTAAAGGTTTAATTAAATACATCTTTAGGGCACTAATTAACATACAATAATTATACCTTCTGACTATCCTCCACACCCATCATTTAGAAAATATACCATAATAAAAAAAATGGGTACACAAAGTAAATACCTGTCATGGCCTCACTCTGTGGAAGGTATTCCCATTGAACTCAACAACAAATTTCTGAAATGATCAAGCAGAACATTCTGCCCTAGAAAATAAACTGCTTAAAAGCCAAATTTTGTATCTTGACAAGTTGCAATTACAAAAAAGTTAAAATTCATTTAGTATTAATCTATGGGCCCACGATTCTATTTCCAGTTCTGCTGACACTTTAAGGCACACCGGATATATCAGAGAAAGGACATCTGAATAGAACTGTGAAGACACATTGCATATGCTGACACAGCTGAAAAGAAAGACAGGGAAAAAAAAAGGAATAAGAAAAAGAAGGCCGTCAATCAGATAAAAGCCAACATCAATACTGTGTTTTTACGAAAACTGAGAGAGACCAGACAGTTTTTCAGCATCCTTCACAATTAACAGGGCAGAGCACTATTCCCAGTTCTCCACTCCCCCAAGAACACTTATCTAATCCATTTTTTATTCCTGTGTATGTTTCACCTGAGAGATGAGAACAAGAGAGGAAAGCTCCCACTTCTAGGCATCCCATGTTTTTTCTCTCCAACATTCATGAGAGTAAAAAGATGGCTGAACACGTCTGCAAAATATGACTAAGCAAGAAGATTCATCCTTGACATACCTTCATCATTTTACCCACCCCAGCAACTATTTACTTGCAGTTAACTGGCCTTCTGCAAGGCTTTGTAAGGGTTTTATTTACCATACACATTTGTTTCAAGCAAGTCACCACTTCTGAAGTGAAGCCATATCTGGAACAAGGGATTTTTTCCTCCTGCCATGGGCATTACCTTCTGGAATGCTGAAGTGCTTCTCCTCCCCTGCTACTAGTGCTGCAAAGCCACTTCTTCCTACAAACAATCTCCAGGTGGTTTCAGTTCTCACACATAGCAATGGGTGATTGTCAGTTCGAAGTGTTACTTGTTGTTTTATAAATTCATTTAGGAAAGACCTTCTAGGCCAAGCTTCTTAAGAGCTGCATGTAAGACAGTATTCAGGTAATACACAAAAGCAAATGATACCCAGTCCCACTAACTCTAGACTCCACACTCGATATTCTTGGGCGCCATCTGCCGGCACTTTATTAATTTTTACACCTATAGAGACATTAAATGCCTTGATATGTCAAAGCTGAACGTTTCCCTCTGAGACACTAGTAAACTTTATCTTCTCCCAGAGAAAGAAGTGTGCTCACCCACAACTTCCAGCAAAGGTTAGGAACACAGATCTCTCCAGCCCTTCTCCACCGCCACACACAGCAGCTCCAGGTGGGCCAAGAAAGCCCACTCAGCACAGGTCACAACGCCTCCCGCAGGTGGAGAAATGCTGGGTAGCACCTTGGCCTCCCATTATGACCTGCTGATCTGCAGCCAACCACCCTCTTCCTTGTACCCTTGCACTACGGGACAAAAGTCAGTATTGTCAATCTCCATGTTCAAAAGCTATGATGGACTGCAAAACCCACCAGATGAAAAACAAAACAGAACATGACAGTGTACCTTTTCTGGTTTCTCACTGGGAGTGCCACATGCATACAGGAACTGCAGTGCTACCAACCTATGAAACAGGGAGAATATGTGACCCAGCCATACTGTTTGAAATGCCCCTGAAAAAATGCAAATCAAATTCCCCATTTTTCTGCAGTATAGTATTGTAAAGTGCAGAGCTTCTAACATCTCTGAAGGACAATCAATATTATTGTATTCTACCACCCACTCATCATAACAGTTGCTACCCAGTGGCCATGAATGTATCACACCAGCTCCAACATTAGCTTTGACCTTTTTGGTTTTTGCATGTGTGCTGGCCACAGCAGAGGAGGGTAGTGCAACTGCATCAGGGCCCAGAGCCCACAGAAATCCAGGTTTCAGCTAGCTGAATGAGGGAAGCTGATGATAAGCAGTAGGGGCTGAACTGGAAGCCCCATTTCATTCCTCACATCAGAGTTTAGGACAACTCCACTACAACTACTGTTTCCCTTGTGGCCCTTGGCCAACTCTGCTCCTTCTGGAGCTCCAAGAACTTCAGTGGCCCGCACACAGAGACGGGACGACAGTTGCCATGCAGTCTCTTCTTTATTTGGAGGAAGCTTTAGACATTCTTCACTCTCCAATCCCTAGGCCTGGAGAGAGGAGTAAAAATTCACTTTTCAGAGGAGGAAGCAGAGGAAAATGCGGGCAGAGCTGACAGAGGCTGCTGCTTCTTCTTCCCATCAGAACAATTACCCCAGTTTAGAAAGCAGGAGAAAGTTGCATCCATCACCTACAGATGCTCCAGTTCACATCTCCAGCCTGGCAGCTGGACTGAAGACCTCTACCTTTGCATGCTAACTCTTAAGCATATTCTTCAAATAATATTTACTGTTTTGCATTGCCTTATGCCATTGCTCCAGTGTCTCTCTCAGTCAACCTCACAACCAGGTAATTCTAAGCAATAGCCTGAAGTTTCCTAACACCAACAGCAAGTCATCGCAGCAGCTAAACATGATCTTTAGTCATACTATCAAATACTACAATATACTGTGCCTATTTATACTGCTATTATTAATCTATCACATGTCCAACATATTTAGACAACAGTTGATCCTAAGCCGCAAAGTGCCAGTCTTGACTATGAATATGCATCTAAGTCCGAGGTCATTCCGACCAGCAGTGAAGACTGTGACACACCTTCTTAATAGCAGCTAAAAGCCTATATTGTGCCAAGACCTGGACTCAAAACTATGAATCTCCATTCATCTGCAGCTCAGAAACACATGTATGTGAGATTTCAGTTCATGCCTATTCCTAGTTTAGACATATCCTCCCTTTACATACAATGGGACAATACATTACATTCTGGAGACAAACTGTTCTTTGTACACGTCTCTGCCATTCAAAACCCAACAGAATCAATACCTGTAAGAGTTAGATATTCCCATTAGGCTCAAGAAGAGTAAGGTATTATTTGTCCGTGACAAACAGAATCTAAATTTATAAATTTATGAATCAAGTAGGGAATTTTCATAAGCATTTTAGACATGAGAAGACATGAAAAGCTGTCCCTCTTCAAACAAAACTTCTGCCACAAGTAGGCTCTGGAATGAGGAAGAAATTCAGCTCTAAAATTCTCTGCCAGTGACACAAAACAGTTTGGAACCACTCACTAATGAAAAATATAACCATGTTCCTACAACCACATCTATGAAGACAAATAAGTATACTCACGAGAAGGAAATTAGAAGTATTTTTAATAGCTGGGCTATTAAACTACTGAAGGATTAATACCCTGTCAAACGTGTTTCTTCAGAAGGATCAAACCTAGGAATAATTAAAACCACCACTGTAAGTATCTCAATGGAAAATGGATTTGGACATGTGCAACTATGAGGGATGTGTAAATCCTCATGCATAAACATATTTATGTCCATACTTGGTGCTGAAGGAAAACTCTGAATATAACTTTGCTATTCAGATATCCCATGAGCAGCTGCCAATTCCTGATTGTACTTCAAATCCTAGTCTTGAATACAACTGTTGGGATTCAAATTCATGCAGCATTACTTGTCTGGGAGTCTAATTAAAGATACAGACCTGCCAGAAATGTGGGGAGAGCAATACTGGTTCAGTTGTGCATGACACAGCATGGTGATTGAGCATCACTCATGTTTATTCATATAAAATGCTTAGCAAGTCACCAGTCATCTTTCTAGTCTTCTGTCCAATCCCATTTCAAATATCCCATATGAAAGTTTGTTTTTCACATATGAAAGTTTGGAAGTAATATTAAACTTGCCCCTTCTCTCTCCTCCTTCTTCATTTCCATCTGAGTCTCGTCTTTCAGCTTCTCTTTTTGCATTTTCTTTTCAGTGCAGACATCTTTTTCCTCCTTACATGCAATACATGCTCCCTCTCCCCTCTTCTTGAGCCACCTATTCTGTCAGGAAAAAAAAAAAAAGTGACTGCTTATGTATCTGATTATGTGAAAGTTACTTTTTAATGGAATAATCTCCCACATTTGTTGAAGAAAATTGCAAACTTTCATCAAATATGAGATCTCAGATGCTCTGCCTTAGGACATTAAACACCAAGTAGCAAAAATGCCTTAGATTCCAAGTACAGAATCACCACCCCTTTGGCCAGCCCTTGTCTCCTGCTCTTCCCATAGCACTCTCATTATAGAGTTTCTTTACTCTCCCTTCCGAATAACTTATAACTAACTTTTTTCCCTTCGGCCACCTTTCCACTTACCTTACTGCTTCCTATCCTGATCTAAGGAAATCTATTTACTCCTCTTACAGATGCTGCTAAACTCTACATCTCATTCCAAAGTATCCTCTCTGCTGGGACTGATACTGGAAGAAATTAGCCAACTAACCTTTTCAAGAGATGGACCTCAAATGAGGAGGCAAGATATATTTTGCAGTGTAAAAACTTGAAAGAGTATCAGTTCTGAGGCAATAGCAGACCACTTCCATCAGCATACAGCAGTAGCCTTTAGGAATGCTACACGGCCCAGCCCAAACAGTGTTAACAAGTCTGCCTTCTGTTCCTGCCATCTCTACCTCTTGGAATGGAAAATATAACATACAGGAGGAGGTTATGATTTCTGTTACCATGCTGCACAAGAGCCCCAGTCATGAACGAGACTTTATTTGTACGGCTCTATACATAGAAAAAAAGACAGTCAGTGCTCCAAGGAATTTGCAGTCTAAGATAAGAGACAACATATGGAAACTACAAGGGAAACAAGGAGATAATATTGGCCAACATGACAAGTAGTAATCATACAGTTGTGATGAAGCTTTTTGTAGACACCACTGTAAGAATTCATATCAGAACAACCCAAAAATGACTAGGAAAATAAACAGGTTGATCCAAAAAAATATAATTCATAGCAATTAAGAAGTAAAATGTAAAAGTCAATAGAAACTTTGACTGCAATGTGATTTTTAAAAAATAAAACGTTTCTTTTTCATATGGACTGTGGCAGACATAAAGCTTTTTTGCACAAACCAGCTAACAGAGAACAACAACAAAATACATCTGAAGGAAAAACTGGGTTCTCTATAAGGTGTGATGAAAATAAGAGTTCAGCCAATCAGTATTAATTGACTGTAAATTGTACTTGCAAAGACAAAATGCAATAAAGTCTAACAAAACGTGAATATTATGTACTGATGAAAGAAATAAGTGACAGCGATCAAGACACATGACAATGAAGAGGAAATGTTTAGAACTAGGAAACTTTTTCTCCCCAATAAAGTTAAGTTTAAACAAATTTCAGTAACAAGTCCTCATATTTAACCACTTTGATAATGATATTAATATTGCAAATGCCTCTGTAGAAACAGAGATGCAAAAGGTTAGGGTTTTTTTAATTAATTTATCTGCTCATAAAGGAGAACGGCTTCAGAAAGACATGTGATGATCAGAGACACCATCTTTCCCGACTTGGCGAGCCAGTTACCAAATATAGGGCAAGGGCCCCAAGACATATACCATGACCCTCAGAGCCATGGGGAGAAGATGCCCCCTGAGTACTGACAATGGCTCCTAGAGGTCCTGTTGCTCCCCTGAAGGATGCAAGCGAGAGCGGCCATGCAGCTGGGTCCCAGGGAGACTAGAAATGTTGGCTTCAGCATCTCCTTCTGTTCCCCAAAGCCAGGAATTCTAGTTCCCTCCCAGTCCTTGTGCCAGAACAGCCCTGCCATTGGCACAACCCAAATCTGAGCTTGCATTTGACTAGACGGGATGACTCATGCTAAGTTTACCAGGAAAAGAACCTAAATGACTCCTCAAGAATGCCTTTCCAGTACACAGGAGGACATTAACACTATCCAACACCAGGCACATCATTTACTCTTCTCATCTCCTTCCAAAGCCAAAGGGAAGGAAGGAAGCAACACCAGATATTAAATTTAGAAAGAAACTTAACTGAAGTGCTTTGAAGCAACCTCTGGCAGCTTTTCTTTCCATTGTCTATGCAACAAGAATGGCAAACCAGAAGGCATGTACCAATATTCTCCCTCCTCTTTCCTCCACCCTTTTTATAGCCCCTGGGAACCTCTCTCCTCCCACTCCTTACAGTTCCCTTCTGTGCTTTGCTGTGGATGACTCAATCTGTCACCTGAGCAACTGAAGCTGAGGAGAGGGGAAGAGAAGAGAGATCTAGTCCACTTCATATGCCATTGGCCACAGCACTACATCCTGACCCTGGTATGTGTGATGGCTACGGTGGCAGTCTTGGGAAATTAACCTCACAGTTCAGCAAGCTGGCTGAGTTAGGTGCCTTGAGTCGGATATAAACGCCTTACAAGTTGCTGGGTATTAGCAGCCACCTTACAGTTCTGTTAAAGCACAAACAAAATAACCTAAAGCTCAAGAGTTTCAAACAAGTAGACATTTAGCTCATATGCAAGCCAAATTCACATTCACCAAGCAGGCACCTTTGCTACACTTTCATTCCAGTCCTAATTGAACTTAAAAATACAAAGTAACTGGCAATTAATCTCAAAAATCAAAATGTCCCCCTATAGAAGTTTCAGCTGATTATGATGCATCTTTCTCCCTTGATCTTTTTGTTGTGTGTTTTAGAATTCAGAAAAGTAACCAGAACAAAAGCATCTAGCAATGACCTTTCTAGGTGTGCTTGACTATTTGTGCTTTGCTTTCTTTTTAGCTCAACTGTCTGTCTCTTGGTATTTCTACAATATCTGGTAAAATGAGACTGTAGTAATATGTGGTGCCTCTCAGTGCTACTGCAATATAAAAAAAAAAAAAAATCTTTTCAAGATATCCATCAGAGATTTCTTATCTAATATTGTTTTACGAAAAAAAAATCCTTTTAGAAAAATAGCATTCTTCTAACATTTTATGAAAGAAAAAAAAGCTTTTAGAAAAATAGCATTCTGCTAACGACATTTTGTGGTCCTATAGTATAAGGAACACTAGTGGTTGCCCTCCCCAGATGGTTTACGATCCAAATGATTGTAATTGACTACTTGCTGCCCTGCTGATTACAGGAGGGTCAACTGTGCAGTTGTTCCTGCACTTGAGCTAAGTATTACTTTGAACATACAGGATGGAACCTTCTGCATTGATGCTTTAGAGAAGTTAGGACCAGTCTTGTCGAAGAAAATGAATCAGGGACTGCAGGCTTAAGTGACTGTAGCTGCTATGGCAATTCAGTCTGCTTGCTTGCTTGCTTGGTTGCTTGTTTGTTATTTCATTTAAACTTCTGAAGTAGAAAGACAGTTAGTCAGAGGTTCCAACAACATCAAAGGTTAATGATGAAGTACTGAAAAGTGATTTGACCTTTTACATTTCATATCAATGCAAGTTTCATTCAAATGAACTTACTCCAGCTTATCAAATCTGTCTTCAGCAGCTGTGTGCTTGCTAAGTCTGTCTCCTACACTGTATTTATAGCATTTTTTATTTAGCTTTTTGGACTATGTTTATTTCTGTTGAGCATAAAATTGTAAACAACGGGAGTTCAAGCTTGACAGAACCTGACTACAAAAGCTAGATCATTTTTGTTTGCTTTGTTTTGTAATCTTCCCTCAAGAGATACTTGCACTTGAAGCTATCCAGTAGAACAGCCAGAGTGAATATCACTGGAGCAGAGCACACCAGTCTGGAATCCATAGCTTACTGAATTCAGTGTGCAGCTTTAATTAATGAAGTCTGGAGTGCTGTGAATAGATAGAAGATTTCATCAATTCATTTGGAATAAAATTATCAGGATTTCTTAACGTATCTGGAAGTTTCAAAAGCATCTGCTGAAACAATGCAACACACCTAAGATATAAATAATTGTGCTGGGGAACATTCAGTTCATGGGTCAAGTATATTCACTGATGCCTCTTCAAAGGCTTTTTCTGACTAAGGGCTTCAGCAGTGATGCAAATCAGGTGGTTTTATGCACAGCATTCAGAAAGAGAAGGGAGGCTCTAGAGAAGGACAAGGCATAAGGCCAAACATCCTTAGTGTGACTCATGGATTTCAATGGCATTACAGCAGGATGAAAATAGACCACATTTACCGTATTAGGTCACCATGCTAATATCATTAATCCTGTGTCAGTGAAAGATTGCTCCCTACCATTCTCACATACTTCACATCAGAGATTTATCATTAAACCATGCAAAAAGGCTATCTACCTTTGTGCCTATCTCCTTTTCTCAGTAAAACTTGCTGAAGTACTCCTAGAAAAGACCATCTTATAAAGGGGAAAATGCGACAAAAATAGTATTATCGTTTTTCTAAGCCCCAAAGAAATTTCTTATGGGTTTTGGAGTAAACTATCTTATACATGCCTAGCATAGTTTTATTGGGAAAACTGAGTCCAACCTGCTCATTTCAGGGCTATATTCAGAAAAAACACCACCAGCCAAAGGAAAGGTCTGAAACATGGCATTGCTCACTTCAGCTAAAGCCGAGATGAGCAGATTTCTAGTTATTGCCATTTATTTTGCTCTTTACACAGTGAATATAAAAAGGAGCCACATGGCCATAGTGGGATCAAAATAACTTAGGAATGCAACATCTCATAGCCAGCTCTATAAAAACACTTCTGCTTTGGCAGTTTTCAAGGCCAGATACCAGCAAAAAGTGCAGTAGCAACAACCTCACACTCACAGAAATTCTGAGGCCACCCAACACTTAGAAAAAAATGGTATAGTTTATATTTTACTTTTGATTTGTGACCTTGATGGGGACCATTACCTTTCTCCAAAGCAAGTGCGAGGTTTCAAGGATTGTAACTCTGTTTCAATACATCAGCAGAAAAGAATCATTCCCCCAGTCTGTTCAGAGCGAACACCCTCCCCATTGCAGAGCTGCCATCTAATCACCTCCCCACTCCCTGATCGCCTCTTGACATCCAGCCCCTTGTTTCCCATTCAGGAGGCTCCACTGCTTCCCAGTGTCCTAGAATCATTCAGCTCCACATAACTCCAGAACCGTAACACAACTCTGCCGACAGGCACAGCTTCATCCATGCTGGAAATAGCTAGAGGCAGCAGGTACTCTGGAACCACATTTCTGCAGGCAGAAAACTAGATGGAAATGGTGGCCATGTTATTTTGTTTCAGTCCCAGTAACAAATACTGAAACAGTAGTAATTTTGACTTAGGGACAATTTATAAGCTCTCAGGCTTTCACTGCATTTTCAGAAGAGAGATTAAAACCAACAACCAACTCCATACTGCCAAACTGCAATAGACAGAATTATGAGATCTGGTAGCAGTTAAGATAGTGAGGCTCAGAAATGATTTGAAGGTACTACTCAAACTAACTGATTAGATCAATTCTCATTTGAAAATTTGGCAGAAAACCATTTCCTGAAAATGTGTACTTAAATTACTCTACATCATTGTGAAATCATCATCACCATTTGTTGTATATGACCCAAAGCCTTAAAAACACGTGCTAAAAGGAGGAGGTTATCTTAAACCGACTTATCAGACGATCAAAGATTTGGGGGAGGAGCACTGATTTATAACAGATATTATTTGATGTACTGACAAGTACAGTCAGGATGACTTTTCAGTCTTCTTGATCTGTACATCCCATGTACAGTAAATTTCAGCCTCCTGACAACACTCACTTTTCTTGGTTACCTTTCAGAGTCATGTTAGCAGTTTTAAGTAGACCCTTCTGGGATCTGCTGATCACTGACTAAAAATCACCATTACAGGATGCCAGTTAAGGGTGTCAGACTGTTTTAGGGCAGACACAGTAATTTATTCATTTGACTTATAGCCATCATAAACAAAAAGCAATCACTTCTTTGCTTCATTTAGAATGACAATTTTTCATTAAGCAGAAATGCCTAGTGATACATCTGTTTTTAAGCACACTACCAAAGTTGTGAGATAATAACGAAAAATGGACATGTTGCATTTCCATAAAAAAAAAAAACATAAAATTTACATTTCAGATTTAATTCCCATGGGTTACATCAGCTGGTGTGGCAGCTTAAATTCATGCAGGACAGAAGGGGGTAAGTAGAGGTGATGTTAGGTCAGTTTTCTTCTTGCCCAATCCTGGATCTGGTCCACTTCAGTATTTTTCAGAAGTTAGAGTGGCCTAACTATATTTCAGATATTTGTGAAATAACAAAACATGGAATACTTTGTCACAGCAGAAAGATGCAGTTATCTCTGGAACCAAACTCAAGAGCTGGCGGTGCAGTATATTGTCAACATTATAGAGAACTGAGATAATCAGAATGCAATTATTCAGATTAGAATATCGCTAAAAATAATACATAGTACATATAAAATACATATAAACTTACAAATTATGCCCTGCGACTGTTTCTGTCTGCCAATATCTCTAATTTAAGCTCCTCTGAGACAAAGAATATGACCAAGGCAAGACCTACTGATAAAAATATTTCATTTTTAAGATGCATTAAACCTTTTGCATCCATATTTTTAGTGACCTAATACTAGATTATGGTTTAAATAATAACTCCAGGATAATTTGAATTAAGCAGGAAAAATACGGGTTAAAGCTACTATAAAAATGAGATAAATAGTTATCGATATGCATGTATTGTTCATACAGCTAGGCTGCTAATGGGAAATTCTACTTGAGTACATTCTAGCTAGATAGACATAGTTTTTTTTATTATTTTTATTTTTTTTAACTCCCAATACCTTCTGTAACCTCAGTCTGTAGGGTAACTCAGAATAAACTCTGCAAATAGTGGATTTACATCAGCTGGTATAATAAGAGCACAATCAGGCATGTGATGTTCACAGTTCTATAGGCTGGAAGCCTGTATACTCAGCAGGATAGACTGGAGTAACAGAAGACCTACAATTTATGAAGCATGTAAGTACCTAAAGTAAGACATAAATAGAACTGGGATACACAAAATTCTGAACTTTAACTCAAAAGATTCCATTCACTTACCACCTGAACTTAAAAAGCCTCTCTCTTTTTCTGCTTTAAGCACTGAATTCCCCTTCTGCGCTTGGCAGAGTGGGCACCAAGCTGGCAGGACCAGACCCCGAAAGCCTGTGCTTCGCTGTTCAGCTCTCCTGAAATCCCAGCCCGGGGGAAGCCTCGGAACATGCCAACACACACAGGATCCTGCCATCTGCAAAATGCAGTTTAGGCTGCTTACATTCTTGAAGCAGCACCCATAACTTACCCATAATTTGTGGTCCAGCTGGTAAGGGTATTAACCTGGGAGGGTGGATCTTGGATGGGGTTTGCATTTTATCTAGTAAATAATGAATGAAAGAAATATAAAGACAACGAACTCCATGAAGCAGGAAACAGCGTATAATTTCCTCCTTCTGGGTAAGCGTCCTGGGCACTAGGCACTAACTTCACAATGTTTTATTTCATTCTGATATCTTTAATCTCCAATTATTTTCTGCACAAGTGGTCAAAAATATGGCATCTCTCTTGTAAGAGCCTATTTTCTTTATCAAATCAAGGTATAAATCTGTGGCTGACCACTATGAGGTTTGGATTTAAAGGAAGTAAGTGGAGCACTCTCATCAACCAGAGACAGGAATAAAGTCACCTGTTCTGAGCTTGGCAATAAAAAATTGCATAGGACCATGATGCTGTAGATCTGTAAACTTTGTTCATTCACCAAGTACTTTTAAACCCCACAACTGCTTTATTATAATTCCATTTCAACCAGATTTTTTTTATCCAGGTCAAAATCTGTCAGACACTGAGAAAACTACAAATTCTGAGTTTGATTATTACATAAAAAGAAAGAAAGAAAAGTGAATGTTGCCAGTATCCCAAGTGTTTCAGAATCTCTCTTACCAGCCAGGTGATAGATAAATCAGTTCTCTTCTTTCTCCATCTCTGAAAAATGGATAACATCTTCAAAGTAAAAAATATCTGAGTTTCAGGACAAAGTTTTATAAGGAATTTAGGGACAGATTTTTAAACTTGCTTAGTGTTTACAGATGTCTCTAGCTTTTTGAAATTCCATTTTTTAAAAATATGTAATGTAAATATGTTTAAATAATACTAAAAATTTGACTTTTAGGGAGACTTAGGGTAAAAGTACATTGTCATTGCGCTAAATAGAATTTTCACATATATGACTTTTTTTTTTTTTTTTTTTTTAAGATGAAGTGACTGAAAATTCTTTAGCTTGCTGAGTAAAACACATGGGTCTAAATCTTTAAATCCAAATGGATGCTTAGCAACTGATCTCTGGGATGGGAGGCAGACCAAGCTCTTCTGAAGGAAAATAAGGCATATAAGGCAACTTACTGAAGTCCTCTGGAGAAAACTGTACTGAGCAGTTTTGTCTACCCTAAAAAGTAAGCATTTAATTCTGCACTTTTACTGTTTTTTTTATGTAGCATAATTTCTAAAACTTCTGGAGAATGCTTAATACAGAACAGCTAGTTGGAGTAAATATTCCAACTAAAGAAGCACATACCTCAGGTCTGCCATTTGATCATGTATCCTTGATAGAAACCATTTGTGCACAATAAAAATGGCTAAAAGGAAAAAACAATAAACTTTATGGTTTTAGCTTATCAGTGTCTTGACTTAACAAGCACTTTCATTTTTCAGCTACTGCAAACATTAAACAAGAACCACGAAATCACTCTGGGAAGTATCACAGTTACATCTCCACTGTTTTCATGTATGCTGTCAGCTCTTATGCTTAAGAATGCCAGTGATCTTTTCATTCATCGTTTTCATCCTTTTGGCCACAGTCTGATCTATTCTACACTGTAAACCAAGTTACAATATACATAGTGTATTTGAGACCAGATGCTCATCTCCATCTTATCTTCTAAACAGTACAACTAACCTATCAGACAATGGTCTTTTGTAACTCATTGAATTATATCAGGAATAGCACCATTAAAATTAATGAACACCCATCAGCATAAAATGGAATTGAGAGACCTGAACCTGAAGTTCTAGAAAGCACACTAACATGCATAATAAATAATCAATTTTCCAATAGCATGGATTGTCTTTTTTTTTTTTTTTTTTTTTAAATGAAGGTGCATTACTACTTCCAAGAGCTCATATCTGCTTTCTTTCCCCACCATACAAAATATATTTGGCCATTCTTCCTGATCCCTCATTTATGTCTGGAACTCATTTCTACTTTAGGTTTTAACTTTACACCACAAACTGGTCTAAAATTCTAGAATTTCATGACTGAGTTATATAATTGGGAAGAGAAATGACTATTAACCTCTGTATTTATCCCATGTGTCTGTACCTGACTCTGGAACAAGATGCCCTGCAGAATCCAACTGTTCTTCCTTTCATAATCAAAAAGCACAGAAGTCTCTGGCCACTCTAGTGAAGTCTAGCTGGGTTAAGAAAAAGACCAGGTGCCAGCGATGAATGCTCTGGTGCTGTTACAGAAATAACAGACTCTGAACAGCTAAAACAACCTTGATCTGGAAAATAAACATTTAATGTTCCCTTTATGTCTTATAAAACTAAGCAGTCCCCAAAGCATATTAGTCTGCATTTACAAACACAGTGTGCAATGCTTTTTTTCAATTATAAGCACTTGCTGAGGGGTCTATTCTGTACATGTACTGTGTTCAGAATTCCCACAGAAGCCATCACTGTGCACCTTTTCTCCTGACCGCTTCTGGAGTATGTGTACCAGCATATACACTTATAATGGTAAGCTTACATTAATTTCAACAACATTAACAGCAATAAGCAGCAAAAAGGAAAATCTACATTCTTAATTTGCAGTTCACTGTAATTCTAAGAAAAGGTACTCAAACATTAAGTCAAGTTTCAGCAGCATGTCACTCAAATCATTTATCCTGGAACATGTTCTGTAAACTGAGGCTTTAATAAATATTTTAAATCTTTCTTTCTCACTTCCTTTTGCTAGTTTCACCTTTTTCTCTCCCCCCACCCCTTGCTTCAAATAAGATGTCAACTGTCAACTACTATAAATTTTTTCTCAGCATAGCAAATGGAGTATAGAATACACTGCTTTAGCTAAAAAAAATAAATCTCTCCTGGAAAAGCTGGAACAACTGCAAACGCATCCTGGCAAGGCCTTACTTCCCAGGGCATAGAATTTCCTTCTTCTACACATAAACACATAAAGCCCTACTAAACTAGCCAGTCTTTGGCAGATTTGAACTCAAGGTAAATAGTTTGAATCTTCATTATGAAGAGTGCATTCCTAATCAGACTTTCAAAAATTCTTCAGAGCAAGGATAATTTGTAAGCATTTGGAAATACACTACTAAATGGTAGGCTTTACTAGAAAAAAAATAATTAACACTAATTTATTTCAGGAAGTACCTATATATTTACATATTTAACTTAAGGATTATAATTATGGGACGTATTGTTCTATATGTTGAGAAAAAAACCAGATACCCTTTTCTATTCCTCATTGGCACATAATACTTACAGTACCTGCAGACTTTGAATTCTTCTCTTTTAAAGAAAGTTCTGTCATAAAACCTGCAGAATTCTGCAGATTTATCAGTATAATAAACACAGCTCAGCAGCTTTTTAAAAATGCTAAAACATATTAAGACTGAAACAAAATAGCAGTAGTTATAGCTACCATAGTTATAGAAATGTTTTTTGCAAACATGTACCACACTGACAACAGTAGACAATATTCAGAACTCTTCCTCTTTACACTAGTTGGGGGCTGAAAGTTAAAAAAAGGCTCTACCAATGCATACCCAGTGAATTTGCTGGCAAAGACTACAGTTGGACATCTCCATTTTTCTAAGACTGAATTACCTATCTCTTAGTGATCAAGATAAGCCAACTAAGCTTCCAGTACTGACTCTGACTGTGTAACATGGCCCTCGAATCGTGCAAGTCCACAGCAATCAGTAGCAGTTGGATGCATTAACTGACGCCTAAATTTGTTCTAAGTAGGCATTTGTTATATTTTTGACAGAATTTGTTAGATTATCATAATTGAACTTGTAATATGACTCTAGTGATGGTGCTTGACCCTTCTGGCCTGTTGGGGTGGGCGGGGGAAGGGGATGGAGGGAGTCAAGGCATCAGGGTACGGTGACGTTGTACAACGCACTGCTGCAAAGCTCCCTCAGAACGATGATCCACTCAGACTAATTTCCCTTACCGCCCAAGGTTTAGAATTGGTGTGGTGTGTCCCTCCAGCACTATGCTAAAGGACAGACATGATGCACAGAAGTGGAGAACCAGCTGGGTAAGAGAACGCAGACGTGCAACGTTACCGTAGCATACCAGTCCAGAGCACCTTATGCCAATTTTCTTCTACACTGAGAATATACTTCCAGTTAAACAAAATGCAAACATACACACACTCACACAAAGACATGTTAAAAGGAACAAATAGCTGATACTTGATCGTAAAATTATTCTCAGTACTTTTTCTGAAGCATTAATGTTTACTGTGGTTCATACAAAGAGCTAAAAGGGCTCTTCACTTGACTGCTGTAAGAGCTCCCTCTGCTGTTACAAAGGACTACCAGAAAACGTGCTCCATTAACACCGCATCTTTTTCATCTTCAAGCGGTGAATTTTCAAACACTCCATCCTGTGAGGTGATAATCGAGATGATCTCCTGAGATAACTTTTCATGTTTATTTTCTGCACATGCATCTGCTATCTTCTTCCAGCCTTCTACTCTACAGACTGTATCATTTAGAATCATCTGTTCCAATGTATCTGAGAAAGAAAAAAGAACATAAAAAGATCAAGCTTTTGGCCTGATCAGTGTTTTTACTATTCATATTAAGCACAGTGCACAAATCACTGTTTTTCTAGCTAGACTCTAAATCCTAAGATTAAAGACTAAGAGAGAGGAAAAAAAAAGATCAAACTAAAGACCCATAAGAAAAACAGTGTTTCTTTTAATTAAAAAGATTAAAGGCCAAAACCTCTGATTGCACTCAAAATCTCTTCTGAAACCCTTAAGAGCAATAGAATGACAGGGCAGTAGCAGACACTGAAGTTAAGGGCAGTTTACTGAAGCAAGACACAATAAACACAATAGACGCAAATAACTATCACCAGATAAAGAAAACCTAATTTTCAGAACTATTAGCCAAGAAAAATGCTTAAATCTAAAGATACATCCAGGCAGATACATATTAGCCTGTCTGCAGAGTAGTCTCAGGAGTTGGTGTCCACACAGCTTGTTGCAGCTCTCTGCCTTTGGTTTGAGTTCATGTTGCCTAGAGAGCTTCTGTCTCTGCGTCTGGCAGCATGAGCCCCTCTGAGGACTTACAACCCTTACAACAAAATAGAACTTTGGTTATTTTTTGTGTCCTAAGCAGTATGTGCTGAGGTTGCAGGCTGGCCAAGAACCAGCCTACAGAGGCTCTACTAGAAGCAAGCAAACTGCCTGCACAGCTATTTTGGCAGCAGCACTGCCCCAAGGAGGGCTCTATGCGACAGCAGACTGAATCTGTGTGGGGAAGAGCAAGCAGGAGGTACCCTGAAATTTGATGCAAGTAACCCTCACCTCTGTGGGAACTCCAAAAGATGTGAGAACGTACGATTTGATTCACTGTGAAGGAAAAGGTTTTATTCAGATTCCATTATAAACCCAGAGCACCACATCCCAAGTAATTTATAGGCTGAACTGGGATTCGAATTAAAATTTCTAACATAGGAAATGACTATCATCTCTCCTTATTTATTTTTTGCCTCTTGATACAAAGCTGGTTTGTTATTTCCCAGTTGGACTGAGAACTATGGTATTTTTCAAACCTCACAATAAAAGTTTGCAATTAACATTTTGCTGTGCTTACTTTTTTTGCTCATTTCCTCCAACAGCTGAAAGCCATGCTTTTTGTGATCAGTTGAAATAAGAGAGAGTACTGTAGACCCCACAGATGAAAGTGGTGGGTTTCTAAACCACTCTTGACTGAGAGAACAAATTAATTCAGTGGTAGGACAGTTTTCCAGTAGAAATAAGTAATCATCTAAAAATCAGATACCAAGATTATTAGGTATTTGCATATGGTCACCTCCCCCCTTCTTCACCATAAATGAACAAAACAATCTGTACTCTGCTCTCCCCAAACAGTGGAAAAGCTAGTGTGAGATCAAAATCTAATCTTCTTTCACTGGAAAAAAATGTATTTTAGAAATCTCATAAAATAAGGAGATTAACAAATACCAGAAAAGAACTAAACACCAAAAAACTTCCCTTAAATTTATTTGAAATAGGGTATGGAAATAAAAGAAGAATAGAAAACTATAACTTAACTGAACAATAGTCTAAGCAAAAACACGTATAGAAGAAATAGGGATACAGTCAGAAGGCAGCTAAGTAAAACAGAACATAGAAACAAACACAGGGCAAAACTGATGTGGGAATAAACTGCAACACATCCACAAAAAAAAGGCTTTTTTTGCAGTTAGTCTGCTTATGCAGAGACAGCACATCCCAAAGCAACGAAAGACCAAGTTCCTTCTTCAAAGGATTGCCCCTTTCTAGGAGTACCGCAAACCATAACCAAACCTGTATTCTGACAAAGTTCATGAATTAATGCTTTATCACAAGAGGGAGAGAACTCAGGAGGTGGAAACCTTGGAAATAAATATTATTCCTTAAACTTTTAAATGATCTTGAAATTGCAGGCTTGCTACAGTTCAGCTATGACAAACGTGGTCAACCTTAAACGTGATTCTTCTGGAGAACCAAACCAAAAATGTAATATACTGGTGTCAAAAGAAATGGTATTTTATGGTATTTCAGAGACATAAGTTGCATCACAAGAAAAAAAAAAAAAAGAACTACTTTCATATCAAATGTAATTTGTCAATTTTTATGTTACTTGGTTGAGAGACCACGTGGAAACCAAGACCAAAAATTCCTAGCAGGGCTCAAATGTTATAGTCTGCCTTACTGTCATCTTTCCTGAGATCTGTTTCTGCAATCCCTTCACCTTATTTATTTATTTGAACTTAAGTAAGATTAATGTAATGCTATCGGTATCTGCAGACTTTGCACCGATATAACATTCTGAAGAGCTCATCTGACACACTGAAGTGTCTCTTTTTCCCTTTTAGTAATGATTTGATTAATGAATTCATGATTGCATTAGAGAGGGCCAAATTAACCTTTGGTTTTGGAACTGTAGCTCTGAGAATTCCCACAAGCTGCCTCCTCCTCCTCCTCCTGGGGTCCTTGGCAAATTGTGGAGATTTTCAAGCACGCCTATCAGACGAAATTCCTTATTTCACATGCACTATGCAGCTTCCATTCTTAAAAACATGCGTGTATTGACATTATGATAAAATACATGGGGATATTTTAATGGAGCACTTGGGGGTCTTGTTAAACTTAATGACAAGAAGGCTGGATATCTGTATTCACTTCAAATGCCTTCTATACAAGTGTCGTCCAAAATGTCACTGTTAAACCTGAAATAAATACATGGTGGAACAATCATGAAAGACATTGAGTGCCTTATTATTTACCTAAAGAAAAAGGCTTGAGTTGCCGAATATAATCCACTGCTGTATAAATTTGGCCCTGCTTATATAGGCACAGAGCAACTTTTTTGTGTATACCAGACTGGTCATACACAATCTGAGCCAAAGCCAGGCATTTTGACAAGCTGCTTGGTTCCACTTTCCCATAGTCATAAATCACATCTCCTAACGCCTCAGAAAACATCAGCCTGAAGAAGACAAGGTAATAAAATAAACCAGCATTAATGATATGCTTCATAACTTTGGAATATTTCAGAATGAGCTCACACACAGCTGAATTGTGTATATGGGCGTGTATTTGCATGTATAAGTATTAGACTATACCCCTTCGGCTCCTCTGCACTTCTGTCCCTCTTACAGCCCTAACTCTATTTTTGAGAAAGTAGTCTCTTCCTTCCCTTCTTTGATTTCTCAGCTGCAGCAGAGAGTGCTCTGACAGCAGTGAAGGCAGGAGGCTCCGATGGGACATTTCTTTCAGTGCTAACCTCAGTGCCAGTCCACTGCAGCCAGGAGGAACAACTGCAGCCGTTCAGTAGTGCTGCACACAGGATATTCAAGGAACTAAGCTGCTGCTTACTAACAATGCATTTAATACTATGTTTCAGGGTGATGACATAACTAGCTAGCTCTAATTACTTTATGATGATGATTTCAGCATGCTGCGAGAGCATGCTGTAATGGTTCTTTCACATGCGTAGGACAGGTTATGGGTTAGGACTGAAACAAAGGTGATATTTAGATCCTGACACAAGGCAGTTTAGAATCTGAATTCAAAACCAAAATATGGGCTAACCTTTGAGAATACTGTCGCTCTTTTCAGATGGTTTTCAGCAGAGGGGCAACAATTACAGCTAATCCAATACCAGACTGTTCTGGTGGGATTTTCACCATTTCAGACAAATCTACACTGTACTAGAAAAACATATCTCTGACAGCTTCTTCAAAAACAAAAATGTAGAAACAGACCCTGTTCTAAAAATTCAAATATGATTGTATCCTATTTCTGTAAACGAAATATATAGGTCAAGGGCTGGTATAGGTTTTACAGATTAAAAATGTTTTCAGTGTAACTGTGTTCAAAACTGTGGATCTGGCACTGACAGCAACAATAAAATGAAAGAAATTAGTCTTCCACTAATTATAATTTTTTCATCCACAGAAGGGTGTGAAAATCTTATTTTTGTATAGTTTTTAACTACAATGCAAGACAAAAGAAGCTTGAACAAAACCGGAGTCTGCAATGCTGTAACAAAGGCTGACAGCAACCAAAACAAAACGTATTCTGCAGAGGTAGTTGTTGGTATTGCTCATTTGGCTATGCTCATAGTGAATTTAAGATTTAACAGTGGATTTAATAACAGAATCAAAAGAGAAATCCATTAATATATTTCTGGTTGTGTTTTGTTTGAGGGATTTTAATTTCAAGGAAAGGGAGAAAAGGCAAAGCCTCATGACTTGGGGAGGAAAGGGGGATGGCATAACCCCCTTGTTTATCTCAGTGCAGAAAAAACACCTACCTTTGCTGTGTAACCCAGTGTATTACTGTATTCAATTGTTTTTCAGACAATGCACATTTGACTGCATCCAGAGTCATGGCTGAATTTTGAGGCAATCCAGCCGCAGTACTTGAGCTTATGAGAGTGTCAAAATACTTCAGTAAAAGGATATTTCTTCCTTGAAGACAACCAACAGCTAGAGAGACAAAGAGAAAAGTCATTGGTTGAACACTCAAAAAAGTAGCTTTCACCATTTAAGACTTCTTAAGTTTTAATCTTTGTTTGCAGATACCCATTAAAACCTTTGACAACATTCTTACTAAATCTGTTGTGAGGTTGAGTCATCTCAGGTGCTATGTTAATCACTCCAAAATTAAGGTTGCTCAAAACTGAAGGCAGAGGGTTCATGACAACACTTTAGCATTGACAGGTAATGGGAAAGTCTCACAGAGATGTGTGCATCTTTAAAACATTTTTCTAGTGAGAATGTAGAGAATTACTGGGATGGCCTACCTATCTCTTTGGAAATAAAACACCTTCTGTTAAGGTTACAGAAAGCTCTCTGTAAACAATCAGAAAATGATGTCAGCTCTATGGTTATTAATAAAGATTAGTTTAACTTAGAGAGTCCTTGTTTTTGCCATTTTATTATTACTATTTATTATTTCTACTGCAATAGCGCAAATTAGGGTCACATCCCATTCTACAGAGATATGGGCTGTGATCCAAAGCATTTACAATGTAATGTTCGAACCCTACAAAATGTAATGTGCTTGCTTACTTTCAGGGTTATGGTAGCATAAGTTATAGGTGTATCAGTAAGATTCTCATGTAGTTGAAGCTAAGCGCATAAGCACATTTTTGCCAGATCACAACTTGCCACAGATTCATAATCTGATTTGTAATTCAGATCTGCCCCTGACCAGAGGGGGTTGGGGCCTTTGATCCCAGTGGCCCTTGATTGGGCGGTCAAGCACCCTGTGAGTCAGTGCTAGGGAGAGGCCTATATAAGAGCCAGGCCTAGAGCGCAGCTCCCAGAGCGCAGCGAACAGAGGCAGCGAACAGAGGCAGCAGTTTGCGCAGAAGGGCGCGTGAAGGGACGTGCGAAGGGACCTTCGTTTCTGTTCCCTGTGGTGTATGCTTCCTCAAGTATGGTCGTGACACGCCGCACAGCGCGTTCCCCAGTGGCTGTTGGAGTTGCTGTGTCAGAGGCTTGGACCCAGACTGGCCCTCTGACAGTAGATGCAGCTCTACAGGTCTCAGGCTGCAGGGAGTGCTTGGGGCCTCTCCGGGAGGCCTGGGCTGGCAGTCAGCTCTCCTGCAGGAGGTGTGCTGCTGTTGACGAGTTGTGTCGTCAGGTAAGGGAGTTACGGGAGGAGGTCAGTAGGCTGCGCAGCATCCGAGAAGCAGAGCAAGAGATAGACAGGGTATTCTCGGAGACTGTACAGCTCCAGGAGTCCCAAACCCCTGCAGCAGTGGAGTTGCCAGAGGGCTCTGTGCCGTGTGAAACGGTACATCATAACATCACAGAAGAAGGCTGGAAACTGGTCACTGCTCGTGGGAGGAGAAAGGCTCCTACTCCTCCTGAAGACCTGAAGCTGAAGAACAGGTTTAGTGCCCTCCAGGATGAGGAGGAGATGGGCATGGCTGCCAGGGAAGTAACCGGGACAACAGACCCTGTGCCCTACCGGAACACCCGGAAAAAGCGGCGGGTGATTGTTGTGGGGGACTCCCTGCTACAGGGGACGGAGGCATCTATCTGCCGACCTGACCTCTTGTCTAGAGAGGTTTGTGGCCTGCCGGGGGCTCGTGTGAGAGATGTCATGCAAAGACTGCCAAGGCTTGTCCACGCTTCGGACTATTACCCGCTGCTGCTCTTCCATGTGGGCACCAATGACACCAAGGGCAAACTGGAGACCATCAAGCAGGATTTCAGAGCTCTGGGGATGGTGGTCAAGGGTCTGGGAGCCCAGGTCATCTTCTCCTCAATCCTGCCAGTGAGGGGGATGGATGAGAGGAGGAGGAGACGGACTTTCCAGGTTAACGACTGGCTGTGCCGCTGGTGTTGGCAACAGGGTTTTGGTTTCTACGACCATGGGACCCTGTTTGAAGATCGACAACTGATGGCGAGAGATGGGATCCACCTCACGAGGCGGGGCACACAGGTCTTTGCCAACAGGTTGGCCAACCTGGTAAGGAGGGCTTTAAACTAGGAAAGATGGGGGAAGGGGAGAGTTATAGTGACAGGGTAGTTGGCAAAAGACTGCTCAAGTCAGGATGCCTCCAACAGGTGAATGCAGCCAGGGAAGTGTGCATGGGATGTGGCTATGGAGGACCCTCTTGTACCCCTCCTGGGAAACCTGCATGCTCGATCACCTCCCTGAAATGCCTGTACACCAATGCACGCAGCACGGGGAACAAACAGGAAGAACTAGAGATATCTGTGCGGTCGCAGGGCCATGATCTCATTGCCATTACAGAGACATGGTGGGATAGCTCGCATGACTGGAGTGCTGTCATGGATGGCTACGTGCTTTTTAGGAAAGACAGGCCAGGAAAGCGAGGTGGTGGAGTTGCTCTTTATGTGAGAGAGCAACTGGAATGTATCGAGCTGTGCCTACGGGTGGATGAAGAGTGAGTCGAGAGCTTATGGGTAAGGATCAAAGGGCAGGCTAGCATGGGTGACACTGTTGTGGGTGTTTACTACAGGCCACCTGATCAGGAAGAGGAAGTCGATGAGGCCTTCTACAGACAGCTGGAAGTAGCCTCACGATCACAGGCCCTGGTTCTCATGGGGGACTTCAACCACCCCGATATCTGCTGGAAAGACAACACAGCTAGGCACAAACAGTCCTGGAGATTCCTGCAGAGCATTGGTGACAACTTCTTGACCCAGGTGGTGGAGGAGCCAACAAGGAGAGGTGTGCTGCTGGACCTCGTACTAACAAACAAAGAAGGACTGGTGGAAGATGTGAAGGTTGGGGGCTGCCTTGGCTGCAGTGACCATGAGATGGTGGAGTTCAGGATCCTGCGAGGAGGCAGCAGGGCACCAAGTAGGATCGCAACCCTGGACTTCAGGAGAGCAAACTTTGTCCTCTTCAGGGACCTACTTGGAGGAATCCCATGGGTGAGGGCCCTGGAAGGAAGGAGTGTTCAAGAGAGTTGGTTAATATTCAAACATCACCTCCTCCAGGCTCAAGAGCGGTGCATCCCTATGAGTAGGAAGTCAAGCAAAGGAGGTAGGAGACCTGCATGGATGAGCAAGGAGCTCCTGGCAAAACTCAACCAGAATAAGGAAGTCTACAGAAAGTGGAAAGGGGGACAGGCCACTTGGGAGGAATATAGGAATGTTGTCAGAGTATGCAGGGATGCGACGAGGAAGGCTAAGGCCCGTTTGGAATTAAATCTGGCTAGAGATGTCAAGGACAGCAAGAAGGGCTTCTTCAAATACATCAGCAGCAAGAGGAAGACTAGGGAAAATGTGGGCCCTTTGCTGAATGGGGTGGGTGCCCTGGTGACGAAGGATGCAGAGAAGGCAGAGTTACTGAATGCCTTCTTTGCTTCAGTCTTTACTGCTCAGGCCAGCCCTCAGGAACCCCAGACCCTGGAGGCAAGAGAGAAAGTCTGGAGAGAGGAAGACTTTCCCTTGGTGGAGGAGGAGTGGGTTAGAGATCGTTTAAGCAAACTTGACACCTACAAATCCATGGGCCCTGATGGGATGCACCCACGAGTGCTGAGGGAGCTGGCGGATGTTATTGCTAAGCCACTCTCCATCATCTTTGAAAGGTCATGGAGAACAGGAGAGGTGCCCGAGGACTGGAAGAAAGCCAATGTCACCCCAGTCTTCAAAAAGGGCAAGAAGGAGGACCCAGGGAACTACAGGCCAGTCAGCCTCACCTCCATCCCTGGAAAGGTGATGGAGCAGCTCATCCTGGAAGCCATCTCCAAGCATGTGGAGGAAAAGAAGGTGATCAGGAGTAGTCAGCATGGCTTCACCAAGGGGAAATCATGCCTAACCAATCTGATAGCCTTCTATGATGGAATGACTGGCTGGGTAGATGAGGGGAGAGCAGTGGATGTTGTCTACCTAGACTTCAGCAAGGCTTTTGACACTGTCTCCCATAGCATCCTCATAGACAAGCTCAGGAAGTGTGGGTTAGATGAGTGGACAGGGAGGTGGATTGAGAACTGGCTGAATGGCAGAGCTCAGAGAGTTGTGATCAGTGGCACAGAGTCTAGTTGGAGGCCTGTAGCTAGTGGTGTCCCCCAGGGGTCAGTCCTGGGTCCAGTCTTGTTCAACTTCTTCATCAATGACCTGGATGAAGGCACAGAGTGCACCCTCAGCAAGTTTGCTGACGATACAAAACTGGGAGGAGTGGCCGATACGCCAGAGGGCTGTGCTGCCATTCAAAGAGACTTGGACAGGCTGGAGAGGTGGGCAGAGAGGAACCTCATGAAATTCAACAAAGGGAAGTGCAGGGTCCTGCACCTGGGGAGGAATAACCCCATGCACCAGGACAGGTTGGGGGTTGACCTGCTGGAAAGCAGCTCTGCTGAGAAGGACCTGGGAGTGCTGGTGGACACCAAGTTAAGTATGAGGCAGCAATGTGCCCCTGTGGCCAAGAAGGCCAATGGTATCCTGGGCTGCATCAGAAAGAGTGTTGCCAGCAGGTCGAGGGAGGTGATTCTCCCCCTCTACTCAGCCCTGGTGAGGCCACATCTGGAGTACTGTGTCCAGTTCTGGGCTCCCCAGTACAAGAGGGATGTGGCACTACTGGAGCAAGTCCAGCGAAGGGCCACAAAGATGATTAGGGGACTGGAGCATCTCTCTTATGAGGAAAGGCTGAGAGAGCTTGGCCTGTTTAGCCTGGAGAAGAGAAGGCTGAGAGGAGATCTTATCAATGTGTACAAGTATCTGAAGGGAGGGTGTCGAGAGGATGGGGCCAGACTCTTTTCAGTGGTGCCGAGCGACAGGACGCGAGGCAATGGGCACAAACTGAAACACAGACACTTCCATCTTAACATGAGGAAAAACTTTTTCACTGTGAGGGTGACAGAGCACTGGAACAGGTTGCCCCGAGAGGTGGTGGAGTCTCCTTCTCTGGAGATATTCAAAATGCGCCTGGATGCAATCCTGTGCAATGTGCTCTAGGTGACCCTGCTTGAGCAGGGGGGTTGGACTAGATGAACTCCAGAGGTCCCTTCCAACCTCAGTGATTCTGTGAAATATTAGCTTATCACAGTTCTTCTCTCAGTTATTGCTTTGAACTTGAACAAAAGCCAATAAAACATGCACAGAAAAAAAGTTGATCTTGCAAAGTTTAGCCATGCCCCTATGGCTCATTCCAGAGGAAGAACAAAATATTCAGCTGCTTCAGCCTCTGTCCTCACCAATATCACTATCTTTTACATTTCCAAATGCAAACCAAAAAATTGACAGGAGGATTAAACTATAAAAGATGACTTTGCATTTATCTGGGGTATTTAAAAATCCTGATTACTTTTTATAAACCTAAAACTGATATAGATTTCAGAAACTGATTTTAATGAAGCTAATTAATTTTAATGAAGCTAATATTGCTCTATGGTTCAAGAAGCTAGGCTGTCTGAAGAGGCCATGTTAACACACAGAACAGTAAGGACTGGAATTTCAAAACAGTGGGTGCACTTTTGTCCTTGTATATTGCACATAATTTATCAGTAGAAATAAAGCAGGTTCTAGAATTACTGTAGGAACAGCTTTATACTGACTACATCTGATCTGCACTAAACAAAGGGGGTAACAGAAAATTATACTTCTGCAAACCCTGAACTCCAAAATGATTGAAAAGGCTCTGACCGTAACATAAGGAAGTCTATTAGCTGGTCATATCTTCATCAGCCAAATTAGTTCTGAAAGCTGTACACTACTGTTTATGTTCCATTCTTTCCCTTAACCCATCACCTACCCCAATACCTTACCAACAGCAAGAAAAGCAGTGGCTGAGAGTCAGCTATGCCCTGCTTTGCACCTCTTTGTCAAATGTTAAGGACATTCCCTAAGGAGAAGAAAAGCCCTATAGCTTTACTTATCTTCAGTTAGAATGTTAAGTGTAAACTTCAAACCCACATAAACAATTCTCATTTGATAAAGACCAAATTCCTAACCACTGAAATGACTAAACTGATATCAACTAAACCCCTCTAATAAGCAACCCAGTTATGTATTCCCAGTCGAAATTCTCACGTTCAAATTTCCTCAGAGTTTCCTCATTAAGGAGAATTCCTCTAGAAGAGTTTGCTGCAGAAGTTGCTGCAGCATCATACTGACCACTTGAAAGTAATTCACTGAACCGAGAAAGAGAAAGGAAAAAAAATAAGGAACATGATCTTTTACAGGAATACTAAATAAATACACAACATATGTAAAAAGGTTGGCTGATGGGATAGTGATCTAGTCAAGAAGCTCAAACACTAAAAATACTGCAAAATGCTGTGATAAAGATGTACCAGATTTAAATGTATCTATTTTAAAGCTTTGTAAGAAGCAGCAGCTTTGTTTCCCCACGCATCTGATTACCTTTCTTCTGCCTCACTACCTAGTACTCTGGATGGTGGCCATAATGAGAACTGGAAGGGAATTATCAATGGGGAAATCTTACCAAAAAAGAGAGTCACAAAAAGTATTTAGAAGAAGAAAAGAAATGGATGATGCTGAAAGAAATGGTGTTGGCTGAGGATAGGAGAGGAAAGCAAAACAGAAAGCAATCCAGACTGTAATATTCAAGGCCACATGAGTTAACTGAGTAAGGCAACAGAAATTTGTCCTGTGCCTGCCTAGAATTTGTTGGCTATATTCCTTAAGAACTCACTGAGCACAAAGGACACAACACTTTCTCAAGCTACTATTAAAGTTGATGCTTCCATGCAAAAATCACATGATGTAGGGCAAAGTAGGGACACAATCTTGCTTCAAATAACTCAATTAAGAAAAGACAAATGACACCATTTCTTCCAACGACAACCAAATAATAGTGATAGCAGCCACTGAATGCCATCACCCCGGGTATGTCGCTATTGCCTGTGTCACCCAATGGCCAGTATCTTAGACTTTCTCTCAGCAGGCTGACCCATTTCACTCCAAGTATCAATCTGCAGAAAAAAGCTGCTTGTTTCAGAACTGGAAACAGAAATCAACTTATATTTCATTATGTGTCTTGTAAAACTCTGTGATTTGGGAGGCACTAATATAACTCATCAGTGGCCAAGAATAGGATAGAGCTGTTTCTTTTTAATGGTTTCTGTGTCCAATTCTGGGCTCCCCAGTACAAGACAGACATGGCACTACTGGAGGGAGTCCAGTGGAGGGCTACAAAGATGATTAGGGGACTGGAGCATCTCTCTTATGAGGAAAGGCTGAGAGAGCTGGGCCTGTTTAGCCTGGAGAAGAGAAGGCTGAGAGGAGATCTGATCAACATGTACAAGTACCTAAAGGGAGGGTGTCGAGAGGATGGGACCAGACTCTTTTCAGTGGTGCCCAGTGACAGGACGCGAGGCAACGGGCACAAACTGAAACACAGACACTTCCATCTTAACATGAGGAAATACTTTTTCACTGTGAGGGTGACAGAGCACTGGAACAGGCTGCCCAGAGAGGTTGTGGAGTCTCCTTCTCTGGAGATATTCAAAACGCGCCTGGATGCAATCCTGTGCAATGTGCTCTAGGTGACCCTGCTTGAGCAGGGGGGTTGGACTAGATGATCTCCAGAGGTCCCTTCCAACCTCAACTATTCTGTGATTCTGAGATTCTGTTAAATAGCAGGCTATATCAAATGAGTTGATGAGCATACTCTGAATTTTTAGTATCAAAGGATTATGTATTAGCAGTGAGATCTAGGCACCTAGAAGTAAACAACTGCATTACTGGGATTTTCAAAAATATCCAATGCCCAATTTGCATCATGTATCTGTACAGTTTCGAAAATCCTGTAAGTTGTATGTTTTCACCTGTAGATAGAAAATATATTTAAAAAAACCTTGTCAGCATTTACACCACAAGGAAGCAAACAAGTCAGAAACATCTCAACAGCTGGTCTTTCAATTTTGGTCACAGAAAAAGGGCCAAAGAAGAGCCTCTGAGTTTGGACCTAGGTGCAAAGTAGAACAGTGTGCAGAAATTAATGATGTACTATTTGCTTCACTTTTTAAGTGGATAAACAACCGACAATGTGCAAGGCTGCAACTCCAGCAAACACCAAAAGGGTCATAAAAAGCAGAAAAACCTGATGTGTCCTGGAATGACTGCATTCAATATGCTACATTAACTGTAATGTAAACTGCTAATACAGAGCACTATGCAACCATAATCTTTTTACCTTTCAAAGTATTCAAGCAAATCTTCAGCCACTTTACTATGGACATCAAGAGCTGAAATATAAAACATGTTAGGATAACCACATTATTACCTCAATGAGCTAATTATAGTTAAAATTGCTTAAATAAAATAAAATAAATAAGAAAACATATAATTAAGACATATACTTTATACTGAGGGTATTTTCTTGTATTTTTAAAAAACAAACAATCTCCCTAAGAGGATGTTTGTTTAGGACACACCTTTCACCACATCAGTTAAAATTTAAGACAGTTTTACCACCAGTGCCCTCAATCAAAGTTGCCAGAGACAGAAATAAAAGACACCACCCTAAAGACCAAACTTTTTGTCCACTACAGCTGATTATCTAGACTCATATTCTCATTTTTGATAATATTGTCATTTAATTTTTAATGATTTCACCTCTTTCATCATTTTTATTTTCCACAATCTGAGAGAGGAGATCTTGCAGGGTGATAGTCTTGGCTGATTTTGCACAGGCAGAAATAACATTTGCAACTAACAAAATTCTAGTATATCTATGGATAAAGAGGAAAACAGGTATGTGATCAGTACAGTTACATCAGCCAAGAAATATTCACATAACAGTATCAAGAATATCTGCATTAAAAATTGATTCATGTACTCAGTTTAATACACCAGACAAAAAGAAAGGCTATGTGACATTGGGAACATATCTAAAGTAAAAATGAGAATATATTGCAGATATGCACTTGTACCTGAGCTTCAGCTTTTCTCTTTCTGCTTCAGCTGTATCTCGTAAGGCCAGTAAGCACAGGAGTTCTTGTTCTAACTCCATCTTTTTCTTCCAAGGGATGTATTTTATTTCCCTTTCTTTTTTCAATTCTAGCATCTTTCTGTCTAGCTGAGCAAGGTGTTTAGAAAGAGCATCCAAGTTGAGTGATTCTTCTATACTGAGACCTGTGGGAGAAGAAAATGCCTTTCACAAGTTCCTGACTGCTCTGTTGTGAGTCTCTTCCCGGTCTTTCTTTTGAGATACAGTCCTACTATATCCCTTTTGGACCACCTCAAGTCGCAAGATGCAAGAGAGAGAGAATATCATTAGATCCCTCCGTATTTTGTCCTCTTTCTTTCCTAACAATTCCTTATATCTGATTTGCTTTTCTGACTGCTGTCGAGTGCTGAGCTGACATTCAGTCTCATAAGGTTCTCCTGCATTTCTTTACATTTGGCTCTCATCCTTGCCATCCTGAATACCCCAGTACCATCAGCAAAGATGACATGCTTTTCTAGATCATTTATTGGCATGCTAAATAGTATAGATCCCCTGCCTCCATTAGGAAGACTGACCTCTTACTCATACTCTCCATTACCTATCTTTTAAATATTTATTTATTGAGGCAAAGACTTTCCCTCTTACCCTATGGCTGCCTGATTTCCTCCAAAGACTTTCCTGAAGCCTTTTGAAAATTCAAGATTGTATCACTTATGTAATCCTATCCTTCGAAAGAACTCTAACGGATGTGCAGAGCAGGACTTCCCTTAACAAAGGCCATATTCACTCTTCGCAAACAAACTGTATTTATCTGGGCATCTACTTATTCTGTATTTCTTCCCAGTTTTCTTAGTTTGCCCTGTTTGGATCTTAGTCTTAGAGATCTGTAGTTCTCTGAAATCTCTCCTGGAGTCCTTATTTGAAATGGGCATCACATTTGCCATCTTTCAGTCCTCCTTTAAGACTAGCAAAATATTAGATTTACCTGGGATGGGCTTAGCAGAATTTACTGTTTTCCCTGGGGTGTCAAAGTTTTTAGAGGGTACCTTTCTTACGTTTTGAATTCTCAGTATCAGATTTTGAATTTTTGCAGAATTCTTCTCAATAGCCTTTATCCTGAAAAAGGAAATACTTCCTGGAGTTTGTTTTTTTTTTTTCCCCCCTCCATTTTTACACATCAGACTGCAAGAACATCAGGACCAAAAATTGTTGAACTGGGCTTGCTGTTGTACCATTCTGCTGTTCTCAGTAAAGCCTCTCCTCCACTTTGCTACATTATTCTATTTGAAACTGCATATGGCAAGGTAACTGTCTATTTTGAGAAGCCTATCACATAAATGCAGCTATATAACAATACTTCCTAAATATAAGACCGTAAACTGAGGAAAATAAAGTAATCCGTTCTCTGGTTTGTATTTCTCAACCTAATACAATGTATATTAGCAACGAACATTCACTTCAGGGCTATACTCTTTTCACAAGTGGAGAGAATCTGCATGTTTAACTCACAAGCAAAGCCTCCACTAACTTTAACTGAAGTTTGACCGCACTGGGATCTGATGAGCAGAAGTCTAAAAGCACACTTTAGCAATGGTTTACACAATCATTGGGAGCTTCCATACAAAAAAATAAGAGAACCATTTAGAAAAATACAAGTGTGAGAAACCAGCAACAACTAAATTATTTTACATCTCAAGTAAAACAATACATTTTGCTCTAAACATTATTAGAGATAACTTACTTGTCTTCAAACTCCACTGCTCTTTTCCTGTAGTATAACAGAATTGTGGGCTCAGATGCCAGAACTTTTAATCTCCTGTGAAGAAAAAATGCATTCTTTCAGCCATTCTTGATTGTGGCAATAAATGTCTCGTACTCCTGCTTGATTGAAATCAGGATGTTCTTGTATGCAGTAACATACTCTATTATCTGTAAATGTATTTTTGGATGCAATATTTATACTGAGATAATTAACAGAAAAAAAAACTTTCTGGAACTTTCTAAAGAGCACGATAGATTTACAGTAAAATAACAATGCAAAAATAGCACTTCTTAGATCAAGCTCCATAGCGCTGCTCTAATAAAAAAGAAGCCCCCAAAACAAATAAATAATATTATTTAAGTTGATGAAAATACAGAAAAGCTTTACATGGTGAAAGACAGGCCCCAAACATCCTTCAGATTCATAACCACAAATGTTATTAAAACTAAGGCAATCATCATTTATTTCGACAGCTGCAGATACCATTTTCATGTAACAGAAGATATTTTCTCCAGACAGGCACTAACTCTCCATAACACTTATAGGTGTGGAAAACCAAAGTAGCAAGGGCTGTGCATTTTAACAGCTTAAAATATCAGCCCAACTCAAGATTTAAAAGCCCACCTGGCAGCCCTTATTCCTAGCTATCTGAAAAATTAGCTGTGCAGGAAATCTCCCCCCTCTCTCCCCCCCACCACTTTTTTTCCTTCCCGCCTTGTCATCTCCCATCTCTGTGGCTGAAAAAGGCAGAGAGAATCTGACAGGCAAGAGCGGGCATCCTTCAAAAGCTTCACCAACAATTTTTCACCTGAACTGAAGGGCAGTTAATATTAGTACAGGGGATATGGTGTTTATGTCATGATCTTTTTAGTTAAGTGGGAATAGGTTTTCCCCTGTTTTTGGACAACTTTATAATGTTTTATCATTTCAAAACTGCCATAAAATTAACACAGGTGGTTATCAAGCACAAATCCTACTATAATATAATTTCTGCTGGTATGAAGTCATCATTATGGCTCCTATTTGACTGCAGCATACGCAGGGGACATGCATGAAAAATGGTTCAGAATCTATGGCACACCAAGCCCTGATCCCTGTAACAATGCAAACAGGCCACAGTCAGTCTGACCGCTTATATCCTTTTTCCCAGAAGAAAAAGCATCATCAAAGCACTCCTTATTTGTTAGTCTTGCCCACCGCTCATTTACCTGGAAAATACTTGTTACCTTGTCAAATGCATTTCTGTATATAATGTAATACTGCTCAGGTGGTCCTTGCTCAGTACAACCCACTTTCTCAATTTCGGTCAATATGTATCTTTGTACGCTCTCCAGAAATCTCGTCTTTCTCAAAAACAATTGGAGGCAAGACAGAGCGTTTATCTCCTCCAGGGCTATGGTTTGGCATAGCTGCCTAGGACCTTCTTTGCTTACAGAAAGCGTACACCTCTTCCCTCCTTTGTTCAATAGCTGCCCAAAATCAAAACCTGGAATAAAAACTGAAATTGTTGCAATAGCATCAGCTAATACTCATGTATTCAAGTTTCAGCCCTTTCTCTAAAATAGTAAACTCACAAACAATAAAACATCTCCTAATTAGCCATTTCCAAATTAATGTAAATCTCAATGCTGTTCTGTTCCTAACTTACCCATGGCCTTCCCAATTCTAAAGGTATTTACTCTTAAAACCCAGATACACTTGGCCTTGATCTTGGGGAATCTACAGCTGGCACGTGGCTGTGGGAGCAGGCAAAGCTTTAAGCTGCCTCCACAGCCCGAACCTAGGGGAACGCCCCGATTCGTGGGCCTTTCCGCTGCAGCGCAGCCCCGCAGAGGCAGAGCCAGCCTGAAGAAAACCACCTCCCGGAAAAGCAAGGCAGGGCAGAAGGCCACCGCGAAGGGCAGGCAGCGTGTGCGCAACGCACCTCTGCGAAGACAAGCCTGGCCTGCGCACCTACGCGCACGTACACGCGTACATATATAGGCAGATACAGGAGGACACAGGACAGAACGAAGACGGCCACCGTGGCGCTGATAGCGCTGCCTCGCGCCTACCCGACCGCCCCCAACCGCCGCCCGCGGCCGTTGGTGGCTACCGGCGCGCGAGGCGGGGCGGCATGCGGAAGAGCCAGCCCCGGTGCATTGTGGGCAACGCAGTTCCCCTCCCACCTACGTCCGGCTTCCGACTACGACTCCCATGAGGCGCCTCGAGCGGAGGGCGGGAACTACGCCTCCCAGCAGGCCTCGGCAGGGCCCGGGGCGGCGGTGCGCGTCGGGAGCCGTAGTCGCGGCGCAGCGCGCCGCCCCTCGTCTGCCGAGGGTGGAAACCCCGTGCGGGGCGGCGCGGCGCCCTTTCGGGGAGCCGCCATTCCGCGAGCCGGACGCTGGTGAGGCCTCGCTCCGCTGCGGCGCGTGGTGCCTGGGCCCGCCGCCCCTCGTCGCCCCGCCATGCAGATCTTCGTGAAGACCCTCACGGGGAAAACCATCACTCTCGAGGTGAGGCGCCCGGGGCGGGCCGCGCGGAGTGCCGCCGTGCGCGGGGGAAGGCCGGCGCCGCCTGCCCGGGCTGCTGCGTGGACGTCGGCGCGGCTCCCGAGCCCCCGCGGCTCGAGCGGCCTCCGTTGGTGAGGCCGAAATTTCTCGTGGTTATCCTGCTCTTTCCGGCTATTTGAAAGGCCAAGTACGGTTTTGATTGTGGAAATACGGCCTCTGGGGTTTTGCTTTCTTTCTCTATACGGAATTGACATCGATTTACTGGTTGCAGTGAACAAATGAGGTAGGATACGGTGTGTAGGTTGCACTCAACTTCTTACACCACATCAAGATTTACACTAACCGCATACATTTTTTTTCCTAATCTTTAACATCGTTTCGTTTTCTAATAGGTTGAGTCTTCTGATACAATAGAAAATGTAAAGGCTAAGATCCAGGATAAGGAAGGTAAGTTCAAAATGTATTTTTTTCATTATCTTTTCAGTTCAAGTGGTGTATTTCTTATGCAGATAGGATTGCCTGGCTCACTTCATTTCTTATTTAATCTTGATTTATTGTTAGGAATTCCTCCTGATCAGCAGCGACTGATTTTTGCTGGTAAGCAGTTAGAAGATGGACGCACACTGTCCGACTACAATATTCAAAAAGTGAGTAGAAAAGGTCAATAGAATATTATAGTAGTACAAACTAACTAGTATTATAGGAGCAGACTGACATTTGCTGTTGAGCCTAAGAAGTGCTTCAGATAAACTGAACTATGTTATTTAGATTTAGGTAGCACTTCTAACTTGGGAAATACTGATGCTAAGACTAGATTTGTCAGTTGCTGCAGTTGACAGTATAGTTTCAGGACAAAAGTTAACATATTTAATAGTTTCCACTTCCATTGCTTCCCTTCTGTCAGCTCCTGGCACTGCTCACTCTGTGGTGAGCTAATTTAGGGAGCTAATGTGAAAGCTACTGCTCACAGATTGACTGCAAGGTGAGGCCAGATGAGCAGCAGTGCCAGTAGAAAGGAAGGAGGATAGGATTATCATTTTTTGGCAATAAATAGCTGACAGATTGGCTTAGTTGTATCATGAAACTGCATCCTGCATATATTAGAATCAAAGAATGTAGTTGCAGTAGACTTTATAATATTTGAACCATTATGGAGTTTGGGATGCTGCAGCACACAGTTCACTCGAGTTTGTTCATTTGCAAACTTGGTAGCAAAAAAATCTTTTTAAAACTTTTCTAGTTGGCTGGAGCTTGAAATCTGCTACTTAAATACTTTCTGTAAGTAAAAGAACAAGCCTGTGTAAATGCTAGTCCTCACTTGAGAAAGAATTCTGAATCTATATAATGTGTTTTATAAATAGGAATCAACTCTTCACCTTGTGCTGAGACTTCGTGGTGGTGCTAAGAAAAGAAAGAAGAAGTCTTACACTACTCCCAAGAAGAACAAGCATAAGAGAAAGAAGGTTAAGCTTGCTGTGCTCAAGTATTACAAGGTAAGCAGAACTACTTCTAGGGGAATTTTGGTAAGAGCTTAGCTCTGAGTAAAGCTGGAGAACCTCACAGATTTTGTGCCATGTGGTAACAGAAAGGGACAAAATGGTTACAAAATGTGAGGATAGCGTTCTGGGCATGTAACTAGACTTCATATAGCCTGGCGCATTTCAAGTCTTTCTCTTTGCAAATTCTCTCTTAAATAGCAGAGAAACTGACAGTTGCCCTCAGGCACTTCCAGACTTTGCTTTGGGAAGTTTAATTACCACAAAACGCTTTGCCAAAGAAAATACTGAAAAATCATGGGTGCTAAAAGGTGGTGAATATATATGAGATATTGCCTCTTTGCCATTTACAGGTGGATGAGAATGGCAAGATCAGTCGTCTGCGCCGAGAGTGCCCTTCTGAGGAGTGTGGAGCAGGAGTCTTCATGGCTAGCCACTTTGACAGGCATTACTGTGGCAAATGCTGTCTGACATACTGCTTCAATAAACCAGAAGACAAGTAAATGTACCATACAATAAAAATCTGAAGTTCTTTAAGGTTTGAGGATTTATTTCTCCTTCCACCATATTTCTTCTTCATTGATAAGCAAGAGGAATGTACAAAACTTTGAATGTTGATTGCCAGCTAGGGTTTTCTGTACTTTGACTCTTAAAAACTGAAGCAAGAACTTCAGTTTTCTAAAGAGCTGCTTTAGGTTAGAGACTTTATTTTTCTTAGCTCTATAATGCAGCAGTATGTTAAAATAGCAGAGGATTCAGCTAAACAGACTTATGTTCCTGCTGAAGAATTTTCCTTCTAGGTTGCTAATTGATTTTAGTAGTGTTAGCTAGCAGTGAAGGCCTAGTTCTAGTCCTTTTATTCTAGGCTATTTATTAAGATACTAGTTTGTCAAATGAGATTTGCTGCCATTTTCAACCCATGCTTAGATACTTGAGCTACACTACCTATTATGTTGAATATATTTATCCCAGTTGGAAAAGTTTAGCTCTTCAAGAGAAGAATACTTCTTTAGATTTTTGCTCTAGACTTCTTTTTCAGAGTGGGTTTGCTTTCCTAAGGAACTTGAAAGGATAACATATGACCAGGGTAACAAAATGCCCGAGCAAAAGGCAAGGGCTGTAGCCCTGCCCATCTCTACGTGAGGCTTATCTAACAGAAAGTACCATACACATAATAGAAGCAACCTCCCTAAGCTTATTTTCAAAAATACTCTTCTCTCTAGTTCTAGTAAAGCATGAAAATTTCTGTAATACCACTGTAAGCGGAAATCTGATCTTGTCCTTTTCACAGTATCAACAAAATACGGTGGTTGCCTATGCAAACTCACACTCCTTTCTAAGGAGATAGTGGGTAGCAATGACAGAGCAAAAAACCATTTCCGCTAACAACCTTAAAAGGGGCCTGTTCTGCATAAGGGGAGTAGACAGAACTATATACAGTTCTAATTAGTAAACAAGTAAAGGAGATCAAGAAGTTAGGGCTGGAATTATGTCTACAACTGGTTAAATGCTAGAGAAAACAAGTATTAGGAGTCCTGCCAACAAAATGGAGACAACACACTGAAAAAGCTGTTTCCTTCTTTACTGAAGGCAATGGTACAGCAACATTATAGGGGAGCAGCTCAGCTATGGTGGAACCATTGCATTTACATAATTTCTGATAGTCACTAGAAAGATATTTATACCTTGACTATTTTACGCATCTGAAGTGCTTGCAATTAATGCTTCTAGTTTATCCTATACTCCAAGTGGTAATTGCTTGACAAGATTTAAAAGTAGAACAATTCCATATAAATACCAGCTCTAAAGATTCCTATGAGCTTCTTTATAAATTCACTTAATGTGAAGAGTTTATAAGCCATTGTTCCAGCCAGGAACAATGCATGTCCTTTAGTTTGGTGTATTCAAATGTATTTTAAAATCCTGGATCCCAGGAAGTTGTCTGTTCAACTTCTTTTTCTTCATAACAGATAATTTCATCTCCAATATTGAATTCTATATCCTTGTCCAAACTTAGGCCACAATCCATACCAGTTTTTATTATCTGGACATCAGCTTTATGATGTTTCAATGATGATAAGGATCCTAACAAAGAGAAAGTGTCAAAGAAAAAGAAGAGACCTCACTGACATCATAGCACATAGGTGTTTTGGTTTCCTCTCTTACACAGTTAAGAGTTTCCCCATGTAGCCACAAAATGAAAGCAAGAAAAACTAGCGACAATGACCACTTGCAGTTGACGAAAGTTTGGAAGTCAGATATCCATCCCTTTCAGTAGGTAAAGGTGTGTTGCTACTGCTTTCCTATCAGAATTGGTGGTCAGAAAAAGGTCTGGATAACAAGAATACAGTAAGTTTGCAGCTTTTCTCTAGCTGGGGCAAAGCCATCCTAAATAATATATGGGATTGCATCATGATCAGATATGTACATACATTTTGCACTGACTTCCCAGGGAAATACCCATATCTAATACTGAATGTGAACACACATTGCTTTTGTAGCAATTATACTTACCTTTCCAAATAACATCTCCCCTACGGATTAACTTAAATTTCATCTTTTTGTCTAGCTGCCCCTTGTGTACTCTGCACCCAGCTACTGGAACTTTACTTTTTCCTACTGTTACAGAGAAGGTGTCAAGTACAGAAGCTTCCCCTAAAAGAAAAAATAAAGTGTATGAAGTACAAGAGAATGAAGTACAAGCTACTATTAATTAGAACCAAGCTACACTCTTCCACTTAGCAAACTTTATAAGAAAACAGAAAAGCAGATACAGAACAATACTAAGTATTCAATATAGTAGGAACACTTAATTGGAGAATAAACTTAAGGCCATACTGTGAAGCAAAAATGTATTTACCACTCAGTGAAAACTCACCTATTGTATTTTCCACCACAGACGGGGGTAATCTGCTATTTAGCTCATGTTTTACATCTTCAATAAGTTGGTAGATGATATTGTGAAGTTTAATTTTTATTCCCTTCTTAGCAGCCACCTTTTTAATAGTTTCATTGGCTTTCACACTGAATCCATATACAACACCTGAAAAGAAAGCAATCAGCAGCTGATGACTACAAGAGATCATTGCTTTTCAAACAGCAGGTGAAGTTCTGCTGCGTCTATTCTGTAATGTTAAACTTGCAGCACAGCCTAAAATTAGTAGTCACCAATACAAGAAACACCATTTTATACATGCTTCCCTTTTAAAGGGAGGAGTATTTGTCTCCCTTGCTGCATTCAGCACATGCACTACTTCTAACCTTGTACCAAAACAATCAGGCTCAAAGAAAAAGCCCTCCTAAGAAGTTCTGTCATGACAGAACTGAAAGTATCAAAGTGAAAATTAGTTCTTATGCACAGCTCATCAGAGCAGATGGCACTATATAAAGGAAAAGGACTCTTCACCTTTGGGCTGGACAAACAGTTTGCTTGTCTAGCCTAAGTCTGAAGTGAACTCCAATTCATTCTCACCACTTATAAGCCGAGGCCAGGTCCAGTGACAAGGAATCAACAACCTTATACCCTTTACTGCATGTGATGAGCACGGGGTAGGAATGGGTACTAAACCAATACAATCTTTCCAATGACCTTCCTGAGCAAAAGGAAATTCTCTTATACTGGTACACTACTTTTCCAGCTTCTTTGCTCCACTAGAGCAGAATAAAGCAACCAGAGTGGGGAGTCAGTTTTCAAGCATTATCTGTTATTATTAAACAATTAAACAAGTCAAATTATTTTTCATTAGATTTCTAGCCTTCCCTACCTGCACTGGTCTTACATGAAACTTAAAAATGTGTTAACATTGAAGTTTACATTAAAGGTAATATTAATTATTACAAAGAAAACAAAATCAGAACGAATAACTACCATTTCATTAGAGAGGAAGAGATTTTATACTAATTGTAAATTGATATTTAAACGTGCACTCACCATTAAAAGCTTCAGCAAGACTTACATCAGTTTCACTGATATCTCCCATTCCAAAATGAATGATATCCAGTTTACATTCATTATCAGCATCATAGCTGTCCAAAATGTTTAGAATAGCTTCAACAGATCCGTCTACATCACCTGCATATATAAACAGTACTACTATTATACTATATACTCCATAACTCTCTCTCTCTCTCTCTCTATATATATATACATATACTATATATATATATATACTACAATTCAAATTAATACTGAAGTAGAATAAAGACAGACAACTCCAGGCTATACAATATAATCATAATCTTTTTATATCTAGCATTCTCACAACACTTTCAACAATAGGTTAAAAAAATATATATATATATAAGCATGTTCATTCTAAAAAGTGAATAAATATAAGAGGAGCAGAGGCTCTGTATCTGCTGTCATTTTCAGGTCAAGGTTGCATAGTTTGCAGCTATTATTCACTACGTGTACAGTACAGAATGCGAGGCAAAACTAAGCTCCTCCTGCCCCATGTTACCTAATACATAGTTGTTCTCCATTCTGTTAATGCAGTAGTGCTGCTTGCATAGCTTGTGTTTATACAGCTGTACACACACACAAATATTCATACACACACACACAAATGAAGACATCCTAGCAAACTACACGCCTGCATGTCCACAGCCTTATTACTGAAACTTAAACCTTGACTTTGTAAGTATTTATGCACAGAAGTAACCTTACACACGTAAGCCACTGAATCTACTGGGATTCCTTTTACGTGTAGGAGTTACTCATGCACTTAAGTCTTACAGGATCACTTCAGTGGGCTGATGAAGCATGAGCTAGAGCAGAATCTCAACACCTGTTTCCACAGCCCTGATGGTAGTTACTCAACAGATGCATCTACATTACCTGAACATATAAACAGTACTATTATTAACTTTGTATAAACCAAAGCAAGTAACGCTGAAGTAAAAGGAAAAATGAGACGATAACTCTAGGTTGTAAAATAGAAGATGACCTACAACTCTTCATCAATGACAGCTTCCAAGGAAGAAGACACAGGTGGGTTGGGAGAGACAGCAAAGGCAGTGGTACCCATAAGATAACTTAAAGACTGACTGTTGAGTAAGGAACCATTCTTTCATCTTTGATAATACTGCCTCTGCTGAGGATCAATAAGCAGTTATTTGGTTGAGGACAAACAAGCGGAATTTTACTTGAAAGACTGCAAGAACCACCCAAAACTACATCCATCAGCACTATCACAGATAGGTCAAATATAAAGGCCCAGAAACTTGGAATCAACCATTTTAAGATTTTGGCTGGGTTTGAGGAAGGAGATACATGATGCTGTACACAAGGGAAGGAAAAAAAAATACTGAATTATTACTTTCTTCTCTTCTTTCTGTTAGACCAGATAGAATGCCTAACTAAGATAAACAACAACAATGTTCTAAACTATAAAAGAGATTCAACCAATTTGCTTTAAATTGTACTCTGCAAAGTTCCAGCCTGCAGCCATGAAAAATAAAGCAAAGCTGGTCCCCAATTACCCACGCTCAGCCTCAGGGACTGAGTGACCACAGTGCAGGTACCATCCATGTCCTGCTGTTCAAGAAAATGTGGTCTTAGTACATGTGCCAGAACAGGGGAATCTGTGCAGGCAGTAGAACTTGAAGACCGTCAGTTATCTTAAGATTCTAAATTAAGCTTGATAAGGTTTAGTTGCAATTGCAACTAAATCAAATCAAGAAAATCAACTTAAAGTTCCAAATATTGTTTGAAATCTGAACTACACAGCATCTACTACCCAAAACTCATGTTCTTCTTCTCTGGCTTCCCAAACTCATGGCTGCACATGTTCACACTGTGTCTCTTCCATTATTGTGGCATATCATGCTGGCATTCATGTGGCTTCTACTTAGGAGTTCCTGGATAAGGGGGTTAGGCTCAGAAATTTTCCTGTTGCTCTGCCCCTGCTGGAAGCAGACTCCTTCTGACTGCTGGATGTGTTCTGACGCCCCTCCCCTTACTGAGAAAGATTCAATATTCTGTTTAGTATTATTATAATATTATTCTGTTTAAGTGGGGTTTTAACCCCACTTCTGGTAACAGAAATTTTGTTAATGGTTTAGAACTATGCTTCAGATCAGAGAAGCACGAAAACAATGGAACAGAATATGACAGTACCTTTAACAATTACTGATAGCACATTTTTGTCAATCTCTGTTCTCTCTTTTGGCTTTGAAAATATGAGATGTTTGTTAGCCTTGTACAGCACTGCCTTTCTCTGTCTCCAGGTCAGATGGACTAGTTTCTGTTGCTTCTTCTCATACTCTGTCCTGTGTTCCTTTTGCTTTGCTTCAATAACTTCCAAATCCCTTTTCATCTTCTCCTGTTGTTCAACATAGTTTCTCCAAGCCACAACTTCGTGTGCCCTTTGCTGGGCAGAAAGAGACAGAAATGTTACTTTTAAAAACATAGCACTGGAAAACTCCACATTAATGAAGTTTCAACCTTTCTTATTTTCTCTACAGATTTATTAATTTTCTTTCATATTTAACAATAGATTTTGCCACAAGGATGGCAGAAAACTAGCACAACAGTTTCTTCCCTGTGCTACAGCAACATGATTCAAGTCTTATTTTTAAGATAGCTCTGATATTATTCATTCTTTCAAATAGTATCTGTTCAGCTCTCCAACCACCTATTTCAAGCTAAATGTCTTGCACATTCTTTTGTCAGAACCTAATTTTCTCTCATTCCAGAATTAAAAACACTGACACCATTAAGTACTGGATTGTTTTCCAGGTAAGGTCATAGTGAGGTCATGTAAAAAAGAAAAGAGTCTTCTGTGCCTTTGGAAAGGGAGCACATTAGAACATATCCCAGATTATCCAAAAAGCTGTTCAGTACTGCAGTCATTGCAAGCAAGGCATAGGAGGAGGGCAGGAGGACCACGAGAAGCACAAGGAATGAACCAAAGGTGACTCATCTTCTGTTGAAGCAACAGTCCGCTTTCATCATGTGATTTGTAAAGCAGGTTAATCTGGATGCATGGAGAGGAGGGGAAGACATAAGGGTCTGGCACACGAGAGGTGGCGGGCAGTTAAGGGAGGAAAAAAGAGACAATGTGCACACCTCCATTCCTCACACCGAACGCCCAGCTCAGGCTACATTTAATACCCATGCCTGGCCTTCATCTTTTGTCAGATTATCTTGGTTTTTCAGAATGAAAGCTATCACTTATTTTTCACTCAGCTCCTGCCTATCCACTTTACCGCAGTATGAATCTTCCATTAAACAGTTCTTACTGTACCTCAGATTCTACTTCAAGGATTTCATCTCCTGCTGAAGGGACTTCCTTCCAGCCCATGATTTCCACTGGGATGCCTGGAGAGGCTGCATCTACAGCTTTGCCATTCTCATCAAACATGAAACGCACTTTTGCCCAGGTTTTCCCTGCAACTAGAATGCAGCCTTTTCTCAGAGTTCCTCTTTGGATGATGGCTGTGGTAACTGGACTAGCAAAGAACAGAAAGAGAGAAGGGAAAAAATAAGGTAGAAAATAACATCCCATTTTCACAGTTAAGGTAGGTAAGCAAAGACAAAACAGAGCATACTTGTTATTACAGGCAGAATATTCTTATGACACAATCTATTATCATGCTAAGAGAATGTCAGAAGTGACATGCAAAAAACCCCAGAAGTGTATTGTACTCTTTTCATTTTTGTAGATTAAAAAAGAATTTGCCATATTCAACTTTCAAATACAGACTGATTTCACATGCTAAGTGAAATCCCAGTCTTTTTTCTCTGGGCCAGAAAGTACATGACTCAGGCTCATATTTCCACAGGTTAAAAAAAAAAGTGTATATCCACACACGCATATATGTGTGTGTATATATCTATATATTTGTTAAAAGTTTTCCAGTATTCAGTTTATCTTTAAGAAAAGAGCAGAACAAATCTTGTTTATAGAGAACCTGCAAAAAAAGGGTTAAAATATTTTAAGGAGTAAAGTGTCTTATAATTTTTGGTAAGTTGTTTATAACATATCTATTATTTTATGATTATTCACTTTATCATCCCTCCTTAAAATGTCATTTAAAAATACATCTGCATTTTTAAACGTTTCCTGTGCAGACAGTATTTCATTTCTGTGATATGATGAAATTTGTCTTATCAGTTTGTAACTTTGTTTTCTGGCTCTCATGCTGTAAAACAACATTTCAACATTTTAGTTACAAACACTGCAAAGAAACTGTTAACGTTTTGTCTTTTTTTTTTTTTTTTAAAAGGTACAATGTTAGACCTAAATATTGAGGTATTGAGTAGCTGAACACTATCTCTGCATTCTTACAAATTGCTTCATTAAAGTTGGAAAGATGACAGATTACCTACCCCTTGCCTTTGTCTTTCCGAGACTCAATTACAGTCCCCTCTACGAGACCTGTGGAATCCGCCTTCAGTTCTAACATCTCTGCTAAAGCAACTGTTGCCTCTGCTAAAACCATCAGATTTTCACCCTGTACAAAATCATAAAAAAATAAAGGAAGTGCCTTGTTAAAACACAATCAGAAGTTGTAATCTTAGTGCCAACCTCCCCCATTTAATTCTGAACTTCCAATTACGCACTACAGTCCAACAGCACAGGACCCTTTGCCTTTAAGGCAGCACAGCACTAAAATAACAAATCATTAAGACTGCTGTGTTGTCAGTCCCAAATACAAGAAACAAACATTAAGAAGCACAGCTCTCCTGCCTCTCTGTCCATAGCATCAGGATTAATAAAAGACACAATAAAGTTTAAATCTTTGCATGAATGAAATACGTTTTTGGAAAATATTTTTTAGTTTAATGGAATCATTAATGCTAACTGAAGAAAGGCAGCAGGCTGGTTTGGGAGTTAGCATATACCTTTCTTCCCCATTTCAAAAGTGAGAGTTGAAAACCTCATTCTCTCAACAAAATAGCTGTTTGCAGCCCTTCACAACTTTTACATGTTCTCCCTTTAATTGAAGAAAAGATGCAGAAATAGACCTTTCAATATTCTGCTACAGGCACACTAGGGATGCCAAGCAATTCTTAAAAAGAACAGCCAAACTGAAACCTGATGATATCTACAACTAATTCAAGACTCCAGGACAGCAAAAAGACAAAATTACATTGAGGTGTTTGTGTTGATCCATTTTCTTTTTCCTTCTTTTTCCTTCTATGTTCTAATCACATTTTGTCTTCAGAATAAGAGAGAACAGACAGACAAGCTAACTGTCAGTCAGAAGATTCAGTTTTGCGGGAATGAGGGCAACAACAAGCTTGCTATAGAGGTGAACAGAGAAGCTATTTTTACATATACACTTATGTTAAAGAAGCATAAGGCCACAACTTCAGATGGTCTTGAATTTATCTGAAATTTTAGAATATGCTTGTGGTGCATCTAGAAAGATAGCAATAAGCCTAAGATATTGCTGCATCAGTTTCAACAAGGCTGCTTTGGCCACCACAAAACTAAAGGCAAGTATTAAAGTTCAGATTTCAGTTTAGTTTTTAGCTCAGTTGTCTGCACATCTACAAGAAAACTGTGTCTCCGAGTATGTTAGGAAGATATTTATACCCCCATTTGAATGTTTATCTTCATGCATAGCATTATCATCAACCTTGATTTTGGACTAGCTTTACACAGAAAACAAATATCTGAGGAAACAATAATTAGGATTAATCTGAAAAATATCCACAAAATTTCCAGAAGAAAAATGAGATATTATTGCTCACTAAAGGTCTGAGCCTCAAAACATGACAGCAATATGTTCCAAGGATCCTGGTGACAGCCAGCAGCACTTGAGCTCATGTAAGGTATCCAATCAAATACCAGGAAGCTAAGCATTCATTTTCCAACCGCCAAGTAAAAATGTGGTTGTATGCACATACTAGGTACCTATGAACACAATGATCATTTGTTCCACCAAAACTTTACCTTGATGGCAGAAATATTTACAGCTTGAACATCACCTCCAAACTCTTCACAAATCACATCGTGAGCCAGCAATTCCTTCTTCACTCTTTCAGGATCAGCTTCAGGTTTGTCACATTTGTTAATAGCAAGGATAAGAGGAACTACAAGAAAGAACACACAAACACATTACCAACATAACAAAAAATGACTGCAGTCACCGGGCTGCATTTGCCCAACCTACACACACTGTGCAAGTGGAGATGGGAAAGCAACTCTTCTTCATTCCCATCTGTGAAGCAAGAAGTTCAAGGCCAGGGAATGCTGCATGTCACAGGCCTCAGACTTGCTCAAAGATTCCTGCCACTAGAACAGTCACAGTAATAGGTTACAGCAGGTTATGACCACCGAGACCAAATAAGCTTCCTTGGTGCCTATTCCCTGAGCAACCTTAGGAAGCCCTTGAGAACTAGGCTACGAGAAGTAGGTTGGATGAGTTATCCTAGCGGAAAAAAAAATGGAGGCCAAATACTACTGCTATTGGAGTTTTCTAACATTATGCAGCAGATCAGACCGGAAGATCACAATACCCATGTGACGGTGTAATTCAGTTGCCTAAACACTGACATTCAGCAGCATTTTAGATATTCAAACATACTTGAGACAATCACGCAAAAAGCTGTCAGATATGACAAAGTTCTTCACAGCACTCTACAATGATCCATATAGCCAAGCTGGCAGTAGCGGCAGTTCTCAGTACCTACATCACTCACACACAGCCAAAAAAACTGATTATACATAAGACTAACAACAAGTGAAAAAGGTCAGAGAAGCTCTAATTTCTCACATTGCTTTCAGTTTAACTGGAAGTTAACACAGTTGTTTCATACTTCCACCAAAATTACTTCAATTTTTCTTCCTTTTTAAAGTTCAAGTAATCAAACTGTAGATCACAGAGTAATCAAACTGAATATATGCAAAATGAAGAATATAGCAAATTGGCAAACTGTAGCAGATTCAATGAAAAAGACCTTGTTACAATACATTAAAGGTCCTTATAGAAGTTTTTCATTTGAAAAAAGGTCTTTTAATACACATTTTTGTTTTAGATACAACCAGAAAAAAATGGAAGAAAAACTGTAATTTTACAAGATGTTTCTGGTACTATAAGATTTCAGGTTTTTTTTTTTCTGAAGGATCTTCCAAAGTTTCTCTTGGAAAAAGCCTGTATTTACTACTAATGTTTTCTCTGCCATCCACTGAGGCAGATGTGGTCTATGGATTCCTTCAACTCTGGATACCACTGAAGATTACTCTCCTCTCACTTCCCTTCAAAATCATGGAATTTTACCATTCTGTATATATAAGTTTACTCCTCTCAACACTTACATTCATATGAATAGGTAATTTTCTTGTTTATCATGAAAGAGTCAATTTTCCCTTTGTGATAACTTGCAACACTATTTAGAGTAGCATTCCAATATAGTGAATCTGTTATTATCTAGATGACAATACCACAGTAACATTATTAAAATCTACAGAAATCAAGAAATAATATAGAAGAATAATATAGGCAATAATGAGTATCACCAACCACAGTCCTGTGTAAATAAAACTAAGGTTTTAAACTGATAACTTCAAAGCAACTTAGAAACAATCTTAGATCACAGTATGTCATGGAGACAACAGCTCTGAAAACAGAGCTTATTATAAAGCCACTCAATCAAATTAAATTTCACTTCCCCGTTAGATGAACAAGGTTGGCATCCTTAGGACTCTAGAGAACTATGCTCTTTACAACATGACCCGACATTCTGCCACTCAGGACTTCATTAAGTCATGGAAGGGCAATGCAATACTCTTGACAACTGCACAGCACTGAGTACATATGTAAAATTCCCTTTAAAGAATGGCAAGTGACTTTCTGGCAAACCTGTTTGCCAGTTTGCAAAAATATAAGTGTTTCATTATCTTAATGTATTACTGTAATTTTCAGTATATTTTGGACACTTTTCCAGGGGAGGAGACAGGACTAGGACAGTTGCTTCCTGAATTCTATGGATGCTGATTCAAGGAGTTTCTTCTGAGAGATGAACAGACATTTGTTTGCCACGTATTCATTATGTGAATCGCACACTTGCACATATCTTGTATATTAGCTTTGTGTATGGGGCTTGCCACTCACTTAAAAATGAAATACTAACAAGACAAACACTGTACCTCCTGCATTTTTAGCATGCTGGATGGATTCTATAGTTTGTTCCATTACTCCATCTTCTGCTGCTACAACTAGTATGACAATATCGGTAACATTGGTACCTCTCGCTCGCATGGCTGAAAAAGCTGCATGTCCAGGAGTATCAAGAAAAGTTATCTTTTCCCCAGAAGGCAAATGCACTGCAAACAAATACATACATGGTACATTTTAAAAGCAGTATTTCATATAGCTTGCTTTGACCTATTCCAAGTCAACCATTACACCTCTAGGAACTTTTTTTTTTTTTTTTAGAAATAAAGAGATAGTTCAGGCAGACAGAAAACAGTTGACATAGAGATCAAGGGTGTTCATACCTCATAGAAAGGAGAGAGGAAAAAAAAAGTAGAAAAAAAAAGTAGTATGCTGGGATCTCTCATAATCCAAAACAATCTAAATATTATTTCTATTGTACAGACAATGCACTTCACAGTTCCGTCCACACAGCATGTTTATGATTTCTTTTTTCAATGCTTACATATTAACTGTGTACGTCAACACATTCCCCTCCACACAAACACACACTAAACTCTCAGCAAGTCAGCACATTACACATGATGGACAGCAAGCTGTTTTTACACACACACACACACACACACACACACTTAAATCATACCCAGAAAAGCACCAATGTGTTGTGTAATGCCTCCTGCTTCCATTGATGCCACCTGAGTTTTTCGTAGACTGTCAAGTAAAGTTGTTTTTCCATGATCAACATGGCCCAGTATAGTAACAACTGCAGGCCGCGGCGTTAATACTGCTGGGTCTGCAGGAGGCCTACAGTTAGAACAAAACCATGTTTTGTAAATACCACAGATGTTCACTGAGTCACATTCATGTCCGTGAACAGCCATTTACCAGAACTTAGTGATGAGCAGGTCAGCCTTGCTTCCCCCCATACAAAACATAATCACAAATCCTAGCTACATCACACAGTTTGCCCTCCTAGTACTCAGTCTTACTTCTGCATCAATTAATACAGCAATTCAGTAAATTAAAGAAGAATCAGCTTTCCTTCAAAAAGCACAAAACCACCTAAAACAAATTAAATCAGACCATCAGTTTTATGAGCAAAGAAATCAAAATGGTAAACTTTATCTTTTAAATATTATCAGATCATGACCATATCAGGTATCATTAACACACTATTCAAGAAAGAAAGCACAGTATATGAAAAATACTTGCAGAAACAAAAAGGTTAAAAACAGTCAAAAAAGAACAGTTCACATTTTACCTTTTTACAGCATCTGTATTTTCTTTTTTTTTTTCTTCTTTCAGTTTTGCTGATTTATACTTCATTCCTGATTTTTTAACAATTAACTTGATGTAGTCTTCATATAAGATGGAATCTGGCTCTAGTGAGTTGAAGTCAATATCTGTGTATAGCAGGGCTTCATAAATATGATCTGAAGAAGAGATGAATACAATTAATTTTTCATCTATCAAAAAAAATGTGCATCAGAAATACCCTTTAATATCACTCAGACTTTCTTCATTAGTAATTGATACCTTGTGAATAAATTTCACTCAAAAAGTATTTTTGCTTTAGCTAGATTTACCTAAAGGTTCATGTTATACTACATACTCACAACAATCTGCTTCAGAAAGGTTTACTGAAAATGACTGCCTCATTAAATGCTACGATATTATTTTTCACTCAGATTCTCATAGCTTATTTCCCATTAATCCCTAAGAAAACAACTGAAACTCATCTAAACCAAATAGCTAAGAAATGATTCAGGAAGGAAAGAAATTTGATAGGTCTCTTCATATTTCACCTTCTTTGGTAGTAGAAACACAGGACATATTTCAATAGTCCAAAATTGTTAGAGACTGACTTGAGCACCATTACCAGTCTATCTCAGAAATATACAGCAAGACAGGACAGGCATTTTGGTATAGGTACAATCTACCTTGCTAAGAAAGGGAGTAGTAATCACTTACTAATACCATCTTAGAACATCTTTGCCCTTACCACTCATGACAACATCATGATGATTGAACTGTAATAGTTATAATGTATCTCAAACAACAGAGCAGGCTCTCACCTATGTCTTTACCCATAGCTCTTGCAAGTTCTTCAACAGTCATTTTCTGCCTTATCTCCACTTCACCTTTTGCCAATGGCAATTTCTTTCTGTTCTTTTTCTTCTCCTACATGGAATTAGACATGTATATAGGAACACATAGCTGGCATAAACTAAGAAATAATAAAAACAACATTAAAGAGAAAATGACCTTAAATGATATGTTGTAAACACATCTTTTTATCTACATTACAAATGAATTATAATAAATGAATGACTTAAAGCATCATACTGAATGTTTAAAGTGTCATGTATTTTTTTCTTCATTTTTCAGAGCAAGGAAAATTCAACAAATTTTTCATTTTTGTTTATAGTCATTTTTTCCTGCCCCTGCAAGAGTCATGATGCTGCGGGTATAAATACTTCAAGTGAACATTTGAGAGGGAGTCACAATACACTCCTATATACATAAGTACATTTTGTCTTATAAAATTATAACTACTCCTCTATATTCATTAATAAATGAATCCTGTTCACAAGAAGCTTACTACATATAAAGCTCCCTTTTTTGTAATGAAAATGTTCAAAATGATTTCTTGTGCTTTGAAATTTCACATAGAAACAGAGATTACTGGATTCCATTAATTACCTCCTTTGTAGCTAGATGTCTGTAATGTGGTAAGGCAACACTGATTAATTTGTCTGTTTGCCAGAACTGTGGGTACAGATGAACGGACCATATGGGATACACAGATGACTGTACAGGCTTCCATTTTGTTCTGTAAACTTTTCTGTAGGACAGAGTATGCAGCTGCCTGCAAGCACAGTGTAACTGGACCAGATTTTCAAACTTCAGTATCAACCCCCGATTCATTTCTTCACTGAAAAGAAAAAGGACATGTTGAAATACAGCCTCAAAGCTGAAAGATGCCATTTCCTATGATAATACCAATAAGGACAAGATGCTCAAATATTATAATGTTTCAAAACAGGCATTTTTTAATACTGTAAAAGTTGAAATATTTAGTAACTGTCCCAGTTTTTCAGTTTCCTTAAGGGCTTCACCTTCCCCCACTTTCACTGTCTCATTTTAAGTACACAGGTTTATTAATTTTGTCACAGCTTACAAATCATTCCTGTTTTTCACTGATCTTCTTTAATATAAACTACTGAAATCCCCGCTTTAAGTTCTGCAACACTGAGATTTGCATTTTTCTTGCTATACTGATGTAACCTACCTCTCTATGCCAGTAAAGCAAATCTGCAAAACCCTGTTTACCTAAGCATACAGCAACACTAGAAGACTGTAGCATTGTAATAAAATCCATTTTGTTACATGGATGGAGATGTTCTTCCAAGTTAAGATATGGCTTAGAAAATAATCTTTATGAGACGCTTCTCTCACATCATCTTACATCTTGTTTTAACTACCTCAATTTTGTTTTGTCACTCTTCTAAGTATTCTGTACAATAACCTATACAAACTTGTCTTCTTGTTCAAAACTGCCTATTTCATAGCTCTCATCTACACCTCCACTTTGTTATCCATTTTCCTGACTCAGTTATACCTTTCTCAACCTTCTATGTCCTCTCTCAGAGGTGCTTTTGTACCATCTTCCAAGGAGCTCCAAACACTTGAAATGCTATCCTCAGAATGCCCGCTGTCCCCTTAAAAACTCTGTTGTATCAAGAAACCTACTAGAAGTGAGCAGAAGGCAAAGTAACCAACCAACCAATCAACCACAAATTTTTTTCTCCCTAAAGGGAACCTGACAGGGGCAGAAGAGGTAAAGCTGCAGAACTCTGCCACAAGACACTGTTTGCACTAAAAGCTGACTTAAAAGGTTAAGGCAAGACCGGACAAGTTCACAGAGAAGAAATCCACTGGAGGTGACAAGCTGCTAAGGAACCACTGCTGCCTCTCTGAGCCCTGGAGTCACAGACGGCCTACAAGGAATTGCTCCTCTACCTCACACTGTGCTTGTGCTCTTCACGTCGGCTGGCACTGAACCCGGCCGCGAGGCTACACAGGCCTCGCCCTGCTGTTACCGGGACCACAGCGCAGCGGCGTGAGCCACGTCCCCCCCGCCGGGCTGGCAGCCCCGGGGCCGCGCAGCACCCGAGACCCGTCCCCGGGGGCCCCTCTCCCGGCGCGGCCCCCACCGCCTCGCCGGCAGCGGATATCCGGGCCGGGCCAGGCCCCGGCACCGCCCTCGCCGCGGGGCTGGGGTCGCGCACAGCGCCTCCTCGGGCGCTCCGCCATCAGCCCCCCGGAGGCCGCCGACAGGCCCGGGCGGCCCCTTGTCCCCCGCGCCGGGGGGAGGGGGGGGAGCCCAACGGCCCCCGCGCGCCCCCAACGGCCGCTCCCGGCGCTCCCCCTCCCTCCCCCCACTTCCCGCTCCTTCCACCTGCCGAGCCCGGCCCGCCCCGGCCGGAAGCGCCCTCCGCGCGGACACCGGATGTCGCCGTCGCACGTGGCGCGCGGGGGCGCGGGCAGTGCAGCGCTGGAGCACGCATGCGTGCCGCAGGAAGGCGACCGCTGCTGAAGGGCGGCAGCCCACCGCCACGTTGCGCAGGCGCAGTGGCGGCTGGCGGCGCGCGCGTTTAACGGCCGGGAGGGCTGTGGGGGCGGGACGATGGGAGGGGGGACGGCGGGAGGCAGCTGAGCGCCGCCGTAAGGCAGGGGGGCCTCGGCTGGTCGCGTCTGCCTCCGTCGGTGCACGGGACAGGGGGCTCCGGGAGCAGATCGTGACCTGACGCGGACTTAACAAAAATAAATCACTTAACGCTTGTCAAGGGCTTTCTGCATAAAATCTTGCACAAGCGTCAGGGTGTTTGCCTGAAAATTCAGGCTACTTCATTTCTGAGTAGTCTTGCTGTCGTCATAATTTTATATGCTTGAATTTGAGGTTCTCTTCCATATCAGGAAAAAAACTTGCTTTGCAATCTATTTCCACCCACCCCCAATCCAAAGCCTTTAAAATGGCTGAACTGATTTTTTTTTAATAGAAGTTCTCATTTGGCATCTCTGAAATAACATCAGTTTAATAGACTTGGAAAAATTCTAAGAGGGAGGTTTGTAAATAGTTTTTGAAAAATCCGTGATGTTCCCATTGTAATACCATTTGTAAAACCCAGAGATAAGCCCAGGCTACATGATAAGACATCCTTTAATCTTAGGGTTCTCTTGGGACAGTACTGGTTTTATAGTGATCTATATATACATTAGGCTATTGCAAATTGTGTTAAGAGTAATAATATCCTCTCTGTAGGTTCAAACTGTGTATTTTACATGCTCTGCATGTAGCACAGAGCTTGCAGTAGTTCACACAACTACTTTTCTACACTTAAAATAGGCAGCAGCTACATCTTTGGCCGCCCTTAGTATCTTGCTACTCTTCGTATTTGCCCATTTGGTCCTTTGTGATGCCGAGTATTGACAAAAAACACATCCTGCATTTTTGAAGGCACAATCTGCCAATGAATTTCTTAGGTACAATCTGAAAAATTAAAATGTATGGGTCATTTAGGGAGAGTTTCTCTTCCTTTAGTCTAGAAGACTTGGGGAAGTTCTCACAACTATAACCAAAAAAACCAGCAAAAAAGAAAAAATATATATATTCTTACACATGTAAGTAAACTAAGAAAATGGGAAAAAATAAAACTAATAACCATTTAAACTTAAGCCTGCTTTCTGTTGTTTGTGAATGTACATTGTGGTACTATTGCACAAGGTGGTCTCCCCCCCGCCTTTTTTTTAAGGATGGATTGTGTAGTTCTTCAGTTGTGTCTGTGAAATAAAATCTCTCCTGAAAGAATATTCAAATAGGGCTGATCCATGCAAGGTGTGCATCGTCACAGCTGTGCGTAAAGACTCTCAAAACTGAGTTGGCTGTTGCTTGTAATTGCTAACACCTTGGTTTCTCCAAATGTAAATAGGGAAAAATAGTATGAAAACTAAACCATGGTAAAAACACTACTTAAATGTCAAAGGTTGTAGAAAAGACCCCAAAGTGACATGCAGTCTGTGTTCCTGCATGGGAAGAAAAATCAGGTAAAAACATGGTGCAAAGACACGGACATCACTTAACTGTCAGCCCACATGCAAAGGTGTAGAGATCCTTCAGGCCATGGAACTAATCCAGTCAGTTTTGGACTGATTGACCTAAGTAACACTTTCTTTTAAAGATATATTTACAATGCATAACAGTTACCAGAGTGTACTATAAATCTGCTTTTTGACTTAAGCTTCCTTTTGATGATGTCTGGAAATGTTCCTGTATACTGCTATAAAGCTCTTAGCATGGGATATATTTTATCCACATGTCTTTTAACCACAGATTCATACTGTTTTAATTTAAAGCTTTATTATAGGTTGCCTGTTTTTTTGGAGGAGTAAATTGGAAACAAATAATTTCGATCTCATAGGTCAGGATGATGGTTTGGGATGTAGAAATATTTTCCACTGAACTATGTGGTTATTAATTCTTTGCTTTGTTCATTAGTTGCAATTCTTAATTATTATTGGTTGCCCTTTAAAAAAACTCGATTATGTAGTTCTCATTTTTAGTAAGTACCATTAGCTACATAATTAATATATTTTGATTTTTCTAGCTTTGAAATTGTATTAACTTTTCACTATTTAGCAGCAACGTTTTCAGTGAAACTGTTCATAGACAACATATTAGTGTGTGAAATTATAGAAGTACCCATGCAGAAAAGTTAAAACAGGTAGGTATTTGTATGAACAACTGGCAAAAACGTGCCGTTTTTGTTACTGGTCAGTATGCAAAATTTATATTTAATCAATAAAAATACATCTTTCCTCTGAGTTTCATCAAATTTTATCTGATATTACTGAAACACTCAAGCCAGAAAACTTGAAGACATCAGCAAATATAGACTCATGTCTCTTAAAAAGTCAGAGAGACTGCTGTGCTGGTTTTTGGAAAATTCAAGAGTGTAGAGGGCAGACCAAAGGAAAGGCTAGATGTAGGCAGATGCCACTCGGACCCAATAAGGGTGTCTAAGCACTGTAAATTGTTTCAGCTATTAGTCTCAAAAGAAGGCAAGAAGGAAGGGATCCCAGCTGGCCACAGGCGCGTAATGCCCTCATCTGCCAGAGGTCTGCATTTGTTCTGTGGGAGGCAGCACATCTGATCCTGCATTAGCTTGGACTGTCTACAACTCCTAGCAGGAACACAGTGGTCTGATTCCCAGATACAGCTCTTTCTGTATTGCAACTTTTTTTTTTTGCTATAATATGGGAAAAAATGAATATACCACAGACAGGAAAAAAAATGTATGTCAAGGTGGTGTATTATTTTAATCTCAGTATTTGGCAAGGAAGGAGACAAGTTGGTTTGTTTTTTAAAAAAGCATGAAATACATTGAATTATGTAGCTTCCAGAGGCGGCACTGGGAGCCTGTACGGCGTTAAAGAGAAATTTGTTCTCCAGCTAAACGAGGCTGAAGAAGGAAGGTAGATAGCTCACGGGGGTGTAAAACAGGCATGAGAGCCAGATGCTGATAGGGCTGCATGGGGCATCGTATTTGACAGCGGTATGGAGCAGGGCTGTCAAGGCTCTGAAATGGAGGGAGGCTCTGAAGCTGTTTGTTGTGTAGCAAAAACTGACTTCCAATTCCTTCCCTACGCCTCAGAGACAGATTTTTCTGTCTCTTAAGGAGACAGCAAGATCTGGTCTCTAGCGTTCCCTCAAAATCTGTCCTACGGCAGAGCCTCGTACCTTAGCACCGTCTTGTCTTTACCTTGTAGACAATGTCATGGCTTCTCTGATTTGGCCTAACATTTAAATCATACAAGATATCTTAAACTCTTCCAGTCCAAATTTGCTTATAACATCCACTTCCCCAGTTTGATTAAAGCAGCTTACATTTCTGAGCACATTCTTGAATAGATGCAACTGTTCTTGTCATACTCATAGCTAGAAGATAGGTTTATACAATTGCTAATTGTCCCTGCAAATTACTTCTGTTCATCTATCTGCAGAGCATGAAACGGAACATCTTAGATACCATTCAAAATCTTATTTTATGATTTATGACAAGGACCTCAGCAACCTGACCTCAGTTGGCCTTGCTTTAAGTTTGACTGCATGACCGAGACTGCTAATTATTTGAAGTGCACCCTGTGTTCACACACTTTAAATCTAACTTAAAAAAAAAAAAAAAATCCAACTTAGAGCTGTTACAAGATTATTGCATTAATGCATTTAGTCATTATATTTAAGTCTGGAGCTTAGAACATTTTGCTTATCAAAAATTAATGCAAATGCATTCCATTTACAGCTAGCTTCTTGCTTAAAAGCTGTTCACGGGCCTTATTTGCTGGCAAATGCTGCCCTATATTCTTCGTCAGAGCATATCGACTTCCAGAATAGCTTCTGAATTCTCACTCCAGGCTGGCAAATCACTCTGAGGTGGGAGCACCCGCGGAAAGGTAAGTTGCACGGACTCTGCACAAGCTTCTCTAGCACGGGAGATGCATAACTCCAGATGTTGCATTCACACTGATGGAGCAAGGGACCTTCCTCAGCCGCTGTGGCCCAGGCTGCTGCCCTGGCCGTGGGGGACCCGCCAGCTCTGCAGCAGCTCTCCTTACAGTCGTGTCCGGCTTCTGCTACTTCACAGAGACTCTGCTGCAGCAGAGAGATGCTCTAGTTTCTCGTGCGAAAGGCAGAGGAGGAACACTGTACTGCAAAAGCAATCACAAAAGGTTGCGCCTTGGCGTCTTTTCCGCAGCGTCGAAGTTCACGCCGGGTGACGTGCGGGTGGGCGGCGCGGCGAGCTGCCATGGCTGCGCCGGGGCTGCCGCGGGCCGCGGGGCTGCGGGAGGCGCTGGAGCAGCACCTGCGGGGCTTGGGCATCGCCACCGTCACAGCGGAGCACCCCCAGGTAGGCCGGGGCGCGGGTAGGGGCAGCCGGGGCTGGTCCCGCGGTGCCTGCCTGGCCAGGGCCGGGCCGGAGGGGGAGGAAGAAACCCGCCCCGAAGCCTGTTCACTTCCAAAAGCACTTCTGGGACGCGCGCAGCCGCCTGCATTGACAAGCTGCTCCGCTTAAAATCCTTTCCAGATTTCCCCTTTGCAACGTAAACATTCCAAGAGTAGTTTTAGCAACGCTGTTTCCTTACATCCTTCAGTTTTGGGTTTTTTTTTTTCAATGCAGAAATAAAATTCTACTTATGACAGGACAAAATAGATTACAGGCCAGATTTAGGCATATGTGTTTTAGTTAAACATAACTAAGTATCAATCTTGAAATTATTCAAATTTGTGTTTCTCTTAAAGTGTACCTATGAATCCTGAGCCTAGCAGAAATGTTTTGTAACTGTTTCAAGAATATCCCCTAGGCCATTCCCCTCAGGACTTTGTCGCTCGCAGCCCAGCTGGCAGAGCCCTCCCTTCCCCTCCAATTCCCCTGTTGCAAAGAGCCCCAGCATGCTGATGGACTGATTACTTGACAGTGAATTTCTCAGCATCTAAGTCCACCAGTCAGTAGTGGACTAGTGCACTTCAGTGTAAAACCTGAGTCTAGAAAATGCAATAGATGCACAATCCTTTCCAAATTTCTTCCTCTCACTCCCAACTCAAAATACATATACCATATAATGATCCATGTATGGTGGATTTACACAAAACAGTGCTGTCAGAGCTGCCTTTTTCCCCCTTTGCAGTGTGATATGCTTGCTGTATACATCAGAGAGAAATGATTGAGAAAGTCTGTAGGACCGATATGTCACATTTTATTTGTGTTCTTTTAAAATTTCTTCATAAAAGGGTACAGTTTTTAGGCAGAGTATAACATTCAGTATTTTCTAAATACTTAACAAAAGATACCTGTCAATAAGCAACTAAAAATCTAATGGGATATAGAGTCTCACACTATACTAATTGTATTTTCCAGGTATTCACTGTTGAAGAAATGATGCCATATGTCCAACACATGAAAGGAGGTCACAGTAAAAACCTTTTTCTTAAAGACAAAAAGAAGAAAGGGTTCTGGTTGGTGACCGTTCTACACAACAGGCAGATTGATTTAAATGATCTTGCTAAAAAACTGGGAGTTGGGAGTGGAAATCTAAGATTTGCTGATGAAAATGCCATGTTGGAAAAATTAAAAGTGGGCCAAGGATGTGCAACACCACTAGCCCTCTTCTGTGACCAAGGAGACGTGAAGTTTGTACTGGATGCTGGCTTTCTGGAAGGTGGCCATGAAAAGGTGTATTTTCATCCAATGACAAATTCTGCAACCATGGGATTAAGCCCTGAAGACTTTCTGAAGTTTGTGAAATCAACAGGACATGATCCAATAATCATACATTTTGATGAAAATATTAAGTAAATAAATTTCTTATTTTTATTGTTAGGCATAGATTTTATAGAGCAAAACTAGTGGAAGTTTCATTACAAATACAATTTGAAAAAATAGGCATGTTTCTCTTTTTTTCAATTACCTAAATTTGTCTTCTATAATCTGGTGAAAAAAATATGTCTTCAGGTTATTAGAAGTTTAACAGAATATTCTTTATGAGAAAAGATATGTTTGCATTCTACCACTGAGTAATCAGTGGGTAGAAAAAGGTTTTATTTAGATAATGTTATAGTGTTTAATAATAAAACCGATAAAACTGGAACTTTCAGTATGTGGTACTGGGCTTGAAATGCTGAAACTTAAGATAACATCATTAAGAAATATTGAATTAACTTAAAGTTCTAAAATATTTGGCAATACACTTAGGACAGAGATGTCTAGATTGTGTACCTGCACCCATCTATCCCCTACTATATTGCTTTCTTTTTATTATTTTTACTTTGGGGGGGGGAACAACACTTAGTTATGCTACCCAACACATACTTGATTGTCTACACTTGTAGCTGCATTTTCACTGTCACAGGCAGTATCCTGCCCTTGGGAAATTTTAAGAGTATTCTCCCAGTAATTCCAGATGGCATGGCCACTAATTGTCCCATTAAGACAGTGTGCCTCATCCATTTTTAGAGCCTCTCCAAAAATGGCAGAACACGAGGGAGTAATCTAAAAGCAGATTATACAGGGGTGTGAATCACTGGTACTAGCCTCTCTTCTGGCAGAACAGCTCTAAAATAATTGTATTGCAGGTTCCTGGCTGGGTATAGTATTTGCTGGTGATAACTGGGAAGAAAGTTAATACAAGCAGGGACTGTATTAACTTTTATGTACAATTTTTACTGATCCATGCACCAGTGGAGGACATGCATATCCTCTGCTGTACTGTAGCCTTAGCCAGCATACAGGAAGCACCTATAGAAACAGCAGATGTACCTGAGACACTCCCCTTCTGCACAGGAGAGGGGGACTGCAGGTAGAAACAGCCATGTCTTTTAAGAGGTTGTGGGGAGGCTGATTTGGCATTAAATAGATAATATATATTTAGTATAGAAAAGCATCTACTATTGCAAGAACAAGACCAACACATTCTCAACACTAAATTTCTAATCTAATTCTTTCTCCTCTCCTGCCCAAATGAATAAAACCCCTTTCAAATAGATTTTCTTCGTACAGAGATAGAGAAGAAGCAGAAACTCCACAAAGTCCAGTAAATATACTGTGCCAATGAATACCCATAAAAACCCCAAGGATAAGGGAGTTGTGAAAGTGAGGGACAAAATTTGAAGATTACAGCAAAAAAGGCTGTTAAAAACAGCCTAATGAAAATGTCTACTTCATGTAAGAAATATGCCTAAAAGGCAAGCAGTGGTACGAACACAGGTTGAGACAGAAATACAGTGTAATACAGAAAATGGAAGAAAAGACAACGTAAAAAGACTTACAATCTTGGATTACTATTTGCTACTACATCATACTGAAGGACCTAGTAGTAAAAATGATAAAATAAAACATTTCAAATAAACAAGGCAAAAATCAGCCAAGGTGACTCTGTTTCATTATATATGGCCAAGACTGTTTTATGAGCTGAGGAGAACATCGACAGTTAGTTATGTTCTTTTCTACTAAGAAAATGAGATCTTAAATTCTATAGAATGAACAACTACCATTAACTAGGTGAAGAAAATGCATTTTCTAGGGCAAGGCAAGTTATTTGACAAACAACCTTAACACAGTTTCCTTCATTTCAGAAGATTCTGACACCTGTTTTCAGAGATGTGAACTGATCTACAAAACACTCCATGATACAGCAGTTCAAATTCTCCTGTCTAGAAAGATGCAAACCAATCCCATCTATAATGGCAGTTTTATCAAATGGAAAGAATGTGACCCCGAAACATTCAAAAAATAGAAACCTATAGGAAGTCACCAGAAAGCTGTCCAGATACATGTGATTTTACATTTTTTTGTTAAATAGAAAACTGAAAGGAACATCTGATATTTGGGAAGCAGGTTAATTAATGAACTGCCTATAGCACTCTGGATTGATAAATACATTACTAAAATAGTAAGATGTTAAGATACAGGCTTAAGCATCCTTAAAAGTTACAATTTTCTTACCCTCTGCCTGACACTCACCCTCCCTTCCCTTTAAGGTTTCTTCTTTGAGGTACCCCAGATCCTTTATTCACTTCAAAAAAATCCTTGATTTCTGTCAAATTTGTTTTTTAAATCCAGAAAGCTTTAAATGTGAAAGACAGTGAGTTTTAAAGACATATGTATAATAGTACAGTTTACTATGCTTCACAAATCTTAAAGTCTGTATAACCTAAAATTTAACTACCTTCTTCCTTGGAAAGTGACTGAGGCTTGCCTCAGCCAAAATAAGGGCCATGCAAAATCAAAGCTTCAAATACTGCACTTGGGAAATTTGTAATGATTTGCTTTTGTATTTACTTATGTCTTTTTAAAATAATACTATAATAAGGTATAGTTCAAAGCTACCGGTCTTCACAAATAAACACCACCGCGGAACAAACTACACACTGTCCAAGAGAATTCAGCTACAGTTTTATAGGTTTCCTTCCAGAAGAAATACTGAACACATTACCAACTGACCACAAAGCCATTACTCAACACCAACATCCTTCCAGTAACACCAGTTTCCAGAAAAAGTGTGTATAAATGTACAAACATAAAATAAGAATAAAAATTATTTGGTTTGGCATTTTAATAACATATTAATAAATGTATACAATGGTAAACATTAAAAAATTCCTCAATCAATACTTAAAGGAAATTACAGTTTTAAATAAGAGCTTTTAAAGTTCTGTTTCACACCTAGGTACATTCCTTTAAGGCAGTTTTATTAATATCAAAGTATTATTTACATATACATTATCATCTAACTCTAAGAATCATACATGAGCTCCTTTGTTGAGGCTGCATCAGGTCTTGAAAAAAAATTAAAAATAACACATGCTGGGAATGCTACCGAATCCCCAGCAGACTAAGCTTTATCAGGAAAGTAAATGAAAATTATATATTGTATGGTATCACAACATCTCTTGTTATCTTGAACAGTGACAGATCTGGCAATTCTTCCTGTAAACTGCTGTGCAGTTTTATTGTACGCTGCCCAAGAGCTGCTGTGTTATTCCCCTGGGAGTTTGTTTCAGAAAAGGTGAAGTGTCTCCCAAATTAAATTTACATTTTTTTAAAACAGCATAGACTGAAAAGATTAAATGCTTTACATAAGTGTTGTACAGTTCAAAGAAGAAAAAAAAATCATCAGACCATGGAGAACCTCCTGACTGCTCCTCTGCTCTGGAACAGCTTTGCAGAAGAAAGTGCAGGAGAAGTAGATTTCAATCTCCTAAATGCAAACATGTCCTTGTGCCGCTTTTGGCTAACTTAGTGAATACAAATCAAAACCCAGCTCTGGCCTCTGTGCTGATGTGGATAAAGTAGCTCAAAACCTTGACAGAGGCAACTGTCATGACTCTAGCACACACACCTGACCTGACCTGTGCTGAACTCTGACCTAATGGGAGCTTTAAGGATGAATTCTATTGCCTTTCTCTCAACCCCCTGCTTATTCTCTCATATGGGCAAACTTTACTCATATTTTTTTATGAGAGGATTTCACTTCTAATACACATTATCAACTTAATAGGAACAATATCATTTGTATCTAAACCCTGGCAGTGATTGCACAGATGTTGTAAGAAGGTGTAATAATATGCAAAAAGCAAATGTAGGAAATTGTGACAGGTAATCCTGAACAACTTAATGAATACAAAAAAGAGCTAAATAAATGAAAACCCAGGAGATGCCCATGTTGAGAAAAATGACATAGCCACACATGGTGAGCACAGAAGCTTAAGTGCACCCAACAGTGTTTCTCGCAGAAAATCATGAGACCAAGTGCCATGCAACAGCCACAGCAGTATGCCAATTCTCCCCATACTTTCCCAGGTCTTTAAGTACCTGATATATCTAAGCACATACAACTGCACAGATTCCGTGAATACAAACAGCATTTGGCACTCAAGTTTAAATCTGTTCATTCAGGACATGTATACTCTTCTAAAAACAGTGACGCTATTAGTAAGTTAGGGTTTAATAGTTTGAAATGTATCAATCCTCAATATGTTCAAGGAGAGCTAAGGGAATCCAGCAACAATTAGACCCAGAAATAAGTTTGAAAGTATGAAAATTTAGAATCAGAGATGTTTTCCTAATATTTAGGATATTTGAATTCTCTTTCATAACAGCAATCTTTTTAATAAGGGCTAATGGCATTACAGATTTCATATGTCTACTAAATTACGTAAAGGCAGCTTTTTCTTCAGTCTTTATGGCTATGCTTATATTGCAGTACAGGAATGGCACAGAAATGAGGCTTAACACCAAATTCTTATTGCTTATAATACTTTTCTCCCAGATCATGTCAGGCCTATGTCTGGCTCATTTGGTATTGTGGGAAAAACTCACCTATGCCCCGAGCTTTAAATGCATCCAGGAACACCTGGATTACCTGCAGTACACACAGGCCCTGGCACACTGCACCTGCTCTAGCCCCTGCCATGCATCTCCCCTGCCCTTCTGGTGACATCCTGTAGCTGTCACTCAACAGCCTGGACCACCCTGAACCCTTCTCAGCAAGGTCATGGTATCAGTCACCACACGGGAAACTGATTCACATGCAGCTGGTGTAAGGCTGCTTACAAAAACGTCAGGGCTGAACAGTGCTGGATTTCAGGAGTGCTCTGGGCTTCTGCCCACTCCCAGGATTGCTCGGCCGAGTGTCAATACCCTGCAAAGCTCAGGAGGCTTCCACCGAAATCAGTGAGAATCTGACACTGAGAATAAGGGGAGCAGAACTAGATACTTGTATGAGCTGGCAATCAAAATGAACCCATGGATTTAATAAAATACCAGAAATGTCTTTAGAGAGGTACAAAGTATGGAAATTCTATATGGTGGAGAGCTGCAACATTTGTCTTGTTTTCACTTAAGGGGGGAGAAAAAAAAGTTTAAGTTCTCCATGAAAAAATCCCAGGCTGAACAAATGTTTATAGTGTTAAAATATTCTGTTTTGATTTAGAACTTGTAACATTTTCTATCAGGAAAAAAAATGTTCACAATGAAGTCATCTTAAGGGAAAAAAAAAAAATTTCCCCTTCTAAAGCTGACTGAACTTTCCTCTTTTTCCCCTCTTTTTCACAAAATTTTAGTTCAATCAAAATGAGTTGCCAGGATGCTTTTATATCTGTTTGAACTGCATTCTCCAGTGAAAGATGATTCTGTTCCAATTATTCCCTGACAGCTTGAGACTTTATACATCTTAAAACCTGAGAGCCTCAAAAAACAAGTTATTATTAAGTTAAAGAAGTTGTAGCAGCTCTATCACACTGTCAAAGCAGCAGTGTGATTAAATTGACAAATAGTCTGTATCCCTAGTTCTACAAGTATTTATTGTCATGCTTACCTTTACTTATGCGAATGGAGATAGTTGTAGCTTAAAGTTATGTATGTGCCTGTTTGGAAGATTGGACACTAGGAGGTTACGCTGTTAACTTAAACCTTTAAAACAGAAATATGAATGTGCTTATTGATTTGTAATGAAATAAAATTGTGATAGTTAATAAAATTTTGGATCTGCTTTTAAGTTCATGTATGCTTCCTTTGAGCTCTCCGCAAATGTTTTCAAGACAACAAATGTATACAAGCATTAAAAGTACCAATAACATTTGTTGACTTTAATGTAAATCATTAACAAACAGAAGATATCTTACTAATAAAAGATAACCTTAAGGGAATTGATTGTAAAATGCATATGATATTATTTACATTTCTTTTTGCCATCAAGAAATCTCCTAAGCCACAATCAGCTCATGTCGAAAGACAAACAATAAAAAAAGAGATTAGTTAACACACAAACATCATAAGACAATCTTATCCTGGAAATGCCATTTGTTGAAAACAACCTTATATTAAAAAAAGTTATAGAAAAATCATACCTGACAATGTCCTGTCAAAAACATCTGAACATATATATGCAGAATAACTTGGGAATGTGAAGAACACAATGACAAACATTAATTTCTATATAATGTGATATTCCATAACTCCCATTTTTGTTAGTTATTGAATTTTTTTCACATATGTAAACAGGATTTTCTCTTGCAGTATGTAAAAAAAAAAAAAAATCAGCATAAACTTTTTTTAAGAGCAATTTCATGCGGATTATGCTAACCAAATAAGGCAGTGAAGTGCCAGTAAGCTGTGAGGTTTTTGTATCTGTATATACAGTCAATTTCAACAAAATACTACAGCATTTATTTCAGATTTACAGAACTAAATATAAACTGCTAGTTATGGGGTTTTTTTTGGCTAATTATTAGCAGAAGCTTAAGCAAATCAGTGGCTAATTTCATAAACAGAAGAAGAAAGGAGTATTTTTTTTCCTGGAGCAATTCTTGAGACCTTAAAATTCATGGTCCTTAGGGAGATGAGAACTGTCCTTTATTCAGTAGATCTTAACAGTGCAATGTGCAATAATTCCTAAGACCATCTAACAATTTTCGGCAGTAGACTCCAGTAGAGCTCCTTGATTCAAGGAAGGAAGGAAGGTAGGTAGGTTTTTATTTCTTGCCTGCTCTAGTCACGAAGAATTGTAAAAAATTCCCTTAATTTTTATTAATGATTCCTACAGTCGCTGTCTTGTTACTTCAGAAATAAAGGCTTCATACTGAGATACTGAAGGACACTTTTCTCTCTGTGTTCAGTTGAAAGGTAGAAAAAGAAGAGAGAACATAAGAAAAGCTTAAAGCATAGAAGTTTAAAATAGAGTTAAGTAACTAACAGAACTAACAGCACTAGCTGCATACACCAAAGATGTTTTAATGAGGTCAAGAGAAGGACAGAATACCAAAGACAAGCTTTATATAAAGGCACTTTCCCTATAGCATAGAATAGTTTTATAAAACTAAACTGTTTTGTTAAACTATTCTGTCAGATTTATCTGTCACTTTCTAAGATCTGCTTCAATATTACTTCATAATCTGATTTTATTGAACTTTTCTCTTAAAGAGAAATTTGAAAGACAAAATGGCATTATTACAGGCAAAATGCGAAATGGGATGATGATCCCCGCCTATATAGGCAAAATAACTGAACTAAAGCAACCTGTTCTGGCTTAACTAAAAAGCAAGATAGAAGCCAGTTAAGCAAGCAGTATTTACATCTGGTTAATGCAATGTGCACTTGTTCTTATATGTAATGCTGTTAGTTTGCTGTAAATGAAATTAATCTCATTTACATTTTGGGCAGGAAACTCACCACTTGGCCCACATCTCATGTAGTGGGTAATAGAATTAGGAGCTTTGTTGCTCCCTAGACCTGCTTTTTGCATGTCTGCTTTCTGGTATAGCTTCCACATCTGCAGAGAAAAGCATTTCATGTTATTCATTGTATTTATCAGGACATAAAAAACCCTCACGCATTAACATACATTCTAGCTATTAGTAGAGCAAAAAGATATACAAACATTTTTTAGAGGAAAAGACAGTGGAGAGGGATGGAAGAAAATGACTGGAAGTACCTACTCACCTATACTCATTAAAATTCATCTTAGCATTCAAAATAATCAGACATTATTTTCAAAGCCACAAGCAGATATGCTCAGCTTTTATACATACTAAGTCTAAATTTCTGCCCATGTGAGAACGAAAAAAAAAAATCAGATGTAATCAAGGTTTGCTGAACCTAGGAGAGAACTTAAGCCATCTTCCCTTTGCATTTTTAACCTCCTACACATTTACAGAAATGTTCACATTCAATCCTGCAAAGCAGAAAGTTATCTTTGCATGCAACAGATTGAACATGCAAAATGCAGTATCTTAATTTACTGTTCACTTAAAGTAAAGCATCAAGCAAACCTTTCACTGCAAGCAAATAACTGAATCTATTCACAACAGAACCCTTTTCAGCTGGTGGCCACTTGTTTAGTGTTTTATAGTTACCATGCAAAATCCTAACATCATTTCTAAAGGCAGCAGTGATCAAGGAGCAAGTGCACTGGGCATTTTATATTTAGCCATCTGAATGGCCCAGGAGCAGTAGTACAAACCAAGAGACATCCATGCTATATGTATTGTTGAAGTATAAAGAACAAAAGGCAGTGGAAAAACTATTCTTCTGTATATAAGAACATTTGTTTTCTTTCACATAATAAACAAAAGTTGACAACAATTTATTTTTTCAAAGACATTAAAAAAACTCTAGCAACATGCTTCCTCTGCTCCAGCGGAATTCCATGAAGCAAGAACAGGAGTACAAAAATTTAAGTTACTATTCTCATAATTGAAAAGTAATTAATTTATTACAAATTTGAAAAACAATGCAAAATGGTAGTTTGAGCTGGACAAGATTAGTCTAGACTCCAGTGAGAGCATATGATGTTCAAAGACACTAACCCTCAGTTATTCTGAAGTCCTTTGTATTTGTGAAATAAGTCGTTTTAATGTTGCCCCCAACATAATGGAATGGCGTAAAACATGGTAAAGCTAAAAAGCTATTAAATATCACATATAAAAATTCATTGTCAAATTTGTTTTTGTATGAGAAAACTTAGTGGTGTGAAAAGAAATAAAATAATGCGAATTGAAGTGCCCCACAGGCAGTGGCTGGACAAAACTTCTTTTGTTGCTTTGATAATAAGCTTTAACTTCACTCTACAGGGGTAATCTTTAAAACTTCTCTAGACCTTGGCCATGCTCATGAATACAATCAGGGGTTCAGTGGTAGCGCTGCATGGTTCCTAACAAAAGTAACTGGAGACAATACTGGTATTTTTTGCAGCTGTGACAGTCTAAGGACATAAGCGACACAAAGCTTGCAAACAAGAAGTAACAGCATACCTGAAAGCTCATCTGATTTCTCCCACAATACCAGCTGATCTAAATAAAAGATATTACCTCTAGCTACAAACCCTGTTCTGATCATAACAAGGAGTCTTACTAGAGGACACAGGCTTGCAATCACTTAAAGTAATACAAATACTGGATTAATAGAAATGAAGCCGAATGAAGTGACCTAAGATCAGAACACTAAATGTGTAAGAGCAAATGCATGTGAAATTAAGAAATGGATTATACTTCAAGGTTTTGGGCTTTTTTTTTTTTTTTTTTTTTAAGTGGTGAGACATAATTTGAGAGAGAATACAGCAATGACAAACAGCACATTGTGATCAACATTAAAGAGAACGAAGAAATTTATCAGCCCAATAAAAATGGATGTCTGCAAACATGGTAAAGGAAGGGGGTTTTACATTTTGAAACAGTAATTTTACCCTCCACAGAATCTCTTTAAAACAACCAATTTTCTCCACGTTTTATTAACAATTCTCCTGTATGAAACTTTATAGGCTAACATATGTCTGCTGCGTTTCCCTTGAGGAACTGTATTTTTGCAGCACTTCTACCCCTCCCTAGTCAGGCACTAATGAATTAAAGTTCAACTTGTACAGCAGTGGCAAGATTGCCACAAAACTGTTAGTCAAATAAATTAAATTGTAAGAGTATGACATTCATTATTTTCAATTAAATATTTTTTCCTTTAGACATATTTTCATTCAGGTTTTTTATAGCTACACACTTTTGGCCTAAGATAAGTAACTATTTTCTGCTGCTAAAAAAGTGCTGATGTCTAAAACATGTAGTTATAGCTTAAATACTTTAACTTTTAAAATTCTGTTTATATTTATCATTGAGGAGTTCCAAGTAATTGCAGAGATGGTGGCATATTAAGTAACTACTTTTCAGTACTTCTGTTTAGGCGGTCATCTGGGATTTAATGACTTACTCACTTAAGCATTCTTATACTGACATAATTTTGAAAGCAAATTTAATTACTTGGCTTCACTTGCACTAATATTTAATACAGTTTTACTGTTATTTTGTTACATATCTTATTTCTATTACATTAGTATTACTTCTGTTATGAAGAAAAAATGAATTTCCACCATAATTAATAAAGGTTTTTATTATCATACAGTGTAAGGAGTCTCAAAACTATCATGCTACTTAACTCCTAATAAAACAGCACACTTTACCACAGTTGTCAGACGTGGGAAGACAAAGTGTATGAAAAGGAAAAGGTGGAAAGGGTTGCTTTTGCATTGCAAGTACTGCATATAGCTTGACTATTTATTACCTCTTCAGAAGAATTACTGTTTATGTTTAGGATTATGAACAATATTCAAATGTTTTAATAAATATGAACAGTAATTCATATTTATTGTGCAAGCTAGAGGCACAGGATTATTTGGGCTACAACTCATTCCTTGTGCAGAGTAACACATGAAGGATGGCATAAATGAAAAGGCTATGACACTGAAGTCTCTCTAAATGCTTCTTCTCATTAGTATCACATTTTTAAAGGAGGAAAAGAAATCTATTTACTCCAAATACATAATCAATGCGTTACTGATGCATCTGAAAGCAAGAGCACAACTGAAAAGTACTGTCTTGGTACTGAAAATTATGTAGTTCATTGTGCCATTTTTGGCAATGCAGCATGCGATTGGCTTAACATGCATTCAATAATGTACAGAAAAAAACAAAATATTTGCAATGAGTGACAAATAAAAATATAGCTTGTATTATAAAGACTTAAAGGCATGCAAAATATATACAGTGCAATTAATATCTCATGCAAACTTTGGTGAAGTTACAATTTTGCATTCAAACACATGCTACAGTACACAACTGAGTTCTATGTCACTAAACTTAGAAAACAACAAACCACAGATCTAACAAGAAATTACATCTTCATTTTAGGGAAACTTTCTCTAATCCCCGTGGACACTGAGAAGAACAGCTATAGGTCATATATGACTGTATATACTTAATAATACATTTTCCTTATCATACACAACCATACTCATACCACACAGTTTTTTTATCTTCAGAAACCAGTAGTGGGGATTCAGCCTCACTAGTGTTTACACAGCTGGTAGAAATAAATTCACTAGTTAGAGACGACTGTAGGTCACTGTGATCAGATTTCTGATTATCAGAAGGCTGTTCTTGATTTTTCGGGACAGATCTAAATGTTGACAGGATTGCCTGATCAGTTGTTTTTGATGTAGATCTCTGAGGAAATCCACTTATATTACTAACTAATTCAGTGTTAAAGGATAAAAATGGCTGAGCCACTTGGGCCACAGTAAAAGAGACTTTGCTATCATTACCAGATATACCGACTTTGTCATTAAACACATTCGTGCTTAAGAACGTTTTCTCAAGAAAAGACCTTTCCAACCTTGAAATTTTAGGCATGTCAGATTTACAACCTAAATTACCTGGTTTAGCTATATTAGCTGTATCATTTTGTGGAACACAATCTACTCTGTAAGCCACACAATGAAAAAAATTAGAGGATAGCTGGTGTTCAGAGTACTCACTAGATGCTGATGAAACACTTCTGTCAGCAGTAGATGGTGCTGGATCAACTGACACTGGTTGCCTATTGTCCTTGGACAGAAAATCATGAATGCTGGTCCTTCGAGTAGTTCCTTCTGCTGTAGAAATCACACTGCTTGCACGAGGTAAGGTAGCATAAGGATTGCAATCTTTTGATTGCCGCTGCGATACTGTTGCTTGTATCTTTTCCTTAACTGATTTGACCTTCCCTTGAGTACCTGACGTAAATTTTATCGGAGAGCTAGTAAAATAGGTATCTTCAGTTTTACGAAGGCTGGGCCTTACAAGTTGTTCTGGTTTAACAGATCGTCCATCTGAGAAATCAACTGTATTTTTTACACTTAATGACCGCACAATACCACAACCGGCTGATGGCTGTTTTCTTAGTTTTTCCTTGCCTGTCAACTCAGCAGACTCGGATAAGCTTTTCATTACTTCCTCTAAAAGATTCTCTTCACTTGCAGATTTTATCTGTCAAAAATATGAAACAACTTATTAATTTTTAGCTTGTAAATTTTACTTTTTCTTAAGCAATCTGTGTGGAGGCAAATGAAAAACAATTCTACAGAACTCTATGTTTTACTTTAAAAATACCCTCAGAACTAAAAGAGATATTACGATTAAGTGTTTATGGTATATATTCACGAGTTTTCTGTACAGGTTACTTACAAGCAAGTATTTTCTCTTTGAAAACTAGGTGTCTGAGAGAGAGCACGACTATCTGGGAATCAGTTTGTCTAATATTAAATAACTCAACAAATCAGAGCATCAAAACTTCAAGTCCATCTTCTCACACTTGTGCTCCCCCATCACTAACTTCACTAAGCAGTTTCAGGTGAACTATTATTCTAACTTATATTGATAATCTAGAGCTAAAAAAGCTCAAGTTCTCTATATATTCAAACGATAAAGAGAGGAATCTCAAAGTAATACAAAGCACATAACCTTGATGCTTAAAGTCAAATTTTTCTTTTTGGAGAAGACTTTAGGACTAGAGAAGATAGTTTAAGTGAGTTCACAGACTCAATGGAGAAAGACTTTAGCAAGTCCACTCTTTTTCAAGAGGTTAAAGAACAATTTGGAAAGAATTGTAAGCTACAGGAAATGCTCTGGATCCACCACAGTCAAAACAACAGCTTGCTACTCTTGAAATTAGGGGACAAAAGCCTGTAAGGGAAAGTGGAAGGAGAAGGACAATGATCTGGATATCCAAGAGTAGGTCAGTAACTTCTGAGGTGTTCTCAGATATGTTGTCTTAATATAGTCCTATCAAAAAGCTGGCTCTACCAACACGAAGAAAAAAATGAGTCTCCCCTGGCAAGCAGCTTTACAAGAACACTTCTGTAAGAGGTGTTCTCAGAGAGGAATTTTTTTCACAAGATTGGGTAAACTGGCTAGGCCTGAAAGTGGACTTTGAGATTTTTTTTCTTCTTTTTGCAAAGCATGTATACATAGGCTTAATGTGCAAAATCCCATCCTTTTTCAAAAGAGCATTCAAGCTTATGCAGATAAACTTGAAACAGATGAACTTGGACATTATATGCTTAAATTCTCTGATGAACAGAGATGGACTGTATTACTTTTGGGTGAAATTCAAAAAGCATGACCATAGCTGCCTCTCTGACTTGAAACGTCATCTGGAAATCTCATAGTTTTGCCCACGGTATCAAAGAAATTCCAAAGGAATTCCTTTAAACTATTTAACATTCTTCAAAAGTGGGAAATTTCTCTTTTTTATATCTGTCAGCATGGATTTACCAAGGGGAAATCATGCCTGATAATCTGAGTGCCTTCTAGGATAAAATGACTGGATTTGTGCATCAGAAGAGCGCAGCAGGCATCATTTACCTCGACTTCAGCAAGGATTTCAACACTGTCTCCCACTACATCCTTGTATCCAAGTGGGGCCATTACAGTCTGAATAGATGGACAAACAGGTGGCAAGCTAGCTGCTTGAATGGACAGACTCAGAGTGTGGCGGTGGTTCATGGGTTGTACTCTGCCCGGAGACAGTAACAAGCAGAGTACCACAGGGGTCTATCCTGGAACCTGTCCTGTTTGAAAACTTGATTCATGATCTGGAGGAAGCAATGGAGTGCACTCTCACCAGGTTTGCAGATGACACCAAAACTGGGGGGAGAACATCCGATACACTTGAGGGCAGGGCTGCTAATCAGAGGGACCTAGACAGGCTGGAACAACCTGACAGGAACCTCATGAAATTCCACAAGGACAAATTGGAAGTCCTGCACCTGAGAAGGAGGAAGCCCTGGCAATGACACAAGCTGGGGACCAGCTAGTTGAGGAGCAGCTCTGTTGAAAAGGACCCAGAGGTCTTGGCAGACAGCAAGCTGGTCTGATCTCACAGCTGACCCTGCTTTGAGCAGAAGATTGGACAAGACACCTCCTGAGGACCCTTCCATCCTGAATTATTCTGTGATTCCATGAAAGGGATTGTATGATCACCTGAACAGCAGCGGACTAGAGCATTTTAAGTATCTGACAAAAAAACAGGGGCTTACTCCAGATTCAAGTCACAAATTACCCCAATCACATCATCATGTGTATCTTCTAATTTCAGTTGTGTAAATAAAATAGATGGAGTTATTCTTGAAAGACCTTAGCCACAGGAACTGGCTTACTATAGCCTAAAGCACCTTTAGGCTTAGAACAAATCTACTTCAGAACTAGTGATGAAGAAATTAGAATTCTAACAGAGACAATAGCGATTCTGGGCTTCTAACACTGTCACTGATTGACAGAAGCATTCTCTCCTATTTCTCCAATATTTCAATGATTTAAAAGGCCAGGTATTTTGCCCACTAAAGTTAAATAAAACTGAAGCAGACAATAGCCTCTCCTTAGGGGACAAAAAGCACCTCTGAGGCCTAACTGACCACTTCCTTATTGTTGATATAAGACAGATCTGACAACAGCTCTTACTGAAGACAGGTACTAAACTGGGAGAAGGTAAGTAAAGCTACTTTGAGTTTATGGCCTTCCATCTAATCTCTGACGAGCATACCAAGCATCACCACACTGGACAATTTTATGCAAGAGAGACTGACTTTTCTCCCCTAACTCAGTAACCCAGAAAGGGGCAAGCTGTGAAATTCCAAAATGATTTGTATCATAGAACCAGTACAGTTTATCAGGATAAAGTCTGAATAAATTAACCATCTGCTATTAGAACACCTGCACTAATTGCTGAGGTAGGCAATAATGGCTTTTGTTCCTGTACACTGAGCCACTTAATCCCAGAGTAACACAGTTCCTACTCAGCTTGGTACTTCAGAATATACTCTGTGTCTTTTTTTAATTTTCATTCATTATTTGAGAAACCTTTATTTTCAAAATGAAAAACTGAGTTGGCAGTGGGTTTGCTTACATCAGTTTTCAAGTTCAGGTCAGGAGTGCGCTCCCAGCTGTCCTCACTTACCACACTGGTTCACATTGGCAAAGCAGTATCAGAGTATACAAATGGAATTCCTTTTGGATGAAACTAAATGGGAAGATGTGATCCTATCTCCTTACTGGACACTCCTTAATGGGTCCAGACTAGAACTAGTTCTAATTAAAGCCCCCAAAGCACATATAGTGCAGACATCAAGACCTCTGCCCTCAACTGTTTTAATCTACAAGTCTACTATTATTGGTCCACACTACTGCTTACTGTAGACATAAGTATCTCCACAAAGTTTTAAAGCAAGTCTACTCACTATAAATATTCTATTAATTCTGTGCATGTATATGGGTAATATGTAGCCAAAAGCAAGGTAAATATTTTTAAACTAACCTCACTTGAGGTACTCTTGTTGCTTTCTTCTAAAAACTGTTGTAGGGTAACAACTTCACTTCCAGGAGAACCAGTTTTGAACTGTTTTCCACGACTATCCAGGGTTTCAGGCATTCTTTGCTGCAGCACAGGACTAGATCTGGTATAACCTTTCAAATACTGAATAGGACTGCTGCTGCTGCTAGACCAAGCCTCGTGTTCATGTAGCAGACTAAATTCTCCACTGCTGTGACTCTGTGGCCTGCTTTGATTGTTAACTGCACCTGCTTTGGGGTAAACAGTGTTAAGTATTTTGTAACAAAAATACATGAAAGCTGTTAAACAGTATAATCTTACCCATCTGGAACATTATCAGATTCACTTAACAATAATTCTATTTAAAATACTGAAGAATCCAGCTGTCCTGTATGACTCAAACCAAGTATATTATGAATACAGTTTCACCCCCCCCCGGCTTTTTAAATGTAGCACGATAGCTTTTGAACGAAGAGTACCTTTCATTTATAATCTGGACTTTTATCAACACAATACTATATTCCAAGAGGCTGAATGTATGACTGTTGCTGTTCACTGTAAAGTGTACACTCTAGTGTACTATTTGAGTCTTACATTAAATAAAATACAAAAGACAGAATGGAAAGAAAAGGTTTTCAACATAGTTCTTCAACAAGAGCTATTCTGAAATGGTACTTCTCCAACAGTTTGTGCTGTAACTTCTAATTTATTAGAACTGCGATCTGAAGGAAGCATATGGCATTAAATGCAAAATAAATCCTACAACAGAAATCTCCTTGATTTTCAGTAAATGTGAACTGAGTTAAAATATGAATAATCAAATATTTCCTACTTTGTGTTATTTCTAAGCAATGAAAATAAATTTGAAGAAAAGTGAGCAGCTTACAGCAGAGGTTTCTGATATTCTGTATACAAACTGGGGGAAGACCTACCTCAAAGAATCTTTTACAGAAGACAGTAACCAAATGGATAGAGAAAATAACTGAATAAATATCTTAAGCTCGCATTCATTTCAATTTCCAAATAAACAGATACTATTTAATAAGTGTAAGCTAAGAATATTAAATGATGTGTTGAACCGGTAGCATTCTACTCTTATGTATCTCCAGCTAATAGCAATTTTAAAAACTTATTGAATGGCCATCACAAGCAACATAAAAAATATGTCAAGTCTCATAATATATAAAATTTAGGGAATACTGCTAAATCCTGGAACATTATTAATTTTTCAAAAGCAGAATACAAAAGTCTATAGGATAGTATTACATATGCCATTTTGTCTAGTTTGTATTGCACATTATACAGTTTTACAGTAGCAGTACACATGCTACAAAAAAAGCAGTTATTTCTCTGCTTAAAGATAAGTGAATTTAAATTAAATTGGGGGGAATTCATGTTCTGTGACATTGTTACTTGAGTTAGATTTGGTTTAAAATAGTTTTAAACTTACATACTAATATCACCCTTTTAATTTTTATTAAAAACATAACAAGGTCTTTAATACTTGTATTCTTTTCTAACTTGGGGAACGAAGGTTATAAAACGTCTGAAGAAAAAACATGCTGTAGTGTTTTACCATACAGATGATCTTACAGAGAAACTAATGGAAGTGAAGCATGTATGTAAATTCCCCTACAGCATACCTTTGACTTCATGGAGTGAAGCATTGTTATTGCTATTGGTAGTGGATGTTCTGCCACTATCAAGGCTGGCTGGTCTGGAAGCTAAATGGAAAATCAGGAGACACCATGATGAACAAAAATTTAGCAGGTGACACGGTACCTTTACATTCTGATCACAGAATGCTCTGAGGCAGGAATCATGCACTATTTCACAGGCTGAGCATGCCCATTGCCAACAAAGTGGTGTTTCTTACAGATCAGAAAGCGAAGGGATTTCCAGGCAGTCCAAGAGGACGCTTTAGAAAAGGGCACTACAGGAATAGTAAGGTACAAGGGAAAGGAAGAGAGAAATAGAGTGCATGTTTAGAATTGAAACTGATTTGTTAGTGGGAAACCAGGATTTTAGAGATGGAAAGACTGGCATGCAGAAAGCTGCTCGGGATTAGGTCACTTACAACAGATTTGACAAGGAACCCTGCATATCGTTGAAATGCCACGAACAGGAGGAGCAAGAGCATCTGCACAGTTAATGTCCTGTACTCCTATCCAATACAAGGGAAATAATTGCACTGTTATTTCCAAAATGTTTGTGGCTCATACTGATTTTAAATATTTTTAGAAAAGAGTTAAAACTTCACTTTTAAGTAACCTATATAGCATTCACTTCATAGCTTGGCTTGAATAAACACATAATTATTTTATAATATATAGTACATGACAAATTTAGATTTCACTGAACATCATACTCAAAAATCAGGACAGATCTGGATTTATTTTTTAGTATTGAAATTATAACTTCTTTTATTTTACTATTAACTCCGAATACAGTTTAAAAGGCAAAATATTTTGATCCTGTTCAGATGCACTTCATAGATACTTTCTAGGAGAGATATATAGCATCTAACTAAAATAGTAGTCTAAGAAGAAAGAAGAAAAGAATAATCTGAAGAAATGATACCATACATTCAAGTGATAGGCAAATCATGGAAAACATGCTCACTTGTAACAATGCCATTCACTGTTTTTTGCAAACTTCATTAACATTCACATAATGTATCCTTAATTCATTTAATTAAAGTTCGCATCTTACCATGAACTCTTGATCCTGTACTAGAATCATCACTAATACCTTGTGGACTTACATCTTCAAAGGATGTAGTATCTATACACAATAATATAAAAGAAGATGCAAAACAAAATTACTACAAAAAGATTATTGAAATATTTATCATCTGTAAAATCTTATAGAAGTTATTTTCGATCCAATCTATCTTTATTTAGGTAACATTTTTGTAGGGAAAATCCTGAAACATTTTACAGCTACAGTTGTTAAACCCTATTCAGTATCTCAGAACTGCAATTTAGTTATTCACATTGCTTTTTGCTGAAAAACTTAAACTATATAAAAAAACAAAAAAAACAATTTATATGAAATTGCTGTTACACATAATCACATCACGGTGCACAAAGCTTCTACCTATACCTTTATTATTTAGCAACTGCTTGGATCTGAAGCCTGTAGAAGAGTTGACAGTTGCAAAGTTGATAGCTGTAGTAGAGAAGGCCATAGCTCCCAATTCTTTTCTCCTTTTACCCGTAGATATATCATCAGGACCCTCCAGATGCTCAGAACTACCTGTCCATTGTCCTCCTGCTAGGACCATGGATTGCACCAGGTCATTCATGGCTGGGATGCAAATGAAAGCAAATGATCAGCATGGTCAATGTATTTGCTTTTGTTCTTATTTTGTATTGTAAAATGTTTGACAATTTTCTAAGCATTAAAGTATATTGAATACTGTAAGATACAAACACAAGATCATCCATGTTATGACATGCAATCAGCTCAATGAATGAAAGTGTTGTAAGTCAGAGACTTCTTTCAGTTCAGTATGGTTCTTGGAACTGATTTCATTAGGTATAACTGCCATGCTTGTGCTGCAATGATATGTAATATATGTTAGAAGCTTTGATATGCTGTTTTGCAATGATAAAGTGGAATGAGTAAGGATAAAATGGACAGAAGTGCTAATCCAATATAATGTCAACAATGATAAGGATCCTTGTACAGTGCAGGTTACTGCAGGGATACTGTATTTTGTGCAATAATAAAAGGATCTGAAAAACATGACATCTGATGATATTCACCTTTACTTCATGAGACTAGAGAAAAGTATCCACCCCTCATAAAAAAAACAAAACAATACAACATTTTCACAAGAACTGATGAATACTTGAAGAGTGACAGACCACCTTATAGCCTTGCACTATTTTTTCTACACTTTCTTTAAATAAAAAATTGTAGTAATTGCTTAACAAATGGCTTATGAAATGTGTAATTTAAAACTATTTATATTAGAGTGCACTGTAAATTTATATACACATAGGCACATGTGTATAGAAAATATGCATACAAATACATGTAACTGAATGCACTGAATATATATATGTATATGCATGTGTCTGTGCATGTAAACGTGTGCATGTGCACATACACAGAGTATTCAGTGCCAAGGTTAAAAAAAAAAAGGGGGGGGGGGAGAAAAAGCTCCAGCTCCTTGTATTGTAGCAGGACTGGCACATTGCAAAATAGGTGGGGAAAAAAACAGCGCAGTCCAGGGAGAGGTTAGTGAAAAATTAGTAATGGAAGCCAGTGTAGCCATTTAAAAGAAGCTGAACTGTCATAAAGTCTTACACATGGAGCGACGGTAGAAGGCCTTCATTTTGTCTTTTTCCTTCGGTCTGTTCCTCAAAAAGGGCAGTCTTTTCAGTGCAACCACTTTTATGTCATAGCATGAGGAAAAACGGAAACAGGGAAACGAAAGAAAAAAGGGAGAAGAACAGATGGAAGTTAAATGTTGAAACTAAGGACAGAAATGAATGTCTGAGTTTAAGCTATGTATGCTATGCTAAATACTATCATTCTCATGCTTCTGCGTGATAATGAAATATGAAAACTACACTATGAAAACTTTAATATACTCAGAAATGCACCAAAAACAATGGTGAAGCATGTAATACAGTTTGAAATTTTTAATTGCCAAGTTCTTGAAAAAATATATGTAGCTTCTTTGCAGGTGCTTACATAAATTGATTTTTTTTTTTTTACTATTTGAAAAACACATTTCTTCAATGTAAAGAACATGAAGCAAAAAAAGCTTAAAATCAAAGTATCTATGAGTTAAGTAAAACATCTACTCTAAAATATGTTCATATCATTATTTTTTGAGATTAGATCAGTGATTTTTGTAGTTTTTCCCCCCTGAATCTGTAATAGGAAAATTGATCTTTTATGAATATTCATTTATTATATCATTTACTCATTAACAATTTCTGTTTTATATAAAAATTATATAGATCTTATGTTCAAGCAACTGTGTTTACAAGTGCAGAGATTTTAATATTTAACTGAAATAATCCTCTTCATATCTGTAATAAAAATATTTACTAGTTGGAATGGTATACACCAAATTTTTTTTTAACTTAAAAATACCAAAGATTAAAAAAAAAAACAAAAAACCACCAACCACATACACCAAAAGAAAATCCAAATGAGAGTGTTGCTGTAACATTTTGGATGGAATCAGAGAAAATAACATACATCATATCAGGAAATAGAAGTTAAAATTACAAATGGTATTAAAAGGTGAGGGGGGAGAGGGAATCACAAATTAATCTTGTCCTTAGATTCAACTATTCTGCATTAGTAACTGATTACTGGCAGACACCTTCATCTTGATGAAGCATCAGATAAATGTGTCGGCTGACTGCCAAGCATACAGGAGCTACATGCAAAAAAAAGGGATGTAAGATTCAGAAAGAAATGCTTAATGAAATATTAAAAAGTTCTTATTTATGCAGATGTGAAAGCAGTGTAATCCAGCCTATCAGCCAAAGGTATGATTATTTTATGTCTCCGAAGTGATCTCTGGGACTGGTGCTTTGTCATTTGCCTTGGTTTTCTGATCAACCAGCAGCTTATTATACAGCAGCTTATATTTTCTACAGCAGTGCATGTGTGTGTGTGTGTATATATATATATATATATACACACACACACACACTTTTACAAGAGCACATGAAATACCCTGACACAAACAAATATTCCTCTCCATCACATTATTCTATGTTTGCACACAAAAAAGTTCACTGTAGTCTTCAAAGAGTGTCCAGTAGCCCAAGTCATAAACCAGAGCTCTACTACACTGGGTGTTATACAAATACAGGGCAAAAAGACTGTTTCTAATATAAAGAAAAAGCAGGAAATGTATAGTGAGAGGCTACAAGAGACACAGTACTGTTAAGGCACGTTTGTAATTCACAGAATCACAGAATCGCTGAGGTTGGAAGGGACCTCTGGAGATCATCTAGTCCAACCCCCCTGCTCAAGCAGGGTCACCTAGAGCACATTGCACAGGATTGCATCCAGGCGCGTTTTGAATATCTCCAGAGAAGGAGACTCCACAACCTCTCTGGGCAGCCTGTTCCAGTGCTCTGGCACCCTCACAGTGAAAAAGTATTTCCTCATGTTCAGATGGAAGTGTCTGTGTTTCAGTTTGTGCCCGTTGCCTCACGTCCTGTCGCTTGGCACCACTGAAAAGAGTCTGGTCCCATCCTCTCAACACCCTCCCTTCACATACTTGTACACATTGATAAGATCTCCTCTCAGCCTTCTCTTCTCCAGGCTAAACAGGCCCAGCTCTCTCAGCCTTTCCTCATAAGAGAGATGTTCCAGTCCCCTAATCATCTTTGTGGCCCTTCACTGGACTTGCTCCAGTAGTGCCACATCCCTCTTGTACTGGGGAGCCCAGAACTGGACACAGTACTCCAGATGTGGCCTCACCAGGGCTGAGTAGAGGGGGAGAATCACCTCCCTCAACCTGCTGGCCACACTCTTCCTGATGCACCCCAGGATACCATTGGCCTTCTTGGCCACAAGGGCACATTGCTGCCTCATGCTTAACTTGGTGTCCACCAGCACTCCCAGGTCCTTCTCAGCAGAGCTGCTTTCCAGCAGGTCAACCCCCAACCTGTCCTGGTGCATGGGGTTATTCCTCCCCAGGTGCAGGACCCTGCACTTCCCTTTGTTGAACTTCATGAGGTTCCTCTCTGCCCACCTCTCCAGCCTGTCCAGGTCTCTCTGAATGGCAGCACAGCCCTCTGGTGTATCGGCCACTCCTCCCAGTTTTGTATCGTCAGCAAACTTGCTGAGGGTGCACTCTGTGCCTTCATGCAGGTCATTGATGAAGAAGTTGAACAAGACTGGACCCAGTACTGACCCCTGGGGGACACCGCTAGCTACAGGCCTCCAACTAGACTCTGTGCCACTGATCACAATTCTTTTTATAGAACGTTTTACATTATTTTGATTTACTTGCTGTCTCCCACAATTACTATTTTCAGTAGAGTTCTTTTAAAATAAATTCTTTGGTGCCCACTTGTTATTCCGGAACTGGCTTCAACTACTCTGCCTCACAGCTCATGCCTGCCAGTTAACAGCAATTCTGTGAAGTGTGATGGAACTTACCGCATACAGAATACCTTTTTCTCTGTTACCTACAAAACCTCGAGTGGGTATATATGAGTTAGCTAGGTCTGCTTCACTGCTCTCCACTCTCAGGAGAGGAGTGGAAGAAGACCTCCTCCAGTGCAATATGGCTCTAAAATGTCGTTCAGAACATTACAGGAAAAAGAAAAGCAATGCATTTTACAGCTTCTAGTGCATGAATAGCACAGTCCCAAGTGCCATAAACAAATGTAAAAGTTTTCAAAGATCTAGAACACAATTGTATCCAGATCAGAGAGCAACTCGAAGTATATTGGTATGTCCGTTCCGTGTGACATGGGGTGGGGAGGAACAGGCAGAAAAGGTCACATGTGCTATCTATATATGCTAGAAGTACAGTCAGCTCATTTTAATCTTTGAATTATTCACTACATAATTAACAGTATTTCTTTATCTACATAATAGGTACTTAAAAATAATCAGCTTTTTGGTATGTTTTCTTCCAAATCAGCAAGCACTGCTCCTCTTGTAGATCCTGAGAAAATAAGCTGAAAATAAGACAAAAATAGATGATAACTGGCTAAAACAAAGTGGAGAGGCTGTTAACCCTCCCATAAAGGAAGTATGCATTTTGTCTCTCTAGCTGTATATAAAAGCATGTAGCTTTGAATAGCTTCCTGCCAAAGAAATACAAGGAACAGCATTAGACTAGTTTCCTAACAGATAAATAACTAAATAGTTTTAGCACTAGTGACAACAAAGCAAAGAGGTAATTTTGTTCTATTTCTACTACTATTTGTCACCCTGGTGAAACATGGGGTTTTTTTTGTTTTTTTTTTTAAACAGCCATAATCTTTTACAGGCAGGATAACTGATCTCTTTTAATTAAAAAAGTCCATGTTAATTTTGTCAAAAAGTAACCAGAAGATGGCCAAGAATCATTTGAGTCATCTCCGATTCTTGTTCATTAACAAAGATCACCACCAAAAGGACTGATTTACAGTCCTCAGGAACTGCACCTAATGCAACCACTTCACTGCAGCTACTGATGTCCTGGGACATCGTACAAGGTGGCAACAAAATCTGTCCTTCAGTATAATGCACCCTTCTTGAGAGACTGCATAGTAATTTCTGCATTGGATATGGCTAAAAACATCCTGCAAAAAAACCCAACATTGTAATGGCAGAGCTACAGAAGAAACAGAAACTGAAAAAACAAACACGAAATTCAGCCTAGTCAGCCATGGCTCTTTACATTTTAATTCTAAAAGACTTTAAAAAACGGAGATGGCAGGAGGCCTATCTTGACCTCAAGCAATCATCTACTCAAAGGATCCACTTATAATCATAACTTTTTAGTATTCTGAGAATATGTTCTTGTTTTCTGAGTTGAGAATAGATCTAAGTATTGCACATCTCTTTCACTGATCAGGAAATCCCCATTTGCCAGAAACAAATCTGGGAAATTCTGTATGGACCTATTAAAATCCCTGAATCATTCCATTCATGAACACACAAAAAATCTTTATAATATATAAAAGATTTTATTATATAATCTTTATAATCTTAATAATTCTAAATGTTTTGATAGTAAATAACAGACCCCTAGTATATCTCTCTTACTTCCGCTATGATACGATGCATCTGCTGCTGGTACCATGATACTCACTGTACTGCTTAAAGATGATAGGCTTAATTCCTTGGGACATTGGTGATAATCTGAAATGTATCAAGTAGAAGCTAGCAAAAGTAGGCTGTTTTTCTCCATGGGGGGTGGTGGTGGTGGGGGAAATCTATTTGCCTACCTTGTCTTTTCTGTGCAAAAGCTCAGAACAGTATCCCATTCCCAATGGAAAACCAGCTCTGCACAAACCAGCTATCAGATCTATAGTACTCACCTGATCCAACCACTGAATACAGATGTGAAAAGCAAAGCTGAAACTTTGCAATCAGACAGAGGCGCATACAGTATTCACACTGACTGCAGGATTTCAGTTTTGTGCTGTACACTTTCACAGTCATACAAATGGCCCCTCCTTTCAAGAGGATTTCTGGGACCAAGCAAGGCCTCGAAGCACTCCATGAATCAAGCAATGGGGCCAGTGGCAGGGGGATCTATCCCCTATCCACCTGTGCACTGAGAAAGCTGTTCTGTCAGAAAGATGCAAATGACCTCAGATGCTGTTTTCTTCTCAGAACGGTGTAACCTGATTTTTGTGCCAAGATCACCTGTCCTTCTAATAGCATAGATCCCTTAACTTTTGCATGCAAAAGTATCCTGCATTAAGAAAAGAGGCATTCTCTGTCTTCACCATCTTCAGAAGAAAATCTATAGATTTCACACAGTGAATCCATTTATCAATAGTGGTAGCAGAATAATTCATTTTGGAATCATTATCTCTCCCCTTCTCTGACAGGTAAATAGGGGGAGGAAACCTGTGTGTCTCAAAGATCACTTGTATCAGATCCTCTGTCCTGTAGCTTTTAAGAATACTACTGAATTGTGCCAGAGTGACTGCAGTTTGAGGAATGAACCGGTGCCTTCTCTCGCCTTCTGAAGGACAAACAGGACAACCTTTCACCCGAACATCCCCTCTGTAACTACCTCCATTCACAGACACAGAAAATAAACAGACTAGCATGGCACAGAACCTATCTCTTCCCTTACATAAAATTCCCTTCAGCCAGTATGAAAAGCCACAATACCTGAACATCTGCTTAGCTAGGAGGCAACTTACACATCTTTTCTTGTAATCTCTTTCAGTGGAAGCCACTACCACCTGTGGAGGAATGGTTAAGCGAGAGAGGGCATGATCTGATTGGGATGAGCAATCCCGTCTTCGGGGTAGAGGAAGGAATCTAGGCCAAGGCAAGCGAACCTGCTGAAAGCGGCCTTATGTAGGCCAAGGCAAGCGAACCTGCTGAGGCCTGCTGAACTGGCCGTATAGCGGCCTTGAGCACTACAAAAGAAGGTATTCATGAAACTGGTAAACAAGTCTGGACGGAACTAGGGTCCATAAATGTCGATGGAGCACAATCAGCAACTTTGCACCAATCATGTATCCGCTTTATACGTATGGACAGAAACTGTAACCAATCATGTAACTATTGCTAGCGCATGCGTATTGCTTGTCGATATATATACTTTGTGTAAGCTCTAATAAAGGGAGAACGACCATACTCATATTGAGACTCATCGTTACTCCGGGGTCCCCTCCCTCACTCCAACAACCACCAAGCCACTTTCTGGAGAAAAGAAAGGAGCCATAATATCTCAATATTTAACATTTAGAGTCATCCTAAAAGCAGAAGAAAGAGACTGCAAAATGTGCACCACTACTGGTGCTTCTTGCACTGAGATATTCTCCTCTTAACTTTGTGAAACACAAACTGTCTCAAGTAAGATTGTCAGCACTGAATTTGCACCTAATCTATCCAAAACTGTGGTTTCTGTGGTGACGTGTAATGGAAGGTTGGAATCCAGAATCAGCTCAACCCTTCCAGCTTGTGGATAAACACACTGGGATTAAAGGGAACATGAATAAGGCTCTTGGAGTAAAAAATTAAGAAGGTCTGAGTAACTTCAAATCTCTTCTGAGGATCAGCCACTGTAACAAGGAAGAATACTGTATCACTCCTTGTAACATGGTTTCTTCAGAAGGATCTCAGAGGTATTTAGCAAGAGGAACTGGGCAAAGTATCTACTTACTGACACGAAAAAGGAAAAGTCAGATAAATGAAAACGTAAGCCTAGACTTACTCCGATAATTAGAAGCTGCTGTATGCAGCTAGCTTTGGAGTGCAGTTCTCCTAGGTTCCTTGCAAGGATATTTGAACCTGCACAGTGTGAATTAGCCTAACCAAAATCTGAACCATCCTTTGGAGACGCCTATCTCCATCTAATGAGTAGTGAGGGAATCTATACTGACTGAGCTTTTAAATCAGACTTTGAGGAAATGCCTGAAGTTAGACAGGGTGAAGCCCAACCAAAACCACTACTCTGATTACATGCGTTAAGACTGCTTTATACATCTCTAACACATAGCACAAGGAAATGAAATAGAAGGCACTAAGTAAAAATACAAGTTCATTACTAGAGCCATCCAACAGAGTATAATTGTAGCTCTACTATGAGAAAGTTAAGAGTCTTTCAGCATCCTGATCTTTATGTACCTCACCATCAGAAATAATAAAAACTTCCCAGGAGTCACTTCTCCAAACACAGTGGGACTGATGAAGGACACGAACAGCTCCTACTGAACTACCTTCACAGAGCTCCACAGAAAAGTGGTGTAACTGCTACCGATGTGTGGAGCACCTCAGCCACTATGATGCTGCCGGACAGGTCTGGAGTACAGCTCCTGACTTTGTTGAATGCTTTCACAGGATTATATTTAATCGATTTTAAAACATATATGCATATACATAACTGTCCATAGATGGATTAACAGCTTTGCTCAGGACAAGTGCATTCAATTTCTCTCATTCAGCTTCCTTTTTTCTCCCAGTAAGACAGTTTTTTTTTTTTTTTTTTAATGTCTTAGAATCCTATCCATTAGCTGAGGCAATATTACTAAAAAAGTGCTAAATGTCAATTGATAAAAATAAATAAATAAATAAAATTCTTTTTGTAGTAATAAGACCAAGGAAACAGAAAACAGCAATTTGGGATTGCTCTGGCTGGTTACCAGTCTGAGTTACAACCTCTGGCTATATAAGAAAGTTAGTGCAGGCAACAGATGATTTGTTGAGCGGAACAGTGCTGTGGACATGATATCCATACTACACATATTTCAAGGTTTGTGGGCTATTTCAGTTCATTTTTTTAAGCGTGTGGGGCACTTTGTTTTTGATTAGAGGTTGGAGGTTTTTTTGCTTTACTCTGGATCATTTTTAGTCTAGTCTCACAGACTACATGCCTATGAAAAGCATTAGGTGCACTCCTGAAAACCCATTAGGTTAGGTTTATCCAAAAAGAATCCATGCCCTTTAAAGACTGCTCTGTAATAGATGCACCTACGTTATCAGTCACTGGGTAATCTCAATTGTCCACTGGTACCCTAGCAAAGGGAGAAAGGGTGGACATATCATTTGGCATGATCTGCTGTAGATCTGCACCCAGTCTGAACCAGAGCATGCACATTACTGATTCAAGTGAACGCACTTCCAAACACCTCCTCTGTAGCTTCAGTCACTCAACTCACCAAGACTTCAAAACCAGTTTAATTGTAAAGGCTACAGTTGATCTTTTGATCAACTTATACTGAGGAATGCTAAGCTTCCCATATTGATTAGTTAGCAATGAAAGCAATAATAAGTATTCTCAAACTTACTATTTTCTTCAGTTATTTAAAGAATACTCACAAATCTGATTTTAAGTTTCCCTGAAATGGTGCTTTTAGATGCTTTTAATTTTGACTAAACTTATACTGTAAGTTCAAAAGAAAAAATACATCCTAACGGCTTTAATCATTTCTAATACAGCAAATTTATAGCTGAGAGAAAAAAATGGAATACTAATCTGATGTGTTTTGAAACTCGAGACATTAAACTTTAAAATGGTATTTTTAAGTTTTTATGTGACTGTTAATACACATTTATACTGATGCTTTTACACATGCAACCAACTCTCTTGGCGTATCATTAATAAACAGAATCATTACAGCTTGATAACTTGACTGTAACACAATCTCTCAAATTACTCAAAATTGAATTTTTCATCATTCCTACCAATAGTGGATAACAAAAGAAACAGATATGTGCGTAAATGCTTCACAGAATCTGGCCTCTTATACCGTGGGCATCCTAACAGGACAGCTGTCAGGCTCATCCCACCTCAGTGAATTGTGTTTGGAACATCCAAATCTCACCTCAGCACTGCTCCTCAGTCTCTCCCTCTTAGTCTCTAATTCTCTCTTTAGGATCAGTAACAATTCAGATCCTTTTAACGGCTTATGCCTCTATGTAAGTTTTCCTATCGCATTCTAAAATGTTGCCAAAAATCTTCATCGCTGATTTTGAGAGATGCTGGAGGAATATCTTCAGACAAAAACCTTTTTAACAGCTTAAGGATGTTAGCACAGCCACAGCTTGGAAAGGCACTTTCAAAGACAATGGAAGGAGTCATACTGGGACAAGAAGAAACAAAACAGGACACAAGTGGTGGCATCTGACATTCTATCCAAAATCTGTTTTTCTGTCCCAGTAACGCCGACAAGTTCATCTTCCCTAAATACTGCAAATGTATCTTAACATTTTTATTTAGAGCTACAGAAATGCTAAAAACTAGTACCTGCCCAAACACTTGAGGAGTCTGCATGAAGTCAGTATAAATTTTCTTAATAAACGAATAAATGAATTCCAGCTCAGTTCCTAAAGACTTTCAATTTATCTTAAAAAAAATTCCAAACCACATAGGCTTTTCTAAGCACCCCTGACTTTTTAATCACAATCAGAAAGACGTTTAATCACAGGGTACTAAAAAAAAAAAAAAAAAAAAAAAAGTTTTGCAGTACTCACTACTACTCTTTTTGGTCCCCAGCGTCTGGCCATCTTCAAGAGAGTTTGAGCCCACTGAGGAACTATCCTGACTGTCCTGGTGGGGCAGCTGAAGAAATCCTTCACTGGATTCTGAACGGGTAGGTGTGAGGGTCAGAGACTTCAAACGTTCGCGGTTAACATCTTTCTTAGACTTTATCAGCTTCCTCATTTTCAGAGTAATCCAGTTGCCTCTTCTGTTAGCAATAATACATTTACTGCAATTATAATACGTTACTTTTGTCTTAATTTTTTCTTAATTTGTATGCAAGAACACAGACATGATTCAGCTCCCCTGAAGTTAAAGGAAATCTTTACTTTCAGCTGGAAGAGAATAGGTACTCTGTGTTCTAAATTTGTATTTATAACATATTCAGCAGTACCTTCTTGGGGGGGATGGCTCGTAAAATTTATACTGATCCATTATCTTCTCCTCCAATTTCTCCTTCTGCCGCCTCAATTCATTTAGCTTATCACTGTAAGCAGAAATTAATGATAAAGTATACTTCAAAAATTTACATATAATGTGTGCGAAGCATCTTCCTCTGGATATCTGAAAGTTGACATTTTTCCTGAGGAATTTTTATATAATACTTTTTTTCCCCTTATTGAAAAATCAATAAAGAGAGATACAGAAAACAATCTTACAATTAACAGCGATACATAATTGTAAAAATTTTCATTGGCCATTATTATACAATAGATAACCTATATATGTGCCTTAGTATTAAGAAAAGGCAATAACAGAATCGTTTAAATGAACATGTCTTCTTTTCTCTCAATTCACTACAAAAAGTTAGTTTTCAAAAAAACCAGGATCTTTGTAATAGAAGGAGGATGCAATAACATTTTTCATTAGACATTTATATCATCCATGAAACCAGTTGTACTGACTCTTTATAACTAAAAATATAATGTTCCTAGTTTTAATTACTTGCTTTTCATATATAATTTAAATTTTTATTTTAAAAGAAGAAACTCTTTGTAAGTAGCACGTTCATCATTCCTATAAAAAACATAAGCTGTTTTTACATATAGGTATTAGTGTAAGTGCACTCACCACAGTAATTTCATTATTTTTAATACTCACATGTATTGTCTTTGTTCCACATGAAAGAGATCCTTGCTTTCCATATTTTGCTCAAGTAATGTTCTATTCTGTAGCATTAATGTCTGAATTTGATCTAGTAAATGTCTGTTTTCCTCCTCCAGATTTCCCTTAAGCTGGCTAAGCAACTGTTAAAACATATGAAATGGTGCATGCATATATATGTGAGCACATCTGACACACAGATAATGAGATTACGAGAACTTAAGCAGATCTGTAAAGGATTTAGATAGTCAGCTCAGATAAAAAAACTTAACTATATTATGACTCAACTGATAAAAGCCTCTTTGACACTTTAACTAGCTTAATACAGTTTACCTAACACATTAGCTCCAATTTTAAAATACGGAAGTCAGGAAATTTACTTCAGTTCAAACTTCTTGTATCACTGTACATCATATAATATGGGGGGGGAGCAGTTTCGTTTCATTTCTTAGATGAGTTTTAAATTGTTGTATTGGATTGAGAACGTAGCTACTACTTAACTGAATTAGATTATACTCATTCATAACTACGACTTAGCTTTTATCACAAAACTATTAGATAGAAGCCACAACCAACTGAACAAAATCTTATATTCAGAAGAGTTGAACATTCTTAACCTCTGTTGGCAGCAACTCTACACATGTAAAACAAAAAGTACATCAGGGAAATTCACTTGTCTTCAAACCTACTTTGTCATCTATATAGCAAAGGAGCAACTTTCAAACACTTCATATGATTTTATGAATCTAAAAATACAGTTATGTAAATATAAAAATATTTCAATAACACCAGTCAAAAAATAGCATAATTCTTACATACCTCGCACTGATTATTCAGTTTTGTAAATGTAATATCAAGTTGTTGGTATTGTTCTTTGAGTTTAGAAAACTCGGCTTCTAACCGTGTTTGTTCTAGTTTGGAATTGTTCAATAATGTTTTCAAATTCTTATGATCAGTTTGCAGAACTTCATTCTCTCTCAAGAGCTGACTATATGTATGAGTAAGCCTGGAATGAAAAGATGCCATAAAAGAATACATGCAGATAAAAGGAAATGTATTCATGACCCACATTCCCTCAGAAAGATGAGAATTGCACAGTTTTAGGCTACTACAGTGCTGGACTATATGCTCCGGAGAGCACATAAAAACATTTCTTAGTACCACATGCTGTAGGTAATCATCTCTTAAATCTAATTTTCCTAGGCGTGCATTTTGCTTTTAAGTAAATTAGACGTTCTGGGTTCTCAGCATTTTAAAAATCAAGCAGATTTCTAAATGTGGACATAGCAATTAATTTTAAGATGTTGTTTTTCAAAAAAAGATTCTTAAAAATAGCTAAGATATCTTGCCAACACAGAGTAAGAAGTAAACAGAATTGGTCCAAACTTCACCAACTGTGGAGGCTGGACACAGACTCTCAGGCTCCATTGCCCCTTCAGGGAGCCTCCACCTCCCTCTCTAGCAACAATCTCCAGCTCCAACGAATACTCCTCACGCAATAGCACAGGTAAGAGGTATTTAATTTTGAGCCTCTTTGCCCTAAGAACAACTCTTATGCCTCTTCTGGGCGGGGGGGGGGGGGGGGGGGGTGGGGGGGGTGGGGGGGGGAGGGAGGCAGATAAGCAGAAAGTACCATGCTGCATAATTAATCCCATTAATTTCAACTGGACTACTTAAAAAGCGAGCTATACCTCAATTGCAGGGGTCAGGCAGGCCTTCACCCCCAACATTGCATTTCTGTTCCTACTGGCATTAACCTCAGACAGTGATCCTGCCCTTTAGGCAATTCACGCAGAGTAGCTTGCTCCCTCTAGAGCCCAGATCCACACCACACAGTACTTGGCCTGGGATTCCTTTGGGTGCTATGTGGAATTCAGTATTTAGTTTAGGATACAATAATTATTGTCTGTGTTTAGCTGTTTTTTCTGTATCACAGACAAACAGAGCAGAGTTTCTATATGGCATACATCTCACATGTCCTGAGGTGCAGCACCAGGCATTTAGAAATGGGAGTGGATGCAATGCCTGTTTGGATAATGCTACAGGTCTGTGCAGGTGGAGGAAGCCAAACCTTGCATACTCTCATCCATACTGCCTTTACAGAGTGATCCCAGTAACGATCTATTGCCAGAACTGCACCTACCCATTACCTCAGAGGAATCTACCTGACTCACTCTAGGAGAGTGCTCATGACTCTACTAATACACGTATCACACTTTTGCTTTACCTATCATTTTCATCACGAAGTCTTTTATACTCTGTTGCTACAGTTTCATGTTTTTCATTTTGCTGCAGCATCTTCTCCTGTTCTGTCTTGAGTACTTTCTCCAATTCTTCTAATTGTACTTTCTGTTTCAGCAACTGATTGTATCTGTCAACAAATATCTCATTTAAGTTTTTTTTTGCAGGGGGATGGGAACAAGAAAATATGGAGAGCTTTGGAAAAGATGATTTTAAGATCTTAATGTCATATTTAAAACTTATTTTATTCATACTTGTTATACAGTATTGTTTTTTCCTGAGGTATCACAAACTTAATTTTAATACATATTAATACTTACCTATCTTCTAAGTCCTTATGCTCCATCTCCAGATTTTTGTGTGCGGATTTAAGATTTCCGTGTTTAGCAATCAGAGATTCATACTCAGATGCTTGGCGTTCATGCAGGTGTTCCAGTTTTTCATGATCTTTGAGAAGTGAATCATACAATGATTTCAGATCCTCACGCTCCTTGAGTACAGATTCATTTTCATTTTCTAAAGCTGACTGCTGTATCAACAGTTGTGCATTTTGATTCATAAGAGATGTACTCTGAGAATTAAGGGTGGAATTTTCAACCTGCAGTCATGAACAGTTGACAAGAGTTGTAAATTAATTTCATAGACAGGGTCATCAAGTCGATCTCTTTCTACTGAAAGATTTCACGATTGTTTAATTCTTACCATCTCAGCATCTTTCTAATTATTTCATTACCCAAACTCCAATACCAAAACTTTTTTCTTATACCTAAATAGACATTTTCATTTCATTTCATATATCCTTAAGAATATTTTTATGGCAGTATTTCAAGAAAGCACTTAAGCATATGCTTAAATCAATACAAGAAAAAAATATCAGGTGATTATTTACTTTCAAATAGCTGTTTAAGTGCTATCCAGATGAGAGGTGCATTTTCTCTCCTCACTGACAGCTCTGTGATCAAAATATCTTGGAGAAATGGATCACCAGTGATCCTCTAATCGCATGAGCCAAATCTGTGATATGACTAAAATAAAAGGAACTTCCATACTGGCAGAGATTCTTTTTGAAAGTCTTTATTGTACAGAATCTCTATTGTCACCATAAATTCCTTATTGTACCCAAAGATCCATTACAATGAAACTTCAAACAGTAGCACGCATTTAACAGAGAGAAAAGGAAATATAGTAATAGCACCTGAAAGAACTACACATATCCTCTTCACTGAGGAACTGCCATTCACAGCTCTCTTCCGCCAACAACAATGTCATTTGATGGCTTTATGTATGTGGTGTTAGATCTGACTGAAAGCACTCTTCTCATGAAAGAGTACATTTTTTCCAACAATTTTGTCAGTACAGTATTAATGTCCATCAACACATTAAAACTCTGAATTTTTGACAGATATATAAAAAGTTTTACTTTGTGTGCCTCTGAAAAGAATAAGCTAATTCAATCCTTGGATTTCCTAAACAATTTAGGATATCTAAGGTGCTTGTCATATGACCTGTATTAGGCTAGTCTCCTCCTCTTTCCTATTCAAGAAATGAAGAACACAAACTACTGAGGCTTCTAATACCCTCTGGGTATCCGTTAAGGAAAAGAGAACAAAAACAAAACAAAACAAGAACTATCGCTCCAGTATATGCTGTTACTAAGGAACAAATCCCTTTCTGTTGGAACTGCAGTGTTCTTTGTTATGGATGATAAAGCTGAACCTTTCACTAGCAATGAAGTAATGTCTGCTGTCGACTATATGCTGTGAAACTTCTCAGACCGAATTTCCAGTTTGATTTAGTTCAGAATTAGCAGCTACCATTTAAGACATCCTTTCTCTGTACATCCCTGGTGGGTATCAGGAAGAATACCAAAATTGCAGTTGCCTAAGAACAGTCTAACATAGTCTATGTAGACCAGCTTAGCTTGTGTTTTGGATTCAGTTATATTTAACCATTCTTATTTTCATGAACACATTTCACCTTCAATTTTGATTTCTTTCATTTGCTGAATTCACAAGGACTATGTGCAAGTATCACAGAAGAGGAAATAGCTGAAGTGACCCTGCATCTGTGTTTGCATCTTTTTTCTCCCCAAATCCTATGGAAACTGAACGATAACATCCTGTCCTTACACTCCCATTCAAGTTCCCACTTCTACTCCTGTTAGCAATATATTCTTCATGAAGGAGAATGGTTCAGCAACTGCAATAGTTACAGAACTAATGGAGCTCTAATGCTCCAAATCTCTTTGAGCCTGCAGTTGGCCAAAAGCCTTACTGAGCACAAGCCTCCAGCTATACACGACAATCAAGAATACTCGGGACCCAGGTTAGCAGGATAACCAGTTTGAGAAAACCCTATATACAGAACAGTGTAACTCCACTGTGATAGTAATTAGTAACAGAATAGGTATCCAACAGGTCACTACTGAGCTCTTTCTGAAAAATAAAATAAAATAAAAATAAATAAATAAATAAATAAAAATGGAACATACAAACCAATGACAAAGCTCTGCAGTTAGCAGGAACTTAATGCAGCTTTTAGCAGTGTGCCTACTATAGTCCTTATTTCAGCATGTTTCCTTTCAAAGACGGAGTTGCTAAATAGAAGCACCAACTTGAAACTTCCATTGTAACACCAGCTAACAATTGGTTTACTCTTTATACTGGAAGTCCAAAATACTTTTGTACTTTCTGGCTTATTAAACAGACTCCTCTGAGGAAAATGAGACTATTTCTTGGTTTTATCTCATTTAGCCTTCAACCTCTGCAGCTATTTAGCAACAAACATCACCACAAAGATGAAAGAATCGTTCTGCTATTCCCCAAAGTCCTACAGCATAATGCTGTATGGGAATGACAATTAAAAGCCCAATAAATAATGGAGATATGTTTATGTTTTGCTATAGCGTGGTCTTGCAACTTGCCTGAAGTTTTTGAGCAAAACAGCTGAATTCTTAAGGAGGGAAAGGCACTCCCTTGCTAAGACTGCTGGGTATAACTGCTGGGTATAACAACATCCTGACTGTCATCCCCAGCTACTAAAATCATATGGCTCGATGAGGTTCAGCACAAATATTTAAGTAAATAAATAGGGAACCCTCTCTCTCCTTAAATTGATCCCAGCTCATTGCCTCAATAATTTCAAATCTCTGCAGTTAATTTATTCTCCAGGCATATCTGCTGGAAGAGGCCTGTGCTGTTGTGCAATTCATGAGACAAAATGAACTGCATAGGTATTTCTGCTTTTTTGGCAAATGGGATTACAAAATTCTCAGAGCTCCGAATCCCAGAAATATATCCTCCCCTGTTTAAAGCCATTGACTATATTTCCACGCCTGTGTCCAATAATTTTTAATTGCTGGACAAGATGAGACACTGTATGTGCACAAACGTTCTGTTTTGCTCACAGACGTGCCAGCCACAAAGAGGACTACTGTACACTAATTAGATTTCAGGGTGGAAGATCTGAAGTGCATTTGTGGTGTAACTCTGGTCTGCTTTCCAGCAAGGGACAGAACGGTAACTTCAGGCATTCAAGAAATTCATTATTTGTTCACTCATTCAAAGACTCCTTCACTCTGAGTTCTATCCACTTTCCATCATTTCTAACATCTTGTTTACTATTTCTGGTGAATTGTGGACTTTGTATTCTCTCCTTAAGCAGTTATGATTCTCCAAACTCCAAAAAGCATTAGATCCAGCAGCAAGAATATGGCATTTATCAGAGAAAAACCCATGTACTTGCTTACACAGTTAAAGAAGGATGGCATCTGCATTTTGGCCATAATAGCTATGAGACTCTGTGTAAATAACTATTTTTATAATTTCCATGCTCACACATCACCTTTTTTGCCTCCGAATTATCTGAATCATCTTTGCATAATTGTTTTTATGTAGTTTCCAAAGGTTTTGGTTTTTGAAAATTTTCTGTACTTAAATAACATCTTAATTTTCCTCTTAGACATGGTTTTTACTTGGTTTTGATCCTAACTATAAAAATAGAAAAAATACAAAATATATTACAGTCTCTTTGGATACACTCACTACTACCTTGACTTAACTTAGAAGTAAAAATTAAAAAAATTTTTTGATCTTGTAGGAGACTGGATAAGAGAATCTACTCTGCTCCTGAGCATAAATTCAAGGGTTTAAATAGGACAAATATGAAGGGTTAAAACCATCTTCTAGAAATGTTATTATTAATCAGTAATCATAAATTATTATTTGAGTGCTCTTAGTACAGATTATCACAAGTTGCTTTGATTTTCATGTCTGTACCACAACTGAAATTTGATTTATGATACATTATTACCATTAGCTTTAAACTCTTCACTTGAAAAACTACTGAATTAATATTATTTTAAAAAGCAAAATAAGAAAGTATTACCTGAAGCTTGGCATTTTGAGTTTGTAGAGTTGTATTTTGCTCCTGTAGAGAAACAGTTTGTCTCTGAAGTGCAAGAATCTGAGCCTGCAGATTACTATTCTGTGTCTCAAGTTGCTTTAATTGCGTTTTCAGTGCTTGTTTCTCTGCCTGCAGTGTAGCATTCTTCGAGCATTAAAAAAAAAAAGAAAATTTGAGTTTCCAGTCATTTAATGAACTAACATTTCTCCAAAATGAACAAAGCAGTGTGAGAAACTAATACAATTCTTTGTACTTTAGCCTCAGTACAGAGAAAAGGATTTAAAACGGATTCACAGAAATATACAGAGTGGAGCAAATCTGTAAATCACCTTAAATACAGCAACAAATACAGTGAAATGATCATTACAGGCTAAGATTAAAAAAATGGGTAACTAATATTGCGCCTAGGGAGAAACAGTAGAGAAATCTCCACAACTCGCATAAATAAGGATTACGTGAGAGGGATTTGTGAAATATCTGTAGATACGAAAGGGCAAGTTTAGGCTTCCTTTTTTTTTTTTCCTTTTTTCTTTTTAAATGCTGGTCAAGAATTTTACAGCTTCTGTCACTGCAGAATCCAGCTCTTTCATAAATTGTATTTAATTCAGGTTCTGCTCAGTCCATAAATTAGGTGATAAATTGCACACTTTCTTAGCAACACTCTCATAAGTTGTTCTAGAACAGCTCACAGCAAATAATTAAAATCAGAAAAATATTAAAAAGACATCTTACATTCCTTTCTACTTCAATTAATCTATCTTTAACTTTCAATAATTCTCTGGTAGTTTCCTGATTTTCTTTCTCCCATTTACTGACAGACTGATTTTCTTCTCCGCTTCTTGGAGGAGAATTCTGAACCATCCTTTCCTCTTCTTGTCTTTGCTTGAGGGCTTCATAGTTCTTTTTCACCTGAAATTATTCAGGACAACTTATATTAGGTTTAGAATTTTTAATTTTTTTACATCTCATCTTATTACATGACCATATCACTCTTCACAGAACAGGAAGTGTTATATGTTATTTTATTTATACGTTTGTTTTCTATAATATATTTGGGGAGATGACATGCAAACAGCGTATAGGTACTGATAGCTTAACCATAATAAACACTTTGACAAATGAGATTCAAAACCTGAATGACAAACACAACAGGAGACCTGCATTTTGTATTTTATTTTAGTGCTTTTAACTGTATCCCTCAACTTTTATAATAAAGTAGAACAAACAAGAAGGTTATATTTACTTTAACTAATCCCTCCAGCTGTTCAAGCTAGATCAGAAAATATAATTTACTGAGAAATGAGTGTTTCTGGCATCCCAAATCAAATCAATTTCAAACAAATTACTTATCTACCTGAAATACTCTAAGACCAATGACTCAGCAATGTTTTATGTGATCGTAACACCTGCCCTGTATTATTATTGTCTTAAAAAGCAGTTGCACCTTTGCCCTGCTTTACACTGCAGAAAGCTAAGGGGCCCTCCCCTTTCCTTGCTCTTCAGGCCCTGTCCATAAGTTGTGTGCCAAGCGCGTTCTGAGCACAGTTGCTATGACCCTCGCTGACTTTTACACATCTCCCTGCTGAGTGTCCTTGGGTCTTCCCTCCCTCTTCCACTCCACAGACATGTTCTTGGAGCTCTTCAGCCATTTTTCCCCCAGCAATGCCTGTTTCTCCTCTGACTTGCACCAAAGGTCAAGCAAAGCGTAAAAATAACAATAGCTGGTATATGGATAATTTAACCTTACAGAAGAAAATGCCTTTCTCCTTACTGTTTTAAGTTCCTGACGGAGTTGCTGGTTTAAGTTTGTTGATTCTTCTAAACGAGCCTCCAAAGCAGCAATTTTTTCTTCTTTTATTTCAAGAGACTTCTTAAGTGTAGATTCTAATTTTGATTCCAAAAGCTTGTACCTACTGATCAATGAAATCACACAAAGAAATATATGTTTGTTATTTCAAAAATTATTTTAGGTATTTAAATTCTAAAATGTTCTGATAAGTTCTTTGAAAATTGAGTTAATTGTTTAGGCTGTCAGCCTTCTGCTACAAAAAACAGTAGCCATGTAGCCCTCCCTAGTTATTCCAAAAATGCCTGAATTCTAACAATTATTCAAAAGTACGAAGGCACTTCAGTATTAATATTCACGGAACCTTGGAATCTCAGATGAAAAGGCAGGTAAAGACATTAGTTTACATTTGAACCAGAAACGTCGATTTTCACCTGTTACCGTATTAATTCAACAATCAAGTCCAAACAAACAAAATACGTCGGAGATACAAAAAGCTGCATTATCTGCTATGTCAAGACTAACACACCAAGTAGTGTGCTGGCTTGGAGGGGTGGCGGGGAGGGTGCAGGGTGTGCATGCGCGCACACGTGCGTGTGTGTGTGTGTGTTGACAGCACTCTTCCTTCTGGATCCACTCCAGTCAGGCAAGCAGGGACCTGAACTCGATTAGAATGTGAAGTATTTCCATTTCCTGTCTGCTTGCAGAGAAGAGGCGCTAGGGAAGAAGGAACACAGTACTCTGCAGGTGCATGCTCATTTGATGTATAAATGTGCAAATTGCTCACTCAGCCCAGCTGCTGGTATTTTAAGAGTGTTATCACTCCTGGTTCGTAAAGCTTCCAAATTTTACCATATTTACAATACTACAGAGCACCCAAAAAACCCAAACCACTTATTTTGGAGAGAAGTGGTCAGATTTGGGGTATATTGGTTTAGAACAGTATCTCCTGGAACTGGCAGTGCAGGATATTCTAGTGAATTATTAGCCTTTTTAGGAAATGCTGAAAACCACAGTCATTAATCATTTTTAAACAGTTCAGTCACTGTACATGTGTTCAGAACCTGGAAAGCATTCCACTTTTCCAGAAGTAGCATAAAATAGAATAAATCATAAATACCCCCTTTTTAATCTGACCATTGAAGAACCTGTCAGTTCTGTAAACAGAACACATGGCAAGAGATTCCTGATCAGACAACAGCATTAGATCTAGCCAGAAATTGGAGCAGAACACCAATAGTAAAAGAATTCATAGTAAAAAGCTGTCCAAGAAGATCATGGAGTGGGATGAGAACCCTATAATATGCCAAAAAGTTACGGAGACTTAAGAACCAATAGGTAGTCTAAAGCCAATAGAATATATGGCATTTTATCTTCTCAAGCTGAAGCACACACTCAGCTGCAAGTAAGTTCTGTCACTGAAAGTTATACAATCATGCACTACACAAAGAAAGAAAAAGACTAAGAGCAGAGACCCAGTTTCCAGCTTCCTTTTGAACACCTAATAATGAAGGATGCTAAAAATTACTAACCAGACTGAGATTTGGGTATTTCAGATTGGGGCATCTAATTCCATAAATATGTTTGTTTAAAGAATTCAACAACGATTTTAAAGACACAACACAAAAAGGAAAACACTTCAAGGCTACTGCATAAAACATGGTCAGTTTAGGCCCCAATAGAAAGATTTTGGGGTGCTACCAATAATACTCAACAAAAACACAAGCTCTCTCCAATCAGGGAGAGAGAAGTTGTGCAACTTCACCTTCTGTCACCAAAAATGAGAGAGGCAGACCAAAAATACACTGAAAAGTAGCTTGGGTCATAATGAATCTAACTTTCTACAGGCCTGATCAAATGATTACTAATGCCTCATCTAGATAATAATATAAAGCAAGCAACCCAGATACTTTCTGAATGAATGAAGAAGTTGAGAATAACGGAAAGGCAGGACAGCTACAGAGTGCATAATTTCAAATAAACCAACCTTTTCACTTTGAAAATAAATATTCCTCATTCACAGTTCTCCAGTTCAACATGTAGCTGTTAAAGATAGGTCTATATTCTGGTTTAAGAAGAAGCTCAAGCAGTAGTGTAGCCCAGATTCCTTCACATCCCAAACTGTTTGGTCACAAGCCAGAGCTCCAAGGTAGGCTTTAGATAAGATGCTGGGCCAGCTTCAGGATATAAGCCTTACTGTGCACCTCCCCCCAGAGCACCTTGAATGGACACATCATATGCAGCCTGACCCAAACATCTCATACCACCAAACAGTCCATCTGCTTTTGAGGTGCTTTCCTATGGGCAGGGCTGGACAGTCAAGTTTGCCCTTCACTCTTCCAGAAAGGCTTTATCTCCTGCTGCAGGGCCATCTGCAGAGAACTGAGTGCCAGCTGTTCTTACAACAATGCACCTGGGCAGCACCAAATTACCAGTGATCTGCGGCCAGCAGCAGACATGTGCCAAGCACAGGTCAACCAGTATACAAATGCTTTAGCCTGCTCCCTGGGCTGTGCTTCTGAAATGCAATAAATACACAGCAAAATATCTGCACTGACTCCTTGAAAAAGAAATATCAACCAGAAGAGAGTGTGAGAGTGGGCCGAAAAGTACTTGTGAGAGTGTGAGAGTGGGCCGAAAAGTACTTGTGAGAGTGGGCCGAAAAGTACTTATTTGTGTGAGTTGTTTCCACACCTGGCTAACCTGGAAGCAAAGAAAGAAATTGAACAGGTCATGACAGGTGCCAGAAGTATGCCAAAAATTCATTTACAGATAATAATTCAATGAAACCTGGATAAAACTCTCAATTCTACACAGACACAACTCCAGATTTTCATCTGAATTAAAATTTATAGATCCAATAACATCATTCTGTAAAATGCAAGGAAAATACTAGTATTATTTAACCCAAGGACATAATTAATATAATGGCCCAAACCAACTAACCTATGAGATACGAACCTGCAACATCTGAATCTATAGAGAGGTACGAGCACTTCTAAAGGACAAGTACCATTGTCTGGAAAGTAGAAGTAGATTCGCAAACCTTTTCACATAGTGTCATTTCTAAAAGCACATTTGCAAAATAATATTTTTCTCTTTTGCAGGGACACTCACCTCAAACATTAGAAATCTAGAACACTATTTAGAACAATGTTGCTCAGTGAGGATTTCTCCATCTAAGCAGTGTAATCGTCAACTCTTCTAGCTCAAGGATTAGTTCTTCTTTATATGGTATATTAACCAAAGGACAACACAAACTCATACTACGCACTGTATGCTACACTACTACCCTCAACTCAGAAGAAGTCACAGAAATCAAAGTTCTGAGGACTTTTCTTGACAGAGAGGAACTCATCTGTGAGCTGGAAAAGGTAGGCGAAAGCAGAAAACAGGAGGTGGCAACAGATTCTCCATACAGGATCCTGGCCCCATGCCAGCAGCAGAGCATTGGCAGCAAGAAAGGAAAACTGAAGAAAAAAATCTCATCTGGTTTCTTTTTGATATAGAAGACCTCAAATCAGTCTACGTGTTCCTGACAATCAGTGGTAATAACAGATCATGACGCCAGACTATTTTTTCCAAAAAAATAAAAAGCACAACTGAATAGCATCACGAGAGAAAGATTGGCTAAAGGCCCATACTAGTCTGCTTTTCCTGCCACACATTTTCCCTAAATCCCTGCAGGATAAGACACCACACAACATACAGTGGAGGAAACAGATGTCAGGATAGCAGCTGCTTTATACTGGCAGACGTAGTAGTGCGAGTAAGCCAGTATGAAGTTTCAGAGAAGCTTGAGTATTGGCTACTTCCCAGTCGGCCTAAGTGGGAATGTAAGCAGAGTTTCTTTTTGGTAGGAAGAATTAGAAGGAAATAATTGTAAGGAAGTGTGAGAGAGTTCGAGCTACCCTTCATAGGACAAAACCATGAGAAAACCTGTATCAGTCAAGCAGCCAAAAAGAAGAAAACCCACCTTAGGCCTATTATCTTTTACTGCTATTGTTCCTACTGCTAACTAAAATAAACAGTTTAATCATACATAAAGAATAACTATTGGCATACTTCAAGAAATTTCTTAGCAACAAAAGCAGGAACTCACTTTCACAGACCGAATGCAAGAAGATATTAACCACCTTATTAATTTCAAAGAGTAGCAAGTACCATTTCAGATCTATCAACGTCTCTGAAAACTTAAGAGCACATACAAAAAAAGTCAGTAAAATCATTTTATATTTACGAATAAAAAAGAACCCCATTTCTACACTGTTCCAGGCAGGCCTTGACCTTCTCACCTGTCATCACTGCTCTGTTCATCATGCAAGAGACGCTCTTTATTTAAGCCTATTTTTTCAAGTTCATGGGCAAGTTTTTCTAGATCATTGTTCATTTGTTGGGCCTTCAGTTTTTCATTCACCAAGTCCTTACACACACAAAAAAGATACAGTCAGTATTATAACATAAAGAAAATAATGCAGTCATAGTTCTAGAAGTGCCTAGGCATGTCTTTACGATTACACACGTCTCGAATAATCCATTCATGTTAACTCTCCCTTCCTTCCAACTGCTGGCTTTCAGGTATATTAGACATTACGTTCTAACTGCATGTACAATTTCACCTTAGTTGCTTACTTCCTTTTTTTTCCCTGTAGAACTTCCCTTTCAAATCTCGTCTTAAACATCAGGGTCAAGGGACAAAGTTTCAATCAAAACAAATACTGATATAAAGCATCTGTGCAACATTCATTTAACAAAGATATATCTGAACTCCAGGACAGTATACAAGCAACCCTACAGATTTAAACATAATATCATTATATTACTCTATTTATTATGATTATTCTGATTTATTATGAAATTCTGATTATTATATACTCTTTCCCTAGTGTAACTATTAAAGAAGTATACACATTAAAGTATACAAGTATTTTTCAAAAATATAGTTATCATTTCTCTACATTACAAATTAAGACAAAAATGGTAACTAATTTCTATTTACCTCTCGTAAGGTGACAAGAGTTTTCTTATCAATGGTAGCTCTTTTCACAAGTTCTTTATTTTCCTTTTCTAGTTCTTTCAGACGTATACATGACTCTTTATATACAACTATTTCTTTAAATAGAGATTTATTTTCCTTTTCCAGATTACTAATTTTTATATTGTTTTCTTCTAAATTACTATCTTTAATTTCTGCCTGCTGTCGAAGTCTTTTATTTTCTTTTTCTAGCTGTTTCTTATCTTTCTCCAGTTGGGAAGTCTCTTGTTCTAACAACTTATTTTCCTTTTCCAATTGCTCCAAGCGCTTACTAGAGATTTTTAATTCTTCTAAGTTCTTTTGCAGAGTCTGATTTTCAGACTCTAAATCTTGTAATTCACTTTCCAACTGCTGAATCTTCTTGTTACTGTTTTCTAGGGCTTTCTGTAGCCTTTGGTTTTCTGTGTCTAGACCTTGGTAGCTGACTTCTAAACGTTCAGTTTTCTTAAATGAGGCTTTCATGAGTTCAAGGCTTTTTTTCAGTTGCTCCTTTTCACTTTCCAGTTCCTTATTTTCTAATTGCAACTGTGCCACTTTAATGCTTGTACACTTCAAAGATTCAATTGTTCTTCTTAATTCTAAATTTTCTTCATCAAGTTGTGAATTCTCCTTTTCTAAGGATTCTAATTGAAATGTGAGGTTTTTTAGGCTATCCAAAGTTTTTTTCAGCTTTCTGTTTTCCATTTCCAGATCAGAGTTTTCTTGTTCTAAGGCCTCTATCTTCTCACAAGTAATTTTTAAATTGGTAATTTTTTTCTGTAATAATTCATTTTCTTTCTCCAGATGATGCAACTCATTCTCAAGTTCTTCTGCTCTTTCCCCTTTCTCTTTATAGTGTTCCAGTTCTTTCCTGACTTGTTTTTTTTCAAATTCAACCTTATTTAACTTACTGCTGGTCTCCTTAATAGACTCATGAAGAATTTTATTTTCTTTTTCAATTTCTTTCATTCTTGCTTCAGCACTGATTTGTGAGCGTTGTCTTAGAGAAGCTACAGTTTGATTCAAATGTTCATTTTCTTGTTCTAATAGCCTAATCTAATTTGGAGGAAAAAATTGCAAGCTACAGTTAGTATCACGCCATATATAAACTGAAACTTTATACATATATACATATATATGTATACATATACAACATACATATGTTATACATATATAACACATATAAACTTTTCCATATATAAACTGAAAGCTACTAAGATAATAAAAAGATTACATCATACTTCCCCTTTAAGTTAAAAAAAATTCTTTCTATTACTCACTCTACTGATATTTATTTGTAGTATTACAAACACTGTGTATGTAAACAGGCAACAGTTTGACAATAAAACCATAAATCAAAGCATTATGTTCAAATACCTTCCTCTTGGATAAGATGACAAAAACAGAACTTAACAAAATACAAAACAAAACAAAGCTCTATCCCTTTGTTAGCTTCATTTCATTTTTAGTTGCTTTTATCCAGGTTTAGCCTATTTTCCTTACACAGTGTCATTTCCAGAGAGATATTTACTAGAAACAGTCATAAAAGCATAAAGATCAAAATTGCAGTCAAATTCTAAACAAAACCTGAGAAAGAAGTGTGGAGGACACGAAAGTGTCTTTATTTTATTTAGAAGCATAGAATTGATATTTGGGATACAAGGAAATTCTGATCACAGTCAATCACATTTTGGGAACAAATACATCAAATCTATACTAATTTCTCAATTTTAAAAAAAATTGTTAGCATGTGTTGTTCCAAGAAAGCCTCCAAAAAAAGTAAATCATTGCTATGACTGAATTATTTTACTTAGAGAACATATTCCCATATCTACTTTCAGGATAAAAGCAGCCTGTGCTTCTGTATTTCTTGATTTTTTTCAAACCAATTGAAATTACTGGGTATATAACAACAGACCACAAAATAGTGCAGAAAAACGTTTAGATCAATATTTAAGAATACACAAATAAGATAACGTAAGGGATGTTTCAACAACATTTGAGAAGAGTGAAAGTGCTAGTCGCAAGGAAAAAGAGACCGAGAAAAATTATGGACTCTCCTGTCATACTTAAGTCTGCATATAAGCATTAATTATAGGATTTATGGTTTTGTTCCCAGCAATGGCAAAAGGTTCTGAAATGATTAATGAGAGGATTTCATGACAGGCTCTCATGACAAATGCAATTTTTGTAACACTTCTTTATTAGCATTATTTTAGCATACTAATACTCTTTGTTACTATACTTTTTTTTTAGTATGTTACTGAACATGCACAATTATTTTCCATATTTCTGTTTCTACAATCCAATCTTAACATAAGGATCAATACCTTTTGCAATTTTTGAGAGAATTAGATATACTTTATACAGTTCCCTCCAAACAGTTTCAGCATAAGATCTGTAAGACATGAAAGATGCTGCTAATCGAGCACAGCTCCTAAATGTATATTATAAACATAAATAGCCATACAGAAATGCCACTGCTACTCCAATGTTTAAAACAACACACATTCTTGGTGGTTGAACTGGGACTTATGACTTCTTCCAAAAAGTTTTAGTCTCTTTTTCCCCTGGAATATGCTTCTTTTCTCATATAGTGTACAATTCAATTATTGTAACAATGAACAATTCTAAACAAAGCAAACAGGCATATTTCTTTAAAATTATCCCACTATTCTCTTTAAATGAAAATAAAATTTTATAGCTTATTGGATCATCCACTTCAATGCCAAGCATAATTCTTTTTTTAAGTTTATTTATAAGTCCGGAATTTAATTAAATAAGGCCTTTACAAATTTTCAGGATTTTTAAAATATTCTGTATTCCAAAATAGTGTAGTTTTCACATTTTTTGGTTTAATATAAAATTTAAGTCTCATCAAGAAGTATCAATACAATTTATAACAGATAACTACAATTCTAATTTTGAAGAACTTGATTACTAAAGATGGTATTTCCAGAAGTTTCCATGACTCATTTCCTGCAGGCTGCCCCTTCCACAGGTCCTCTGAATTGCTCTGCAAAGACTTGTAGAAGGCTTCTGCACTCATTAGATACAGATACTCTCCCCTCTTCTCAGGCATAGCCCAAATCTTTTACCAAGATCCAGTTGCCAGTTTCTGGTGTCTAAAAATAAATTCTGCCATCTACCTGCAAGTCACAGCAAGAAATTATCCTCACACAGGGGACTGCTACAAAGACGGCTGTGATGCTTCCTGCCCCAGATGCTCACGAAGGTAGGTGACACAGGAGGGAAAGTCAGCAGCAAAGCAGAGCTCTGCTGCACCACTGTTCATTAGGTGCCTTCGAGGGACAGGCTGCTCTCATTCCCAGTGGAACTCAAACATTACTGCAAAAATTGACCAAGTCTCTGGAACCTCAGTTTTCTCATCACGAGGTGTTTGGCCTACTCCAACTTTACTGTTTTAGCTGAACAACACCCTCTAAGCAACTATAACTAATGCACGGCCCATGGAAGCCTAAGAAGCATAAGAAAAACTAAAACATAAGAAGATACTAGAAAGCCCTAAAACTAACACTAAAGCCTTAGCTAAAAATGAGTCATGTCTCCTTGGCTGCAGGTCTTAGACAAGCCATTTTACTGCAGGTATTCTCTTCAGGCAAATCTGCTACATTCACAATCTTTTTATGCCTATTAAGAAGTACAAAAGGAGAACAGTACAACACAAAATTAGACTTTTGATTTTGCTACTCACTTGCCGCTCTGAGTTTTCTCGTAGTGCTTCAAGCGTCTTTTCAAGTTGTGCTTTCTCTTTCATTAGATCTTTACTCAAATTTTGACTATTCTGAAGACTTTGTTTCTCTTGGCTAATTTCATTCTCTAGCCCTTCAAGCTACGGAAAAAGAAACAAATTTTAAAAACTACCTAAAAATGATGATAGTATTGTTCTTACACTTATAAATGTATAAATGTAATTTTACTTTTATAAAAATTAACAAAGCAAACTAAAGGAAAGAATAAAATGGACCTTTCTATTCTGTACCTGAAACAGTTCACCTCTTCAAGGGATAAATTCACCTCTGCCAAAATTTTCTCTCCAGGTTCAGAAGAATATATCTAAAAATCTCCTTTTGTACATAAAATTGGTCAGATTTTACTACACACTGGATATTTTCCAAGCATATTTTAGAATAAAAAATCCATTTTAGTGATATTTAGACTACTCTTTCAAGTCTCTTAACTCATAAGGATCGAATGTTTTTTGATCTTATTTAATGTATTTCAGGAAATATGTATGAAGATTCCTTGGGAATTAAATATATAGATTTGTTTCACCAAATGGTTCTGAAACTCTGGTAATGTAACCAGACAGCAAATAGTTTATAAGTGAAAATAATGAAGTGTCTTTTTTTTTTTGTCACATCTAAGTTATATTTAGTAGCTTAGAAACAACAGGCACATTGCATTTTTAAAGAATCATCTGCTGTAAAGTTTATATTCTATGTCAAGTCCTGGTCCACATTCCCCAGTCCTGTAGGAGTCCAGACATAAATCTGACTGCAGACAGGGCAAATATTTCTGTAAACAAATTTTCTGAATTATACATGTACTTGCTGCTGAATACTGAGAAATAAAAATCACAAAAAGATACTAGAATGGAATTTGTTCTTCCATGAAGCAACTTACTGATTGGAAATATGCAAAAAGCACAACATCAGTTAGCCCAAAACCTGAGTTAAAGACTTCCTCTTAGGATGAGAATACTAAAGTTTGATCAGCCTTCTGCTTGCCTCTCCCTCTGACATTAAGATTTTCTTGGTCTCTTGTCTAACAGAGGAACATATGTTTTATGGGGATACTGGAACTTTCATTGATTTCTGCAAAGGAGAAGCAAGCTGTTCAATCACCTCAGCAGAGATGCAATCACACTCTACCTGGTATCCAAATTTCCCAGTGGACTGTCCAGCTGTCTTAGTATGTCTGTCTGCCAACTGGGCACTAGGAGCAGCGCTCCTGTGGCCACTGTCTCTACCTTGCATTTGTAAGGTTCTGGGTTAACTTTAAAAGATGAATTTACAGTATACTTTAAAGGAAAGCAGCCAGAAAAAGAAAGCCAGATAGAACACCAGATATGGAGGATCTGTTATTAATATTTTGTTCTATTTCACACTTTTTGCACAAATGATCACTATTCAGAATATTCTGAACGCTGAGGACCTACTGAGGAACTGGTTCTTTCACTAGAAGGAACTTCTTGATTATCGTCAACTGACCATCCTACAACTTGACAAGGCCGTATGTCTAGAAGTAGTCTGACTTAGCACAGAAAGGTAACTATGATAGCCCAAGACAGTAGGGACAGAAATTTCTTACTAGAGAGATTTAGGGATTTTGTGTCAGATCACGCTGGAATCTTAGCTATTTGGTAGGTAGGTCAGTCTAACAGAATCCTCTAATTCTAACTAGAGAGGAGCAGATTTATGCCAGTAACAGCTATCTAACATCTAGGCCCTGAAGATAATGGGGTTCAGATTTGTTTAGTATAAAGAGATGGTGTAAGAGCATCAAGGTAACATGGCTGCAAAATGTCAAGAACATCTGGGATCCAAATAGCTTTGACTAAGCAGTAGGAGCAGCCTGGATACACAGAAATCCCTTCACAAAGAATAACCAATGGCCTTTCATCTGCTTTAGAGCATCTTGCAACAGTAGTGGTTCTCTGCTTTTTCCAAGATTAATAAAACCAGACAGTGTTTAATGTTGGCATCTGGTGTTTTCCTGGGAAGTTTCTTGTTCATGTAAGCACAATAAGTTCACAAAAAAGGCAATGAGAGGTTATGCAAAGCAGGACAAAAAACATTTGGTCTGGATTTTATTTTCTTGATGGCTGATCCCTGAATAAGCATCTCTACTGCTTCATTTTTCTCATACCTTCCTTCCTCCCCCCTTCCCCCAACAACCTTTCCAGTACACAAGCTCAATGTAGCACACAGCTTGCTTCATATTTTTAAGAAATCAGAAAAAGCATGAAAATATGGAAGACAGAAGAGATTCCCTTAAATTCTTTCTCCCCCTCTACCTCTTACCTACTCTTCTCTTCAAGATTAATCTCTAATGTCTGACACAGCTTTTTCTTCAGCAGATATTCTAGAAGCTTTAGACATTTCACTCCACTCTGATTAGTCTCTGTATTTTTTTTACTTCTATTCTGTGATGATAATCACTGAATAAATTACTCTCCGAATTATATATGTCATATAAAGTAAAATATTGTAGATCAGTATGGATAAATTTGACTAGTTCCTTTCATTCCCTTGTTCCACAATTGCTTGGCACATCCCTTTTCTTTTTCTTTCTTTCTCAGTTTTTACAGTGCATAAGATTTCTATGAACAAGGACACATGACCAAGTTTTTTTGCTTAGTTGAAGACTGGTTGGTATCTCTATGCATGTGCAATTAATAATTACAAAAAACAAACAAACCCAACAAATAATTTTCCCAAGTACTATAAAGGACTTTCATTATTCATTATGTCTCCAATATCAACACATTGATTTTTCCCCTTATAGGTATAAGAACCTTCTAAATAGTCACATTCGTAATTAATAAAAAAGATAATTAAAAAAAAAAAAGAAAAAGCTCTCCTGCACAAATAAGCTGTTTGTTTTTTTTAACCCAAACTTACAAACAACATAACACCACATAGACCCTAACATATAATGATGACTACCTTTTTGCTAAGTCTTTGGTTTTCTTTCTCCATTTTTAGTATCCTTGAACTACTGCCTTCCACAGAACCTACTGCATTTTGTAGTTCTTCCACTGTCTTCAGTAAACTTTGGTTTTCCATTTCCAGCTTCAGTAATCTGCTTGATGCCAGTTCATTTACTTCATGACCAAGTGACTTCTGTGGTACTGTCGGATTAAAAGAAAAACACCGTGAATAAAAAGTTATTTATCATTAGCTGGAGTTCTTAGAGGACAGACTTTGTGCTGGGATACTTATGGGATTCAGAAGCCTATGATGATCCTCCAGAGCATTCCACGTGAATATAATTTCTCAGGGTTAATGACTCACCTCCCTTACCCAACATAAAGCAATACAGAGGCTTAAAAGGAAATGTCCCGCTCATCCTTCAATTCCAAACCAGGACAAGATTTTTTTCCTGCAGCTGCGGAAATATCTCCAAATTAATCCTTTGTATGTGATCCACTGTATAACCAGAAGTACTACATTGGAGAAATCAAAATTTGTTTGCTATCTCTGCAAACAATTTCTCTAAGGAGCCTTAATAAATCTTAACTTTGAGAACATTAAAGTGAAGACTCACGATCTGCATTAAGAGTATAGAAGCTTGAATAGCAACACAATATAACTCCAAGACATTACACCTGCATTTAAGTGAAAAAGAATCACAAGAGACTTTTCATACAGGATGTATCTGAGAGGATATATAGGACTGAGGGGAAAAAAAAAAAAAGAGAGAGAGAGAAGGAAAAAAAAAAACCCCAAGAACTGTCACATCTCTCCAATTCAGAGGGCAAAAGATACTGTAACTCTGGAAATCAGGAGTTGCAATTTCCTATTCCTGTCCAGCCTTTGTGCTTTGTCCTGACTTCTAAGAAGGTTTCTTGAGCTGGCAGGTGAGAAGAATTAGAAGACTGTCCCCACCTTTGCAATTTTTTCTGCTTCAGGAAAAAAAAGGAATCCATGCATTATTTATCCCTAGATGAAATTTTAAAAGAATCTACAATAGAATAGGGAAACTTCTTTGGTGGAAATTTAACAGGGATTTAACTGGGATATAGCCAACCTGTAGAAAAGACACTGCAACAATGAGATGACAGATTTTTTTTGATGAAAAAATTATCAAGACACTGATTTTCTAGTAAGCCTCTGAAGAAAGACATAGCAGATAACTTCCGCTGCCAGAACACTTCCTTTACATTTTGCAACACTGACCAACTGAAACAGAAAAGCATGGAGACTGCTCCAGACATTTTTATCTTCGGAGTTCAGTAAGGACTACAGCCATTTGCTGTCACATCTCTAGATGCAGAATCTGGCAGAAGATAAAGAAAGTACGAAGCAAAGAAAGCATGGCAACTGGCCCTAACAGATATTTACTCACTAGAATGTTCCCATGGTGCATAACATGGATTTCTTGTGAGTGGCAACAGGCAAAAAAACAATGAGAAGACAGGCATGAACAGACAGCTATTTTACTGACCAGACTTCAAGAAAAATAGCAGTTTGACTATTTAACAGCAGCTCAGGGTGAGGAAAAATATATTTAATTTTTTTTATTTAATATAAATAGTATTTAACATATTTAAGTTTTACATGATTTTACAATTTTTAATTCTCATTTTTATATAAAACTAAAATAGATTTGCAAGTAGTATAATTAATGGCAGCTCTGCTGAAGAAGCTTTCCCCTGTATACTTAAAGGTGTAGAGATAACTATGTAAGCAAACATCCCATCCAAAAAACAGTCTGTGTAATACTATTCAAATACACATGGCTTGACTTTTTTCAATTTTTCTATCAGTTTGCAAGTATTACTATGTTTACCTTCAGAAAGTTCAGTAGTTCTGTTTATCTGTTCAAGTTCCCAGCCAAGATGCAATGATTCATCCATACTTTGTTTCTGAGCCATTTCTAGAGTCATATTTTCCTCCATGAGTTCCTCAATCTTCTTTCTGTCCATATCACGCTCCTTAAAAATTATTTCACATGTAACTTTAGAAAAAAAAGTACGTCTCAAAATGCACAAAATTATTTATAAATTATGCTACAGAAAAATGCAAAGTGGATTTTCTGATTTGATAATACACAGTGAGATAGGGAGGAACGGGCAAAATTATGGAAGACTTAGAAATGAAGGGTGACAACCAGTAAAGAATAATACTGCAAAGAACCTCCTCTCATCCTAACCTATGGCAATACTTTTTTTCTTACTTTTTTTCAAAGTTCACCTTTCTCAGAATAAAGAGAAAGCAAGTGTACATGATAAGTAGGGCTTAATAGCGCACACACACCATAAAAAAAAGAAACAGACACAGAAGCAGAATTTCATCTTCTCCAGAATATTGAAAGACTACTTTAATAAATAAATAAAACTGTAACAGGATTGGGTCACATGATGAGAGTGCCTCACCTGGCTCTTTATTAACTGCTCTTCCCAATCACCTTGCTTTTATAAGAATAAATCACAGCTATAACTTTCAAAATTGTCAGAAAATGAAAGTAAAGAAGTCAATAATCTGTCAACCCTCTAAGGAAAACCTTAAAAAAAAAAAAAAAAGGAGAGAGAGAGAGAGAGAGAAAGGGAAAAAAAAGCTCAAACATGCAAATTATGATTTGATATTCTAGAATACTGACTGTTTTGGAAAAGAGTTGGTTAAAAAGAGAAATTATATTGGGAAAAACTTTCTGAAAAAAACGTCACTGTATTGGCAGGATTTGAAATACTGATAACCTCTGGTTTAATTAAGTATTTAATGGCAACAGACTATTTTCACATCCAAAAAAATTGCGATTCTGTCATTCTTACTAATGAATCTCTGTATTCCTTATTATATTTTAGCTATCGGATTAAACACTGTACTGCTTTTAGGAAGAGTACGAGTACTACCTTTGAAATTTGTACTTCCCCAGGCACAAGCAAAGCTACTGCAGGAAATCCTATCTGAAAAATGTAAGCAAATCAAGATACCCTCCTCCTCTCCGCCATACCATTTTGATTGGAAGCACTTCTGTTATTAGATATGCAAATGAAATTCAAAGCATATTGATTATCTTTGTCATTCTCCATTTACACTTACCATCTCCATATCATGTAATTTAGCTTTTAATTGTAGATTCTCTTTTTCTAACTCATGTAATTTATCAGAACGGGCTCGGGTCCCCTCTAATTGATCTTCCAACATTGTCTTTGTTTCTAGCAACACTTGATTGTCCTCCTTTAACTCCTACAAGAATTAAATCAAAAAGAACGACAAAAAAGGTATTTTCTTATTAAAACAAACTTTGATACTCATCATACCTAGTTTTAGAAATGTTGCTCTAATAGCAAACATTCATTTTGAAGCTATAAGAGAGTTCTGTTTTTCATTAAAAATATTTACAGCCATTTCATACAACTTTAACTTACATAACATTTTACATAACATAAAGGAAATAAAATTTTGACTAAAGCATTAAGAATAAATATGCTGTCGATAATCACAATCAGGCCATAAATATCCTTGTGATCCGACATTTGACCTGGAAAGACGTATTGCACGTGTCTGGACTACAGCTGACTAAAACACCGGCATCAAAAAAAAACTTGTAGATGTCAAGTTCAAGACAAACAAAAGGATGTATTTCTTCACATACCATGTATGTAAATTGTGGAACTTACTGCCATATGATTTTATAAATGCCAGAAGCTTACATGTATTGAAAAGGTATCTAATTCATGGAAGAAAGGGCCAAGTCTATTAAGCTCAAAGGTACCACCTGTGAGCAAGTGTCTCCTGAACAGAAACTGCTGGAGGCTGGGAGACCGTAACAGGAAAGCCGTGTTCTTGTACTTTCTCTAAGCATCTACTATTGGCCACTGTCAGAGACAGAAGACTGATGTAGATGCACCTTTCATTCCACAATTTATTTTATTATCAGATAGAACACCCTAATCTTTAGGTTGTAGGAACTGGAGAACAGAACTTTAGAGAATAATTTTCTACAGGCCATAATTAGGTTTATAGGCAATTGGGTAAATCTACTTAAACGCACAACCAGGCACCTCATCATGTTGAAAATGCAACAGCATGCTCCAAAAGACAACTGTATTTGAAAGGCCTAAACAGCTTTAATTTATGTATACAGAGGAGTGCTTTTTAAAATTTCTTTAATGGCATCTGATGGAAATAATAATATACAAAAGAATATAATTGGCAATTTTACACGACAGACAAAACTTTTCAAACTTCTGCATGTATTCAGCTGCAAGATCTGAAAAACAAAAAAAAATCACTGAACATATAAGTATTTACCCTTCATACTGCTCCATACACAATTATTACTTTAACTTATAATTATTATTATTGAGCAAAGCCAACTAATTAACATCTGTCTCTATTCAAGCATGCTTGAAAACTGAATAATTTACAATCTATAAAACATATAAACAAAAGTTTAATTTTTTTTTACTAGCTTCATCATCCTATGAAAATGAAATTTACACTGTTTTCCAATCCTGCTCACTATTCCCTTTTAACCATACGCTTTCAGTCCCTTTTACACCAGCAGTAAATATACATAGTTTATAAAGTCATTCACATAAGATGATTTTCAAACATGAAGGCCTTCCCATCTGCAGGCAAGCTGATCCTTATGCTCACCACTCACAGTATCTGTTTCTCCAACAAACTTATGTATGCTAACCTATCACATCATATAGAGGTGACAGCCAACAACTCTGAGGAAATTTGAGAACATAAATCACAGCACTGGACCTCTATACTGAATAGCTGTATTTTAAATAGGTCAAACACTGAGAAAAGATCGAGTTCAAAAGCAGATATCTGTCTTTGTTTGCCAGTGACATGTGAAGGCAGCTTTGGAATCTCCTCAAGAACAGATGTTTCAATGAGAGTTGTTAGCACCTGTATGTACTGTATCTTGAGAAAGTTTCTTTCAACTTCATCAGATTATTTCATGTTACACAGTAAGATAATAAACTGAGTTTCAAGCAAGGCCATGAACAAGTCATCTTAAAACAAACAAACAAAAAAAGCTAAATACTAAAAAAGTCTAAAGCCCTCTTCACAATGTTTAAACCTTTGCTCTTACTACAGACTTTCCTTAACTGTTTTTATACTGCAGTCCTCTTCAAACAACTATCCATTTCATTTTCCTTTAAAAAACAGAGAACTCTCATATGTCAGCTGATATGTTTTATTTCTAACTAAAGCTATCATTGGATGTTTTGGATGAAGGACCTACAATTGATCATAAAGATTCAACTTTTGCCATGCAGTTTCTTCCCCAATTTCTATCTATTTTATACTGTGACACATTAAGTATATATTCATTAAAAAGTTTTAAATTTTAAACATTCTAACGAAAAAGTATTTCCAGCTGATGCTGTATCAGACTTCTATAGCCACCTTTTCACTTAATACTATGACATTTTTCAGACAAGACAACAAGAATTAGAGTCTTAACACTGGAGATATGACATCATGGCTAGGCAGCAGTTCCAGGGGAAAAAAATCTAGAGGTTACCATAAAACGTTGAGATGTTGCTGATGACTTACTATACCAGAATGTGCAAAGAGAAGTAATCTTTCCACTTTATTTGGAACTGGTAAGGCTTAACTGGAGTATGATATCCAGTTTCTGGGATTCTTTATTGTAAGAAAAATGTGAATTAAGACAGAACAAGCACCTTGCAAGGCAGAATGATGGGGGACAGTAGAGCAGAAAGAGAAGACCAGAGGAGAGGACATGTCACAGGTCACAGTCTTTACAGAAGTAAAAGGCTGCTACAAAAGGGCTGAGGACACTTCATCACTGAGGTCTCAAAGAACAGATTAATGCCAAACATTTGCTAGGAGTGGCATGGGTACAGCTCACCTTGCTTAAAGCAGAAGGACTGAATAAGGTCTGAGATCCCATCCAGTCCTATGATTCTAGGATTCTACATTCAACGATGAAATTATGTAAAATAATATCCTGCAACTGTATAACAGTTTTGCCTAATATCTTGTCTGCTTTTTGGGTCATTTTTACCCTAAAGAAAAGGCCTCATTACAGTATCTCAATGCCTTCATCTAAGCAGCATAATTAATACTATTTTTTTTCAAGAAATATTAATTTCAATTTCAGTGCTTCCTATTTTTCTAGGATTCTATTTTTAAATGTCCACCTTGAAAATGTCGTAGAACTTTTGTTAGTTTTGACTATCAAAATTCTTTCATATACAAATTCTGCCACCTCAGCATTTGCCCAACATTTTCGTTTACAGCCAGAATGATGCCCTAATAACATCCTGCAAGTTGACTTTTTTTTTTTTTTTTAAACACTAAATTCTAAATCATGACAGAACTGTAAGCAACTCTCGCCTGGTAACAGTGCATTTTTAGTACATTTTATCCATGGAATTTCATCCCATACTCATTTGGCATTTGCTGTGCCATTATTTCCTCAACGCTTAGAAAATTGTCTTCTTTTAGGAGACACCAAAAAACAGAAAGAAATTATTGCATTTACAGTATATTTGCATTAACTCCTCCCCTGTGTTTCTCAATACATAGTATCCTAGACCCTGAGTCTGCTACTGGTCTCCCCAGCTTGGAGCTGTGGAAAGTCTTGCTCACTCCAAAGGAAACTCCAAGGGATTAGACACAGGGACTTTTACCTGAAAACTGTAATTTATCACAAAAGACCTGACTATCACATATCTGAGAGCAAGAAGCTATTAACACTGTTTTTGTGTCCTAATGTTTAAGTTGTCAAAATAACTTTGAAAAACCAACAGCAAACAAAAAACAATATATGTAGTTTGTGACTATTTTTTTCCTTAATATACCTCCACTCTAGCTTTGTAGAATTCAATATCGTGCAGTCTCTCTTTGTATCGGCTGACTTCACTTTCAAGCTTGTCGACTCGAATTGCCTTCTCACGAAGAGCATCTAACTCATCTCTATACACTCTGGCAGACCGGGCATCTGAGAGTAAATTCATATTCTAGAAAAAAGAAAAATGTAAGACTATTAAATTACATGATCATTTTTGTCCTCCCCACTAGTACAAGGCTAGATCACTCACCTCTCCCACAAAGTTTCAAGTTTTCTAGCACTGCTATGGTCACAAAAACATACGAGTATACAGTCCTGAAAACCTCTTCAAGATTTCAATAAATATTTCACTGATTCAACCTTGATCTTTTAAATATCAATCTGCATTTGTGTATGCAGCACGTAAGCCCAGAGTATGTTTTTATTTTAAATGTAATCATATTAAGAACTGATGTTCTTAATATATTTCATTAAAAAAAATAAACTGTCATCATAGCAATGAACTTTTACCATAGTAACTTATTAGCAATATAAAAGTCTTTCTTGAATCAGGTTGTTTTTCAAGCATCTGCTCCTTGCTATTTAATTTGAACACAACAAAAGCATTGATGGTATAAGGACTAGCTGCAACATGCAAATCTTTACAGTTTTAATGCAGGGAGGAACATTTCAAGCTTCGAGAAATGTACAGTTTTCCTGTATGAACAAGTTAATTAACATTACTCCTGAAGTCCTTATTATGAAACAATCACAACTCATTCTGGGTGAGCTCCATAAAGGGAAAAACAATTGCTATAAAGAAGTCACTGGCAAGACAAAATACTGGACAGCACATGCTGAAGCAGCCACTTCCATTGTTTTAAATCAAGGGTAATGCAGAAGGATATCATAAGTTAATTCTGGGAAGGGTGAAGAAAAAGTCATTTAAAGACTGAACTAAGATGACGTTTTTCCAAGAAATCTGAATTGGCCTTTTTCAAGGTGTGTACACTTTTGTCCATTTCTCTACAGATCACAGTAAGAGCAGCAAATTTCTTTGACAGGTAATACTCTCAAATGACCCTCAATGATTTTATACACTGGCATCCCAAGAATAAATGCATCATATCTTGTTCCTTGCTATCAACACACAGACTCAAAATAAGCATTAAAAATATGAAAATCTCAGTGGATTATTTTCAGTTAAATTCAGTACATTTTCATTCATAGGATATGTTGGCAGTAGGAAGTTTGCATGTTGAAAAAGGAACTAAAAAGAAATACTAATGCAACTTGGAATATTTTTCAAGCATATTAGACCAAATAAAAGTAATAAACTATACAAGTTGATTTTCAAAGTACATAAAAAAATGCAGGAAAACATACTTCCTAAAACAAAAAAAGAAAAAAATAATACTGTTATGGGGTGGCATTTTATTGTGTCCCCCCCCCTCCCATTTTTTTAAAGCAATAAATTTGTAAAACCCATACCTCTTGCTGAAGTCTCTTTAACTCAGCTTCCATCTGTTCAAGTTCTTGTTTACAGTCAAGCAACTGCTCAGTCTTTTCCTCACTTAAAAGAGGAAACACAAAATAAAGTTAAATATGGCTGCAAAACTGTATCATTATCTCATTTGAGTGCAACAGTAACATACTGAGATTTCTGAGAATTTCCTTATTGAACCCAAAATCTCATGAACATACAAGCATGAAACTTAGGTATGCCATTATGCTTTAGGTATTCTTTAGGTTTTGATCTAAATCTAATCTTTTGATTTTAGTCCAATTTTTATTAGTCCTTTAAATTGTTGTTCACCAAAATTTCCTACTTACACAGAACAGAAAACGTTGTGTTATTTTGTCAAAAAACAGACTTTACACACAAATGTGTAGTGGGAGATTCACATTCAAAAGTAAATGTTGAATACATTTTTTGAAATTATTCTAATGGAATAAACATCTTACAGCACCACCAGACAATAGCTACTGATGAATCCTGTGACAGATCATGTAAAACCAATTTAAAAATCATGTTTATACTTTTGTATTTTTTCTTCATTTTTTTTTCTCCTTACAGAGAAGAATTAAGTTTTTTAAAGGCAACTTTCCTCAGAAAAAGTAGGTGCTGCTTAGTAAGCCGATTTTATGATATACAGCCTCTTAAATAATGAATTTTAATTTTATGGATAGAATGCAGTGGTTGATTTATTCTATTCAGAAACTCAGAATAAAAACCAATTTAACACAGAACACTACAATTCTTATAGGACTCATTTTTGTATTCTTAACTTCTAACTAACATTTATTTCTAAACACTCAGAAAATGAATTATTTACACAATGAGCAAGTCCTAGAGAAATATTTCATTCTCTCAAAGAGGCAGATTACCTAATATTCAAAATTCAATTCCATCTCAAAACAAACAGTATATACTGTTGGAAAAAACTGCCATATCCAAGATTATATAGCTAAAAGTTGTACTGCGTACACGAATATATTACTATATTATTAAATAAATTTGAAAATCAAATATGAAATGAAACAGAACTAACAAAAGGGGAAAATAAAGAGAATTTAATGCATTGAGAAGTATAATGTAATTAAAAGTAATCGTAATGGGGAAAAATACATTTGTTTTAGGTAAAACTAGAACACTGTTGTTTTTAAAAATGAGCCAATCTCATGAGTGACCTATCTGCAACCATACACTGTTTCAGTAAGGTCTTTGACAGTCTACAAGTATACAGGGGTTCATCTATATACAGCTCACTGCAACATCAGTGTCCACAGCAGATGTCATTTATTCCTCTACACAGGTGTTCAGAAACCACTCAGAAATACAAATTTATTCCATATTATACTATTATGTCAGGTTACTATGATTTTTCTATTGACATTCATATTCCTATATTATGGTTCTACATAGAGACCAATAAGACTTAATATAAAAAATGAGGTGTGCAGCTTCCATTCCTGGAGGTATTACATTACACTCCTCAAATCACAGTTTGCATCCAAATCACAGTTTGCATCCAACAGTTAGTGTACCATGCTGCAAAGAAAAATAACCTTCACAGATGTTTTGTCATAAAATTATATTAGCTACAGTATGTATTAAGCCAAATATGAAGGCTCACTGCCAAAAGCAGGTTATAAACAAGCTGAGTGTTTTCTACTCTGGAGTGAATCTAGTATTACATTTATAAAATGCATATAGTATTTGATATCAAATGCTGTACACAGAAGTTAATTTAGCAAAGCCTAGTATCTTAAATATACTGCTACGCCTAAAGGAAATTTATTTACAAATTGAATTCAAATAGAGTGCAAAATGTGAAATGTTCCGAGCCATCACTGTTGCCCTAATTGCATGCTTCAGCTACAGACTAGAAAGGATTGTACTAAATTATACAGAACATACCAGTGTTCACTGTTTAGGCTATCTATTAACTGTCAATCAAACTAATAACAGCAATTTTTTCACTAATTTTCTTGGTGCAGCTGTTTATAGAATATCCTGGGCAGGCTCATTTCAGCAGACACATAATAATACAGACATCAGAAAAAGAGCTCTATCTTTTTGTCCTCTATTCTTCATAAAGACCACGATGCAGTGGGGGAAGGGGATTCGCTGAGTAAATACCAGATACTTAATCCATGCAGCTACTGATGATCTGATCAACAAACTCCGATAAAGGCAAACCAGTAAGCTGATGATTGTGACTTACACTACCTTCAACTCTCAATTTAATTTTATGCCTCCTAGGTATGCTGGATTAAAACTCTTCAGTTATGCTGTTTATAAACTATATGTAAGTTACTTAGTGTACATATTGAATCTCTTCAAATTTAATATCTGTAACTTTAAGTTCAAACAGCACATACTTCACTGATAAAACAACGTTAGGCTTTGCTTTGCTGTAGGGAGAATAAGATTCTCCCACTGGACTGTTATTGGTTTGTTTTTTTTCTTTAAATAACTCTTCACTACCACTCAAGAATTGTTCCTAGACCACAACGATAGGCAATCTAAGTACTCACTGACATAAAAATACTTACTGAATTAGTTTTCTTCATCGAATAGAAGGGACAAAAAGATTTTCATTAGAATATGAAAAAAATGGAAACAAAGGGTTTTTGTTTTTGTTTTTACAATGGAACCAATTTTTCAAGGAACTTGGACTAGGTGAAGGAGGGCAATATTCCCCTTAGCTAAGGGGGTCACCACTAGGGGGAGAAGACAGCAGTCCCTAAGCGGATAAATATAAATTGGAAACCATAATAAACCACCTCTGACCCAAGCTATGAAATTCACTCGCTTTACAAATTACCTTTTTTACTTAGTCCTAAATAACCACCCCTACCAATAAAATCAAAGCTTGTTTCACGCATCCAGACTTGTATCCTTTAGTGCATTCATGTTTGCATGTGAGTTTGCATGCAAGTCAGGAGGTTTAGCAGAGTTTGGGTTATGCAATTTTCTCTGTCGACTGGCATGGCAGAAGAAAGTGGAACAGTATGGAGGGGCATGAGCAAACAAGTGCTGTGCATCTAAGGAATCTTCTACATAGAAAGAAATGAACAGATGTGGGAGTGGAAATTATTGTGGTGCGCAATTTCTTCCTATTTGAAATGTGGTGTAGACTGTGAATGAACCATAAATGACTATTTCCAACAAAAACTAGGTAACTGAATTGCAGAGCAGATAAAGAATCACTAGCGCACTGTCTCCTTCTGAAAAAGGTGGTTTTGCCCCAAGTCCTGAAACAGTTGGGACACAGCTCTTCATTTCCAGTCTCTCCCTGCCTACCCCTTGCAACTGCTGTTCAACATATCACACTATAATTGCCTCAACTGCAAAGCTATTCCATTAGAAACATATACAGATATTTAAAAACCATAGTCAGGCATGCATTACTCATAAAGACCAATATAAGAGGGACAAAGAACTTGCCCCGAAACAACAATGGACATCATATTGTCCATATATTTTTTTTATAGGCAACATTACATTAGATTAGCTGTGGAGTATTTCTGAAAGACAGATGACATGTAAAGGAACAAGCCCATTAACATATGGAAACTTAAGATTGCTCAAACACATCCAATTCTTCTGAAAGTTTCAGGGTACAAAATTACAACAGCATACCCAATTAGTTCACTGATTGTTATTATGTTTACAGTTAAAACATCAACAGAATTCTTAACAGAAATTAGGAAGGTGACAAACAGATGACAATTTGTATTTCTGCACTGGTTCACAAATACGCTTACATACTACAAACAGGCTTTCTAGAATGCAATAACTATAAAAAGGCATTTCAAACTGTAATTTAGCATCTGAAAATGAACAACTTGTTTATAGACTATTATTATTGTTCAACATTGACAGCATTTTAAATCCCTGCAACTCCCAACACACTTCTGCAAGCTATGCATACTCACAGCTCTTGCCTAAGCCTTCTTATCTTTGCTTTGGCATCTGCTAGCTCTACTGACAGGTGCTGTCTGCTTTCAGTGCGTTTCATGCCTGGAGATCCACAAGGTGATTGTGCTGCTGATGCATGAGGTAGAAAACGGAGGCAGTCCCGTTCCTCTGAGAGTTCTACAATAGTCTAAGAAAGTAAAACAAACAAACAAATGGTATAATCGCATTCAGAGAGACATTTATATATCAGAAACAATTACCATTCACAGCCTTAATAAATCAAAGTCTGAAATGCTACAAGAAATAGTGGAAGACTTTTGTGGTAAAAGCCAAAGTTAGAAGTCCTTTATACCTAAGTAAGTCTTAAATAGTCACAGCTATTTAAGATTACTGTTCGGCTATTCTTTAACTGATCAAATTTAGACTTCCAATTTCACATCCATGTTTTAAGACAAATAGCTTTTCAAAAGGGACTCATATGCAACTGCTTTATCTTTGATAAAGACAGTAATGTTTTCATTTCTTCTGAAGACCAGCCCATGTATTTAGTTTATAAAACAGAGGAGATGCAGGAATAAGTTTAGGCTTTTGAAAATCTAGTAATTGTATTTTTCATTACAAATAAATTGAAGAAATATTCTCACAGGCACATTAGGAGACCGCACTGCTAACACTTCTATGTCTTCATATAAACGTTTCCCCGTCTCTAACCAAAATACTGCACATAACCTCATGAAATCACACCAGCCTTTCCTCTAAATGAGGCCCATCATTATCAAAAAATAACAAAACAATGGAGCACTGGGTTTAGAAAAGGGCTCATCACAACCCAGCATGCCAACTTCTATCTCATCAACCACTGTCACCTCTCTGAGGAGAAAATAATCACTCTGTTTGACTATTATAAAGCAACCAAGCGAACGTATACAATGACTATGTTAACAAGGTGTAAGTGTCTCCAAACCTGTCTCAGATAGATCCTGGACTGAAGCCCAACTAGAAAGACTATAATATAGATGGATTTCAGGACAAATTCTAAACATTGGCTTCTTAATCGGCGTCTGGAATATGAAATGCCTGTCTCAGAGAGTCTTACATAAACAACCTCACCCTGTCAGTAGGGTTCACTAATATTTTTACATTCCTTCAGGAGAAAACAGAGTAACACAACGCAACTCAGATTTCCTGCTCCTGCTGTACCTTCTTGTCATGGAACATTGCAAAGTCTAGCTGAGATGATTTCTGGTTAATAAAAATATTAATGAATCTGAGTATTTTTAATATGGCATGATGAACTGATATATGTTGAAAGAACGAACTTTATTTTTTTTATGCACTGTCAAGGCATATACTTATTAAGGGTCCTTTGCTAACTTATCTGCTCAAATTTTCTTTTCAGTTGTCACAGACTACCTGAGAAACAAGGAAAAAACAGGCATGATGAACAAACTGAGTGCTCAGAACAGACTGGGTAATGAATGGGCATGAATGTCTTGAACATGAGGATAAATATCAATGTCTAAATAAACTGGTGTTGTTCAGCCAGTAGCAGCATCCCTGCCAACTCAATAAACCATCAGACCTGTGGGAATATTCTTATCTGATCATATAAATACAGGTATTATTCAAATACAAAGATCTTTTGTATTTTAAAGTTACTTTCCCTTCGAGTTGCAAAACTGTTTAATTTCTATAGGCTTACCACACTTCTTCTCTGTTACATTTCCATTCTGTTATATTTCTATTCTACTCCTATCAAAGCTATGAATTGGAAAAACAGTTCTTCACTATCAAAGGAATATTTCGAATAATTGCAAAGTAATGTATCCACCCTTTACTGAGGAGCAAATCTGAAATCACCAAGACTATTCATAACCTGCAGCTCTTATTAAACACGTTTCTGTTTCTTGATTCTCACACAGTAGCAAAGATTGTGCCTGGTGATAAGCTTGTAAAACCTCCTCTCCCAGATATGGATTCTGCCCCAATTCACTCAAAGCTATACAATAACTAGAATACAGGCACCACTCAGCGACGGGCCTGCAAACTGCACCAGATTACTAATTCCTTGCAATGTCAGCTTTGAATTTGTTTAAAAATATAGATGCCATTTAAAGTTGTTTCAGGCTCTGGTCATATGAAAAAGACAGTCTCTTCTTATCTTTGCTATTTTATCACATTATTCAACCACAGCTTGGACTGATTTTTTAACTACTTGAAATAACTTTGCAGTGGTAAGGAGTCCTTGCTTAAATCAGTAATAGAATAAACATTAACTATTAGTTCTAAAAATGGTAAGCTGTATCTTTTTTTAAAATGCTATCTTATATTTCTCTTTAGTAAATCACATCCATACCTCTGAGTGCTCATCTCTTTCATCTATAAGTCTTTTTAAATGTAACGCCATATTTTTCAAGAGAGGCTCAACATATTCTTGTGTCAGTACACTAACATCCATCCACTGCAGATCAAACACATTTTCCTGATTATGAGTTACCTATACAGAATAAAATGAAAGAGAAAAAGCAGCCTCTTCAAATTATGAGATTAGAAAGGAAAAGTAAAGAAAATAAAGTGGAAACTCTATGGCTTAAATTCATTAGAAAATGAATGAAAAATTAAAATATATTGAACTGTATATAACTTCTTGTCCATCTACCTGAAAAATATTGCCTTGTACTTCAGGGAGAAAGAAAAGCAAAAGGTGACTATGACATAATATATATTACATATCACATATATGAGATTTGAATTATATTTTACAAATAATTTTGCATGAGTAATTTTCACTAACCTGAATTTATTGTAGTACTAAAATTTTTGGAGCAACATATTAATTCCTGGTACTGCTTTAACAATGTTATTGAACAAAACTTGATCATCGAAAAAAAAAAGCGACAACAACAAACACCAGATATACAAATCACATGTTCTGATTTATTTGCTTTTGAACACACACAGTTAACTTTCCAACAATATTCCACTCCAAAAAAAATGAACAGCCTAAGAATACAATAATAATAATATACCTCTTGAATATGGGCTGCAACAGATGCTCTTGTGTCAAAATCCAGACCTTGGATTCTTTCAATAAATTCTTCCTTTTTCTGACACTAAAAATATATAAAGTCATAATAATGTTTCACTACTACTTATTTCTAAGAGCTAAAAAAGATAATGCTGAAAGCTAAAATAGTATACCATTTTCAGGTGATTTTAACAACATGACTTTAAACAGTTATCACATTACTGAATTATTATCCAATAATATTGTTGGCCACTAGATGTTTTTTTAATGCCAAGTTACAGTAATTGTAACAACTTTCAACATTAACAAACTAATAAAGAAAAAAGTTATTGAAATGAGGGCAAAGAGGAGATTTTTAAAAATAGTTAATTTCTTGTTCAAATTTTATGATAATGATTTCCACAGGCATTTCTTCAGTGTCCTCCACTGGTATTCAAGTTGCCTCTTTAAGGTGTTAAGAACATATGACTGAACTATTTTTTCAGTTTAAGTAGCTGAATGGTACAAACTTTCCTAATAAGAATAGCAGTTCATTAGAAAACAGTTTATTGAATATGTGATCATATGAACAGATTATCACAGAAACAAATTTCCAGCTTGTCAGCTACTCTGCATTGCTTGTGCTCATATTCAGTCACCTGTCAGAGGTACAAAGTAGGTTTTCCCTCTCACTGAAAGATGTATAACTTATTTCAATTAACCAAGAGAGTCACTCAATTCCTATGGGATAGCAAACTTGCTGCAAATTTACACCTCAACTGCCTACTCATTTCCTCCAACCCCCAAAAAGTGCAACATACAGATCTTCATAGATAAGTCTTCAAAGTCTAAGTTAGAAGGGTTAGAAGGTAAGAGTCACATAAATCATGACCTGTAACAATTTTGTTCAACTAAACAATGCAGACGAGACAATACTAGAAATATTTGCATACTTGCTTGACATGATACATATGATTAGTCTGACTAAAGACATTCATAGTTAAGCAGATGTATACATCTTTATACAGAATAAACATCACGAAATTTGTCTACTGATCCACTGACAGAAAATTAGAACAAACTCTGGGATTTATATATTATAAAAAAGGATTATGTTTTATAATCTTATCATTACGATCCAAGTTCCCTCACTTGAAAATATCTGTTTAGTGTAACTTTGATAGTTTATATAAATAAACAAACATACAAATAAAAAAAAGATTCTCTGTACATGCACACACATACACACGCATGCCCCTTCCCACCTGCCAAGAAAACTAACAATATGAGCACTAAACTTACAAAGTTTGCTTTAGGTTGACAATTTAAATCTCTAATTTTAAAAATCCTAAGCAAGCAGAAATAATTATAGTACACTGCAGCATTATGGATTCAGCACTTGCTTCAGAAGACTAAGTGAGACCATGCATAGCTTAGGTTCTACTCTATCAATTCTGAAACAAGTATTAAGTCACAGTTACACTGTCACAATATTTTAATTCTATTCCTTAAGTATTTTAAAATATACACCTATTCCCTTAAAGCATTTATCACACTTACTTTACAAATAAGCTTGTCAAACTGATTTTAATAAGTCTAGTATTTGCTTGTAACTCTAAAGGCAAGTTATAAATTGTCACAGTGTTCAGTAAACAGTTACCAAGGAAAATAATCTCACTGAGCTCAACCATAGTGTTTGTCTGACTATCTACTTACTAAAGTGGATCACAAACTGGTCTCAACGATTTTTATTTTTTTTTTTAAACACTCCTCAGGCTACGTTTATATGGAAGAGCGTAGATTAGAAGGAATGTATATAAGGTTTTGGGGTTTTTTTTTAAGTTTTGAAAGAATCTTAAATCAAACATGAAGTAGCCAGCCTGAATGCAAATAGTTTTTTTTATAGTATTTTTATTATATATCAGTAAGATAATTCTTCAGTACTTTACCACTTTCTTTCTTTACAGTACCAGGTGAATTTACAATACTACGATTCATAAATTACTAGAAATCATAAATACACAGTTTGCTATATTCACACAAGACGATGTGAGGTGTATGGCTGTAGCCATTTTAACTGTCAGAATATCCGAGTTTTCAAATAATGCAATACTGCCACTAAGGGTAGGCAGGTCACCATTCTATAAAGCCTCAGGTGTTAAAACAGTGAGAGGAAAAAAAACAAAACAAAACAACAACAAAATCAGGCCTGTAACACCTGAACTATTCCATACAGATGTAAACATAATATTTAAACTTACCTGAACTGCACAACCAAGCAAAAGCAAGAGGAGTTTTTTTATTTCTTCAGTACCTGGCTCTAAGATGAAAGAAAACAAAAAGCAAAAAAGGTAGCTGTAAATAATGGTATGTTGAGAGTTTCTTCCCCTGTCCCCCACAAAACACCAGTTTCTCTCTTTTTTTTTTTAAATATAATTTACATTAACCTAATTTTGAAAAATAAAACAAAGAAAAAAAAATCTCTCCACCTTTTAGCTATGTCCTTTTTGCCTTTAAGCTGGCAACTTTCAATGCTTACAAATAGCTTAACACCCATAGGTAATTTCAAACAGAAAAAAAACCCACATTATTTCAGCCCTTCAATACAGAAAAACCTAAGGGTGATATTTTCAGAAGTGCTTTGGACACTTACAATCAAGTTTTGAAAGGAATCTCAGGTATCTAAAGATATTTACAAAAATGCTTACATTATATGCCCCCCCCAAGCTGTAAGAGTTAGGTGACTAAATTATTTAAATTATTTCATAAAGCTGTATTAAATATTCATCTGTATCTATAAACATCAAAATGTATTTCAAAATCTGGCCATAAACATCTGAATCTCTTACAAAAGCTTTAATTAAAAAGAATTCTGTTTACAAATTAGTAAAGAACTATCTTATTTTAAACACCCAGAATGTCCTGGTACTGCTACTACATACAGCACACAATTTATAACTGTTATAAACAAACACTTTAAGGATAGCAAAATAGCTCAGACTAGTTGGAAATAAACTCTACATAAAAATACATCATTTTGCATTACTGAAACAGAGAACGCTATCCATTCGATTAGCAGTAGATTAGGAGTAGAAGCGTCCAAACAGCTTCCATTCTCCCATATACTCTGGATTTCAGCCAATAATTAGTAGCTGTGCTGTCAAACATAGTAAAGCTGAGTCTGGCTAGAAATCTGACTTTCATTCTTCAGAACTGCGTTCTGAAACACTGCTGGTGTAACTACTACCCATACTGACAGGCTCATTCTCATTTCAAATACCAAATACCACACTGAAGGTGGAGGACGTACTAAGGTATGCATAATCATTCTCGAACCTGACCAAAGTTACTGAAGTCCCTTGTACTGAAGGACTCAGTTGGTAATCCCAGATGATCTCCAGTGCCCATGAGATGATGACTAGCATCCAAAAGAAAGCTTAACCAGAAAGCTTAATCTTCATTTTGAAATGGAAATCTTCTGAACCTTTTGAATGGAATCTTCTTCTACTTTAGGTAGCTAAGTCTGTTTTGGATAAACTCCCACAGAAGAAAGTTGCAACTCATTCACTTACAAGAATCTGAAAAACTGCCCTTTGATTTGACCCACTGGAGTATTTTGTAAGTGAAATAAATGTAAAATCCCTCTCAAAAAAACATAGATATGAGGTAATCTTGATCAAAATAGGAAAGTAAAAAACAATCAGAAAAAGGATACTGATCTCTTAATGATTTTGACTAGCTTTCACTTAAAAAAAAAAAAAAAAAAGCAAGCCTGCTGTCATAAAGCAGAGATGAAAAACGCTAAGCTTTTCCACCTTCCTCATGGTTTCAGGAGTTCTCTGTGCATTGTAATATTACTTTTCAATATAGATTCAATCTGCTTCTTTTAGAGGGAGATGCGTACAATCCCACTGAACAGATATTGCTTAATTTTTCAAAACCAGGTTTGTCAAGTAGATATATGAGAAAGAACATGCCCTCAAATGGGAGATCTTTAATCATTATATGGACTTCCTGTATCCCAAAGACTGGAGCCATGAAGTCTTTTACATAGAAATAGAAAAGGTCAATGAACATGCTTCCATCAGAAGCATGCTACTTCAGCTAAAGAAGGAGAACTCCTACCTGGCTGCATACCTAAATTTATATAAATTCAGCAGCATATTGTATCAGAAGGAATCCATGCCAATATCTCATTTTCTAAATTTGTTTACTGCACTAAATTCATAAGATGCTTTTTTAAAAGCAATTACTGAACTTCCCTTGGACACTGTCATCTGCCCAGCTCTTCAGCATCTCTGACTGGCTGTTAAAAGCCTACCTACATATTGTTTCCATGCATCTCCTCCCCCTCTGAAGGAATTTGGCAAAATATTGAACAACCTCAGCCTCTAACTGCTACCAACCCTCCTGTATGTTTTTCTTCCTTTTCTCCATCACTAACACAGAAGTAGCTCATTGGTGCTTCTCTTCTAAGCCCTCTGACTTGCTGCTTGAACTTTGTTCCTATCCTATCCTTTGATCTTCCTCACACTCACTCTTATCCCTTACATTCATATCCTCTGTAGCTTTCCATCCTCCTGACTTGCTCCCTTGGAAATACGAATTTTAGTCTTTAAAGGCTTTAGTCTTTCCTTTTCCCCTCCTCCTTTAAAGAACATTTGCCTCTTCATTATCTCTTTTTCCCCTCTTTCCTCTGTCATTCAACTTCACAGTTAGAATCACAGCCTGTAGCTCTTCACCAGTTTTCTCCTCAAACTGGCTTCCCGCCAATTTGCTCAACTGAAATGTTTCTTGCTGAAGTCTCTGAAGACCTCTTTTTAACCAAATCTCAGATCCAGCATTCTATCTGCATTTTCCTTGATTAACCAATGTTTCCGATACAGTCAAACATGTTTCCTGAAATCCTATCCACCCTCAGCTTCTGCAGTTTGTCTTCTCCTGGTATTTCTCTACTAATCATTCTTTAAGTGCAAAGCAATGCAAAGGGAAATAACTGGGAGACGTTCCTGAGAAAAAACACACAGATGTGGTCTAAGCTTTAGTGGACCAAATTCTCATCACTAACAGAATCTACTTTTACTAGGGGGCTTGCCTTGATACAATCAGTTTTACAGAGCAACCCTCTGGAAAGGTCACAGTTTTGATTTTGCTACATTGGTTCCTCCCCACCCCCCCCCCCCAAAAAAAAAAAAAAGGAGTGACAGGATAAGGTCCTCTCCAAGTCAGCAGCAGAGTAGTCTTGACTTTCAAAGTGGAAAGCTTCTGGAAAGCACCCAAAAGAACAAGTGTATCTTCTGATTCAGAAGATTCAGTTGGGCAAGTCTTTGAAGCATCCTCAAAGAATATTGTCCATATGTAAGAATTTTCCTTAGTACACGGGATATGCTCCAGTAAAATCCATGCTTTCTCACAAATCTGTAACTTTCCCATAGGGAAAGTGATGCATATCCCACCAGAGGCTCAAACAGCCAAACCACAAAAGCTACCTCTTAAAGAGAATTAAAAACGGCACTACAAAAATAATACTACAACCTGTTTTTTTTTCCCCCCCAATCTACTTTTCCACTAAATTGCTTTTCCACTAAATTTGATCCCTAAGGAAATCCATGGAGTCTTCTGAAAACCTTAAGAAAGTCTGGAATCAAAAGATAAAAATGGATGGATTCTATTCTTTCAGACTACAGAAACCACATTCACGCTTCTTGGTACATATGATAGATTATGGTTATCTGCACGTACAAAAACTAAAAAGGCTGTGACCCTGAGAAGCAAAAGCATCAATAATCAAAAGCAGGAAGTAAAAGTCAACAAAATTAAATCAAGATACCTATATAAATAGGACATATGCAGATGGGAAATGGAAAGCACCAATGTTATGAACCCTGGAATTGAAAAGTGAGGTAATAAAAAGGTGGTTCTTTCTGCTCATGAGAAAAAAAATCTTGTCTCACATACACTGATGCATGGCATACAAGACATCTTTAAAAAAAAAAGGGGGGGGGGGGCCTGCATAGCCTATTAGAGCAGTTCCTAACCTCTCTGCTGAGGTGCTAGCGCATCAGAAGTGGAACACCTGGGACACATTAAGCCCAGGTAAATAAATGCTGCCCAGTCCATAGGGGCTCTATGCAGGCCAGGTGTGTCTGCTCCGTGCTTCTGGAATTGAGAGCATGGTGCAGAGATTCCCAAGTGGCTGTGGAGAGTCAGCTGGGTCCACACAGGCTAATTTTCTTGGTCTGAAAATTGCAACTCTCAGAGCTGGAAGCAGAGAAGGTGGGAGTATGGAGAAGACAGTGTCAGTTCAGGGAAGAAAGCAAGAAGGTAACTGCAATAGTTTTCAGGTAACAATGCAAGAGAAGTAAGAGTTTTGGGAATGGGAAAACAAGGATAAGGAACTGGATCAAGTGAGATGCAACAAGCTGCCAGTTCTTTCAAGAGTGGCTTAGCTGAAGAAGGTTGAAGACATACTATCTGGGAATACAGAGAAGTTATACTGTGTCCTATCAGTGGCTTACTAGCAGCTAGGAAATGCACTCAATATAAATCCTAATGACAGCCAGCACTGAGGTTTGGGCAGAATACATTCAATGTTTAATTTTTGTCAGCTATGGACCTTTGGTGTGAACAGAGAAAGAGTTACTCATGATTTTTATACCATTTATTTGCTAAAAGTACTTATACAGTCCTCTGAAAGGCTCAATCCTATATGAATGGTATTTCCAGTGAAATAACTACATATTATTACACCAATATTAATTTTCATCTTAGTTAAAAATAAACTTACCAGAAAAAGGATTTTTGCCAATTATTAATACATTTGGCAAAGACATCATGATCAACTGCTGCAAAGTCTCCTACAAAATTAAAATATTATTTAAATCATATGTATTAAATGAAAGCAAACATTAAATACTAACCACCACCTAAACTGAAATGAATACTATATGAGTATCTTTAAAATTACACAGATCTTAATACATACATACTTAATACTTAATTATTTGGGCTTCAATTTAAAAACCTGAAGTATGCACTGATTCTACAAAAGCTTTGTTTTGTTGGTTGCAACATCATCTCAATATAGTGAAGTCTTCTAGTGGCAATGAGCCCGTTTACAGATGTTATGCCAACTAGATCCTGTTTCAGAGAATGTAGTAAAATTGCTTTAAATTACTAATGTTTATGTTTCTGTGACTAGCTTACTGATAAATGTTTGTTTGCTTTAAGTTTCATCTATATCACGAAAGATCAACTTCTTCTGAGGCCTTGCCAAAACCTGGATGTGAAAATTACAACTTTTTGGATGCAGTTATTACTAGGACAATCCTGAATATAAATATACAAAATCCTATTTGCATGAGCAGGGGGAATTTTAGTTTGGGTAAGACCCACACATGCAAGCAGCAGCTCTGCCTATCTATTCTATGTATTGTATCATCGGATAGTTACTGTCAGTCAGTAATGGCTGTAAATCAGATCAAATCCCCAGTCTAGACAGAGCCTAATTCTTCTGAAGCAGTCTTTCTCCTCCTCTTCCCAGATGTTTATTCACAGCAGATGCCATTCTATCTGCAGCTCTAAAGTCATGCTTTTTGTTTTTCCACAGTAACAGACCATAAAATGTTCATCTCCCAAAAGCACAATATTCTGGAACCAACACTGCTTTTCAATCAAAAGGCACATATTATGTCCATATGGTAAATTTAAATACAACAACTAACACAAAAAAAGTCAATTCATTCCATGTCAAACCTGAAAAATGACAATACTTCTTGAAAAACCACCTGTGGAAAATATGATTAGCTACAGCTACACTTGAAAGCTGTGACCAGTTAACATATATGACATAGAAAATTATATCTAAATTAATATTACTTAAAAATATGTACTCTCATTGCACATGCCTAAGACAAATTATGAAGAGGTAGGTAATAGCTTTGACCTACTCAAATATCATGAATTTTAAACAAACAAACGACTCTTGTACTTCTGAGATCTTAATAAAGAACTATGATCAATGATTAAAAAAAGTGATGTGCACCACAGGAATTTTTAAATCAATCAAGAACAGACAAAATATAAGAAATTCGATGAGTGAATTTATAGCTACTACTTAAGAGAATCACGTGCTTTAAAAAGTGGAGGTATGGTAGCTTTGGAGGGTGGGGGGTATATGCATGTGGGGGGAGAGGGGGGTCCTAATAGCCCTAATAATTAAATTATGCTATTATGAAACTGTTCTTACTGTGAAGCAGAGTACAAGGAGAGGAAAACAAGAAATATTGTCCTTTATGGACTAATGACATTATCAGCTCTTTTCTTACTAGCCCCACCTGTTTTGTCATACAGTGCTACTTCATTATGTTAATCAATAAACTCAAAGCAATTGTTCTCAATTTGTGTTTACTTTTGAAGCAACTGCTTCTATGTAAAACCTTAAAAAAAAAAAGTCAGAACCTGCTGTCCCAAAGTTCATGTATTTCTTTTACCTTAATCGATCTCAAAGTTCATCTACCTTAATCTGCAAAACTAAATTAGCCCTCTCTACAAATTCTGCCTTGCTTGTAAAAACTTTTAAAATTCATTAATATTTATTTTAAAAAAGGCTCGCACAGGATCTGACAAGTAAGGCAGATGAAAAGGCCACAAGAGTCATGTATCTGCATTATATTAAACCCCCAAGACTTGCCAAAACTCAAAGAAAGTACAGTTCTCCTGAGTCACTGCTGCTGAGAACAATTCCACAGTCTTATGTAGCCAGGAAATTTATAGGCCCAAAAGCCTGATTTGGGACCTAGCAATAGTTAGGTAAACCTGTAAGAAAGTATAGTGGCTGCATTAGAAAGAGAAGATGCAATAGTTTATAGAGAAGGTCTAATAAATGTATTTTTGCATAAATGATGCAGAAACCTAAAAACTTGCATAATTTAATATAAAATTTTAATTTTGAATCACAGCAGGTTTGGGGGCAAGTACATGAACAACAATTGGAATAAACTAGTATAAACAAGTTCACAGTAAAAAGTTTTAAGAGTTAGGATAACCCAATGCTAAAAAATGAAAAATCCTCCATTAATATCTTATTCCTAATGTAAGGCATTAAATTTGTATTCAGTAGTGATTATAATGAATGGTCAACATAAAATTCGTCAGTCTTTCTTTAAAGGATTTCTTTATCATCACTGAAAAATAAAGAATCGCTTTGAGAATGGAATATCATAGTCTGCCTTTATAAATTAAGGAAACTAGACAAATCCCAGATTTCAGAACTTATTTCTCCAGTAGGCAACAAATACTTCTTTTTTTCCAAAGAGCACTAATATGAATTAAAGCATTTTAATGCTTTTTGATCTCAGATAAAAGAAAAACGTAAGCATATTTAATGCATGTATAGATAAACACTATTTTAGGGTATGAAGTGAGGATTTTTGAGGGTTTTTAAAATTTTTTTTTTTTAGCAGGAATGATGTTATACAAAACTAGAAAAATAAACTTGTCTGAAGATGATAATATAAGAAGAATCATAACATATGCAGTTTGTTTACTATTTCATCTTTGCTAAGCTTATTTTCTTCCAAACGAAATGAAAATAACTTCTCAATAAGTTAACAAGGGTAATTAATTCTTTATTAAGCAAGAACAGCTGCAAACACTATCTGTAATAGGTATTCATTTATTCTTTAAGTTATCTACCTATATCAGATGGTACATTTCATTGCTTTTTTACTTGTATATTATGTGTCTGTTTCTCAGGTCAGGATCTAGCAGTTAAGGCAGTCATTCAAACTATTATGCATCCTTCTCAACTAGATACAGGTACATTACAGCCTTCTTCCATTTTACATTCAATCTCAGATCTCGGGCATTCCATTCAGAACATATAGTAAACATGATGCCTGCTCAGACAGCTGCCTGAAGCACTCAGGAATGACATACTGCAGGCTGAGACAGGTACCTTCAACTGAATTCCAAGGCATCCATCAAGCATTAGCTTTTCTGCCTTGGATAAATTCACAGGTGACAGGGACTGAAGTGACCCCTTCTTGAAACTGAGTTTGCTATACTGACTTGCTAACCCATGTGCAGGCTGCAGGAAAACACCAGCTGCCAGGCTGCACCAACTTGGAGAGGAAACAAAGAAAACCCTGTCTTTGAATTCCCCAAGCCTGGCATTAACGAACCCTCTTTCTGGAACTATCCGCATGACCTTAGAGAAGAAGCTGTAAAACTGATCTATGGGGAAATATGCAGGCACAGTTAGAGGCACTGTATTTCCTGCTGCAGCCCATGGAGCACCTACTGCGATCACTAGGGATACCTGAGCAAAAGCAGTGCGAAAAGCTGTAACCTAGATAACTCGATGGAGCACATTCCAAATTTTTTTTAAATTAAAACTAAGATTTAACCCTCAAATACAAAGAGTCTTCAACAGAAGAACAATGTTCTAAGTTGACAGCAATGATTCTCTGAAATGAAGTTTAAAGGTAGAAATCCCTTTTTTTCATTTCAGCATTGTACACACATCCTGATCACAGCCTCATTTGGGAATGATGAGCCACAGGAGAAATGTGTCATGACAACTATCCTCAGTATTGGATGGAATATGAACTCCAGCTTTATCAAGTGTTTCAGATATATCACATTTTTTCTTTGATCTTTGTTTCAGTTCTGTATAAGTTAAATATGAATGAATTCTTTGATTTTCATATACTTAAAGGAATCCCCTCCTTTTTTCCTGAGAGATGCAGGTAATTTTAGCATTGTTCTATTTGGACAAAAGAAATGGTTGAACCCTTTACACTTTGCCCTCTCAATTTCAGTCTCCAGTGACTGTTAAATAAATTCAGTCCTCACAAGCCTACCTATCTTAGATTTTCATTTTTTAAACTGGAAAAAAGTTTTCATCTTTCAAGCTCTTTTCTTTAAGGTCATCTACTCTTGAACACATTAGAGTAAAACTTGGTAACTCTGGAGTAAAATATTCTATTGCCTACTGTTTGAGCAAAAATAGAAGATGAAATTAACAAAGGGGGATAATTTGAAGAGTTCTGCTGGTCATCACTGCACCCCTTCCATGCCCAGATTTCAAGGGTAAATTACTTTCCATCCATTAGTTACAGAACCCTCCGAAATTTGAGAGTGTAATAGCTCCAGATGCTAGCTACAGTGAACAATAACTTCAAGCACTTTGATAAATATAAAACATCTTCAAAAATAAATGGAAAGTAGAAAAGAGAATGAGATAGAGAAACTTCCCTTTCTCAAATGCTATTTTTATATCAGAAAACCTATCAACCATCATGACAATCTGTTATACCAAATGGCTTTCCAGAGCACATTCAAGAAACAGTCCACTCAGAGAAATGTCACCTGACTACGTATTCAAATAAAACATAGTAACACCAAGCAAGAATTTGGGACAGAAACAAAGAATGCAGTTTCAGCTGGAAGTGGTAATTTAGAAGATACAGGACAGCGAAATACATTCTCCGAATTGAAATATTGCCAGATTATCACAATTAACATTTGTGCATAGAAACATGTACCAAGAAATCATTAACAAGAGGTAAGAATTTGGTTTTGCAAAAAGTTATTACCAGCTTTTACTCTGAAATAGTGTCAAATGAAAAGTATCGCATTCTGAACTACTAACATTACTTCACACTAGTTAAAAACACTGACAAGGTACCATCCCTTTTCAAGTAATTTTTTTCCAGGATAAAAGAAATTCAAGGTCAGCTTTGATTTTGCAGTATCAATTAAATCAAACTATGGTTGTCAAAAACAGAAGAAAAGTCTAAATATACAGAAGCACACACACAACCAGAAGACTTGCTGGTTTTTTTTCCTACTGTTTGAAGCTGCTGGTTTTCTTCTGCTGTTTGACCTTTAAATGCTAAAGTCATTTAAGCAGAGATGCATACTTGCAATAACTGTATGCAGTATCTCAGTGTATGTTACAGTGTATGTAATAGACAAACAGTTGAATTCGGTTAACTTGTCAGTCTAGAGGCAAAACATTATAATTATAATCAGTTAACCATAACCAAAGGCCTAGTCCTACAGATGTAAAGAGGACCTTCTACATTGTAAAGAGGACAAGCTTGCTGCTGTATTTCACTGAGCCCTCCCCAAAATTTGGTAGGGCTCTATAGTCACATCCACACAACTCTGGTAAATCACACCTGAGGACTGCAGCACCAGCATTCCCTAGCTTGTAGTACCTTGCCATTGTATACGGTTGCGCATAAGTAAGTTCTTATAGCAGTTCCAGGCTGCTTCTGTTATACTCACATTGCACAAGGTAGTCCTGTGCTCAACATGCCCGTAAGTCCTTTCAGCTACTGTCCCTCCATAGATCCTTTTAGCACTTTCCCCATGACAGCTGCACCACACATACTCCAGAACTGCCTGCTAACCTACCCTAGGAGTACTGCACAACTGTCACCATTATTAAAGGTATAAGGCTATCAAGTTTTCTCACTACCTTCCCAGGAGTTGTTTCTGTCTGTATATATCAACCCTTATAGGGCAGAGCAAACACATCTACCCATAGGCTTAATGCCCAAGTTAACGCCCATACAGGTACTCACAGATGTTTTATCTCCAAGTATACTCTTAACCCAAACAGCAGTGGTCAAACCTAAGCTGCCTGTCACAGAGACAAAGAGAGAATGAAAGACAGGTAACAGCAAGATAAGATTCTCCAAGTGCAGCTCTCCAAAGAAGCACTTCAAATTAAGCACAGCCCGATGACAAGAACATTTGCACCACAACAACCTGAGCTTCCAAGAAACCAGAGTTCCCTCAGTCTCTGAAGATAAGCTTTGAAATAAACACTGCCAGATACACTGACAGACTTCACTACTCCTGCCATGTGGGAGGCATTCATTTGGAAGGCTCAGGCCAATTAGGCGCACACAGCATGGCAGTCCAAGCAACGATGAATCCAGCAGATCCCAGAACAGAGGCGTTTCTGACTATAAAAAGATCTTTGTCTGGTTTCCCAATTGAAAAACAGAACGATGGGGAGAACAGAGTCTATGAGCACAGAAGTCAGCTGCATGAAACGCTAAACTCATTGGAACACCTTCCCCAGATATTTTTTTTAAATCTCCTGCAACAATCCAACACATACCCCAGTGCACTAATTCTGAGAACACCTATAAGAAAATGGGACTTGACTTCTCTCATGAGCAACAATATGAGAGCTGCAGTGAATCTCTGTGTGAGGTAACTTCTTCCCCACTTCTGCTCAGGACTATAATCAAAGAAGCTGCTGTATGAAACCTTTAGATAGCTCTGTACAAGAATGAAAGACAGCAGACAGGCAAGCTTTTTCAGCAGCGCTATTCTGACTAGGCTATCCATAACTGGAGTAGGCAGCAAAGAAATTTATGGTGCACAGTGTTTATCAAGTGGCATACTTCTTGCTGTGTTCTTGTAGTGTAGTTGCCCCATTCCTCTTGCCTTAACCAATTACCAAAGAAAGACCCCTCAAAACCAATCATCTGTCTCTGAAAAGCCTGCCCTACAATACGAGGTGTAGACGTGGCTTGTCAGTCCTTTCTGGGAAACAAACTTCCATGGACTGAGACATATGAATGCCATGCCTGCATGAAACCTGGCAAAGAGACCACAAAATGGAGAATGGCCAGAAACTATGCAGGTAAGAGAGGCCTGGAAGTGAGGACGCACCTAAGGAGACTACCCCTGCAAGCAGCCACATTACAAGAAGTGTGACATTTGATCATAGGTCAGACTAATGAACACCTCAGGACCCTGCTTTGAGAAGTGGATAACAGAGAGCTCAGTAGGGTTTTCATACTGGAACACTGCACTTGAAACAGATGAATAAAAACAATCAATGGTTTTGCAGCTACAGGTCATTCCTTAACATTACTCTCCAAACCAACCACCACAATGCATAAAGTGCTCTGGGTACATGCAGGCATATTCGAGAGAACATCAATGCAATGCATGCGAAAAACATTTTTAAATTTAAACAGGCATTCTAGTTTGGCTAAACACCTTTATTGCTACTAAAACGCCAGACATACAATGTTTGCAGTTCCCCTCACTTGTAGTGTATGAAGAGGCTGGTATCTCACAAGACTAGAGTCCTGAAAGTTTGGGGGGGGGGGGGTATACACAGTTGTAAATACACACTTGCATAAAACAAACTGGAACCATTAAAGGCATGGTGACTGATTTTAACATTTATTGAGTAAGCAAACCTTTTTATTTTAAAAAGGCTAGCATAAAGTATTCCTAACACAAAGACTTCAAGCAACATTCAAAATTTTGAATCATTCAGGGATAAATTACCTATTGGTAAGCAATCCTGTATGATACTATTGCACTAGGACTAGCTGATACTGTAAGGCCAGAGAAGCACAGAGAATGTTTTGTATTCAAATGAAGAGTGCTCCTATCAGTGGTTGTGTTTCCTGTCATACCAGTTATGTGAAACACTAATACCTGTTCAGAAACGACTAGCCTCAGGTAGCAGGAGGGGGAAAAGCATTTGGGTCTTAGCAGACATCACTTATCCCCACATGCAGTAGTTGCCAAGACAAGAATGACATGAAGTATGCATATGCACAAAGTGCTAGCTAGAAAGATGTGTAGTGACTGACCACTGCTGCTCCAGTCCTTACATGTTTGGATGCTAGGCAGATTTGGATTGCTTGGCAACCCTGACCTTGGCGTTTGGGAATGGGGTATGAGAACAGAGCGGGATGGAAATCAGTGATGTCAGAAGTAATGTTTCAAGGAGGGTGGTTGAGGAGTTGTTGCCCTACTAGTCCACCACACACGCAGCTTTCTGATCCTCATAGGAAAAGCAGAGGGGCAGACAGGCTCTGGTTCAAGTCATGGTTATCCATGGTTAGTCAGTCTTGAGAATCCTCTCTAGTGATACATGATCCAGACAGTAAGTGAGGGCTGGAAATTTTGATTGTGCTTTGGAGTTTTTGAGGACGTATACTCTGTGTGTACACAAGACAGACAGCACGCTCTGTACAGGCTCTGCCATGATGCACTGTAAGAGGCAGATCAAAGCAGATTTCCTCCCAGATATAGTGGTTGCCTAGACTTTCCTGGCAGGAAGGTGTAGGAAGGTGTAGAAGGAGGGGAACAAAAGGGCACACTATAAGAGACACTGGTGATATCTGCAGTGTCCTACTACAGTGTGCCCGCTGCTCAGTCTAGGTTCTGCATCTAGAAAGCACAGTATCAGTTCTTACCTATTGCACAAAACTAAGACACAAAAATTCAATGGCTATTTTATAAATGTAAATTATCTCATCATTGCACTTGCTATTAATTTCTGTTTGATTTTTATCATCTCACTGATCTTTGCTATTAAAAAACTAAATTGCAATAAATTTCACCACATTTTTCTTACAAAGATCAAGTTTGTAGACTAAATGCAGGGGTAATAATTTTCATATACACAAAACTTGCCTCAATTCATAGAATACTGACACACACCATTTAATGTACTATATGAGCAGTTAAAAAGCAGAATATATATTATATAAACAGACTTTCATTCAAAAAGTATTTCTGGAGTCCTCTTTCAGCTGTGAAATAGGTATGTAAACAAAAATTTTGACCAGGTATATAAACAAACATGAAACCATACAGGTATAGCAAAATACCCATCTTATCTTTGTTACCATTAAAGCTGAATTGTAAAAGAATATTTCGAAACAATTCTAGGTAAAGCATAAGAAAATTACTTACCTGATAGTAAGTTTTTATTTGCTTCACCAGAATTGACAAATTTTGAATCCTTAATGATGCATCATTATTGACTTTTTTGTTTATTCTCTGGCTGGCAGACTTTGGATTGCTGCAAGAATTAAATTAAAAAAATTAAACACGCTGAAAATTAGTCTTTAAACTTCTCTCTAAAACAAATGATATAGTTAATGTGCCAACATAACAACTTCTTGTCCTGGTTACCATGAGTTTTTTTCCCCCACAAGCAAATAAGGAATTATGGAAGTGACTGCCAGAGGCAGAGAGAAATTAACTGAAACATCCATTTCTGATATGGCTAGTCAGCTTAGCACCCTTTTTGGCTATTAATGCAATATATAACTGGTAACATCTGTCAGAAATACAGGAGTTTGGATACGAGAAGAGGAAAGTTTCTGTGGCTGCAGACAGCGCTCCACTTCTGTATAAGCAGCCTCATTTCTGAGGGAATACAAAAATTGGAACATGGCTATAATGTAAATATTCCAACACACACAGCACACATTGGTAATCATTCTTTCATCTCTTTTCCCCCCTCAAAAAAGTAGAAAAGATTTGATGAAATGCAGATTAGTCATTCTTGCAATTCCCCATAACCTACTATGTTATTAACCACATAGAAGAGAGTGCAAACAGCCACTTTGATTTTTCAAGGAAAACAATGCAGAATCAATGCAATTCTCCCACAACACCCCATAAAAGGCTTAGAGAGTTGCTAGAAGATAGTCAATGTGAAGTTTCTTAACTCTGACAAAGGTACTTGATACATTTGCACGCAGCATTTTAAAGAGCTTAAATGATATTGTAAAATGAATTTGCAACTAAGCTAGAAAACTGTACTCAAACAAGAAATTATCAACTTATCACTGTCAAACTGGAGGTTCCTGTGAGGGTGTGTCTGATTTTATTCAACATTGTCATTAATGATTTAGACAATGGAATACAGAATACATGTACAAGAACTGCCACTGGCACAAACTGGGAGGAATCAAAAGCACTTCAAAGAATGCTATGACAGTTCAGAATGATCCTTGTAAACTGAAGAAGTGGACTGAGAGGAATGCAATATTGACAATATTGTAGGAGCCACAACCAAATACTAATGAACAAGAACACCACTGTCAAGAAACCCCTACTTCTTTAATTTGTTAACAGGAGTGTTGTCTAGAAGAGAGACAGTTATTCACCACACAGTACGGATGATGGTTCAATCAATTACTATGAAGCCACACTTCAGCAAAGGTCTGGATTTGTACTTTATCACTGGTGAATCACCTAGATTCCAAGTAGCATGCAAGGGGTGCTCATTGTAGGCCTTCCCTCAATTTCTTCAGGATACGGTATTACAAGTTGAAGTGTTACACATTTGTACCTGGAAAATTGGAACTGCTTATTAAAAAGCTCATTCAGCCCACAGAGCGCACTCCTGAGGAGTCTCTTAAAAGGAGGTTGAATGGAGCAGGCTTTAAGTTAGCACGAACTGTCTTGGCCGGACACCGAGAACCTGCAACCCGAAAGCCAGATGCTACTGATGTAAGCTAACTGAAGGCTGTGCAGAGGACAACAGAAAAAACGTACATCATACAGAACAAGTATACAGTTTATTTAAAGAACCTTAAACATGATAGTATTTTTTACCTTAATCTAAATTATGATATAGCTCTAATTTGACTTTATCATAGTAGATACCAGGATCCAATTTTTAGCTTTGCTACAAATAATCCCATATAACCTCTCAACTAGCCTCAAATTCTTCCATCAGTAAAACAGAATAACTTTTTTAAACCCATAATAATTTGAGGTATTAGTACAGTAAGTGCTATCTACCACTTGACAGCTTTAGTCTAGATAATGGCAAAAGCTTGCCCTCAGAAGTCACTATTGCCTTCTATAACAATGAACTTCTACCTGATGAAATGTAAAGTTTTCATCTTTTGCATTTTGTTCATTCAGCTCAACTACTGTCATTGTGCAACACAGGAAAAGGGAATGACAAAGCCCATGACTTCCGAGAGACTAAAAAGCACTTGAAAGGTTCCTGGAGCACAGACATACGGGGTTTTAAACTGGGCATTTGTGGAAAGAGACACTGAAGAACAGAAGGAAGGACAGAGCTCCAGCTACAAAAGCAATGTATATGACATTATAGTTCAACAGATCCAAAACAAATGACTGCACCCTTAAGCAGAACTGTGGTAACAGTAAGTGCGGTTATGTACGCACAAAATAAATACTTATTCTAATATTTAAAATTGTAAAAACTTATAAGGGTCTGTCACAGCAGGAAAATGTTACACATTAAAAGTTATGTTTGAATTTCATAGAAGTTATGACAAAGATATTTGAAGTTAACACCCTGATCTTAAGTAAAAACACACTTTTGCTTATATGAACTACCCAGACTACTCATGTGATAAACAGTTTCAATTTAGTTTTTTCTCTTTGACTCAAATCTGCATCTCTTCATAATAAAACTGTGTCAGCACTAAAGAAAAGTTGATTAAACTTTTAATACATTATCATTCACTTGCATACATGACTTCATTACCTAGTTCACTCAAATCATAAATCAAGATATGCCCTTATACTCAGCTCTATTCATTTAGAAGAGCTTAACCCAGAAAGAATTTTCATGTGGTTATTTGTAACACAGATGTTGACTCACAGAAGATCTTGCTTTCCCTGCACACATACTAGTCCACCCCATAGCAAAGACTGCAAATACAAAACAGACTATTGCTTACACATTCATCATCTTAAGTGCATATAAAGTACATAATTATTATACCTAATACATGTATACAAGATTATTGATATACATGGGATCGATACATTCTGTATAGAGACTCTTTACAGCTGTGAAATTTAAATGTAAACAAACAACAACAACAGGCTATACCCTCTACTGCCCTGAACATGATGATATCTTGATTTATTTTGATGCAACTTACTACTTTGATACAGTAGTCTGGTATGCTCTCTGTACAGGTGTGATTATAGACAAATTCACATACTTTAGTTACTTAAATGAACTTTTTATTTGCCTTTTACTGCTTTGCTTTTTTAGCATTTTATAATTTTTAAAAGATATATTTATGTGGGGGGTTTTCAGTCTATTGTTATTAGTATTTCATTATTCGGGAGCATGAGTGGGAATAATGTAGAAAAACCACAGCTGAGAGAGGAAGCAAGATGATATTTAAGATGCACCCGCAACACAGTCATTTTTAAAAAGAAAGTGGTATGCATAGCATTTTGCTTCTTGCATCTATGAATCTAGAAAAAATAGGGCACAGATTCTTCTATGGATAATTCGTCTCTTCCCTAAATGCTAATCACCACATTCCTAAAAATGTTACGAACAAAGTATGCTATAGAATAGCCAACACTATGTGACTTAGATATGATCCTGGATTTATAAATTAGAAGAGTTAATCTTTAGCTGCAAAAGTAACTAAATGGACTAAAAATGATTATACTTTACAGATGTGCAGAACTGTGAAATCCTTTCCAGACTGAATTCACATGAATTCGTTAAAATCAGAAAAGAAAATCCAGGATAAACCCTGCTGACCTGATAGCATACAGAATGAAGTCTCCTATTTCTGCATTCATATCTCCAAAAGGCCAGTTTAGACTCTTAATCTTCGCCTTTAATTTTAACGACTATCAGATTATCTCCAGCTTTTCATCATCTTGAACAGCATTTCTACAGCTGTATGTTTTAGCTGAATCTCCCTTTCCATCATTCAAAAAAAAGAATATCATAACAGCTCTTTATTTAGGATCAACAAAATGAGTGTGTAACCACAAGAATTCAAAACACATATGTCAAAAGCTCACTTCAAAAGCTGTATTAGAAACTTCAGGCAGATCTTGTAAGAACAAGAAATTTAGCATTTGCATAGCACTGTGTCTTCATAACAGTTTACAAACATTAATCTCCACATACTTTTCAGACAAACAATTACTATCCCAATACTGCAAATGGGAAATGAACACAGAAACAAATTCCTAAACAACAGCAAAAATAAACAATGACAAAGATGTACGTGAGAAGGAAAAAAACACAGGCAACTAGAGCTCAAGAGTGCTTAGGACATAAGTTCTTAGTTCTATGCCTTTGTCAACACCGCTATTCTTATGTTTCACACTACAATAATTCACTACTAGCACCAGTATACTAGCATACACCAAAGATCAGGCAAATTTACTTTGTTTTTCACTGAATAATATGAAAATAAATCTTTGAAATCCTAAGTCATAACACTTTGAGAAGATCAGTAAGTATAGAGTGTCATTACATCTGTACCTTGATTTTGCTACTGAACAGCAGCATTTCTCCCCACACTGCAAAAATAAATAAATAACATCTCTCACGCAGTGGACTATCAGATCTCAACAGAATATGAGTATTTTTAGAACAGTTTAGTAGAAACCTTGTCAACAATATTACAAAAAAAATTATTCCTATCTTTCATCCTCAGCTCACATGATCATAATCCAAGTTTCATCTTCTCCAACTTAAACCTTTATGGATCAACTCTGACAAGTTAAGCATGAACAAAGATAGTTAAAACAGTTGTAGTATTAGTCTTGCATCAAAGTTAATGTCTATCAAAGATTTTTGGAGTTACTATCTTAGACTACTACTGAAAGCAAAGTATCATTTCTTTATTTCCACCAAATCACCCCATGACTTCCTCTCCCTATATATTTATGTGGTGCATATCTTTATCTATCAAGACTACCTCAGTGTTGACACACAATCCTTACATTTTATGGAAATTCCAGGCTTCTTTTGTGATAAAAATTATACCACTTTGGGTCAAAAAGTTTCATTTCTGTATATTAAAATGGAAACTATTTGTTTTCATGAATTGCAGGAAACATAGCTGACTGAGGTTGTGAATCTTCTGGGTGAACTTTGTGCCATAGATGTCTTCTAGATGTGTATCTTTATCACTTGAGGAAACTCACAGTCCAACTACACGATCCTCTGCTAGTGAAGACTATCAATAACTTAAAAAGATCAGAATGTCAGGCTCAGGACAACTTGATGCACAGAATGAATTTATTCTAATGATATCTAATAATATTCAGTTTGCCCAAAAGATTATGGCAACAGTTCCAACAGAATAACAATACCCAAAGTTTTCTTAACATTTTTCAGAACAATTTTAAAACAGATTATGGCAACAAGAATATTTTCAGTACATTTGAAGTTTAACCCCTTGCACTTGATGATGGATAAAATTAAGTTAATTAAATACCACTACTAACACTATTTATCTCCACCAATCACCTTTAATATAATTAATCATGTAGCTGCAATAACTCACTGAAACTAGAAGAAAGTGATAGAAGAGTTTTCTTTGGTGACTTTTCTTGTAAATATTGTAATATTGGGCTATTATTCTTCAAACAAGGGAGGTAAAGCTGTCTTTGACACCCTCGGTAAACATTAGCAATGATTAGGGTGACTTTTACTTGGAAATACTGTTTCTAACTCTTCTCAGAGTGAAGTCCTACTTGTACTACCTTCTAGTGCAAACGGGACTTCACTGCTGCACTACAGCAACATAATCTTTCTAACCACATTATATCATGTAAAAATTATACTTTATTAATATAAAGTATAAATAGGCTACCTACTATAATGACCCTGATATTGAAACTTATAAGTTACAGGTCACTTGGTAAATGAAGATTACTTCTGTGTTTGTATTTACCAGTGTTCCCTAATCTTCAGTCACTGCCTTCTGGCTTTCAGATTACGTTTGAACTGTCAGTTTTGACCTGAAAACTGTATTAAACAGCCAAGAACAGGCTTGACAGATCATTACTTCTGCCATACACCATTATCAAAAGAACTGCAATTAGGTCCTTCAGCTGGAACATCCTTATTTTAAAAAGTAAACACTTCCCTCCCTTACTCCCCATTGATAACCAGGATACATCCTCTCAAAGCTTCCACTTTTAAAACTTAGTAGTCTCCTTGATCCACAGAACCCTCTGTTTTGAGTAATCTTCATTTATTCAATAAAAACCACCTTCTCAGGTATCGCCTTATCTCTCTCCTCTCAAAGAGGAAATAACATAGCATGATGTTTTAGCTAGCTAGCTTTATGTTTTCCATTATGTATTGTTAACATAACTGTAATTTGTCAGACTTTCCAAGCCAGGAATAAATACATTGATGTTCTGATCAAACATATTGAAATAGCTAAATGAGGAAAACTAATGAAAAACAATCAATAGGCAAATATATTTTCCTATAAGGAGATAAAATTCTAAACATAAATCTCCAAACATTTTATTGCTTTTAACAGCATGCATCTTCAAATTAACTTCCTGTATTTTGTTGCAACTAATTTATTAGGTTTTTAATAAATTACGTACATTGGTATGAAGAATTATTTTTGTGACAAGGAAAAGAATTTATAACAATTATATTTTTATTCATAGTAAAAAATTCTGCTTATCAGAATACACTTGGTCCAATACCACTAAAATAAGCTAGTACATGATGTTGGGAATACAAGCAACTTTTAAAACCAAAGATGCAAGGAAATAACTTTGAAAAAAATTTTTTTTCAGTTTTAAAACTGACCTTTTTGAAAGGTAGCTTTAAAGAACAGAAGATAAACTGTCAAACAAAAATCCTGGAAAATAAAAATATAAGATTCTAGTGGCTACTGTATCGTTACACTATAGATATTTTCAAGGCAATGCATGCTACAACTATGAATTGCTCCTTTTATTAGGGGGAGAAACTGAACTGCTTCACTGGTGAACAGCCTAGCAAAATAGGGCAAATCTGTCTAGAAGTCAATAGGAAGCAGAGCAGTAAAAGATAGCCTTAAGCAATTTTACAGTTGAGCAACCTACTTATGACAAGATACATTAATTTCAAGAGCAACAAAAACAGATAAAAGCTTCTACCCCAATAGGGCATTAGTTGAAAGACTACTGAATACACAGAGAACTTCAATGATTTCAAAATGTTATCAGTGAATTACAGATTGAGACCTCATATAATCAGGGATTTTATGTCTTTAATTTTTCATTGACCAAAATCTATCAGAAGTAGGAATGTGATAGCTTAATGGCTTCATGCTTAAATCTATGCAGGCTGCAAACCAGTTGTGTCCTCTCTTGCCATCTGTTCCTTGATCGTACTTAATGATTAAATCTAGTATTACAATGCACCCTAATTTTAAATATATCATTGTCTGAATGCATTTGTCAAGTATTGTTAAATGCTAAAAAAGCACTTAGGAGAAAAACACTACACAAGTTTGCATTTTGAAAGGTAATAAATATTGACTTTAATCTATTTGAGTTTTAGCTTACTGTAGCACAGTACTTACTTTCACATATAAATGTTATTTGCCTAATAAAGTTCTATTCTTGGCAAAGTCTCTTTAATCGGAATACTGAAGTTCACTCCTACTCTGTGCCAAATACTTCAGTAATTGCCAATATCAAAAGTTTTGGATGGCTTTCAAATAATAAAGCAGCATTTCCATCATTCACTGTTAGCAAGAAAATATCAAAAACATACTAAATGTGTTGTATAAAGAAATTTAGTACTGTAACAGAGTTCATGTCTTCTGAATGTTAAAATAAAATTGGGGCCTTCACTGAAGAATAGTAATATTGATAATTGAAAGCACTTTGAGCATTTGAAGTAACACCACATGAAGCAGTACGTTGAGGCAATGAAGTTATCAGAAGCACCTCTGCATATGGGACTAAAGGAACACTCCCTTCACCAATTAGCTGCTTGATCAGTCTTTAAAATCATTATAGTCTAAGAATTTGTCTGCAGAAATTTGAATCTTGAAGAATGGGACTGATTCTGAATTACATTACTGTCAGAATCTGAACTGTGACCAAGCATGTTCTAATGACATCAGTACAAGATAGCATACTCCAAACTTCTCCCACATACCTATCAGTATGATCAATTTCTACTGCCAAAGAATATTTCCATATTAAACCTATCAACAAGATCAAGAAGAAAAAAAAAAAAAAGATATTTCCTTTTTCTATACCTCTGGCACATGTTCATCAGGATTTCTGTGCTGACCGAAACGGCTTTAAATAGATGATATCAGTATCTTTCCTGAACAATAATTCATGAGACAGGCTGTTGAAGCTTCTGGAGCTTTTGTCTTTAACTTAAACACATTCTTATTTGAAAAATAAATGGCAATAAAATCCTTCCATCTCCTGGAGAACCTCATGCAAGACATGCAAGCACTGTGACTGGAATGTATTGATGATAATGGACAACGCAATGGCCCTGTGATGTTACACAATGCACAAGTGATTATGACAACTGGATAGCTGTGAAGTGACTTGCCAAAGAGACAAGGGATGTATATTTGATAGTTGCTGAAGTGTAGATTTCTTTTGAATCCTGCTTAACCAGTCTAAATTTATGTACTTATGTAGAATCCAGTTAAAGGATATTCTCAGCCTGATTTGCAATATGCAAGCAAATGCTGTGATTTACACTAACAACTCCTTTGGCTTTTTAGCAGATATTTATGACAATTACCTCTTGTAAAATGTCTGTATTTCTACCCATGAGTCAATAGTGTTCAAGCAAGAATCCACAACAAAAACGTTGGTATAAGTCTACAGACATCTGCTCAAACATTTTAAGGTATCATTACAGACGCTGACATATGTTTTACCACAAAATAAGGCACATATTAATATCCCAATTTAAGGATGCTTTGCTAACTCTGCATTTAGCAAAGACTGACTACATGTGCCAAAATTTCAGCAGCTGTATCAAAGGTTTTTTGCCTCGTGCTAAGGTGTTTTATGAAGCAGGTCTAGTATCATGAGCCTTTTGACCCTTCACAAAACCCCATTCCTATGCATATGTCCAATGCCATAAACTATTAGGATGCTGAAGCCACGTTAAAAAACATGACCAAGCAGCCTACAACAAACTGGTGGACTAGTGGGGATCACAGGGTGCCAGGCTGCCAAGAACACACATGGAAAGCACTGAGCACATGTGGACAGTTTCTCTGTTGCCTGTACTGCAGCATCTCATGGGGCTGAACTACTCACAAGCTAGCTACACAGTGCCTAAGCTCTGGCTGGCGCTCACTCTGCCTTTTCTGTGCCATAGCAAAGGAGACATCTAATTACTCATGGTTTAAGTGTGCTTGAACAGCTGTGTCTGAAGCAGCGCCACAAGCCTTAGTACAAAGTAACCCTGTCTCCCCCTTCTCCATCAAAATGGATCTACTGCGTCTCATGACAGCTTTGCCAGGTGGTCCCACTACTAGTGGTGTTATTTCCATGAAAGAACATTCCCCTCCCATCTGTACACTCCCAGGTTGACATGTGAATTTGCAAACAGTCAGATAAAACCATAATACAGCGCAGCTCCCAGAGCGCAGCGAACAGAGGCAGCGAACAGAGGCAGCAGTTTGCGCAGCAGTTCGCGCAGAAGGGCGCGCGAAGGGACGCGCGAAGGGACCTTTGTTTCTGTTCCCTGTGGTGTACGCTTCCTCAAGTATGGTCGTGACACGCCGCAGAGCGTGTTCCCCAGTGGCTGCTGGAGTTGCTGTGTCAGAGGCTTGGACCCAGACCGACCCTCTGACAGTAGATGCAGCTCTACAGGTCTCAGGCTGCAGGGAGTGCTTGGGGCCTCTCCGGGAGGCCTGGGCTGGCAGCCAGCTCTCCTGCAGGAGGTGTGCTGCTGTTGACGAGTTGTGTCGTCAGGTAAGGGAGTTACGGGAGGAGGTCAGTAGGCTGCGCAGCATCCGAGAAGCAGAGCAAGAGATAGACAGGGTATTCTCGGAGACTGTGCAGCTTCGGGAGTCCCAAACCCCCGCAGCAGTGGAGTTGCCAGAGGGCTCTGTGCCGTGTGAAACGGTACATCATAACATCACAGAAGAAGGCTGGAAACTGGTCACTGCTCGTGGGAGGAGAAAGGCTCCTACTCCTGAAGACCTGAAGCTGAAGAACAGGTTTAGTGCCCTCCAGGATGAGGAGGAGATGGGCATGGCTGCCAGGGAAGTAACCGGGACAACAGACCCTGTGCCCTGCCAGAACGCCCGGAAAAAGCGGCGGGTGATTGTTGTGGGGGACTCCCTGCTACAGGGGACGGAGGCATCTATCTGCCGACCTGACCTCTTGTCTAGAGAGGTTTGTGGCCTGCCGGGGGCTCGTGTGAGAGATGTCATGCAAAGACTGCCAAGGCTTGTCCACGCTTCGGACTATTACCCGCTGCTGCTCTTCCATGTGGGCGCCAATGACACCAAGGGCAAACTGGAGACCATCAAGCAGGATTTCAGAGCTCTGGGGATGGTGGTCAAGGGTCTGGGAGCCCAGGTCATCTTCTCCTCAATCCTGCCAGTGAGGGGGATGGATGAGAGGAGGAGGAGACGGACTTTCCAGGTTAACGACTGGCTGCGCCGCTGGTGTTGGCAACAGGGTTTTGGTTTCTACGACCATGGGACCCTGTTTGAAGATCGACAACTGATGGCAAGAGATGGGATCCACCTCACGAGGCGGGGCACGCGGGTCTTTGCCAACAGGTTGGCCAACCTGGTAAGGAGGGCTTTAAACTAGGTAAGATGGGGGAAGGGGAGAGTTATAGTGACAGGGTAGCTGGCAAAAGACTGCTCAAGTCAGGATGCCTCCAGCAGGTGAACGCAGCCAGGGAAGTGCGCATGGGATGTGGCTATGGAGGACCCTCTTTTACCCCTCCTGGGAAACCTGCATGCTCGATCACCTCCCTGAAATGCCTGTACATCAATGCACACAGCATGGGGAACAAACAGGAAGAACTAGAGATGTGTGTGCGGTCGCAGGGCCGTGATCTCATTGCCATTACAGAGACATGGTGGGATAGCTCGCATGACTGGAGTGCTGTCATGGATGGCTACGTGCTTTTTAGGAAAGACAGGCCAGGAAAGCGAGGTGGTGGAGTTGCTCTTTATGTGAGAGAGCAACTGGAATGTATCGAGCTGTGCCTAGGGGTGGATGAAGAGCGAGTCGAGAGCTTATGGGTAAGGATCAAAGGGCAGGCTAGCATGGGTGACACTGTTGTGGGTGTTTACTACAGGCCACCTGATCAGGAAGAGGAAGTCGATGAGGCCTTCTACAGACAGCTGGAAGTAGCCTCACGATCACAGGCCCTGGTTCTCATGGGGGACTTCAACCACCCCGATATCTGCTGGAAAGACAACACAGCTAGGCACAAACAGTCCTGGAGGTTCCTGCAGAACACTGGTGACAACTTCTTGACACAGGTGGTGGAGGAGCCAACAAGGAGAGGTGTGCTGCTGGACCTCGTACTAACAAACAAAGAAGGACTGGTGGAAGATGTGAAGGTCGGGGGCAGCCTTGGCTGCAGTGACCGTGAGATGGTGGAGTTCAGGATCCTGCGAGGAGGCAGCAGGGCACCAAGTAGGATCGCAACCCTGGACTTCAGGAGAGCAAACTTTGGCCTCTTCAGGGACCTACTTGGAGGAATCCCATGGGTTAGGGCCCTAGAAGGAAGGGGCGTTCAAGAGAGCTGGTTAATATTCAAACATCACCTCCTCCAGGCTCAAGAGCGGTGCATCCCTATGAGTAGGAAGTCAAGCAAAGGAGGCAGGAGACCTGCATGGATGAGCAAGGAGCTCCTGGAAAAACTCAACCAGAAGAAGGAAGTCTACAGAAAGTGGAAAGGGGGACAGGCCACTTGGGAGGAATATAGGAACGTTGTCAGAGTATGCAGGGATGCGACGAGGAAGGCTAAGGCCCGTTTGGAATTAAATCTGGCTAGAGATGTCAAGGACAGCAAGAAGGGCTTCTTCAAATACATCAGCAGCAAGAGGAAGACTAGGGAAAATGTGGGGCCTTTGCTGACTGGGGTGGGTGCCCTGGTGACGAAGGATGCAGAGAAGGCTGAGTTACTGAATGCCGCCTTTGCTTCAGTCTTTACTGCTCAGGCCAGCCCTCAGGAACCCCAGACCCTGGAGGCAAGAGAGAAAGTCTGGAGAGAGGAAGACTTTCCCTTGGTGGAGGAGGAGTGGGTTAGAGATCATTTAAGCAAACTTGACACCCACAAATCCATGGGCCCTGATGGGATGCACCCACGAGTGCTGAGGGAGCTGGCGGACATTATTGCTAAGCCACTCTCCATCATCTTTGAAAGGTCATGGAGAACAGGAGAGGTGCCCGAGGACTGGAAGAAAGCCAATGTCACCCCAGTCTTCAAAAAGGGCAAGAAGGAGGACCCAGGGAACTACAGGCCAGTCAGCCTCACCTCCATCCCTGGAAAGGTGATGGAGCAGCTCATCCTGGAGGCCATCTCCAAGCATGTGGAGGACAAGAAGGTGATCAGGAGTAGTCAGCATGGCTTCACCAAGGGGAAATCATGCCTAACCAATCTGATAGCCTTCTACAATGGGATGACTGGCTGGATAGATGAGGGGAGAGCAGTGGATGTTGTCTACCTAGACTTCAGCAAGGCTTTTGACACTGTCTCCCATAGCATCCTCATAGGGAAGCTCAGGAAGCGTGGGCTAGATGAGTGGACAGTGAGGTGGATTGAGAACTGGCTGAATGGCAGAGCTCAGAGAGTTGTGATCAGTGGCACAGAGTCTAGTTGGAGGCCTGCAGCTAGCGGTGTCCCCCAGGGGTCAGTCCTGGGTCCAGTCTTGTTCAACTTCTTCATCAATGACCTGCATGAAGGGACAGAGTGCACCCTCAGCAAGTTTGCTGACGATACAAAACTGGGAGGAGTGGCTGATACGCCAGAGGGCTGTGCTGCCATTCAGAGAGACCTGGACAGGCTGGAGAGGTGGGCAGAGAGGAACCTCATGAAGTTCAACAAAGGGAAGTGCAGGGTCCTGCACCTGGGGAGGAATAACCCCATGCACCAGGACAGGTTGGGGGTTGACCTGCTGGAAAGCAGCTCTGCTGAGAAGGACCTGAGAGTGCTGGTGGACACCAAGTTAAGCATGAGGCAGCAATGTGCCCTTGTGGCCAAGAAGGCCAATGGTATCCTGGGGTGCATCAGGAAGAGTGTTGCCAGCAGGTCGAGGGAGGTGATCCTCCCCCTCTACTCAGCCCTGGTGAGGCCCCATCTGGAGTACTGCGTCCAGTTCTGGGCTCCCCAGGACAAGAGGGATGTGGCACTACTGGAGCAAGTCCAGCGAAGGGCTACAAAGATGATTAGGGGACTGGAGCATCTCTCTTATGAGGAAAGGCTGAGAGAGCTGGGCCTGTTTAGCCTGGAGAAGAGAAGGCTGAGAGGAGATCTTATCAACGTATACAAGTATCTGAAGGGAGGGTGTCGAGAGGATGGGACCAGACTCTTTTCAGTGGTGCCAAGCGACAGGACGCGAGGCAATGGGCACAAACTGAAACACAGACGCTTCCATCTCAACATGAGGAAAAACTTTTTCACTGTGAGGGTGACAGAGCACTGGAACAGGCTGCCCCGAGAGGCTGTGGAGTCTCCTTCTCTGGAGATATTCAAAACGCGCCTGGATGCAATCCTGTGCAATGTGCTCTAGGTGACCCTGCTTGAGCAGGGGGGTTGGACTAGATGATCTCCAGAGGTCCCTTCCAACCTCAGCGATTCTGTGATTCTGTGATAATACACTCAAAAGATCTAGCGACTGACATTTAATTTCTTTCCCCCCCCCCGTTATGCAATGTGATTTAGGGAAGACTATTTAGAAGTCAAAAGCTGCCTTTGACACAAACTTTGAAAAAGGACTGCAAGCAACTCATCCCAGTGTATAATCATATAGGGAGATAAACTACAAGGACTCCTACACTTCCACGATGATCATCAAAAAACCTGCCCTCATTAAAAAAAGCTGCCAAAGGCACTCAGAGGAAGGAAAGAGGGCATCTACACAGTTACACACCAATTAAACTCTGAGGAAAGAAAGGATCACTATCCTCCTGTGATATTTCAATCGCTTACTGCAGGAACAAATGAGCAAAAGTATTTATATCTATTTGAAGGACACACCCGATTCAGACAAAGTACACAGAATATAGTCAGTCACGCAGAAAAATCTTTTCTGTGAAGCTTTATATATCAGTATAACTATGCTCCCTGCTTCAGAGTAAGATGCCTTGAACAGCAGCCTAATAGTTACTCTGGAGATATTAAAGTTTAGAAATTCCTTGGGAACCTGGAAGGAGACTGTAAAAGCTGACCACAGAGAATGTGAAAAGATAACTGTGTAAGGAGGACAAATACCTAGGATGAATTTCCAGGTGCACTGGATGCCAGCAAGCTTTGAGAAAGGAAATAAACGAGATGGTGCAGACTGATTCCCAGCTTACACATCAGCTCAGCTTCCTGCCTGAAACTTCAGGCTGTGCACAGCCAGGAAGGGGTAGAGCTTGCTTCTGTTGATGTCTGCTTTTTCCTCAGGGATTCTGAATGTTGCTATTATGGAAAGTATTGAAACTACCTACAGTTCTGTTATGTTTAAGTACTCCTTTGAGCAAGTATATATGACTAAAAAGGGCCTTAGGGTCTTTTCAGATACTGAATACCTCATTTTAATACTGCTACAACTTTCATTGGGCTCAAATAGGACAACCCTTTTAAGTTCACAATGGTGTGGTCAAGAAGGTCAGCAGAGTAAAGAGACATTCTGCTCGCTCTTCTACAATATACATTATTTGTATCATTTGCACTAACATGAAATTCTCCTCAGTCCAGGAGTTCACCATCCTCTTTCTAGGATCCCCTCCTTAAACCTTCCAACAGAAGAAGAAAACTGTCACTTGACATCGAGACTGGACAAGTGACTTGAGAAGAGTTCCAAGTACAAATTGCTCTAACCTTTCCCCTCCCAACTGAATCTGATAATCCAGAACAGGTTTGGATATTTGATACCTTCATTGATCCAGACAACAACTTTCCAGAACCCTCTCCACAGTGAGTGCTTGTATGAGAAATACTTAAGCAAGTTAATTCTGAACGATAAGTAAAGGAGGTTGCTAGCTTCGTAAGTTGTATCTTCTCCTTAAATACAAACAGGGCATTGAATCTAAAGTCAACACCTAACTCCAATTCAGTACAATGAATCTGCAACCAACACCTACACAGCCTGTACAAGTACTTTTTTTCCCCTCCAGATCATTGCTGGTGATTTTAAATAGAGCAGGCTCAAAAACCAAAGTCTGCAATACCCATAACAAACTACGTTTATAGTTCTCCAGATACATTTCAATCTCATAGAAGTATTCTACTCAAGATAACTTGAATTAATTATTCAACATGGAATTCAGACAATGTAAGATTCTTTATTAAAATCCAGATGTTACATTGCACAATTCCTTCACCATTTTTCAACCCAGTAACAAAAGCCAAACTTTTATAGAAAAAATATTTATTAAATGGAATCCCACTCAATGTCTGCTCCACTACCTGAAGTGCTTGAAAAAGTCACTCATGGAAAAAGGGTAAGCAAGCAGATGTGTGGAAGTCTTCTGGAGAATTGCTACCTTCTCTCCCCTTCCCCCTCCACCAAGGGCTGTAAGAGAGCAGATTCCAAAACAGCCCAGATTTATTATTTTTTCCTTTCTATTTTCCTTCACAGAAATAAGGAAGATGTGTGCAGGTGAACAAAAAGTAGGAGTAAATAGGAGGGGAACAAAACAGTTCACCTGTCATCTACTAAGCACACACATTTTTCAAGACATCACTGAATTAAAAAATCATTTTTTCCAAGCTTACATAATTTCCAAGCTTACAAGTAGTGCATCTGCTATTTTTAGATTTTCTGAACTTTTTGAAGGTATCAGCGATTTTTACAAATTGGCTCTCAGTATTACGAGAAATTTATCGGTGCAGATGCTTTTGTAAATTTATGTTTACATTTTCCATTTATTTTTTAATATCCCATTTCTAAAAATAAATATCATCAGTGCAACAGGCTAGAGCCTGACCCCAAGAGCTTGAAGTTTTATGCAACAATGGGGGAATACGTTTCCCTGAAAACCAGGCTGCACTTTAAACACAGCATGAAATTTTACTTTATGTACCATGAAACGTATCATGCGGTAAGAGTCTTTCTTTAACAAAGCCATTATCATACATAGTTATTTCAACAGCATCACAAAGAAATTAGTATCTTCCTTATATACCACTATTACACAGATGCTGTTGAGAAAGTGAACTATTTGAGTACAACTCCAGCATGACTCTAATGTAGGATAAAGAAAATTCTTCTTCAAATCAATGGGAAAAAGGTATCCTCTAAACCTTATCTCCCTCTTCCAAGGGAGGATCCAAAGAATGAAGCAAAAGAGTTAAAAAGAAAGAAAGAGACAGAAGAGATTTGTTAACTGATACTGAGGAGTACAGAACACAGAAATAGAAGAGAAATTAAATACAAGGAAGGAAGCAGAGAGAAAACTGAAAGGGGAGGGGGGTTTAACCTACCTAAGGCTGAAATTAGTTAATTTTCCTTCCGGTCACCTGTGAGTTTGATCATCAGTTTCAAAATACAAAATATAACCCATTTCACTACCTTTTATGTCCTTTTAATATAAACATAAAATTAAACTCTTGCAAGCAGTTTTTACAGCCAAACAGCTGTCTACGCTGATCATCACAAAATATGAAACTTTACTACAATTGTTTCTACTATTTTTTTACCACACCAAAATGTATTACATTAAAAAACAAACAAACCAACCAACCCCAGGTCTTCTGCTAACAATCCAAAATAACCACTACTCACTGCACACAACCTCGGGCACAACATTCTCAGGGAACAAAATCAGCCACAAACTGCATTACATTTGACAACGAGCTCTCCCTCAATCTTAATGCTTATTTTCTATTCCAATGTTTGGAAAATAACTAAAATATTTATGTTACATGTAATCACATAAAATAATTATGCATATAAAAAAGGGAATTTTAAAATAAAAGCAAGTATGACAACTATTTTGGGCTGAAAACTACATCCACTTTCTATGAATTCTTACAAAAATTTTACACTCTGCTTAAGAAGTCTTTGCTAAAGTTTAACTACCCTTCTAATAGCAGCCTCTTCTTTCAGTCTTCTTGGAATAAAATTGAGAATGCACAATTGGTCATTGCTAGTAGCACGTGACTTTAGACTGCAACCTCCTAGATGCAGAAGTTCGTCGGAAAGGTGAACACTGAGGCTGAACACTCAGGCACTACTGTGAAAAAAAGCTTCTCTAATGACAAAAATTTTTGCTTAAGGAGCAGAATTTCCTTAGTTCTATTTAAGGATGCCATCTCTCTCTCGTTAAAAAAAAAAACAACAGCAACAAAAACCTCTCAAAGTGCAAGAATGGCATACAGGCCTGTGATTGCACTTGGACAGCTAACAAATCAAGAAAATCTCTTTTAGTCCTTCTCTCTAGATTTACTGCAGTTCAGGATTTTTTGGATGAGCTTCCTGGAATGAGAGCATTGAAAGGACTGGGGCCCACCTATCTTTGCTCCTCAGTTGGCAAAAATAAGCTTGCTTCCACCAACTTAAAAAATTATACCAATAGAAAGGAAAATCTATAGGGTTCAGAGCATCACAGAACACTTAACACATCTGGTCACCATCACACAAAATAAACACTCCTGGGTATTAAATAATTGAGAATTCCTAGAAGAACAAACTTGACAAACAACTTTCTTCGAACAAATGGACAAGAACCAGAAAATCTGACAAACCTGGGCCTCACTCTGAGAGGTCATCTCTAAAAATATATATATATTTATATATATATACACACACACACACATATATAGTCTGTACATCTGTACATTCTCATAGAAGCAGCTTGCCAACAACTCACCTATGACCTTCACATCATTGACTGCCCATCAAGTCTACAAGAAACAAACCTAGGAGAAATGTAAAAACCACTACCTAAAGTTAAAATACATTCCTATGCAAATAAAACAGCATCTATTTTTAAGTTTGCATTTTTTTTTTTAAAATGCATCATAAGTGCTAAACCCTCTAGAGCAAGTTAAATCATAATGACAACAGATTTTCTTTTCTTAGATCTTTAGAAATAAGTTATGGACCTTCACACATCCACAAGCCACAGCTGAAAACTACTGCTCACAGAACAATGACAAATCATAAAGGTAAATCTTCTATCACAAAGACTTGGGATTCACAACAGGAACGCAAAAAAAATGTTATCCAACAGGTTGGACTGAACCCACACTGAAAGAAATGTTTCTTTCTCTTGCCAGAGAAAGAACACAAACACACATCTAAAACAGTCCTCAAAGCAAAGTTTTTAACCTGCCCTCCACTATCTACTTCCAGAGTACGAGCGCCGAGAGATGCTGACAAAGAACAGTGACCTGAATCTACAGGAAATCCCTCTAATCATTTAAAGATTCCATCTCTCTGGTGTGTTGACCTTTGTGGCCGTTTGATTTGAAATAACCAAAAGGCCTGAAAACTTTCAAATAATCTACAGATACCTTCAGGTTGGCAATAGGGACCAGGTATTTTGATGCCCTGGTAAAAACAGGACTGGAAGTCTGAGTTGGAATACACTTTGTGATCTAGGAAAAGTCTTCTAGCATCTCTTTTTGCCCTAATGTTAGTGATGAGCTAACAATAAAGGCTGCATTATTCTGTTAATTCCTATAATTGTGGAGAGGAATAAAAAAGCAAGACGGAAAAAGTGGTAAAACTGCAAAATTATAGCTCAAAGTTGATGACAGAAAGAAGAGATTTCTGGCATCAGCAAACTGGTAGCCTGGGCCAAGCAACTCTAGGTATTTATTTTAAGGAAGTATTAAGTGAATCTTTGCTGCATAAAGATAAGTCTAAGAAAGCTTAGAGGGGAGCATTTTTACTGTAAGATGTTCTTTAAGATATTCTGAGATAATCGTCAATGATACCAAATACATGAAAAGCGAGATATTTGGGTATATTCTCAAATCGCTTTTAAAAGAACTGATTTAAAACTGTGGGAATTATAACAAGTAAACCACACTGTAGAACCCTCAAGGAGCATGGCACCAATTACCAAAGGCCTGTTTTTGAAACAAGCAGCAAAACAACCTGTAGCAAAAGCAGCTGCAGGAACTGGGTAAAAAGACTCTACTGCATGACTCTTCTGCCCTTTTAAGGTGCTAGACTCCTGAAAATAGTCCTGAACATATTTCAAGCAGGGGGGCATCATTCTAAACTCATGCTTCCTAAAAACTACACCTTTTTGCTCACCTTCTATCAAACAGCACAATATTTATCTTGCCCTCTACTGCTGAGCAGGCAACGTCTTCAGTAACTTCGAACTCAGTTGGGCTTTCTAACCTGTCATCTCTCTGAATTATACTTTTCTTCAGACCAAAAAGAGAGAGAAGAAGCAGCATTACTATGACATAATACAAACACATTTCACTATACAGCACACACTTGAGCTTCAACATACATACTGGGGTACTAGTGAGACATAAGGCTGAAAAGTAGGAGCTCATAATTCTTCATTAATTTTCCATTCCAAACATATATATTTAGGTAGTATTCTTTGAGATAATTCAGAATACAGTTTTCTTGGATCAAAAAAGCCAGTATACCTACTCCATTTGTCACACAGATTTAAAATCTGGGAATTTTATTATATGAAAATTTTGGAAACAGCCAAGGATCATCTGCATAGTTTTCCATAAAACAAGCTGAATATTTTAATCAGCTCTACTGAGAAGTTCTAGGACTTCCAAGCAGGAAGCAGGAAAGAGAAGAGTGACTAAACCTTAAGAAAGAAAAACACAACTATTCCCGTTTTTTTTTTTTTTTTTTACAACCCACAGCGACTGAGGGTTCGACTAGTCTTCAACCAGTCAAATTACTCATGGCTCACGCCAGTGTAACTGCACATAACATACTGGCCTTATTTGCTGAACTTCAAAAGCAGAGGAAGGCTATAACACAGTCACCCACATTTTGTTGTTGTGCAACTTCCTCTAGACACTGCTTTACAGAAAACAGGACAAAACAGTTTTTGGTTAGAATTTAGGACTGGTTTGGGATGACATAATTGGGTGTATTGTCTTTGTATAAGGTTTTCCTTTACTTCAATGTTTTAAGAAGTTACCAAGTCATAAAATTAATACATACAGATTAAATACACACATATATTTACTCTGTAGATTATTTAGAGCGAAGAATGTCTTTTGACTGTACAAGAATGCCCAGATTTCACTACTAGATCTGCTATGCACCATGGTAATGCAAACAGATGTGAAGACCTCTCCTATACTTTCTTGTTGCTTTGACATAAGAAGGCTTTTTCCCCAATTTTTGCCATGCACGGAGAGGGCAGAATCAGAATTTCCAACCCAGAAGTTCTCAGTCCCAAGGCAAAACAGCTGAATCAATGGTTTTAAGCAAATCAAGAGAGAGCATTTAGGACCTAGGAATACTTCTTTCCTTACATTTAATAGAAAGAGACCAACAAGACTGAAGTTGTTAGAAGTCTTCCATAGGATTCTTTGGTTCAGCCATGGGAGAATCCATCACCTCAATAAGAGAAGCAATGTGCTTGTTCAAAAGAGCCCCTTTTCTGTCTAGTATAGGGAACAATATACGTGGATATTTTTTGAGGCCTCCAGAGTTATTTCATGCTTGTTTCCAACTTACTGGGTTATTCAAGAGACACACACTGCAATCAACCCCTCATTTTACTACTTCAAACATCTAAATACCTTTAAAGTAATTTTCTGCTGCAAAAGGCCTAGCAGCAAATATTGTCTGAAAAGGCAGAAATGCATACCAATTTTCCCTAGATCAATCTTACAAATAGCAATAACATTAATACAGTTTTACTAGACTGTTGTAGTACTTGCAACTACGCCACTTTCCAAAATAAAATAAAAAGGCAGCACAGGATGCAAAAGAATACAGTCTACAAACAAGAAAGAAGATGGACGTACCATAGAAGCAAAGCATTGAGTATAATGAAGAGTAAAGTCTGGCTTTCTACTTCAAGCACTTTTCCTGCTACTGTTCAATGGTTTTTACTTCCTCTCATACAAGTTCAAATTTTAAGATCTATCCAGTCCAAAATTAATGAAGGAGTAGCTGAACTGTTTGCCTTTGTGGTTAACACCTCAATGTAACTGCTCATTAAAACATGCAAACATTTACACCCACAATAATCCCATGACAACAGTAAGATTAGCTTTACCTAAGTAAGCACTCCCAGATCTGGATCACCAGAAGCCTCCTTTTTGGCATGACTGATACCAATTCTCAGAGGACATCAGAGAGAGAAAATGTCTTTAGATCTAACTTGGAAAAAATAGTCCACATACGTACAGGTAGTAGCTTGGAAGAAACATCAGGAACAGTTATGCATGAAGCAGATTAGGGCCAAGAAGTTGTCATGATATGTAAAACAAAGGGATAACTCACGGACAAAGCAGGATATTAAAGTGATGAGAAAAAGAACTTCAGACAAGGAAAAAGGCCAATACTATCTCAATGACAGGCCTATGATGTTTTCTGCTATAGTATTTTGAATTGAAGGGATAGAAAGCAGCAGGGAGATACACAAAACCAGCAAAGAAACACTTTCTGCTCTTAGAAGTGGGCATCTGTGGAGTTAGTATGCTCTTTAAGATATTATGTAAGGGACAATAACATACATAGGACTTAAAAGCAACAGACATTTTAAGTTCCAATGCAGTTTTCTGTATTTAAAGCTGAAAAAAACTCTTAAAAGATTTATGATAAATTTATACATACAAGTTTTCTCTTCTACCATAACCACCTTCCAACACCAGAACGGTATGTACCTTGCTTTATTTAATCATCATAGCAGTATCAAAATTAATTTCTCCTTCGGAAGACTAGGAAAAACATTTACTTCTTTATTTCATTCTTTATTTTAAATTTTGCTGAAGTTATGAAATCTCAAAAATAACTACACTACTTCAACTTCAAAATAGCCTGACCAAAGGTATACATCTTAGCAACTGAGCATTTACAAGTGTAAGAAATGCTGATTTGAGATCAAATGAGGTAACACCAAAGCTACCAGGATATTGCCAGAAGCGTTCTAATGACTAAAAAGAACTTAAGTTGTAAAAATATTTCCACAAAGATTTCAGTTAAATACTTCTGGTTAGAACACTATGACTCTAGAATTGCCTGTATTATGAAGTATAGTAAATCTTTCATAAGTAAACTAACAACAATAAGATATAAAACTGCAAAGAATGTAAAGCTGCACTTGGGATAAAACTAACAACACTGCACCCAAACACAACCGCCCTAAGTAAAATCTTGGCCCAAATCTTCTGCAGAACTCCCTCCATTTCAGTAGGATAAGCATTTAATTCTATGTATGCATCTAATTATTCATGTTTAAGTTAAAAAAAGGAATAATACACTGTTTGACATTCTGCCAAAGCTGTTTCTCCTATTCTGCTCTCAAAAAAAACCTGCAAGGAATGTTCCCAAGCGATACAGAATCTTTATCTTCCTCTGTATTTTTTTGTATACCACCAAGTGACAGAACTGAGCCATTTATAAAGATTATTCCAGAGAACAAAGCAAATTCAAATGCAAGGCTGTTGGATATACAGGCATTTCCAAAGAAAATTAGTTACATTTCTTGTAAAAAATTTTTGTCAACATAAGCAACTTAATTGCTTTAGCTCACTAAATGATATGTTGCAAATATCTGTATGCACATTAATATGCACAATCCTCTACTTATTTAGATATAAAGGAGTACATCAAGGACCTTATCCCTGTTAACTAACCAAAGCTACAAGACAAGCGTACATATCAGGCCCTACAAAAAGGGTGCATTCTTTTCATCATAAAACTTTAAATAAATATTAACATCCTTGTTAAGACATAAACCAGTGTATTGTAAGTATGATATTTGTCTAGATTTTAATCATACACCAACTAGTATCTGTATTTTATTTTTGTCTGGTATACACAATACTCTAAATATACAGCAAGAGCTTCCGAAGCTACCAGGAAATTACACCAGACAATTTTTTGCTCAAGGGCTTATTTAAGAAAAACAAAAACACAACACACAAGAACTAGAGCAAATTTCTCCCTACAGCTTAAAGTAAGATAAATTTCTGAAATAAACTATCCCCAGTAGGCTTTATCCCCTATCACTATAAAAAAAGGAAACAAATTTTCAAATTAATATTTCCAAATGTACAACAAAGATCCAAAGACTCACCGAATAGCCATGAATATAATACAAACTACTTGAGTTCATTCCTTGCTATTTCCTAACCCAAAAATACAACTTATTTAAGTCAATTTTTGCTTCTTCCTCAGAGAAAGCCTTATGGAAAACCAGGTCAATAGAGTTGGGTTCAGCACTAGCCTCGCTTCAGTGCAATGCCTTAATCACTAATGAGCTCAAAGCAATGAAGGGGGGAGCATTTTGTAAATACTGCTTAGTAACAACTGCTTAAGAGGCATGCAAATTCATGCTATGCCTCCTTGGAAGAACTTAAGGCAGAAAGACAGAATTCTTTAAAACAAAACAAAAAACAACAACAAAAGAAAAAGACTCCCACACAGCTATTTCCAAACAATCTCTGACCACTGAGGTCATGTGCTTCTGCACACTGCTCATGAGCTCTTTTCTGCTTGAAAAAAGTCTTGATTCCTAAGTAATTATTACACGGGGGAAAAGTGGTACAGTAGGAAAGATAAGGAATGCAACAAAAGGGTATTTAGAAGGAAAAAAAAAAAAAAGAGGAGGAACCAGAAATAAGAGGAACATCCGACAAGAAGCTAAGAGCCCCTTCCTAAGGGAAGAAACAAATGAGGAAAATCTAGAAGCAAGTTTCTCAATTTTAGTGTAGGATTAAGAGATACATGACTCACCAACCAATTTGGCAGTTAACTATATTAATTTTTTAAAAGAAAAATAAGAGTACAAGTATGCACTGCAAAGGTTCATTATGTGTAGATCCCCAAACTAGCTATGGAACCAGAAGCAACATAGCCATACCAGTGAAGGATGCAAGTTAATTAGCCCAGGTAAAATAATTTTAGCCAATCCAAAACTTTGGAATTTACTGCTGTTATACTGCAAACAACTACGATAACACAGCTAGGGTAGCTCAATTTGTCTCAGCAACCTGGGCAAACTGACCTTTCTGGCCCAAAAATTAGAGCTCAACAACTTAAATGAACTGCCTTTCTTTGCAATGCAGGGAGCGAGGACAGTGGCAGCACAGAAGTGGAGGCAGATAAAGAGCAAAGTCAGGCAGGCAACCAGAAAGATTATGGCCAGCCATAAATTGAACTGGAAGGCTCACCTAACCCCAATGCTGGGTGCTGCTAAGGGCGGATGATACTTAGGCGAGCCACTCGGTCATCACCCCTGAAGCACTGAAGTACATGAAGCAAAGCGACTACTGTGAAACTTACAGATGTCCTCTTCTGGCTCCACATCACACTTGTAGCATTCCCCATATCATCCTCTGACTCCAAGCTAATGCAGACTTCACCTATTTAATAGTCCTGCATTGTGCTCTGTGGATGTATCTACTCAATTAGAGGTTGCTCAAGGATCTCTACCTTGAAGTCTTCTATGTAGTATATAACTATCCCTACATATAAATAGTCTTAGCTCAGCTATGCCATAGAAGGAGACAGTTTGTCAGTACACTCTTACTTACCTTTCCTGGCAATAAAATAGATAAAATATATACCTAGAAAACTACTACCAAATTTATTTCATTATTTTTGTAGAGTTCTTTGAAACAGCACATAGAATGTGAAAGAAATGCAAAGCACTCTGAAAATAAAATTGCTAAGTCATAGTAAACATACATTTGTATTCTTACTGGAACATTTTCAATGTTAAAACAAGTTATTTTGATTTTATATCTTTCAACTAAGATTACTGTTTATGAAACAGGTATATAGACTCAATAGATCACCTTTGTATGTAAAGAGAGAAGTTTTTTAAATCAGTTTTTACCCCCTGACCCCAGCTACTAATGTAGGGTAAAGATGGGATAAGAAATGGGACACCAAAAGAAATGAGGTACCAGAGCCAAAGAAAGATAATGAAGATAGGGCAGAGAAGTGGATGTACACGCAGAGAAAGATTAGACACCTACTTTCCAGTCTCCAAAGTACTGCAAAAAACACGAGTGAGCCATAGGACAGTTTATTGAACTGAAAACGAATTGAAGGAGACCAGATGAAGGAAAGGGGACATGAATGGTGGAGGATACATAAGCTTAAGGAATTAGAAAAACAGAGACATAAGAAGAGGTCAAACACTTAAAGTATTCCATGTGCAACCCCCACTTTTGTCTCCATTTGCTATCGGAAACCCAAGCACCTCTGAGAAATACAAGTATCACCCTACGTTCACCTCATTAGCCCAATTCAAAATTCACTTCAGGCAGATATTCTCTGATTTTTATAATCGAAGGGTTTGAATTACAACAGTCTTGATCATGGTGCACATTCTATTGAGCCATTCATCAAAAGAATTCACTTTACACAAAAGCTACGTATTATAAATTCAGCTTTCATTAACAAAAACTCTCGGTCCTACAGTTGCAGAATGAATTTTAAGAACAACTCTCTCAAACTATTAGTGGCCTCTACCAGCATCTGCGGGAGCCTGAAAGAGCAAGTCTGAAAAGTGTGAATCAAATCCGTTCATCTCAAAAAAGTGAGAAGGGTACAGCCTTCATAATATTTGACATTTTTCTAAAATATCCTATGCTAGTATTCTCAATGCCAAACTCACCAACTTCACTTTCCTCAGTACATTTTTCCATTTTCCTGCCCAGCCAGAACCTGACTGAAGCTGCCTCTTGCTCTTTGGTCTTCTTCACAAGAAGGAGTTAATTGGATTAGAGTGCATGCTCCCTGTAGTCTTTCAGAGCCAGGCAGCTGGCAGAAGCACTAGAGATGGAGTCCAGTTTTCAGGAAAGATATAGACAAGCCAGAAGTATGGGCTGGCAAGCTCAGCTGTTTGGAAAAAAGTGTACAACTGAAGACTAAGAGCTCAGAAAAGGAGTTAATGAAGCAGGCTACACATTCTAGGCACACGCCATCAGAGGGGTGGAAGGAAACCATCAGCTGGTCCACCTGGAAAATTCTGTGGGCATGAAAGGCCCATAGAATGCATGTGGATCCAGTCAGTGGAAAACAGTGGGAAAACAGCAAAAGGGAGAAAAACAGGAAAAAAATAAAACACTTCATCCTTTAAAATAATTTTCAGTGTGTTTCCACACAATAAATAATATAGATAGTACTGATGAATATATTCAGTTAAGACAAAAGTTATGAATGAAACACAGAGATGAAAGCAAACAGGTTCTCAATAAAATGAAATATATTAGTTTCAGAATTTGGTTCTACACATTACCAATTCACCAAATGGTATTTGTCCCATAGTTACTTTGAAACAGATCCATTTCCACAAATACAAAGCACAGTAAAACAAAACTGTTAAAACCACAATACAGTTGTCTTTGTTACGTGATCAAAGATTAATGGTAGTGCTAAATGTAGTAAAAGTCCGAATCTTTTAATTACTTGCAGACGTGTATTTTTATTCACAAAACTAGCAAGTCTCAGTCTGTTGCGGAACCAACAGTTTATACTACCAGACATTTATAAAACTCATGCATTTCTTACACAATCCTACTGGAATTCAATTAACAAATATCAGAGAACAGGACTTACCAGAAATGAAAAAAAAAAAACAAAACCCACTTCATATTATTAGAAGCATTCTAATGCAGAGGTATAGTACAGTTATGAAGCATGCCTGGTGTGTTTCCCCATCTCCCTGTCATAACACAACCCTACTGCAGTTATCTGTTGCCTTTTGACTTACTGCACAAGAAGCATGACCCTTTTTCATACCAAAGATGAAGGTTCAGATTTAGAAAAATACACCGGTATCTATCCATAGGTATCAGATACTGACTGATCCTGGTAGAAGGTAGGTAGCTAAGCACTTTTGAAGAACTGGACCTAAATTTAAATAGAAAATGAGACACAATCTCTCTCTCGAGTTAGGAGCTAATATTCTAACAATGGAACTCTCCTTAATTAACAAGGAAAAAGAAAACTGCCTGTGGCATCTCCAGTAAAGGAAAAACTCTTCAGATGTAATTTGGCACTAAATAGAATCCACTTAGTTTCCCTATGTACACAAATATCCAAAAAATCAACAGCAAAAGACACACACAGAACATAACAGATCCGTTTTTCTTTTCTGATAGATTCAGTACTAATAAAGTCAACCCTGATAAAAACCAACTGTCTCAGTACCCACTATCCTACAACTATTCCAACACAGACATCTGTTTCCTCTGTCTGAATCGTTACAATTGTTGAAAATAAATTTGGTCTAGACAAGCACAAGAAGTAAATGACATACTAACAAACTCTCACTTGTAGCTAATGTAGGATATGATTAACTCTCTTTTTTAACTTAACAAAAAATTTCTATAGGTAACAAAACCTCACATTAGACTGTAAAACAGTTTGCAGACCATGCCTAATCCAATACCTACACTGACTTTTATGGTCACAGCATTTGTTTTTAAAACATTTGGCAAAAACAAAATATGTTTTAAAGTAGAAGGGCAGCTGGATCCCAACAGCTCTAACAGCTTCTGCTTGTTCATACTTTCAACTCCCTTAAAAAGCATCTAACGTTGCAACGATTTTCCAACTCTAGAAACCAAACTACATCCAATAATAACACAAAGACAAAGTTCTTAGCTGACAGGTACTCACTAGCTGTATTCTCACACTAAAACATTAACAACCTCAGATATCTCAATACTACTGTAAATAATAAGTACCTTGTAACAAACTCATTTAAAAAGCAATTTTTACTGGTGCTTTTCACATGTATGTACAAATGGCATTCTTCATGACTTCTGCAAGAACAGTACTTCATTTCTTTACAGCTCCTAAGAGTGCCATAGCTCATAACGATGGATTCCTAATACTAATGTGAAGTCACTGACAACTTCAGGGAAAAAAAAAAGTTTTGCTTCTCAAATCGTGATACAAATTTTTCTGTCACATTTCCTCAACACATGGTAGTTAAGACTGTCTGAAAGAAAGAGAAATACTAGTAAAATAGAAAACACAAAGAGTAAATGATATTGATGCTTTAAATTACAGCTTTTAAATGTTTTGGAAAACGAGATGAGATGTTTAATAGATGGATATTCAAAGTGAATAGGTCTAGATCCTAGAAGTTAACAAAGGTTCCCACAGCGACTTCGCCAGAAACATAATCAGTCTTCAAAATGCAAAACATTTTTCCTCTTTCAATCTTGGCAAAAAAAAAAAAAAAAAAAAAAAACCCACCAACACCACTTCCCCCAAATGAGAAAGCTGTCCTGGAAACTTCTTCAATTCTAATCAATCAAACACATTTCAGACACCCAAAAGTGTATTAAAAAAAAAAAAAAAAGAACCACACACACCACCTTCCAGTGTGGTTACGTATTTGTAAAATAAATTTTATTTTTATGTCAGTATTTTACATACATCTCTAACTTAAAGCAGTTTCGAATTGACCTGACTTCCAAACTCTTAAATTTACATCTTCAACATGTATTTTATTTTATATGTACGAACACAACTCTTCCTAAATAAACTGTAGTCATCAGGGTATGGGGTCAAAGATGCACACACAAAGTTAAAGCCAAATTCAAATCACAGTGCTTGAAGCAGGGGAATATTTCCTCACTGCGGCTTTCCATTTTACTTACATTTTCAAAGGCAGCAGGCTTCCCATATATGTGCTGATCAGGTTAGACTCTTTCTGAATATTACAAAAGCTAGCTGAGAAAGTTTAATTTCAAGATTATATTCTTCAAAATCACCTTGTTCCAATTTTAAATTAGCCTTCAGATTCCAGCTATCCAGTGTTCTAACTGAATAAAAGTTCTATACATTATATGTATAATCATATTTGACAAATTACTTAATTTATACATAACCCAAGTAAAGAAATTTAAGTTGTACAATAAAAATAGTGTTTCAGTGAATGCATCACTTACTTACAATTCTTTTTATATAAATATGCCAGAAATACACTCAAGTTCAAGATTTTTTTCAAAAAGTTCAACTCTACCAAATTTTTCATATTTCTCAATATAACAGGAATGAGTACTTAGAATTTATGTACACAGAAGTTGGTGACAAGATCCTGGTTTCAAAAGGATGAGAATTCAGTCTTAAATGTGGTACTAATCTTTTACGTAGATTAGTTAAACATGTCGAATGCCAAAAGCAAAGAACTTTGAAGTACTTAATATGAGTAAAAACTATAAACAGAGTACAAGGATGCCCATCACTGAGCAGTGTAACAGCTGTCATTACAAGCTGCTCACACATTGGTGTATTTATTGAGCCATTCATAAGCCTACACTTACTCATACCTATGCAAACAAAAGATGTACTTCTCTATATAGATCTAAAATATTGAAAAAAATTGAGACCCTTTTTTCCCCACTAGTGGCATTTTTATGATTACAGTAGGCACTATACACTAGGCACTTGACAGAAGTGTTACTCTCTAGCATTACAGTAGTAGGCAACATTCCAGTCAAAACCATGATAAAAAAAACAAAAAAACCAACAACACAGTTGACTATTTCTGTGACTGGAACTTTCTGATCTGTGTGTCTTATAAGTTATAAGCTATATATTTTATCTGTAAAATTTACATCAATAGAATTATATAGAAAGCTTTCTACCAATCATAGCTTTCAATAAACACTTTATTAAGACCTGTAAAAACGTTTCTTCTTTGGTTTGCATCCAAAAAACATTCTATGCTATCAAATAACATTTCAGCTTTACTACACAACTTTTACCTACTCAAATTTGAAACTGCAAAAAATAATGCAGAAATAAATACAGAACAGCCCATTTGGTTAGTAGACAACATTATGTGACTCATATACTATCCTTAAGTTGTATACCGTATGAACTAAGAAATGCATTAGAATCGTATTAACCAAACAAATTGTTCAGAAATTTGGTTTATGACTGTGACTTACAGTAGAATGAACCTTTATGCTTCTGAATGAAAATCCAGGAAACTGTATTTACAGTGATTCATGTGCAATTTTCCAGTGAGTTCTAGATATGATTCTCCCTGTATTACACTATACATCTTGCAAATACATCACTGACATTACAAATACTGTGCTGTGAACAAATACGAGTATCTGGCATGCTTTAGGCCACATGACTACTTCAAGTGTAAAAGAAAGACGACATGTTTACTAATGTTGCTATTGAAGGAAAGAAGAGCTTTCATGAGAAAGCAAAGCATACAAGAGAAGACAACAGCAATAAACAAACCCAAAGCACAACTTCAGAACACTTACATTTGAAGCATGACTTCGTTCAGAAACACACCATCCACTAGTGCCACATATTCTTCCAGGTTGGTCCCATTTCCTCCAGCTAACGGTCCAAATGTCTTAACCTAAAATATAATCATCACCACTGTGACACTAACTCCACCTTATTCTCTGCAGCAAAGCATTTATCCTTAAACAATAAGCAAGTAAATGAATAAAGAAAAATGAATGCTTACCCAGGTGACAAGAGGGCTAGACATAAACTGCTCCAAAAGGGGTGTGAATATTTCATTCTCCATTTTACAAAAAAAAGGTTAACATCAATGTAGCTCCTCTGATGCAAAAAATATGAGAAGTCCTTCACTGTAGCAAGTCTCTAAAACACTCAAAGGGTTTAGATGGAGCAAGCGAACCCCATTTTTACAAAGCAATGCAACAGCAACAAAAAAGTGAGTGGCAACTAGGCTCTATCTTCCTCTTTCAAAAAAAAAAAAAAAAAGCATTTGAAAGTCCATCTACGTGTATTTCAGCCTTTCCATTGATGTCTCTCCCTTCCTACATGCTGAAGGGGTAGAAGGAAGAAAAGAGGGAGGCTGCCTAGCTACTAGGATTCTACATCAGACAAAAAAGAAAGGAAGGAAAAAATCTGCTTCAGCAGCGGTAGCTCCTCAGAAAGGAATGAGAAAATCCAGTAAAACTCTGCAAGCTCATCCTGCTCCGTCCCCACAAAAAAAAAAAAAAGGGAAGAAAACAGACGAGGTGAAGCAAAGCAGGGGGGCATGCACCCCCACCCCCACGCAGAGCTAAGCCCCCCAGGCTTCCTCTGCACACAAGACAATTCCCCCCCACAATGGCACAGGGGGAACCAGCACCCAGCAGGAATGAGAGGCTATTTTACATTAGTTCCCTTTTCTAACCCCTTCCCTTTTCCACCAAACTACGACGCAGCCCAGGGACAGGACCGGCACACGCCGCCTCGCCCTTTCCCCCGGCCCCTCTCGTCACAGCTTTCTCTACCGCCCCCGGCCGCCCCGCCGGGCTCCCCCGGCGCCCTCCCCCCCGCCAGCCCCCCGGCGCCCTGCCGGCTCCCTCGCCGCTGCCCTCCCCCCTCACGCCTTGCCCAGCCGCCCTGCTGCCCGCCCCGGCCTCAGGCTCCCGCGGCCCCGGGGCACCAGCTCCCCTTCCACCCCCCTGCCAGATAACGGCCACCTCGCCTCAGCCAGCCCGGCCGCGCCGCCGCCTCCCTTCCCCACGGGCGGCTCCAGCCTATGGATCCCTCCGCTCGCGCCGCCTGAGGAGAAGGTTATCCCTCCGCCAGCTCGGGTCCCTTCCTCCTCTCCCCCCCCCGCCCCAACGGCCGCTCGTGGATGGCGGCGCAATTAAAACGGGGCGGGGCGGCGGGGAACCGCTGCAGGACTCGTGCCCGGCGCGCACGAGCGCGGCGCGCGCACCGCCGCTGCGGCGCTGGCGGCGGCGCGCGAGCCCAACGGCTGCGCCGCGCTGCGCCGCGTGAGGGGGTGGCGGAGGCGGCGGAGGCGGAGGCGGGCGGGGGGCTGCTGCCCCGCGGCTGGAGGGGAAGCGGCGGGGGCCCGGCACCCGCAGGGGCTGCCCCGGGGGGGGCGGAAGACTCCCCCAGCTCTTTGACTCCGTTTGGGGAGAGCGAGGGAAAGCTCGTCGGTGAAAGAAAGAAAGAAAGAAAAGAAAGAAAGAAGAGGGGGGTGGGGAAGGGGAGTCGCTGACGCCCTTGAAGAAGAAGATGGGGGATTCATCGCTCCCGACGTTGAGAGCAGCGATCCGCACCCCTGACCGGGCTCCTCGGGGAAGGGGGGGGGGAGGAGGTTTTCCTGCTAAGGAGATGAAATCCAGGCACACCCACATTAACACAAAATCCAGCTTTCTGGAGCGATTTAGCAGGGAAGGGGGAGCGCAAGGAGGGGGGCGACCTGGTTACAGAAAAGCAAATGATGACAAGCAATTTGCTTGCCTAAGCCATTGTCCTTAAGCTATCTCTTGCCACTTGTGCATTTCAAATCTCAAGTACCGCATTAACATATGGGTTGGTATCTGCTTAATAGATTATGTAGTCGATTCACAAAGCATTTTACAAAAATCTCAAACTAAAACCACTTTCTCTTCCATGTAATATAAATTAAATTGCAGCAGCATTTTTCAAAATACTTTTACATACACACACAAAGGCACAAAAACAATGCACTAAAGTGACTGAAATTAAATGTTTGGAAAAAAAAATCCAAGTAGAGTAGAAGCTAAACAGATTAGGTTTCCTAACCCAAATGTCTGGATGTGGTATTAAAAAAAAAATCCCCATCAGTGACCTTTTTCCATATATGTGAAACTGAAGAGAACGTTTAAGAGTAGAAAAAAATGTTATTGAACTTGAAATATTACTATGTAATTTATTTTATGGAATTAAAAAGGTGCAGTTAAGTGGCTTTGTTTTGATTCTTGCAATGAGATTTCTTTTTCAATAAAATCAAGTCTTCTTTTTCCCCAAATCAGATCTTTGGTGTGAACTCATGACTAGCCTTCCTGTGAAACAAGAGAAATAACGGAAAGCAAGGGAAAAACTACAGTCTTAGATGAAAATAGGAGTCTGGTGATACATCGGTGAAATAACTGCCAATAAACTACTAGCCCTTAAAGACAACTACTAAAGCATTTTTGTAAAAGCCTGAATAACCAACCACGAAGCTCCCTGGATCTGGCAATAGTATATAGTACACAATTGTGCATGCAATACTATGGAACTTCCCTGGCTCATCAGTTTTTCTTGCAGGCACTAATTAGACAACAATGACTTTGGCATAAAGCATTTTTTGAGAATTAAAGACTGGCTAGTAGGAGTTGATAGCCCAAATATTAGTCATGTGTTAATAACAGCAGCTGCCTCATCAATTCCTGAAAAATATTTTATGCTGAGTTTGTATAATTTTTTAGATTAAATTCTGATTAAACAGTTCTAAATATTTTCGGTTTTAGGCAGCTTGTTATATAACACATAATTCACTTTGCACACATTCTCAGTATTGCTATTGCTCACTGTTCCTGCAGTCAGACTACTGTATTTTAGATAAATATTGCATAATGTCTTCTTTATGAAACATATTGTAAACTGGCCTATCCCAATAGATGATTCCTTATAAAAGGTGGAGATGAACACAAGAGGAAACTTAAAATTTTGGAAAAGGTACCCAGAAACAGTCATGTTTCATTTACAATTTTTTTTTAAGACTTGCAGCCCTAAAAACTTGTCAAGAAGCTTTATAGTTTCTGTAAGTTGCATCTTGTCAAACTGTAAGAGAATTTAACTCATTTTCAGTGAGGTAAACCCTCACATCAATTCAGAATGAATTGCTGACAGGGTAGCTATTTGCCATGTTGTAATAGCTCCAAAAAAGTGGGCAAGCTAGAGGTTGTTCAATTGGCTTTATTGTTCCTCACATCAGGACCTTCATGCAGGCCTCCAGGGCAGCCTGTTAGATACCAGTGCATTGCTGGTACCTACTGATGTAGCCTGCCCTAGCGAATCCCTGCTCTCCTTGAGCTCAGCTGCAGAGCCAGGCAAGATGATTATTTAAAATGTAGCCAGGCTTATGGGGGTGAGATGTTTAGTTTTGATTACTGAACCCTCTTTTGAAAGACCTTGCTTGAAATTAATTAAGAGGGAGAAAACTTGAGGTGTTTTTCTAATCCCAAACTGAAGACTTCCATTTTTAGCCTAGCTGTCAGGAGTCTTCAGGAGTATTAGTCTAGAAAATATTTAGAATGCTTTAGTAGAACTGATGTGATAGTTGGATGGATTCCTTCACTTTGAAGCAACAGAATATAGAAACATTAGGTTATCTGTAATGAACTTTGAAATAGTTTTAACTATTCCAGGGATGCATACTCAGGAATATTTTGGAACTGTATAAAAATTACACTTTTTATAATTTGTCTAAATGCAGAGAAGACAATCTTGTTCTTTCACATTTCCATTCTCTGCAACAGAGCTAGCAGTATTTAATACAGTGTGTGGCCTACTGTTTCTGAAAGCACCGTTTTAGAGATTCACTTTGTTACTTGAACTGTAGTGTTTGCCCTTCTACAGGTAAAGTATCCCTATTTCTATTGCAATTTCAGTGTCTTCTGTAAAGAAAAAAATCTGTGCCTAGACCCCAGATCCACAAATGACAGAATTATTTTGTGACTTTTTTTGCTTGTTTTCCTCATAGCATAATTTCCTAGGCCTGTGGTTGCAAAGTAAAAGTTGAAAACATAACTGGAACATAAATAGTGATGCCTTAAGTCTGCAGACAGCATGAAAGCATAGCTATGAAAGCATAGCTATGTGTACAGCCCCATTCACCTTGTCAGAAGACTTCTGGACAACCTTGCCCATTCTAAGCCAAAGGAAGGGACTGGTTTTGGAGAAGAATACGAACATAACCTACCCATCTTTAGCTGTTATAAAAGACTTTTTTTCTTTGCAGATGGAGTAGAAGAGAGAAGGGGTGTCAGCTGTTGCTGCTATTCTCCCCTACTGGTCTGTACTGATGGGTTGCTAGGCCATTTCCTTGGCGTTCTGAAAGTTCAGGATAGGGCCCCCTCTACAAACAGGATCCAAGTGTGGGTTGGAGCTTCATATAAGCAGCGTTATAAAAGTGCAGTCAAAACTCCAGAATTTTCTAAATATGGGCTGACTTTTCAAGGAAGTGGCCTGTGTAAACTGCAAGCCAATGCGAAGGACAGTCACCTTGCTTGTCCTGTGCTTGTACTCAGAGAAATCTATTTGCCCATCAAACCAAGGTGATAGGAATAGATAGGACAATACAGGGAAGAGTAATGGCACTGAGGGGCTGAGTTTCTAAGTATGGCTAGGACTTCCCAAAGGTCCCAGAAAGTAGGTTAGACTAAAAATTACTGCTTGTTCCACAGGAGTCGGAAGTGGAGGAAATCCCTCTATGGCATGTGAATAACGAAGGGGAAATTCCACAACAGTTCTTGGAGATTTCTTCTCTGCTAGTGCCTCTACTCTAACAAGACCAAAATTCCCATCAACTTTAAGGGTGCTTTTTTATCTGAGTAACAACTGTAAATAGCCTCAGAAAGAGTCTTTTAAGTGGAAAATGAAGAATAAGACAGTAGGGACTTGGGCAGAGTGACAGTTGTCCATTTAAGATTTTTATGGATCCTTGTCATTTTACAACTTACATCAAATTATACCCAGTACTGAGAAATAAGCACAGAGAGGGCAGACAGGGAACACATTCTGTATGGCTATCTGATCAAAACACTTCTCTACATCAGTCTCAGTACAGATGCATCAGTTACCTATCAGGTAGAATACCAGTTGCAAAACAAACATTTTAAAGTTTCCAGCCATGCCTAACTAACCCTCTTTTGTCATGTAGATATTAAATCCTTCATTTTCAATTGAATTGCAATCTACAATTAAAAGCATAATCTAGCAATGTATGCAAATCTTGGAGTGACTTCCAATAATTATTTTTGATATTAAAAAATAAATAATGACTTTGCTTATAGGCTCTAACTTTGAGTACTTAACTATGATTATTAAATACACTGCATTTTAGACACTAACTCAAGAGAAGTCAATGCAGTGCAATGATGGAGGTAGATTTGTAACAATAGGGCCAGATTCTAATTCTGGCTATATCACTGAATTGCACCTCAGACAACTTATTTTACCCCTTTATGTCTTAGTTTTCTTAACCAAAGAACCGTGTTGTTACCTAACCTGTGAAACAATTGGTGAAACCATGGTATCTAGTATTGCTGTTCATCTGAAGAGTCACTTAAGCTTCTTGTTCCTTTTCAATCAGTTAAACTGGCAGGAAGGATGTTACTGTGGCAAGTCTGCTGATTTGATCAAAAGCAAACAGTGAAGTATCCCTCTTAATTTTTAAATGCAATGATTATTCTTACATATTTCAGTAGGCCTAGACTCCTGAGTGTGAGACAAATACTACCTTACAAAAATTCATTTGAACTTAGTATTATATTAATTCAGATCTTCCTCCTGCTTATCCAATAGAACATTAGTCCGTCTTGTTTCTGACTTTAGTAGATGGTCTTGTAGCTAAACTAACAAATGCCTTTTATTAACTTCTCCTTGTTATTTGCTGTGCACAAAGAAAAGAAACTGTTACTTTAAAATCAAGCCTGAAACATTACAGTGACAACAGCAGCTATCTAGGACAATAGCTTTGGTACTAACTTCTATTGCGGCCAGTGGAGTGAGACAGAGCAAAAGCTCTTGCTGACATGCCTTCTGTCAAACAAGTTTCTGCCAGTATGAGTAGTGTTTTCTACAAAATGGGTCAGAAAGATGAATTATAGGGCATATTATGTGTCTCCTCCAAGAAGGAGCAAAGCGCAACCCAGTCTGCTAATTGTTAGCAATTATAACTAGCTGTGTCTATGCAGATAGGTGGCTTGGAAAGCAAGACACCATAATTATATCAGTAGCACTATATCATCTTGGATTCCTAATGCACAGAAATGCCGTACTGATTTTCTTCTCTACTGTTTCCTGGTATTATTAGAGCACTTTCGCCCTTCAGCTTAACAAAATAGAAGAGGTTTTGTACCCCCTGTGACTTATTTACCTCTTCAAACTCCATTTGCCTCCGCTTCATTCTATTATGACATTAGGTTTACTTTGCTTCATACAGCACTAGGTAACTAGTAATTGCCTCCCTATCCCTACCCTTCGCCTTGGACTCTTGCTGCTGCCTCCTTTCTTTCAGCTACCTTATTGCAGCCTTGATGTCACTGGCTTGAGCAATGCTGGCATGAAACCCATGTTTATCAGCTCAGCAGAGGTTATTAGCCCCCATTTCACACAGAGCTGTGCCTCACCTTTAATGTTAGCATATCTCATTAGAAAGGCATGCCTCACCAGCTGGAGCTAGTGCTTAGGATCTTTCCAAGTTCAGTAAACAGTGAATGGGAAGGAGTACGTTTCTGTGTCTGAGGTTTCGGTTTTTGTACATGGACTTAGTTATGCCCACAAGAGGAATGAAGGATATAAAACACTGTAAGAACAGAATTGTAGCAGAATTCATACTCTGTTCAAACCATCACTGCTCCTTTGAGCGCACTGCCTCAGGATTATCTTCTTTTTTTTTTTCCACATCTGATTTTATGCCTGATTACTTGTGAGATTCTTTGCCTCAAGAAAATAGCTTTTCTCTGTATGAAACACTCAGTAATGAAACAATGAAAAGTTTAAGAAAGCCCTCTTTTGCCTCTGTGAAAAACTTTTGACATGCTTGCAGAGCCAGGAAGCCATAAATTATTCTTTAACATCATTAAGAAAGCAGATATTAAAACATTTGAACTAGTTAAGAGGAAAAAAAAACAAAGGTCAAGAAAAAGAAATATTAAGTAAAAAATGTTTATTGCAGTTACTAGATGGCATTCCTCATCAGGCTTCTTACGAGAGTATGGATCATGAGCCACATAAGACTGGAGCAGCCTACTCATTCACACCTCTTTCAGAAGCCTCCTTTGATTGCAGTATGTCCAGATGGTTCAATTCACTATGATATAAATTTACTTGTGAATTCAATTTAATTGAAGATGAACACAAAATGGAAGTTCTTATTTATTTCTGTTCCTCTCTGGAACATACTATGCCACAAAGGTTTGTAAAGGCGCTGCAAATGCCCAGAGCATTGACTCAGAGTAGGTTTAGTGATTCACAGCGAATGTTTTCAGTAGTCACAGTTTACTAACGTCATTAACTGCACAATTATTGGCCCACTCATACCATCTTTACTTGTATTAGGTATACTGACTGAACTAGTGATGTACACTAATAATAGCTGGGTTATTGTCTATATCCTATTAAAATAATTTTGAGAAGAAAGTTCAAAGTTCCTATTACATGTACAGTCATAGTGTGATAGCTACAATTACACTAAATGGAAAAATGATGTTAAATAGAAAAAAATTAAAATACAGTGACCACTATCATAGCTAAGATTCAGGTTTTTAATGTATTTATTTCTCATATTTTCTGTCAGTTTCACCCTGTAAATTTTTTAATCTAAATTTACCAATTTTTTATTCAAATATTTTTCCATGACAGCTAATTTTCTTCTACTAAAACCTACGGTGATACATCCATTCACTTTGTGTAGGATTTCCTGAACCACTGTCATATCAACAGCTGTTTTCTGTATATTTCTTTCCACAGTGTCTAAATATTTTTCCATCTTCCTTGGGTGGATTTTTCTTGCTTACTTTATATATACATATATAAAATACTATCTTTTCTTGTAAGGAGGTTCAAACTGTACTGAAATTCTTTAGAATTTTTACATATTGCTCCGTGACACTTCCACAATTTCTGAGATAGTCTGATTTAAGGGTATAGCATAGTGTGCTAGTGGCTTAAAGACAAACGTATGGTTTGGCAAAAATGTAATTTTTCCTCTGTAATTTCAGGCTCATACTGAGATGCCAGCATTTGTTATGTATTCTAAAACAATTTCACACGCTACTGATTTTATATTGCTTATAATATTCACAAACAATTCTCTGCAATTATTTGGGTTTGATTTTTAAATAATCTGGGTAAGATTAGATTTCCAATTTCAGTGTAGTTTGGTGTTGATTGCAGATTCATAATTCTTGTATCAGCTAGAAAGGATTTTTTTTTTTTGTAAGATTTTATTATTTCCAAATACAAGTAACACAGGAGAAGAAATGTGTCAAATATTAACAATAAGGAAAAGAATACCGCAGCCCTTTTCACAGGGCTTTTCAGAATGTTTTATGCTAATTGTTCTTTAATATTCCTTTCAGCTGCTGTGACCTGGAGGATATTTTTGGTCATATAAATAGTCCACCTTAACAGTCTACCTTAAAAAGATGAGATTATTCAGTTTGTTAAGTCTGTATCTCTGTAAAAGAAAAACACCTTAACAAAGAATGGTTTGTTGCTGACCTGCAGCTGGTTATGGTATTTCATCTGAAAGCCTATTTAAGTTCTTAATGGCAACATTTATTCCCTCTCCCTCAGAGGAGTATTTTACAAACAAGAATAATTAACAAATGAGGATAGCCAATTCTGAGCTATAATTTAGGCTAACGGTCCCCCAAAAGGGGTATTGGCACTAATAATAATCATTATCTCAAGGTATCAAGAGGGCTTCCGACTCTGATGAGATCTCCACTGGAAGGGAGGCTTTGCCCCTACAGTGCCGGCAACAGGACCTGCAGCAGCTGGCAGAAAAGCAGAAGCTGTCGCAGGGGGCACGAGCAAAGTGGAAATAGCATACAAATAACCTCTGTGACTCAGATTAAGTATCAAGGGTTCAGATGCTGATAATCTCATTCATCCATAGCTTCCATTAAAAAAAAAAAAGAAAAGAAAAGACTGTCATGCCTCCAGCTTGTGAGACGACTTCTTACATTTCAGAGCTGGTCCTGCTTCTACAGGGTAGATATACGCTCTGGCAAATGATTTGGATTGACTTGACTTCATAACTGTTCTGCTTTGGGCTCAGATCTTTACTCTGTCAAGTTCTTTCAGTGCTTCTGTTCTCCTTGATGACTGCAGTTAAGTGGAAACAAGCAATGGTGAAGCATTAGTAGTGCTGTAGTTTCCTTTATAGTGGCATGAACTGTGCTTAAGAAATTAGTCAGGCATTTAGGAACTGCTAACTGCTTGTGAAGAATACAAGGCTTGTTTCTTCGAAGGAATTTGTCACTCCAGGGCCCAGCACATAGTTCAGTTTTACCTACTAAATCCTCTTGCAGCAAGACAATAATATAAAAGCAAAAATGAGTTTTTCACATAATGTTCTTTCCTCAGTGACAATTCTTCTGTGGCTGTTTTCTCATGCCACTGTTATGATAGACCATATCATATCATTAATGCAGCATGAAAATAATTAAGCTAAAATAAATAATGTATCATTGCAGGCAACAACTAACTCTTCTTTCTCACACAATTTCCCCCTTACAAAAGCACATCCTAAATCTGCAGAGACTATTAATATAACTAGCTAGGCAAGACCTGATTGATAACAGAATTAGAAGTCTGATATGCAACAATTTTGCCTTTACAGACTAGTCATTGAATTTTAGTAAATTGCTGCTTGAAGTGTTTGTACTCTTGTACAGATACTGATACATACTATGTACAACTATCTATACAGAGTCAGAATGGAATTGTAGGCTGACTCTGGAATCACGAGCTCAGGACCCCCGAGTTGTCAATGCCAAGCTTGAAAATAAATCCTTCTGTTGCCTTCAGCTAGCGGGTTAAAATTCTCAGTTTACTCTATTCAGAAACAGAGTATATATTAGTATAGCAACAGCACATGGGGTTTAATTATTTAGTATTTATATATCTGCTCTTTGAAGAACTAGTAAGTTATCCCAGTGTTTAAAAGCAATAACAATAATAGCTAGAGAAATCCAGCCGTTCTTCAAGAGGTAGCAGGAGACACTTCCTAGCATACAAGTTTACAAACACCTTGCAGGTCGTTTAATTATCACAGGTTTTGGAAACTGAGACACCAACCAGGAAGCTTTACAAGGAGTGTAACATTTTTCTCTGTCACTATGGGTCTGCTCAATTTATGTATCCTACTCTATAACAATAGGAAAACCAAGATGTCACATATAGTGACAGTTGATTTTTCCCCTGCATCAAATTCTAATGTGTTATTTTACACACACAAAAATTTAGTAGCAAAAGAAGGAGAAGAGAAGCAATGAAACAGGAAATTCAAATAAATACTAAATTTCTGAATAAGTAAACCTTCATTCACAGTATAATCCTATTTTTAACTGAAAATTAAAGTTTTGGCTGTTTATACTTCATAACTAGATTCATTTTGTACCAAAATTCTAGAACTGAAGAATCCTTTACCTTCTGTGTGGCTTATTTTAACTTATTTAACTTATTTTAACTGTGATTTGAAAGTCATTCTGAGAGCTCCTGAGCCTTTTTTGTCAATGCACTACAAAGGAAAATCGAGATGAAACTGCACCTCCTCTATACTGTGCTTAAACCAATAGTGCCCCCTTGAGGACATTTTTTTCTTACGTGCATAGCAGTAGACACCTTGATACGGCTGTTTCAACCACAAGTCAAACCAAATATATTACTTCTATCTACAAATAAGGCCCCCACTCAGAAAGCTGCACACATTTACCAAGTTTCTACAGATCTTCTATTGGGCTAATGTGCATAAAAACAAGCCTTGCTCTTTCAAAACCTGTCGACAGTTTTGGCTGCATCCAAAAATGCATGACAAGAATTATGTCCAACTGTAGGCAAGTTCTATAGTTTTATATTGAAAATGAGACTCAGAGGAACAGTAAGGTAGACAAGGCTCTCGGAGTCAAATCTTGAGAGCATGCTGCAATCGCAACATCTTCAGAGCATGCCTTCACAGATCCTGCGTGCCTTCTACTTTGGCCTGCTAGTACTGACAAAAGGCTAATTTGACTCTCAGGATGTATGTGCCTGCAGTCCCCAAGCGTGTGTGCAGCTCATGAAGGCCTGCTCAAACTAGAATCCAATGAGCCAGTTAAACTATTAGCAACATAGCTGTAGTGATGCTGGATTCATCTGCTGGGTATTTGCTTGAGAGTCTCTACTAGGTTTGTACAGCCTACACTACTATAGAGAATTTTCTACTAGCATCTGAACTCACTACTGGGGTAGGTTTAGATAGATAGGTTTATCATTTAAACCTATCATCTCAGCACATCTGCTAGTACATCTGCTAGTACATCTCTAGAACATGAGATAGGTAGATAGGTTTATCATTTAAACCTATCTGATTACACCTACACAAGCTATAGTCATATTGCCAAGTAACTATGTAGGGATACCATAAGAATACGGAAAACAATCATATAAAACAATAATTTTTTCACATGCAACATATTTGCCATGCTGTGAAACATGAGACCTTAAAATAGAAAAACTACTTCTAAAGCACTTTTCAGAACTAAATAGCACCCTAAACTGTCAGCCTCCCAAAAGCAATGTTTTCTTTAAAATGGTATGTGGTGGGGGAAGCATCTGACAAATATTGAACAAAAATGATGCTGTTTTGAAATAAAGACCAATATAAAATGCTTTGCTTCCAAACAATGAGAACAGGAAAAAAATTCAAACATCTGGGTAGGTAAGAAGGAGGGCAAAAATAAGCAAGCAAGATGTATTATGACACACCACATTATCAGAAGGAAAGCAAAAAGCATGCTACAACCAAAGTTTAGTGATATAGAAAGAATACAAGAGGAATAGTTTTTGCATATGAGAAATTCTGAAAATGTCATATGTATAAAATTTAGTAAGAGAGCTGCTAATTTTAAAATCAAGAGGAGCTGCTGTTACAGGGTGTGCCTACATAGAGGAATGGAACAAATTAATTGTACTAAGTTCAATTACTACTTATTAAAATGATCTGCATCCACATGACGCAAATCTTTGTACTAACTGGCAAGATATTGCACATATGCTTTCGTTAGAAAGTAGTTATTTGATTGCATAGTAAGTTGGTACTAACTCTTTCATGTTGATGCCTCAGAGCTATACATTATTTTGCAGTCCTCCAGGCGCCTTCCCTTACAGCTTTACCTTCTCACAAGGCCCTCTAGTTTGCTTATGTGATCTAGTGTCATGACAGTTAGAACTCCACCATCTTTTGTACTTAAGAGACTCACATTAGATTCAGATCTCAAAGAGCCAGGTATGCAAGCGCCTGGCTGAACCTGAAGGACAAGCACCATGCTGAAGGAGATAACTAATCTTTCAGCTCTTTGATCAATCAGCTACCAATTCCTGTACACCCCCAAACATCCAGTCCTGCAATAGAGACCTTGGCTTATCAGCATTTGACTTTTGACTCACCATACCTGCCACTACTGTATGTCATTAATGTTACACTTCGTGATACAGGTTCAGTATAATTTTTTTTTAAAGATGTGTATCAGATATTAGCATATTGGGTAGATTAGAGTTAATGAGATTTTTCTCCCCCAGTCAGGCACACTTAAGTGGTGACTACAAAGGAATCTGTTTAAGAATCAGTCTTGCTATGCATATCTAAGTCATCTGTTCCTAGCCAACCAAAACATCACTTAGCCTGTCACAGACTACCAGTTTATTTTTCCAAGCTCCCTGTCCTGATTTGTTAGCACCAGACCTACCCACTCGTGTATTCAGTGGTGACTGCATTGATGCTTTCGTACAAAAAACATCACTAGAGTCTTTGGAATTAAATAGTACCTTTTGCTCAACAACTTACTTGTCCACTGTCCCACCCTTTTATGTTTATTCGGCTTCCTAGTCTGCCATTTTAGAGGTACTCCTCTTTCCCATCCATGATCCCCTCTGGGGCACTGGATTTACCAATGAAAATTCTGCCACAGAAAGTGTTCACAGAGTACATGGCAAGGAACTAACCATTTTGTGAAGGTCAGTTGGAATCACTCTGTCATATTATAGATTCGTATACAGCACAGAACACCACATGAGGCCTTTTGGAGGCATTTTCCAAGTAAAAAGTATTGCATTTCATCTGTGCAAAAGCTTTCAAGACATATTTTTCTCATAGAAAATTATTCTGGCACAAAAATGCATACAAAGAGCACAGAGCCAATATTATTAATACCAAACATGTTAAACTGTATTTATTTCACTGAAAACCATGTGTTTTTTTGCAGGGGATATAAATTGCATTTTAAGTACAGGAAGTGCTCTATTACTACTCTGGCATTACAATGCAGAGTTGCTTTGTTGTTTGCTCTAGAATAGGTAGCTAAACCCTTCCAGTCAATAAGGAGTCAGGAAGGAGTCTTCTGATCTATAGCAGCAAAGTAGAGCTTGCTGGTCTTTTGTCAGCTTTCCCTAACAAGCACTTTTTCCTACTTTATCACACTGAACACATATCACCAGTGTTAAGACTCCCAGCAGAGTATCAAATGCGATTTCTAACATCCCCCCAGCCCTTGTCCTCCATCCAGCTCTCTTCATGACCTAAAGTCCTGCCAGGATTTCTGCAAGAGTGCAAAAGCAGGGATTAGCCTCACCCCACGAGCCTCAAAGCCCTGCCTGCCAACCCACAATGGTAATATGTAAAACAGCAGCACACCATAAAACCTTGCAGACCAGCCATCTACTAGAGTCAATCATCATAAGCATCTTAAGAGCATATAATGAGCTCTGAGGAACCTTGGGTATGAGACTATCCCAGTATTAGGAACTAAGAAAACAACATAAAATCTAAAAAAAAAAAAAAAAAGTATATTTTAAGCAAGGATGACTGAACAAAAGAAAAAATAATATATATTTTCTCATTTTACAAAGGATCCATACCTAAAGAGGTTTGGTCCACCCAGATATTAACCTTATCAAATAACCATCTCTGGAAAGTGTGTGTGTGTGTAGAACAGAAGTGAGAAGGAGAGCTTTGGCAAGCTCCTTCCAGCTTACTAGAGGTGAGACTGGACCATAAGGGAGGGGAGCATTTCTGGAGCTGGTAAGGGAGGGCCCGTGTATGTACAACCACAAACCTGCCCGGGCTGACCCTTGCAGCAATGGAGAGATGCAGTGACAGCATGCAGAAATGTGGTGATAGCACAGAGATGCTGAACAGGAAGACTGCAGTGTTTGAGAAAAGGACTTGTCAAAGCTGCCTTTGGGCACAATAGCAGAACATCAAACAGCTACAAGCTTGGTCTTAGAAACCTCTTCATTGTAGGAACAGCAGTTTATCTTAGACTGTCCAACTAGCCTTTTTTCCTACAGAGCATTGAAACAAAAGCTAATAGCCAACCACTGATCCCTTCAACTCCAAAGCAGGGTGGCTTTCAGTCTTCTGCCCCTTAAGAAGGTAGAACCATGATCAAAGAGAAAGGCCACAGTGAACAGTCAAGTGCCTTGTGCACTGAGAACTTCACACACTGTCTGCCTCACACTGTTACACCTATTTGAAATCACTGATTTTTGTGCTATTCATTTCACTTCATTTCCTGTCTTTTTTCTACAAAATCCAAATAGCCTGCTTGTTCACACCTTTGTAAAAATAGTAATTTAGTTTATATTATTTTATGATAGAAATTTATATGCTCCCTGGGGACAGTAAGACATACATTGGGTGAAGCAAGTCCCATGCAGTGACAGCGTAGCTTCTGGATTTAAGTTCTACTATGAAATAATCCATGATACAGTCACAAAATAGCCCAAAGTTACACACAGCATAACTTTATAATGAACATACCATAACAGCATAGTTTCCAAACTATTTTTTTTAAAGTTATACCATAAAGCACGAATAAAAATCCCATATCCTGAGTATATAGTCCACAAATTTAAAATACTTAATAAATAACTCATGGTGCTTTTACAAAAATCAACTACGAGAAGTTACACAAAGCTTAATGAAAACCATGCATGCACTGGAATCCAACAATCAGTCAATCCTCCAAGTAGGAACACAAGCAACCCTGCTTATGCTGTTAGCATTTTGTCTGCTTACAAAGTTGTGAAAGGCTCCGCTCTTCATCTCCCAGCTCTGTTACAGTGGGCCTTCCTGTTCTCACACATACTGGTATGGCAAGGGCATTGGCATATTCAGGCAATGATATTTTCAGGGAAATATTGCTCAGCCGTTCCTAGCCATGTACAGCACAGCTTCATTTCTCCCTGCATTCCAAAGAGAGACCCTGGTATAATCCTCATTAGGTGAGAGCTCAGCAGAAAGAAATGGAAATGTCAGAGTGAAGTTGTACCATCAGGACAACACCATTATTCTTCACAGTCCTGCCTATGGTGGCAAATCTTTTCCAAATATCCTGGAATCAGCTGCCTTTTTTTCTATTAGGTAGTGCTGATTCACAAGTAAACCTTTCAAGAGTAGAAATAGCAGTGTACCTATCCTGCTTAGGAGTTCAGAGGCTTAACATTAGAAGTGGGAAGGAAAGCAGAAATGGGAGCACAGGGTCCATCCACTGTCAAAAGCAACTGAAGAGCCCCTCTGAAACCTTACTGACCAGCACCCATCAAAACCTGCAAGCTTTCAGGATGCCAACTGCATCTGAACAGTGATGAGAGCTAATGTGGTGGTGTGATGACTTTGTAATTCCTGAGCTTTGCTCAGATCTCCAGAAAAGTCAGCCTGACACCAGTGTGTCACCCTGGAATTCTGTATGGCTTAGCCACAGCTGTGGACTGCCACAGCTAGAGCATTCATCATTAGTTAATATGACATCTTTTCTATACCTGAAAGGTAAGTAACACATACTGGCAAACGTGAGAGAGTCATGCTCTCTGGAATATGTAATTTGCTAATCTAACTTGCATAAATCTTCCAATATCTGACTTGTATAACAAATTCTATACATCTGAAAAATATGAAAGGGGACAGACTATGTTCTGTACAAAACATTTCCATCTGTATCTCTAAATATTTCTTTCTTGTATATCCAATTGACTTTTCTGTTTCAGAAGTATAAAGCACAGACCATTTTCTTTGAAGCTCTCTAATGCATTGTCTCTTTTTGTTTTTCCTGGCTTTTATGATCAACAATACAATGTGATTAACCAAAGTTCTTGGGGGCAACTGAAACATGCGGATAATAAAAATCAGGAATGCAAACTCTGCTTCGGTTCTTCCAAACAGCCCACAGAACCAGCACTTTTGTCTGTGGACCACTAAAGGCCTTCTCAAAAGCCAAGCCCTGTGGTAAGACTAAATTACTCAAACTAATATCCCTAACAGTTGCTTGTGAGATTCCTGTTTGCACTATGAAGACTATGAAATTCCAAGGCTAGGCAGCTTTCAGATTAACTTTAGTTTCACTCTCTATATATCATATATAGTAATCTAAATATTGGTAATCTAAATATTTGGTAATCTAAATATTGAGCAGTCTTTTTAGAGAAGTTTTAAAAATAGAGATTAAAGTGCATCTTTACTAAAGTGTTACTAAAACTGATGAAGAAATGAAACTCAGCTGGTATGCAACAGAAGTCTTTCTGCTTAGCTTGCATGATACTTAGCTGAAGATGTTAGAGATTCAGAAAAAGAGAGCTGGGACATGTATAGAAAACTTCACATCTCAGGAACAGGAAAGGTCTTTCTCAAATCTCATATTAGACTTTTTTTTTTTTTAATACTCAGGCCATATCAATGGCAAAGACTTGTGGCAATCATGTTTTCTGAACTTTTCCTGCTATTATTCTGCAAGAAGAAAAATGCCCTAGCATCTGGTAATTTATTCCTCCATTCTTTAGATTAGAACTTGTGACAGAGTGAGAGTTAGATCACCTTAGATCAATTTATCTTCTCTGAAAGCAATTATCAGCACAAGTTTTCTAGTTAGACGAAGTCAAAAATAGGGTTACACTTCTGTCTGTTTTGATGGAATTCAAATATTACTACATTGTCTGTAAGGTTAACAGTGCAGACTATGATTAAAGCTAAGACTATATTAGCTAATTTAGTACAATAGAATAAAATCAGTAGCTAGCACTGAGGATACCATACACACAGTTCAAGAGTTGTAGCTGAGAGTAGATTATGCTGGTCCCATGAACCAACCCACACATATTACTCAAAGCCGTCCCAAGGTCCAGTCCTTGTTTTGGAACTTGTTAGAAATTGGAGGGTTTGGTGCACAACTGTGATGAACCTTCGGACAACCTAAATCAAACCAATGTGCAGTAAGTGGGCAGTCTGGAGATTCACTCCAAAGCTACAATAATGCTCCAAACCAAAACACTTATGCAGAATCAGCCTAAACTGTAAAAAGACATCTTTAGACTGTATAAAACTCATCACAAAAACTGGAAGACATTAGAGTAGCATTATAAAAAGGTGCTTATTTTGCCTGAGAAAGAAGTAATGTTTTCACCATGTAAAGAACTCTGCGACAGTCCATCACTGGGCCTCAAGCCTCTGTTAAATACTTACTTTCTGTTCTAAACCACTTCTGGATGTAGAGCGGCAAAGAACAGCTCACTCTATGAAACACATTGGCTATTTTTCAACACTGAATAAAAAGACACTTGTACAATATATGCAGTTTAAGTAAAACCATTCTGACTATTTCAAGAGGAATAATACTGCATTAATAAGATACCACTATTTGTGACTGCTGTTGCAGAGATCTATTTTGCTTTCATGATACCTACGAACAAAACTTGTAATAGGCTTGCTTAGATTTTTATTTCAGATAAACAAGATCAGAGGAGCCGGAGCATACAGTCTGAAACTGATCTCAGATCAGACAGACATTGAATTGTCTCCTCCAAAGTGGGAGCTCCATCACAATAACCGGACACGACCCGAAGACGTAGGTGCCGGAGCAGCAGGAGTGGGGCAGCCCCACACGGGCAGGAGGGTAAGGCACCCTGGGGGACCGCAGCACAGGCAGTGACTGGGGCACGACCTTACCGACCAGGGCATGTCCCGCAGCACCCAGGCAGGGCAAAGCTGGTGATAGCACCAGGTTCTGCCAACAGCCCAGTAAGCACCAGACAAGGCCAGGGAATGAGGCAGATCCAAGAAGTCCAGCTCAGGAGCAGCAGGGGCCCAGACTGGCACGGACCTGCCTACAACATAGCACAAGGGCCTGAGTGAGCTCAAACGGGTGTCCTGGGCAGAGGGTGCTTGGGGGGCCCAGGTGAGGCTGGGCAGGGTGATTAAGGTGCACCCAGGGCCCTGACACTAGGGACGAATCAATTAAAATCAATTTTATCTACTGTAAAATATATTTAACTCTAGAAGTTGTTTAGATTAGGAGAGTGACGGTTGTTGTATGTTGTGCATTCTGCTTTAATTTTGTTTTGGTATGTACACTATTTGGATATTATTCTGGAAGATGTTAAAAAAGTGTTTTAATTCTAAAATTAGAATGTATCTCACATATTCCCATGATGTTGGGTAAATAAAAGATATTAACATATCCTGAGACAGTAGTATATCTAGGAATATCTTAGGTCATCATAATATTGCATTAGTGAAATGAATGGTTTCTGATTTCAAACAAAGATTTTAGTCTGAAAAATATATTAAAGTGTTTTCATATGCTGTCTTCAGGCTATTTCAGTTAAGGCTATATATATATATGTTTGTAATATGCTAAACTAGATAGTTCACTAATGTCAAGATTAGCCAATCACCAGAATTGGACAAAATAAATTGCTGAGTTACATTCACCATCATACTGTGCTATATCCACAGACCTTCAATCTCTATGCTGAGCTTCTGATAAAATCTCCTCCCAAAACTGAGTAGAAAAGTCAACTCCAGTGGAGAAAGAATGCCATGAATAACTCATCAAGAAAATATAGAGCTGCTATGTAAACTCAGGATTCTCATTTGAATTTGTTATTAGAACTGGCAAAATAGTCTGAATTCCCTGGGACAGTATCATCCTGCTTCCAAAAGATTCTGGAATGACCTGGGATTTTTTCAGGGCCTGAATTCCCAGAAGCAGTAACTCTTACTGAGTGTTTCTTTCTCCTGAAACTCTCTGGAATCTTTTTATATGGCAGAGAACAAACAGATTTTCAGTTTGTCAGTCAAATTCTTGCTGAAAGTAATGTGGGTTTTGTTTGTGGAAAGACTTATGAACTACTCAAAAAAGCTTTTGAGAAGAGCATCACATTTTAGATTTAAAATATGTTAAAAAAAGCACTAATAGTATATATACTCAGTATATATGTATATGTACACGTAACTGTGTAATCCATTACACACTAATCAATCCTAATCTAATTATACTGATATGTGAAATTGCTGGTGAGACTGAAATACAATATTGTAGTAATAAAATAGAGAAGTTGTACGCTATTTTTACAGCAGCGTAAACATGGAGAGAAATACTATGAACAAAATGTCACAAATTCCTTTAGGACTGCTAGATACCTTGCTGCATGCTACAAATTGTTACTGACCACAGGAGCGTGGCTGAGATGCTTCTTTCGATTGCGTGATACCAGTGCTCCAACCAGTCTGTGCCTTTTCTTTGGTGACAGCACCCACCGCCTCTGTGGGCTCAGGAACAGTGTGCTGACGGCCTTCCTGATTTCAGCAGGGCAGTGGAAGATCCTCTGACCTCCAAAATGCCAGGGAGACTCTTCCACATGTATTGTCATTAAGGGCCAAGTCTTAATTTGTAATTAAGAAGGAAGAGTCACGGGGAACATTTCCCGACTGTGTGAATGCCTGACTGAGATCAGTTACTGGCTGAAAAATCAGACCAAAAGTAACTCTTGCACAAAAGAGGTGCTACTCATGAGAAGAAGAAAACACTTCAGAAGTGGTGAGAATTGTTATAACAGCAGGCAGCCTCAACCCGATGTATTTCTGGAATTTAGATTTAGACTTGGCTATGACTAGATGCATTTTTTAACTTTTAGACTGGAATATGGCAATACTATAAAGCAGTGAAAGCATTAACCTTGGAATTTTTGCCTGATTTATAAAACAGCAGTGTTGCAACCGCAGGGTGAACTACTCTTTTGTTACATTCTTTGTCTCTCTGGCTGTAATTTCACGTGCGCCAGCTCTCACCCCTTTCTGCCTCCATTCTCATGACTGCCAGCATCTGTCTGAAGAACTCTTTGCCAATTCAGAGAACTGATTCTGATTTTTCCATTGAAACAACTAGACGATACCTATTTGTTTAAACCACATATCTTCACTTTTGATAAAACTTTCATCAACAAGTTTTCTATGCTTTATGATGGAGTTTCTTATCAAAACAGGAGAGAGATCCTATCTCAGTGGTAACAACCTTTTCCAAAGGTGTAAGAAAATGTTTTTTTCTGACTTAATTCAGGGATTTTGAAAAGCCATGTCTCAGATCTTTTGTGTAAACTAACTGCCAGGCTATTTATTGATGTGTGTTTCCTGCTGGATCTATCTTGTGGTTTATAAACAAGCATCAGCCGAAGTGAGGACCTGACCTAGGTGCTCTGTAGTCTAGTGAGCTCCACTTTAAAGGCCCTTGGATTCTTCTCAACATGTGACATAAATTGTTTCAAAATGGAAATCTAGTGCAATCCTTTTATTTGTTGCCATTCTTAAATCTTCTGGTTACTAACACTAGTGCATATCAAAAATGGGTATGTTTATATGCATGTCAGGTTTGGTCACTCGCACAATTTTCCAAGCCAGCAGTTTGGCCATTTTGTCTTAACAATACTGATTGTCTATGGGGAAGAAAGAGGAATGGAGAGGATAGAGGTAGCCAGGGACATGTTTTATTTTGAGCTGCTTCTGACCTGCTTTTTATTTGTATAGCCTAAGACCTATTTCTAAGACCTCATACCACTATTGATACATGGCTTTTTTCTTTTTATTTTTTTAACTTGCTCATGGCTGCAGAGCTTGATGCCAAAAGAGATTAGAATAATAAAGCTCACAGTCTTCAAATCAAACCATAGAATTCACCTTGACCTAGTTAGTCTTCCTTCAATAGCAATTGACTGAAGCTGGACAGAAAAATCTAAAGCATTACAAGGGCTTTTAGAATTCAAAATATTCAGATACTGCAATAAAATGAATGGTAAAAGCCCTAAAGCAATTACTCTGAAATACTTAGTCAATGTGTGGAGAAAATTCCTGTGAGAAGTATACCTGTATATATGTCAATAAATCATATTTTTGGTAAATGGATAATACCATTTGCTTTGGGAAAAATACATGGAATCAAATTAGCATTAGATGTTGGACTTCACAACTTTAGATAATTTAGCTAAGAATAATAATCATTATATGAAAGCTTAAAATATGAATGATATGGGCTCTTAAAATAAAGTTGGGGGTTTGGAGTCAGCAGAGTCAGGTAGTTTCGTATGTGATAAATCAGTCTGCTCACTGTCAGTAAGACAAAAGTAGGACAAAAGAGAGCAGGGGCTATGTTAAAAATACTTATGTCTCTAATAAATCCTTCTTGTGGACTCATGCACAGCTATAATGGGGAAAAGTAAGGAGCCAAGTTGCTATTTCATACCTCATGTTGATGGTAGAAAAGAGTTCTGGTCCCCGCTTCAGCATCACAACACAGAGAAGGTGTGGATAAACAAACACAGAAGGATAACGTACCTGCACAAGGGCTCTCGTGTTGGCTTGCTCTGCTCAGGAGCACAAAGAAACTGGTGGCTGGACTGTGACATTCCTGAATCAGTTTGGTTCCTGCCCTGACCTTGGAACCGCAGAGCTAGGAACAGCATCTTATGAAGGATGAATTCTGTTCCAACAGCCTTACATTTGCATAAAACATTCATGTAACAGGAGAAAAGAAAAGCTTTACAAAATGAAAGAAAAAGTCCTAAATAGAAAGATCTTCAGAAGTTCCTGCAGGATTCCAGTATTCCTAGGAGGAAAAGAAAATACAGGTAACTCAAATGATTCCTAATGGCATTTATTTGACTTCACTTAAGTAGTTCTTCAGTGCATTTGCTTTTCCTAAAACCAATTACACTTCTATTTTAGCTTTGACTAAAGTACAATAAAGACACTGAAGTGTACAATTTTTAAAGAAAAACTAATCAATAAATAATGGTAAATTAAAACAACTGATTAGCGTTTTCACTTTTCACCTTTTAACCAAAAGTTGCATTTAACTCTGCCTATTAGACTGAAGAATATCCTGGAAAAAATGAGAATGTGCATGTGTTAAATCAGGTGCCAGAGGCAGACTATGTGGTACAAACTTATTGATGTTGGCAAACAGATTAATTAAACATTTTATGTAAGGACTGCTGAGTACAAAGCACTTTCCTAAGTGCATGTTAAATGCTACACATTAAAAAAAAACACTTAAACTTGCTAGAACATATCCAGTATCTTCCTGGTGAAAAATAAAGAAGAATAAACATATACATTTACATTTATTAGTATCTTTTGGCACGTGTAGTTGTATAAAAAAAGGAGAATGAAGAATATGTGCAAGGAATTGTCAAGCAATATGTATGTTGACATTCATGTGAGACCTACATATGATAAACAGGATACAGAGCTTTAGCTCTGACCATGTTTGCCCAGTGAATCAAAATACATGTGAGAAGACAGTGTTTGTTAGATTTTGTTTTCATTGATTTATATAAATATAGATTGCTTTGGAAGAGCAGTCTTGCTGCCACAAAGCAGACCCTCATGCTTTCTTTTTTCTCATAGCAAATATTTTGTAGCTGGGCAGTTAGGAAACAAATCTTCCCTGGGTTCCCAGACAAAATAGATGTGTTACTCTTTAATTCTCTGGCTGCTGACTTCAGGATGCTTTTCTCTGGCAGGATCAGGTAGAAGATGAAAGAGAAAGTGCATGCACACAAGCACATCAGTCTGAGCAAGCCTGGAGCTGCAAGGCTTAATTTTGAGAACTAATTCTCAAGAGAGCCATCCCGCTGCTGTCAGAAGCTCTGCCCACCTTTGCATGGTATATTTGTATGAATGGCCAGTTCTGGCCTACAATTTGCAGAACTGTTCATATGTTGCTGGAGTAAAAACAAAAGCTTAAAAATTTATGAAATGCACAAATTTAGAGGCCATATGAAGTCACAAATTGAATTAGAAAACTTTTTAGGAATTTAGAAGGTAACACAGAAAAGCACAGTATTTTTATACATCTTAAATAGAGTATATGATGCACCTTTTTCCCCTACATTACTAAATATACAATTACACTGTGTTCCCATAGCCTTTCCATTACATGTAGTAACCCTTTATTTGTAGACCTAGTAGAAAAAACGGATGCAGAAAAGGTTGTAGAATCTCTTCTGTTAGAAGTTTTGAAGAACAAGTTATGTTCTGAAGAACATAACTGTTTGAAGAACAAAAATATGTCAAGGACAGTCTAAGTATACTTTTGCTACGTAGAAAAAGTGGGGAGGACTACACTGCTTCCTGTGGCCTGCCCCAGCCCTACAGGTGCATAGTTTCCTTGAAGAACAAGGCCTTTGAATTGCAGCTTTCCAGAAGACCAATTGAGATCAAAGTTCTCTTTGAAATGAGGTTCATAAAACAAGTCTGAAATTTCCTTTCAGAGATATTATTAATCCCTAAAAATTACCCTCCAAAAAAAAGATATATATAAAAACAAATTGGAAAAGTTGTATCAGGTTTGCCAAGATTAAAATATTTATAACTGTTATAAGACTATTTATTAGATTTTATAAATTAGGTAGATTTACAGTTACAGTAAACAGTCTTATTATTACTTGTTCAGGCTTTAATTCCTTCATCTATGTTTTGCACCTTTGTCAATATCCTCAAAATTGCTCAAACATCAACAAAGTTATCCACAGTGAAAAGATTAAAAGGAAGAAATTAAAGGTGGCATCAAAACTAGCTTTATTTTGCCAATAGCTAAAAGCTCACCTGCCTCACTTTTTATGTCTTTTTAAAACATTTTTGATTTCATTAATCTTGACCATTTGCAATAAAGTAAAAACTGGCTTTATGGGTATCAACTTTTTCAAATATCAAAACTAGTAGAGATCAACACCTGGACTGCCTATCTTGTAAATACCATTAGGACCGGAGTGTATACAAAGGTGAAATGAATACTGTGCAACAGTACCGAATAAAAGAGATATAATTCTTTTTTTTTTTTTTTTACCCAAAGATAAATGAATTCATATACGTAGCAAAGAATCAGCAATGGCATTCATCAATGATGAGTCATACATTCTCAAGACTTTGAAATATCAGACCTCCTTGTTATTGTGCTATAGGTCTACTGTGGATGAAAAGATATGCCAAGATTCAATCAGGACAGTTAACGTAACTGTTTTCCTCTTAAACTTATGTGTTTTTTCAAGGCCATCTTTGCCAGGGGAAAATATTTCTTAGTTACAAGTTGTGCTGTCTACTGTAATACTGTATTTTGATGCCAGAGAAGAGTTTAACCACTTAACGAAGGCTTCAATTATACTGATGAGATGCAATCCAGTAAAATGTTCATGGACTGATATGCTGAAATATTCAGATGTGGGGCTATATTGTGATTGTAACTGTTAAATATTTTTGTTCTAAAAACAAATGCAAAACCAATTGTTTATACACTTAATTTTATACTTAATACAAAATCAGGATGCTTGTAAGTCTTTGAAGGCATTAATAAAGTAATAAAGATGATACATTAGCATATTTTTCCAGATACTTGTGGGGAAAAAAAAGCTATCAGTGCAGAAATTCTTTGATAAAAAAGAGATTGAAGAAAAGATACTTTGGACTTTGTGTATATTTGCTGCATTATGCATATGAGCAGAATTTATTGGATGTGAAAAGAACTGGCTACTGCCATAAAGAATTCTGTGGTATGTGAAGAGACTGAAAAGGCTTCACAAATTTGCCTGTCAGTGTATATATAAAGTGATGAACCAAGAGTATGTCAAAATGTCCAATATAGTAACCTTGTATAGAGAAGATGGAAAATTAAGCGATAATTGCTCTTTCATGAATCAGACAGGAGAGCATTTCCTGCTCTACCTTTCATATTATTAACAACAAAAACCAAAACACTAACTCAAGTGTTCAATCTGACCATCTGAGGGCATAACAGTATTTGGCAGGTTCATATGAAGTGACAAATGGTTTTGATTGTAGTGGACACAATTCCCTCATACTAATTACTTTAGCAATTTTCCTTGTAACTAATAGGAAACACTTTACATGTTATGCAACTAATAAAAAGTGAAAAATAAAATATTACCCTTGTTGAAAGAATAAATAGATTTTCCTCAGTGTCAAAGGTCTATATTAGAAGCATCTCTGCTGAAGTCAGTAAAGACAAGTATATTGTTACCATAAGCAAGAAAAGTCAGATGCTTTTGGCATGTCATATAATACAGCTATGTGCACCAATATATAGTGTGTGATGCAAAGAATAAAATTGTTTTTGCATTATGACCTCTTCATTACAATTCATCTCAGTATCAATAGCAATTAGAGAAATTATAAAACTCTTAAGATGTCATATGAATTCCTGTAAGTGAAATACTGTTTGCGAGTTCTCTAGTATAATGTGAAAAACACTGTGTCTTCAAATACATGCTATCCTTTTTCAGATGTCACATCTGAATGTTAGATGCTGTTTAGTTTCCAAGCATACGTTTTTACCTACTTCATTCAAAGGAGAAGCAAAATATAAAACTCCAGAGGTCTGAGCCCTAGCCCATTCCCTTCAAGTTTTCCAGTTTCATTTAGCTGGTTTCCAGTGTCATTTCATGTTGGGTGTTTATTGCCTCTTGTAAATTTTTTTCCAGGTAGAGATTTGCCAGCATAGAGGAGGGTGGCAAGAAGGACTGACAAGGACTGCAGGGATTTCACTAACAGTGAGTGGATGCTGCCACACGCATCCTCTCAGTTACATGACAGAAAAGTAGACAAATGGCAGAGTAACTCACTGATCAGCACTACTGCTGCCTCCAGGCCCGACTTACCTATCACTGCCTAAACAGTGTTTAAGTACTGCAAGTCCATGCTCAAACAGCTATATGGATGCTATCCATTTTTCCACTCATGCACACTTTTTACATCATGAGAAGTTAAAATAAGCACAAATATTTTATTTCTTTACAAAGTGGATTTTTCTTCAGTTGAACAAAAGCCAGACGTATCCATGCAATTTCAGAATGCTGCCACTTAATTGGAACCTTGCTTCCCTACATCCCAAAGTAGCTTCATCAAAAGTCTCACAAGCAAGCTCTCTGGGAGGTCATCCCTCTCTGGTGAATTCAAACATACCTGCCTGACATAGCTTAACGGTTTTGGTACTCTAAATCAACAAATCCCCTCAGTAGTCTGTCACATGTTCTGTCTGTTTTTTGGATAAGAGAATAATTCTAGCAAAATATATTCACATAACAGTTCTTGAGGTCCTAGCTTATTGTTCAGAGAGCTCTTAAACCAAGAATGAAAGTAATACATTGGCTTCCAAAGGAAAAAGCTAAATCCTTGACACTCTTGACAGCCATGCAACCAGCTGGAAGGGATTCCCTTAAACATAGGCAATGTGCAATAGGTATGACACTTGGTGGGGATGCTAAGGGAGGAAGAGATTACGATGGTGGAGAAACATTATTTTCTGCCAGGGCTAGTAGAGCTAGCATAACCTGACATAACACAGAATGACTACTGACAGCTACTGAGCCAAATTAAAATGATACTACTCCAAGAACTCCTACATAAACATTTATAGCAGATTACATATACAAGAAGTGAACATACTTTACAATCATGTGAGCCTGAATTAGTATTTAAATTATGTCAACACTCAAAATAAATTTGAGGTAGCTGTTCAGTAGGCAAGTAATACCTTATACTATGATAGTCTCAAACCACAGAACACAGCTGTAGAAACAGAAGCACTGATCATCTAAAAGAGTTAAAGTGATTTGCAAAAGAAAAATCAAAAGGTTTTCCAGGGCAATATCTGATTAAAATGATGAAATTAAGTGCACCTGATCAAACATTTCCCTATAGTGAAGACAACATGTAGTCGTTATCTTTGAGATGGAAATAAATTAGCCTACACCCAGTGCTGCACCTTTATGCAGGTAAATCTCATTAATGTCAACAAGAGTTTTTCTTGAGCAAGAACAAGACCCTCTGTTAACTAACTGGCACAACCACATGTTCCTTACTTGCATAAAAAGCAGATTTAAAATAGTTTTTTTTTTTCTTATCAGTAACACACACAAGCAAAACAAGGAGTCATCCAACATTATAAGGGGAATAAATTTAAGTATTAGAAAAAATTTTCACTCTTTCAGCAGTGAAATAGGTGAGGAGAATTACAAAAATTAAATTATTTTTAATGGAGAAAAGAAATGTGTCCCCAATTATCAGCACTAACAAAGAATACACAAGCAATTAAGTTTTAATGTAAGCCTTCATACATTTTGCCTTGGAAATTATTTCCTAATTCTCACACTTTAGGGTGTTTACAAAATTGCTAAGTGACGAATTATGCTAAAATATCTGTGCTCCTATTAAGACTTGATGATTGGTTAACATTTTAAATAAGTTTTGTTACACCTCATGACTGGGTAACACTTTAAGTTTTATAACACTTCAGGTATCTGGAATTAGAGCACCAGATACAACAGCTAGCTAGCAATACTCCAATCTTATTTATTGTTTGCTAAGTAATACCACAATAAAATATGGGTTGAAAATATTTTTTTCCATCATACATACAGGATCATCATCCACATCATTATTGTTATATAAACCAAAAATATAAGCCAAAGCTTTATTGTTATATAAAATTAATATATGTTTGACAGAAGAATCATAGAATAATTTAGGCTAGATTGGACCTCTGCAGATCATCTGGTCCAAGCCCTCCTCAAAGCAGGGCCAGCTTGGATCAGGGTGCTCAGGACCTCCAGTTGTGTCCTGAGTATCTTGAGAGATGGGGAGATCTGCCTTTCTGGGCAACCCATTCCAGTGTTTGATAACCCTCACTGTGAAACTGGTAAATAACATGCACTGCAGTTAGTTTCTATTTGCTTAGATTTTCAGTAGTATTGTGTATATCCTTATCAAACTGAGGGGGTGATTCTGAATAGCTGTTCACAGTCAGCTGACTCAACATCTGATTACCAGCAAGAAATCATTATTTTCCTGGTTTATAGGGCTTAGTCCCCACTTATGTTAATTAAATCAGAAAATGTCAATTAAATTAGAAAGGCTGCACTAGCATCGCTATACTTCAAAGGCATTTACAAGCACTGCACTTGCATCTTTCACTTTACACTGTCCTTAGCTTAACAGAATTATTTTTGTGATTATTTCATTCTCTAGTCTGAGGTGTTGCATTAAAAGATTATCTAACATCTGATCTAATTTCGAGTATATCTTTTAATGCCAACGTACTTGTGGATAATGTGCACCTCCCTTTAAACCGTGATCTGATTACAGGGAATACCAATACAGTCCTTGACCCTATACAAGCTATTGCAGCTCTTAACTGCCGTCCTTAGGCTGACAGTTCCTCTCCCACCCACCTCCCAAAGCAAGAAAACATACGCACTTGGGTTACACGTGTCAAATGCTTAAGCATGAACGGACATCACATAAACAAGCTTGAATGAACTTTGGTTAGCATCGAGACTTCAACGGGCACCGAGGAGCCCGCCTCCACAGCGGCACCGCATGCTGAAGCGCGCAGCTTTCGCGTGGGTTGAGGAGCACCAGCGGAGACAGCAGCACCAGCTGCCGCAGCGCGGACGGCTACCTCGCCGCAGGGGAGCCGGCCCCCTCTCGGCCTCCCCGCGCGGGGCGACCCGGGAGCGCGCCTCGAAGCGGGGCCCGGGCGCACGCCGCAGCTCCCTCCGGAGACTCCTGTCGCTCGACCCGCCCGTTAACGGCCGCCGCAGCGCGGCCCCTCTAAGCCCGTTAAGTCCCTTAGCGCCCCCGGCCTCCGCCCCGCCCCGCCCCAACAGCCGTTGGGCGGTGTTCGCGGCCGTCTCCTTAGCGACCGGGCCGGAAACGAGCTCCTCCCTCCCCCCCCCCGCACCAAGGGCGCCGGAGACCTACGTGCGGCGCGCGCCCCCTCCCCCGTGACACCGGTTGCTATAGCGACCGGCGGGCGCTCCAACGGCCGCGGCCGTATCCGCGCCTCCCGCGGGGCCACCGGGCCTGGCCGCCGCCGCCGATGGCGGCAGAGGAGGAGGCCGAGGTGGAGTGGGTGGTGGATAGCATCGCCGGCTTCCTGCGGGGGCCCGCCTGGTCCGTCCCCATCCTGGAGTTCATGGAGCAGAAATGCGAGGGTGAGCAGCGGGGGAAGACGGCGAGGGCGGGGCAGGGCGGGGGGGGCCCGGCCGCTCCGGCCCGCAGCGCTACGGCGGGAGCGCCTGGGGGCCCTCCGCAATCCCACCCCACTCCGCAAGCGCCCAGGGCCTGCGCGGCCCCCGCTGCGCATGCGCGGGCGGGCCGGGGTAGGCGGCGGGGTGCGTGCGCCTGCCCGCGCCCGCCGCAGGGGAGGCGGCGGCTCCCCTTTTCTCTGGGCTTGTGGCCTCAAGTACGAGCATAAAAATGAGCGGGCAGTGAACGGCTGCAGGGCGCTGGTCGTCTCGGGGGCGTCCGAGGGGGTGCCAGCTGACACCCTGCCGGCTGTTTCAGAAACGAGGGAAACGTCCAAAATAGGTCAAGGCCTTCACTGTAAGGCGGGAATACTAAGCCACTACTCTTCTTATGTGCTGTGTGTGTTTGGCACGTAAAATCATAATTGCAAATCAGTGTTCTGTGTTTACAAGGACGTTTGAGGCCCTGTAGGTTCTGTTTAAAAGTGGTTTTTCATTAAATGGCCTTCATGTTTTACAAAGCTATAGTTGCAGCATTCATACCTTTTTTTAGAGAGATGGTCTTTTATTCTTGGAAAAAACAGTCTCCGCTCCCATAACCTACCAAAGTGGATTTGCTTTCATTGTTTAAGAGGTGATTTTTAAGATGTCGTAATTTACATTCATTAGTTTGTATGTTCATACAAGTGACTTTGGCATGAACTTGCAGTATGATCCCCTTATGCCAAGTGAGTTATTCGTTCCACGTTATTTCATAACAATGTATCTAGAAACCATTTGGAGACCTTTAATACTTTTCTATAGCTATTTTAAAAGACTTCCTTCCTAACAAAAAAAGATTATACTATTAAAATTGCTGTTTGGCCAGCGTGACAGAACAGTAGAAGTCCCAAAACTGAACTCCTGCAGTTTTATGAAAATTGGCAGGTAGAGATGAGAAACCTTAATTTATCTCACAAATGATGGTCTGCAGTAAGAAGTCAGTGGTTATTGCTTATGTTTTGTAGGCTAGCTGGTCTGTGCATGAGCTTAGCTCAGAAACAACTATAGTTACATTTTCTTTTTTGGGTAGCAGCAGGACAAAGAACTGAGAGAACTGTGGAATAAGTTGAGGGAGTACCCAAGGTTAACTGGAAGTATGAGCAGTGTGAGGGCGGACTAGGATAGATCTGTAGGTCTATGTGCAGGCTACTAGGGAGACCTTTGTAGGTCTACGTGTGCGGAGAGGAGAAAAGGAAATAAATCTCTACTGCACAAAGCCAGGCTAAATTAATTCTGCTACTTACAGAACAGCTTGTTTCCTCTGCCTCGAAACACCTGGCTCCTTATGGTAGCAAAATAACTGCAATTTGGAGTCCATTGGTAGATTCCCAAATGCTTATTTAAGCAGGTACAAAATCAGTCCAATTTTGATACATGCATAAATCATCTAGAAAAAAGGAAGCTTTCTTTTATGATTTTTGAAAAATCATGTTTCAAAACTTTAGCCTGTGATACCACCAAGCCTGCAGACATTAACACATGAAAAATGTTAAAGCATACTGTCACAGACTAATTAAGGATAACTTTCCATGGTTACTATAAATGAGATCTGTTCTTGTAGTATCACCTGACAGATCATAAGATTTTGTGTTGAACTATTCTCTTATTCAAAGCAGTTGTATTTTGCCTTAAGCATGGACCATTTTTCACAGAATTACAGAATGGTTGAGGTTGGAAGGGACCTCTGGAGATCGTCTAGTGCAACCCCCCTGTTCAAGCAGGGTCACCTAGAGCACGTTGCACAGGATTGCGTCCAGGCGGGTTTTGAATATCTCCAGAGAAGGAGACTCCACAACCTCTCTGGGCAACCTGTTCCAGTGCTCTGTCACCCTCACAGTGAAAAAGTTTTTCCTCACGTTTGGATGGAAGCGTCTGTGTTTCAGTTTGTGCCTGTTGCCTCGCGTCCTGTCACTGGGCACCACTGAAAAGAGTCTGGTCCCATCCTCTCGACACCCTCCCTTCAGATACTTGTACACATTGATAAGATCTCCTCTCAGCCTTCTCTTCTCCAAGCTAAACAGGCCCAGCTCTCTCAGCCTTTCCTCATAAGAGATGCTCCAGTCCCTTAATCATCTTAGTAGCTGTTTGCCGGACTTGCTGCAGTAGCTCCATGTCTCTCTTGTACCAGTGAGCCCAGCACTGGACACAGTCCTCCAGATGTGGCCTCACCAGGGCTGAGTAGAGGAGAAGGGTCACTTCGCTGGATCTGCTGGCAACACTCTTGCTAATGCACCCCAGGATACCATTGGCCTTCTTGGCCACAAGGGCACATTGCTGGCTCGTGGTCAGCTTGTCCACCAGGACCCCCAGGTCCTTCTCTGCAAAACTGCTCTTCAGCAAGTCAGCCCCCAACCTGTACTGGGGCATGAGGTTGTTCCTCCCAGGTGAAGGACTCTGCACTTGCCTTTGTTGAACTTCATGAGGTTCCTCTCTGCCCATCTCTCCAGCCTGTTGAGGTCCCTTTGAATGGCAACGCAACACTTTGGTGTATCAGCCACTCCCCTCAGTTTTGTATCATCAGCAAACTTGCTGCGGGTGCTCTCTGTCCCTTCATCCACGTCATTGGGAAATAAGTTGTACAGGACTGGACCCAGTATTGACCCCTGGATGTACATCGCTAGTTATTGCCTCCAACTAGACTTTGCGCCACTGATCGCAATCCTCTGATCTCTGCTATTCAGCCAGTTTTCAATCCACCTCACTGCTCACCTAGCCTGTACTTCCTCAGCTTGCCTACCTATGAGGATGTTATGGGAGACAGTGTCAAAAGCCTTACCAAAGTCAAGATAGATGACATCCGCTGCTCTTTCCTCATCCACCAAGCCAGTCATCTCATCATAGAAAGCTATCACATTGGTTAAGCATGACATCCTCTTTGTGAATCCATGCTGACTACTCCTGATCACCTTCTTGTCCTTCACGTGCTTGGAAATGGTATCCAGGATTATCTGCTCCATCACCTTTCGAGGGACTGAGGTGGGACTGACTGGCCTGTAGCTCCCTGAGTCCTTCTTCTTGCCCTTTTTGAAGACTGGAGTGACATTTGCTTTCTTTTAAGCAGAGTGATATGATAGGGAGGCAAAAATACTGAAGCTATAAAACAAAGACCTTCAAATAGTATCTTATTTCTAGGGACTTAACAATGATTAAGTCCAAAGTAGAATGGTTATTACCATAGTTTGTTCTACCAGCTTGTACTTATTCTTTCCTCCCCTCCATCCTGCTCTGGGCTCTAGGACAGCTTCTGTAATGGTTGGTCTCAGCTGGGCAGTCCCTCTTGTTGTGCTGTAGGTCTTGTTAAGGTCCATTAGGGATTTTTATTTTGTGCTTAGAGTGAAACAGACATACTGCTGATTCAGACCACAGCTTCTAAACAAGTCCACTTATCCTGAATTGTTTCCATTCTTCCCAATCTTTGTCTGAGGCAAGATCATTGTGAGTATTTAAGCCCTTCCCTTATATACTGATGAGAAATACAGGTAAAGATTCTAGACTCTTTACAGCACGGAAGAAATAGAGAAATCTGAAGTAGAAGTTTTCTCTAGGGAAGGAGGTCTAAACTGGAGGACCAGTTGTTCAGACACTTCAATTATTATGCAAACAGTCTAAGAGGACTGGCTTGTTCTTGTTTTAGGAATCGGAGGAATTGATTATCCCACTCTGGAGTAATGAACTCTTTTTAGAAGGCTGAATAGAATTTACTGGCAGTAAGAAGATTTATGGAACTTCAGTAAACTTGCATTTAGTGTGAAGTGTGCCTGTACAACGGTCTCTTCCTGTCAGTTTGTTTCAACCTCAGAAATAAGAGGAATAAAGTAGAGAAAGTCCTTACAGCAAATGATCTTCTGAGTTATGATTTGTGCTGTGGAGAGTTGTTGGATGACTTTCAGAAGCTATTGAGAATATAGCTCTCTAAGAAAAGATTAAAGAAGTGTTACTGCAATGTTAGAGTTCCTAAGAAAGCACAGTTAAAGACATTTGGAGTTATAGATGCAATTACCTGTGCTGTTTGCTTTTCCTTTCTTTAAATGCACCGCAACATTTTTGTAAATGTTGTTGATACTGAAATATTTTGTCAAGACAGAATTCTTTTAGTTCTGAAACTTTTAAAGCCTTTGGGCTGAGCAGGTAAATTAGCATGATTTTTGATTAATTGTCAATGTTCTGTGATTCTTCCAAAACAGAATTTGAGTCTTTGTAATTGGTATATAAGGAATTTATTTTGCAACTCTAGTCAGGCCAAGTCCTTGCACTTTGAATTATAAATGATTCTAGCGATTTTCTATTTATTCATAATTTAGTTTGCTTTCTCTTTCTCCACCTGACTTCCTAGGGATTTGATTAATTTCTTGTGGCTTGAATAATTTTTTTTCTATGTGGCTGTTAAACTGAAGTTAAATCCGTAGGTATGTCTTTAAGGTGAGGGGGATTTTCAAATTTTTTCAGATGTTTTAAGGCATTGACTGAAACATTACTTTGTGTAAGCTTGATTATAGTATTGAGTGCGAGAAGATAAAGACAAGGTATCAAAGGAATAAATAGGTATCACTGCCTATGACTGTCTTACCTCCTAGGACAGAGAACCTCCTCAGTGGTCACTTTAGAGAGGGGAAAAAAAAAATTAAAATAGTTATCTCAAGTTTGCTTACCAGCTGTTGTCCATGAGTTAAGATAGTCAGTGGCTCAGTTTAGCAGGGAGAACTCAGACTTGACTTAGCTGTCATCCTGTTTGAGAGTTCCTAGTGAAGATGTTAGTTTTCAACAGAAAAATAATTAGTTTGTCTCCCAGTATACCTGGGTCCCCTGGATTACCTTGATCTGGTGTTCTTCCAGATCTTTGTTCCTGTCGGGTGACAAAAGACTATACCAAAACATTAAGGAAAGATAATGACTGCAGAATCAAGGAATCCTGACTCTGAAAAATCCACGATCCCCATTCAAACACGCTATTCCTTAATGCCATTTAAATCAGAGGAGGTGTTGACTGGAACTCTCTTCTTTTGGCACTTACTTTCATCCTCTTTTGGCTCAAATGCTGAAAATTGAGAGCAGTCAGTACAAGCTTTCCAATTTGCTTTCCATGTTGTCCTGCAGCTGTGGAAGGAGCACGAGGACTTCAGAGGTGTCCTCTCTACGGCGTGAGGCCAGCTGTTGGCTGGGAATCAACTGAGGAGTACCAGCCCTTTCTCAGCACTCCTCTGGGTGCTCAGGGAGGAAAGGAACAGCAGGAAGTAGCAGGGAGCAGAGAAGCAGAGACAAAAAGGTTAGGGCCTGCAAGAGCTATAATAGAGATCCCCTGAAGGGGAAGAGATGCAGAAGACAATAGAGGCAGTTAAGTATCTTCATCCTCTTGGGTTCAGTAATATGGTGGTTGCTACAGAAGCTGAATTTTTTTTAAGAATGAGATTTATAGTACCTTTTTGCTGAACAAATGTTTACTACTATTTAAATGTGCTAGATGAATATTTTAAAAGCACTTACTTTTTTTAAAAAATTTTTTCCCCAAAAATTAAAGTATTTTGCCTGTATAGAAATGAAACAAAAGCAATGTTGATTCTCCAAAATCATGTCATTTAAAAAGTATGTTTCCCTTGCTTATTTAGAGGGCCTGAACTGTTTGATTAGATTTTCGTGGTTGCATTGCTATAGGTTGTTACAAAGTGATACAAGCGCTTTTTGTTTTAGGAACAGCCATCTCAGATCACATCTTACCAAGACTGAGTGTGACATTGTCTCTTGTCTGTCACAGCTGGGAAATGATCCTTTCTAAAAGTCACTATGAATTTATGTGAAACTAATGCTACTTCTATGCGCATTGGTACCATCTTTCATGAGAGATGTTTTAAAAAAAAAATCACATCCATTCATCAATTGGTTAAGTGGAATTCCCATTCCTCAAATGACTTCAAAAGATGGAAAGTGACTTCTCCAACATATCAGGGTGGCTAATCTTGAAGGGAATTGAGGATATCTTACTTCTAAGCCTACATTTTAATCTCTAGGTTTTACATTACCTCTGTTCATTGTTGAGATGATGAATTTAATTTAAATTTGAATATGCATTTGAAAATGTACATTTTTCAAAAAAGGAAGCTGTTTTTCTATTTCTCTTATTTTCTGCTGTTTCCATCTATTCTAGATTATTCGATGTTATTTGCTTGATATTTCCAGTCAGGAGTTGTTAATATGGTCTTAGGATGGCCTATACTATACAAATACCCATTTTGTCTAAACCAGGATAGATATAATTAAAAAATAATTTACCTACACCAGATTTCCTTTTTTTGGGTTATCTGTTTTTATGTTGTCAGGGTCTCCTTTTCCTGCATCACACTGAATTCTTGTTAAATGAATGGTAACACACCCTCCCTTTAAGTATATGTAGAGAGAGAGAATTTTTCTGCTTTATATAAATCATTTGCAGTCTTAGAAGGACCTTACGCAAGTTCACGATAGTTCTTATACTAACACTTGGTTTTTCATGTACATATCTGCTGAATTCTCAACTTGCTTAGAAATCCATTTCTGTTATACTTTTTTTCATATTAGTTAATTACAATGTATTGTGACCAAATGAATATTTGACTTCTAGTTATTGAGCCAGTACTTTTCCATACATTTTTTCCAAGAGGAAAAATCTGAAACCTTGAATATTAATTAAAGCAGAACATTAAATTGTCAAAGTACATTCTTAGCCAGAATGTGTGAAAAACAGAATATTTTATTGTTATTTATCATTCCCTATGCTGTCATATGATTAAATATTCCTTTAAAAGTATAGTTAATATTTTTAACCTTTCAAAATATGATTAATCTTTCTCTTTAAGGAATAAATTAATTTCTGTGGTGTGTATTCAATGTTTTAGTACCTCAAACACTAACTCAGGAATATTTGTCTTTAAGTTTTTGATGATGAAGAAGAAAGCAAGTTGTCTTACACAGAAATTTATCAGGAGTACCAAGCTTTGGTGAGCATTATTCACTACTTTGGTAGACTTCTAAGAAGTATAATTAAAAATGTTTAGTAGTATTTATTTAGATGAACTTCTAATTGTGTTATTATCTATCATCTGTTATCTATAATTTTCTACCATTGCCCGTCAAAAGTTTTATTATATAGTTGCCATATGATTTTTTTTTTTTTATGCTTAGACACCAGGTATGTAGAAAAGAAACTTTAACATACAGTCATATTTTTTATGTGCTGTTACATATTTTTCAGTCATATTGCTATATCCTTTAGCTAAAATACTATAAGTTTGGTATTTTCTGTCAAGTTAAAAATGACAAGCAACATGATGACTGAAAGGAAACACATACAGCTTGTATTTTGTTCACTATTGGCTCTGATAAATCTTTGAGTTAACTTTTAAGTATTAGAAAAAAGCTACAGAATATTTTTGGAGCATTCTTAAAATACCTATGAACCAATGCACACAGATATCTAAAATATTTTTTGTAATAAGGCATGGTAATAGTTTATGTTAAAAAACAATTAAATGCAGATCAACATCCATTTTGCTCTGTGTGCCTGTTATCCTTCAGGGTCAGGCTGAAATTATGTAGGCGGCAAAAAATAACATGAAATACTAGCCAGGATTCCAGGGAAAAGGCAGAGAGAGGAGATTGTTGGAAACTGGAGAAGCTAAATTGAGTAGTAACCAAATTCAGCAAGCAAAATCAATGTTAATCTTAACAGTTAATGAAAGTAAATCAAGCCTGAAGTATCAGAAAATCAGTTACAGTCTTGCAGTGATTTTCTTGCGAGTTGAAAAATAAAATGGCAGCAGTAAAGAATATACAATTATGAAAAAATGTCATATGATTCCAAGGGAAAAACCTATTAGGAGGTAAAGGTTATACTTTCTTATAGGTTGAAAAATTAATAGAAGGCTATCTTAAAGAAGTTGGAATTAGTGAAGAGAAATTTCAAGAAGCTTTTTCATCTCCTCTTGCAAAGACACACACTTCACAGGTATGTTTTTCTTTGTTAAGAAATGTATGGATTTAATTAATTTTTCATTATATTTTCACTAATATAGCAGGGCAAAGATGAAATTTTGAAAAGTTTTATTGTTAAAACTTTAATTTTCTAAAACCTGAATTAATGTATTTGTTCATATAATGAACTATGACCAGCAAAGTTATATCTTTAAGTTAATGACAGATATTTGTGTGGTGTCAGAAACTTTTTAGCAGAGATTTGTCTCCTGTGCTTTGTTTTTTTTTTAAAACAAACCCCAGAGTTTAGGGTGTGTCATTCACCTTTAATTGCAGATGTGTCGGCTTTTCCTTAGTCTTCTGTCCATTTACGATAGCAGACAAACTAAAAGGTTGAAGCAATAGACATGTTCCGTAAAGGCAAAAGATGATATTTTCCTCTAATTTTGTAATAAAATGATAAAATCTGGAAAACAAAAATTGGCCTTGAGAAGACAAGGCATGATTCTATAGAACTTCATCTGCTCAAAGATACCTTTCAGAATTGTCTCAGGTTTGCTGGGGAGAGAAGTAGGCGCTTCTGCTGCCACAGTAAATTGAGCTTTGTTTACATACTTCCTCCTAAATGTATAACAAGATTCTTCAGTGTACGTCCCTCAGTCAAGTTTACAGTTTTTGTTCAGTAAGTCAAATGAATTGCAGCAGTAAATTTACACTGGGAAAGCCTCCAGGTTTTGTGATAACGTTATTGTAGCCATGATGAGTTAAGGACATAGGCAAGAAAAGAACTCTAGATTTTATTTTTATTATTATTATTAGCTTAACTTATATAACTAGAAAAAGTAGACAGATAGGAGAATTAATTCTAATTACTGAAAATATATGTTCAGCAGAATTTAAATCTTAATATAATTTCAAGCAAACTGAAATGATTGTGATCCTTTCTGTAGGATTTTTAATTCATTTATGATTATCTTCCCTCCTGCAGGCCATTTTGCAAACAGTGTTGGCAGCAGAAGATTTCAGACTATTTAAAGAAATGATGGTACAGAAAAATATTGAAATGCAATTGCAAGCTATTAGAATCATTAAAGAAAGAAATGGTAAGAAATGATAAATGTGGGGTTTTGCTTCATCTTTTTATGTGTTTTGATGACTACATGATCCATGATTGATAAATAATGAGTATGGAGCTCTGGTCCAGTTCCAGTTGAAATTAATGAAGAACATTCAGTTGATTTTAGCAGGACCAGGATTTCAATACTTAGTCCTTGGCTTGTATTCTCAGCCACTGCTGTCTTTCTAATAAATAGGAAAATAGAGCTGAAAAGTTAAAGTTTTTCTGTGAAATTTGGCTTTAGTTTTCTGCTAAAGAATTTTGTTGACAATTTTGGGAGTGTTAAAGTAATTATATCACTTAGCACCATATCATTGCTATGCAAATTGCAAAATCCAGACTATCAACATCCTTGTTGTTCACCCTCTGCCACATTTATCTTGCAAATCACATTGCACATTTGCACATGAAAAATCCATATAGAAAGCAGAAGTTATGACCTTCATTCTAATGTATACTTACCTTTAAGGAAGAGCAAATAATTTATACCCAACAATGCTGCTCTGATGACGTTTGAGAGGATTTTCATCTACTCACCCCTTTATTCCATGTCTACAGTTTTACCATTTTGTTTTGTGTTCTTACTGCATGTATGGTTTTTCAGAGAGAGTAATTTTTAAATTTGAAGTTTCGCCCAGCAGCTAATTAGGAAAATGATTGTCTAGTTAGTCATGGTTGTTCTGCAGCCTGTAGGGAATACTGTATGATGGTCAGTGTAGAGTATGGCTTATGGTTTACCTTTTAGATGTCCAAATTTTAGTATTTCAGAGCGCTTTGCCTTTTTGCTGCCACAAACTCAATGCCCAGGATTTAGAATATTTCTGGAAACAGCTACAGAGAGGAAGAATTAGATGTAGTTTTTCTTTCTGTGCTCTGGCTGAAGAATGATGCCAAAGGGAATACAAAATAATGTTTTTTAAGAGTAATGCATAAATTTTGCCCTGATTTTTTGATAGGTGTGTTGCCTGACTGTTTGACAGATGGTTCTGATGTATTCAGTGAAATTGAACAACAAGAAATGAAAATCCTCAGGGAGGTTCTAAGGTAAAAATGAATCAGTCCTACCTCATACATTATTTTAATAGAGAAAAATATATAGGGCCTAACTCTTCCAGATTTTTCTAGGAAACTTTCCTCATTTTCGGGGTGACATGAATGTTCTTGTCAAAATCCTACTAGAAAATGAATAGTGCTAGAGAGTGGGTGTGATCAGGAATATTTAAAGACACAGGGATAACCACTCCATCATGCTGAACTGTCTTTGCGACACATGTAATGGTGTGTGATTTTATAAGCCCTGTCATATCCCTTCTCTCCTGAATCCTGAGTTAAACCTAAAATTAGACCTAGGTTAGACCTGCACGGACTCTGGACAGTAGCAGCGTGTTAGCTGTAATCCCTTCTTCTGGGGACACCCTAAACACAGATCTGGAGAGATAGGATCAACGCTGTAGGTCTGCTTAAAGCAGCTTTACTACTCCTTAGCACCACTAGAATATTGTGCCCTGCTCTGCGTCCCTTAAAGCCTTGGAAAGGCAAATTCTGCTTTTGCAGTAGGCTTTATTCTTTCCCACAGCTTCTTTCTAGCTGTGTACAATGACTCTTGCTATAATCTGAGGGGGTGCGTGAGGACTGATACAGCTAGAAAGATTCTCCTCCACTCCCAGTTCACACGGATATGAACAATCATAAACAAATAATATCAAATTAGTCCATTCAGGTTATTTTAAATTATGCTATTTTCCTTCTGTTTTCTGCGAACACTTTCCTTCCGATCTTTAAAGCAACAAATGAAACAAGGGATAGATACTCTAGAAATTCTTATACAGTTATCTTAGCACAGGGCAAATTAGAACCCACAGTTTTCAGTCTATATGTTTATCATAGTTCTTTATTTCTATTAAGACTGTATTTTCATTTAAGTCATGAAAGTATTTTGGACATTTCAACAAATTCACATTATATTGAGATCTTGATAATCCTCAAGTATTTAAGCAGTGCTAAATTTATATTTACTGATACTAAAGAAGTCTTGAGTTTACCTGTATTTTGTGTTACAGGAAGTCTAAGGAAGAATATGAAATAGAGCAAGAAAGGAAAAGGACTGAAGAGGTCAGTAGCTTATTTTTCTAGATGAGTTATGCTGATGATTAAGAAATACTTTGATACTTTTGTCTCATGTGTTAACTATATCACTTTAAGGCAATATGTACCATCCAGTATGTACCATCCAAAGCAAATAAAAGGTTTGTCAGGAAGGTCTTACTGACTTTTCTCTTTGAAAAGTCTGCTCTGTTGTTTACATTTTTCTTCATAGTGTTACTGACATTAGTGTTATACATAATACCATTAACCATCAGTCATTTGGTGGAGCTCATATAGTAAGCATGTTCCCTCTTCAGTATCAGAGTTCTAAAATCCTGGCAATGGATGTCAACCTTTCAGATCCAGAGAACATCTGAATTACCAATATTGTCAAGATCAAAGAGACTTCAAAGTATAAGCTTCTTAGAGATGATAGCATTCATAATCCTTCAGGAATTTTAAGGATCACTTCACAGACAGTATAGTTATTCATTAAGTCTGCACAATGCTGCAAGAATCTAATCACCAGGAACTAGAAATCCTCTCCGAGTTAGAATGTCACTTGGTCTCCATCACAGTAAACCCTGTAGAAAGGTAACTGAATGTAAAAGTGGACTGACTAAATTGCCAGTGGTTAAGCAACTAAGAAGCAAATTGAAATCTGTTGAGCAAGGCTGCTTCAGGGAAGCAGTAATATCTCTGGTGGAAATGTGTCAGTAAAGCTCTTCTTCACCAGGAAAACACATAAAAAAATAGCTGGGAATGTAGGCTGTTTCAAAAGGGAGTACAGTTGCTTTTCTATTCTTTTTTTTGCCATTAAGAAATTGAGCCCAGTAAATTTGAAAAGAGAAGGCACTCTGTTTCTTCAGCCTGAATTGACAAAGGAAACTGCCTGGATACCAAACCTAACTACCACAGAGATAGTTACTTTATTTCCAGTCCTACTCCTGAATTCAAACCCATAATAAGTGCAGATGATTGCTATGCTATTGAATGCAAGTCCTAAACAAATTGGGACATTCCTCCAAATCAAATGTCTCGCCCTGCATCCTATAGAATAAGGATGCTGTAGAAAAGCAGTGACAAAAGTCTTTGTTTCCCATATTACAATAATACATTCCAGGAAATGAGTCACCTGTTCTATAGGATTTCTTACAAAACAATCTGGAACTTCAGATTTGGCTCATTTTAAGAATTGACATTGTATCTAGATGCAGACTTATCCAAGTCTTTATAGACCAGCCAAGAATATCAATACTGTAGCATTTCTATTCAAAACAAGCCAGAGTACAGTAGCACCAATCAATACCTTCAAGGGCCCAACCAAATTCAAGGGGTTATTGTACTATGTCCTATACAAACATTGAGCCACTTAAGAATTTAAAATCTTAACTGACAAAGCAGATTAAAAAAAAATGTGTGTGTGTGTGTGTGTGTACATACATATATATATATAGCTGAGTAGTTACTTTTGTTTACTGTTTCTCCCTATTCATTTTTTCAGTCCAGCCGTTGTATTCTGTTTCTTCTTGGCCTAGAATATGTGCACAGTGCTGTAATACTTCAATTTATCCTTTAGGGCTAACAGCATTTGATTTCAGGTAGTACTTCTTTATAAGATATGCTTCCTAATAATTTGGGAAGCAGAATAATATATCCTTCATTATTAGAAAACATGAGTCTCACTGCGTATTTCATAAAGACAAAACTTACCTTTTGTACTTAAGCATTATTTGATCAAAGGTGGAATTCTTAATTTTTCTTTCTTTTTGGTCCAAAGGAAATTGTAGCAAAGGACATGTGGAAAGTGCTATTTAAATTTACCTTAGCATCACTAGCCCCTTCAGGATGTCTTCTGTCACTCCCCCTCAGTTATAGTACCTGCCCTAAAATAGTTTAATAATGCAAAACTTAGTATGCATTTGCAGGAAATCTGACTCCAGAAGCAATATGAATTCACTGAATACATTAATTCACTTGGACAGAGATGGTAATAGTAATTGCTGAATTACATATTTTTGTAAATAAAAAATAATTTGCTATTTTGATGAATACTAGAAGGTTCTGGCATGAATTAGATGATTGATGAAAAGCCTAGACATTTTCTGGGCAAATGCTATCTGGCTTTACTATTTCCAGAGAGGTGCACTGTACTGTCAAGATTTGTCAGACTAGCGTAGAAGTGAAATAATAGTGTCAGATATTATCCAGACCTGTTGTTGCCATTCAGCTGATTATTTCTCTGTTTCTGCGTTAACTTCAGTGTATGTTCCTGGTTATCTTTCTATCTCCTATTATATTTTTCTGGTGACAGAGGTGTATGTGAAAGTCACATGTAAAGCATGACACATGCGCACACACACACACACAACATCATCTATTTGTAGCTGGGAAGCAAAACACCAGTTTACCTAATATTCTAAATTCTGGCTGTTGATAAGAGGTTTTGAACTAAAATTAAAAAGTGCTGATTTATGACTATAAGCAAATACAAACATTCCTATTAATAAAACAAGTGGTTTTCTTTTGTTTGCTTTAACAATACAGTATGTAGTTTAAACAACACAATTTTAACTGAAAGTTCTTTTGACTGTTTTCTGTGGGTTGATAGTTTAATGCCTAAAGTGCGGTGCTAGGAAATGTAATGCTTCTTTTTGTTTGCTTTTTAATTTAAGGCACTTGATAAATTTAAATCAGCAGACGTTACATACAGTTTTCCAAGAGATTCCAGAGAAGCTGTAAAAGTTAAGGAGTCCGTGGAGGGAGCTGATGATTTTGAAGGAACTCCACAATTTTCATTAGGTAATTTTATGGAAGTGTTTTGCAATAGTGAGTATGCACTATGACATTATTTTCAAATTACCGAAGAGTCAAATCATACCAAGATTTTCAAAACTTGACTAGACAAGGCCCTGAGTAACCATCTAGCTTTGAAGTTAGCCCTACTTGGGGGAAGATGTCTACACTAGATGGCCTCCAGAAGTCCCTTCCAACATGAGTTATTTTATGATTCAGTAACATTTATAAACCACCTCTATTAGAGGAGGAAAAAAGGGAGTCTAACAGCAGTTTTCATCTTTCAATTTATGTGCATATGCCATTGTTATTGCAAAGAACAATGTTTTCCCTGTAAGTAAATACAAATCATTTATTTAAAAAATTCTGATTTCTCTCCCTGTGTGTGGCTATCATAGGTTTAATTGATAGTTGTACAACGTTTTTTTGATAGTAATAAAATATTTTTGAAAGAACCAACCTTAAACTTTTAAGATTCACTCAATCCTAGCAGTCAGACTACCAGACTGAATCTTCTTGCCTTGGTTCATATTGGATTTGTTACCTGTTTCAATTTTTAATTTTTACATTTTTGTTTTTGAATAGGATTGTGACACTTAACAAAATAATATATTACAAGGGGAACTTTCTTAAGTAGACTTGAACTTTACCCAAGTTATACAGTGAAAATTGTTTGAATTATTTTGTAGATGACTGTTTACTGGAGGTAATGACCAAGCCAGTGCTTTTACAGTGAGGAAAAAATCACTAGTTATGAAGGAGGTGCTCTTTGTTGGTATATTTGTGTACCAGCTAAAGCACAAAGAAGGCTGATCTTTCCAGTAAAGCGGGAAAATTCTTAGATAATATGAAGCATATATATTTGTGTGTGTTTGTAGAGAGCATGTATTTTGTGTGTGTGTGTGTGTGTATATATATATATCTACATACATACATATGTGTGTATGTGTATATGTGGGTATGTATAAATACAACCCTCAAAAATAAGTGTTACATCTCACTGGTATCTGCTCTCTTTGACAAGCTCATGAAAAAATTTTAGCTTAATATTCTAAGATAATTTCCAAGAATAAAACTCCAGCCATGGAAAATAGCCTGTACTTCGTTCAGGTTTTTTTTCCTGATTCTAGTACTTGTCTTTGTATGCATTCACACTGAAATTTTTCATATCATCACAGACACTTGAGCTGGATATTTTTAGCCTTAGTTGTACTTGTGGAACATACTTGCTCCTTGCTTTCCATTTTGTGGCCATAAATGGATGCAGTGTTTGTAGAACCCTCTGTTCCTTTAAACTAACTTATTGTCTTTCACATTAGAGAACTCAAAACAAAAAACAAAAAAACAAACAAACAAACAAAAAAACCCACAACAAAAAAGTGCCACTAACCTTTTAAGTATCTTTCTTTCCTTTTTATCCCTTCCGTTCTTCTGAAGTTTTGTTACTTTCATTTGAACTCTTCTTCTCTCCCTTGCACCCTCAGAAGCATGCAGGAGGCCCCTGAGTTTCAGCTGCAGGTATACTTGCGTTCTTTTCTTCTCCTAGCCTGCTCGTATACCTCTCATTTTTGTGTAGTCATGCTGCTTTGCAAGGGCACCATTAAATTACATCTATCTTGTAGTGGTTGTTTTCCTGTTTTGGAACGCAGGTGCATTCCTAGCAAATATTCTGTCTGCTATTAATCCTGTGCTTGAGAGACAGGAGATCTGGGAGCCTTTCTTCTGTGCTGTCCAGGTGTCCACTCACACTGGTGCTGAGCATTCTTGATGTTCTTTAAATGCCAAAGAAGAGACAGGCCTACAAGCAGTTTAGCACCTTGGAAGTCATCCTCATCGGTGTAGGATTGGCATCTTGTGGCAACCTGTCCAAAGAGGCTTCTGAGAAAGTTCGTCAGAGCTTACCCTCCAGTATCACCCTTTAGAAAAGTGGTTTTGGATAGAGAAGGCAAAAATCAAGAAGAATCTGCCTTGGAAATCTTCTTCTTTCAGATCCCTTTCTCACCCAGAACTGAGGAACAGCCTCCAAAAGGGTCTGTTATTACCTGCTTTCTAAACATGGGCTCCTAACTAAAATTTCATGTCTGATAATGGGATCATCTCCTCTGCTTGAATTGCTTCCTCTTGGTGCCAGATTCAACGCTGGGAAGGGACTCGGCAAGAACTACCCACTAAATCTGTGTGCTTCTACAGTAGTAGAGTAACTGTCTTCTACTCTCATCTTGATGAGTCCCTGACCCCCACTGCCACCAGACCTGCTCTCAGATCCTGGCTGCATGTTTCTCGCTCTTCCGGGCTGCATTACTGAGGAGCAGAACAGCTAGCCCTTCTCAACCCGAGAGCAGGGAGAAGTCTCATACCCAGGAGTCTTGGCTCTCCGGGCAATGCGGCCCTTGCATGAACCAGTTCTCATAGTGAGGAGAAGAAAACTTTCTCTTCCCTCTCCCCCGCCCTCCCTTCCCTGGCATATATATATATATATATATATATATATATATATATATATTTTTTTTTCCTTCAACTACCCAACCTGTTCGTTAACTTTTTCCAGTTCCATTTCACCTAGAAAGCTGAGATTTCAGTTTGTGGACCCCCTTAAAATTTTCCACTATATGATGAATTTTAATCTAATATCAATTAACTTAATTTTCTTAATTTCACTTTGGTGATCCCCTTATAGTTTACAGATTAGTAATAATGAATAGTTTACAGATTGCAAAACCAGTTTTCCAGGAGCACTTTGACAACCCAACTTGTTGCACTACTACAGATTTCGTAGTAAAGGTCATGCGCAACACCTCAGAGTGCAAGCAACCTCTACAGCGTTCCTGGTGAACACTTCCCTTTCCATGTACCTGCAGGGCAGCTACTTCAAGTTCCACTTGTGTTTGCACCAAGTGGCATTTATCACACGGATGTAAGAAGGATGCAGCATCTGCTGGAGTGGTCCCGAACGCTTGTATTTTGAGAAGATTCTGCATTAAATGTCCTCATGGAAAAGCATGTTGCTTAGTCACCCACAGTGTGAATGTACATGTAGACAAGTTCTCAAAGGAGAAGAAAAGGTTACATACCAGTAACTTTATTTCTTTGAGATGCGTTGTCTATTTGTACATTCACTATCCACCTTCCTTCCCTTCTCTTCTCAGTATCTTTTCAGGTTTGTGGGTTAAGTGAAACTGAGGGTCCTATGATCACATCCTACAGGTACTGCTAAGACAAAAACATCTCCAGCTTGAGTGTTTGCAATATGGACAGCCACAGTGTAAATGTACATACACACAACACATTTCAAGGAACTACTTTCTGGTAAGTAACTTTCCTTAATCATAATGTTGATTGTAGGGTAGGTATTTGGCAGGCAGCATAGGTTTTTTTGCTCTGTTTTTTTAATTGGACAGACTTGGTGTCAGGAATTTTTTTCTAGCAGTTTTAACTCTGTCCTCTCCCAGTACCTCTGAGGACTTCTGTCTGTCAAATAAAAAGACATTTTTTCATTAAAGGACCATCAAAACTTCTAGCAGTCATATTTCAGTGAAACGGAAATTTTTCAACTTGACCTGTGGTTTACATTTCTGTCTTTATTTGTTTTCCATACTTGAATAGTATTTCCTCTTCTTTGCCTTTCCCCTACCTTTTCATGATTTTATATATATATAAATTATATATAAACTTTTTGAACTAGAAAAAGCAGCATCATTGAAGAGCTAAATGTGTATTATGTGCTTTAACTTAAAAAACAATTGAGTTGGTGTTTATCCTGCATTAGCTTTAGTGGGGCCAGCCTTTGCCATCTGTTACTGTGGTCTAGTAGAGTCCAGGGGAAGTACTTTTACCTTAATATTCCTGCAAGTTATTTCTCAAGATAACATTACATAAAAATCTGAAGTCCAGCACTGTAGAATTATAATTAGCTACACTCAATTACATGTATCAACTCAGATATTATTGATAGAAACTGACTGAATACAGTAAAATTCAGATTGCACTATCATCAGTACTATTGTATCTATACTGATATTCTCAGGGTTCTTCAAACAGTCCAAAGCTTCTTCATTTTTAATAAAAGTACAGAAGGAGCAGCAACTTGCCTTACCCAGGCACAGTTCTCAGTCAGGTCAAGAGAAGTCTTAATAAAGTTCTGAAACCGTACCCTGCTGTGCAGTCCAGTGACTGGAAAAGCTTTCACTCAGTAGCTGTGATGCCATCAAAGGCACACCACGGAGTTCAGTGGGATCCAAGGCAAAATTATCCTTGGTACCTGCAGAGAGGTTAAAAGCACAGTTGTAATCTGTACATGGTTTAATTGTACTTTTCTTGTCAGTGAGGAGGTAGCATTTGTCCAAGAAAAAAGCAACAGGTGAACAGGGTGTCATGCAGAAACGCTGTCTTGCACAAGCCGAGGGAGTTGGTAGAGAGCGGAAGAGAGGAGAAGTCCTTTGAGCCTTACCTGGTCTGAACCAGTGCTGGCCAGAGCTCCCTGGTGGGCCAGCCAGCCCGGGATAGAAGTGTGGTGGGTCCCCGTTAGGTCCTCACACATGGGGAGGATCTGTTCTGATGATGAGTAATTGAGCTCTGTGGGTGCAACTGTAATGCCCTGCACCTCTTTCGAGCTTCACTTCCCCTTCTCCCAACTGAACATATTTACTTAAACACATTATTTCCTGGTTCATTTCTCTGCGGTTGAAAGAAAGCTGAACCAGTACACTTGTATTTGGAGTTGGCTACAGTGTGCCTTATAGTCTGCCGATTCCTGGCACTGAAAACTAAGATGGAAATTGAAAGTACAGTCTAGATATAAACTGGTCTATTAGAATAGTGACTATGAAACTACATTCTAACCATTTGACATAAGTACACAGGTACTTATTCTAATGTCAAACATTGTTTAATTGTGTTTTTAGTGCAAAGACAGTATTTTAACAATGTTTCTGAAAGAAGCTTTTATTAGTCAATAAAAAGGGGAGAAACATGATTTTTAAAGTGTTCCATTTTAAAACCAGAGACATCCAGATATTGAAAGAAACTTTTTTTTTTTTAATACGTCTGCTCTTCTAATTGGTTTCTATGCAAAATTGCTGTGTAGAGGAATCACAGAAATCTGCAAGGAGAGATTTAAAACCAGTACACCTGTTACAAAAAGGAACAGAGAGCATGTCTCAACCTTCATGTACCAAAGTGAAAGAAGATACCAAGAAAAGGGCAGCTGGAAAAGATTCAGAAAATGCAGCACGAGAAGCTGGGATCGAAGGACTCGTAAGTTTAAAACAAACGTACAGCTAGAATGTGAAAAGACAGTATTACATTTAGAATATATTTCCTATTTTTGTGTTACTGTATATTTCCTATTATTGAACCAAATTATCAACATGAAAACAGTTTAGGGTATTCAACAACTTAATTTGCATGAAGTTCAGATACATCGTTCTAGTTTTAGAATAGCTTCAGCTTTTGCCCTTGTGAAAAGTTCTTAATAGACAGCTATGGTTAAAGCTTGGATTTTTTTTCAGATAGTAATTTTAGAGGCTAATGTTTTAATTATTTTTATCTCAAATACACATATATGTAATAATACACATACCTTTAGAAATTAATTTTTGGTATTGAAAAAAAATTCCAGAATTTAGCAGAGCTTGAAGAACACCACCTGAGGCAACGAGAGGACTACTTAAAGAAAAAACGAGATATGCTGATGGCTACGAAGAAAGAGTCAAGAAATAATGTACTGTCACCGACAAGTACTGACCAGAAAAATGAGGAATTATCTCCTAAAGAGGTGAAAGATTCAAAAATTTTAATCAACCTGACCGCTTTATAAAAAGTGCATATTAACTTCAGTGAAGATGTAAATGTTGCTGCTGAATATTGTAGCAGAACAAAAGCAACAAGTGGTGGAAGTAGTGGCAGATCATTTTCAGATTACTGCTCTTGCAGAAGTTTGTAAGGCAAGAAGAAATTTTAATGATTAAGTTAGCATTATCTTGGTTCTGTATCATTAAATCTTCTATCATTAAATCATGATTAATATAAGGTTATGAACTGCTAAAACATTGGCTTGCTCCTAGTCCATGACCTACCATTTGGGCTCCCTTAAATCCTTGAAGGTTTTTTTCAGCTGATATAGGAAAAACACTTTTCTTTTGCAAAGTCTTACTTTGCAGAGATAAATTTGCTGAGTTGTCTTGATGTCTTACGAGAGTTCTGTTCTTACTGCAAATGAAGAAATCCTTGATTAACACATTATGATAAAACTAAATGTTAGAAAGACATTAGAAAGGCAGTCTGAAAGGTGGATGCTGCTGTCATCTATCCAGTTGCCTCTAGCAGAAAAAAATGCTTCTGAGAGAGAGCTGGAATCATAGGAAAGATTCATAGGAATCATAGAAAGAGAATGGCACATCAGCTGTAAAGGTGCAGCTGGCAGTTTGTTCTTCAAGGCCTTTCCTTCTCCCACATCTAAACACTTTTCACCTCCTTACAATAATGTTGCATTGATCTTACCTGTAAAGACAGTCTCCTTTATTCAGAGACATGTATCATGGAGAGAGCTCTGCAAGATAGTTCGGTATATCAGAATAAAATAGATTGTACTATTGAACTACATGACCGTAGTACTAAGGTCAAGTTCTCATGAGATCTTTATCCCAAATATTCCAGTCTATGGGTACTGAAATGCTGTGGCACTAGGTTCAGTCACAACGTGCTTGTTAGTGTTTCAACCAGTCATCCTGTCACTGCCCGACCGTCTTTCTTCCATTCTCCAGCACTGAATACTTGAAAAATACGACTGAAATATTTGTTACAGTGAATAACCTTAAAACCATTACAATCATTTGAATTTGTCCAGAAGATTACTTTTCATTGCCATTGTATTCACAAATACAGTGCAGGGAGGAGAAATATGTAGCCAGTAATAGCAGAGTTTCCATGAGGCACATTTTCAAGGAGCCTAAAATTTTCTAGGAGTTTTACCTGAGTCAGCAGAACCACCTAACCTCTGCTATATAGAATATCTACTGAAGACCAGAGACCTTCTGTTGCCTCAGGAATTTTTCCAAAGTTACTAAGCATTTTATTATGTGCACAATGTCAGAAATACTGTTGTCTGGGGAACTTCTAAGACAATGAAGCAGCAACATTTGAATTTGAGGTTATTCCTCTTTCAAGAAGACAGGTACAATGCAGTAGAAAGAAAGGGAGACGCATGTAAAGAGTCAGTTCTGGGATCCACTTCCCAAGAAATGGCATAATTTTCTTTCAATCATTTTTGAAAATGAATGACTTTGAAAGACCATATTCACAAACGAATAGTTTGTCAGCACCACCAGAACTCATCTAATCTTTCTTAGCAGTGCATAACACTTAACAGAAAGTAATATTCCTATTCAGAATAGTCTTCAGTACCAATTGGCCTGTATAATGGACTGTAACATTTTTTTATGCAACATACATAATTATCTTAGAATAAGGATTGAAATTAATATTGAACATAATGTTAAAACAGATCAGCATGAAGTGAGCATTGACACAAGCGCTTGGAGTCCCCTCGCTTTGGCATCCCCTGCGGAGCGCGCACCAGAGCTGCAGGGGGGCAGCTGGGGCTGGGGAGCAGGGGAGGGCAGGCTGCCCCTCCGGTCCTGCTGGTGCCTTCCCGCACCTTTGCGAAGCTGGAGTAACCAAGAGCTCTGGCAAGGACTGAGTAATTCGGAGTTTAAGCCCTGCTATGTTATCATGAATTTTTACCTTAGTCGAAGAGTTCAGCAGCCGCACAGCAAAGACGCAGCGCTGCTGGTTTCACCGTGGCTGGGTGCTGTCGCCCCAGGGCGGGGGGCTTTTGCTGAGGAGCAGCACAGGCAGCAGGGAGAGGGCAGCTGCTGCAGCCTCAAGTCTGGAGATGAGGTTACTCACCTGCTCCTTGTTACAGAGGAAATTTCCTATCAGCTACTTGATTTGGCTCATACATTTTTAATTAGTATTCAGCATTAGAAGGCAGGATATGTGCCAAAAAGCCATGCAGTTTACTACTGTATCTTTTTTCATTTTGTTTATAGACAATGTCAGAAGAGAAACAAAGATTACTACAGAAGAGGAAAATGCTTGCAGAAAAACTAAAAGAAGAAGTTATTAATAAGCGGTAATTTTAAGAAGCTCGCTCATTGCAGAACTTAAGAACATGAGTAGTTTCTTTTAGAATAAATTATCTAACCAGTAATTGGATGGATTTGTTTTCAAATATATTACACTTAATTTTTAGAGCTTTCACACAAGCAACTCAGTTCTTTGAATATAAATATTTGAAATTACATTGAAATACACTAAAAACACATATACTTTCCAGAATGCTGGAGACTTACTTTCACTGAAATGTACTCAGAAATGAGGCTATTTAACATCACCTCAGTATACTAATTTTGTGAACTACTAGCCTCAGCCACATCATATTAAGTAGAACAAAATCAGATACTGATTAAAATAATTACTGTTAAAAAACAATTGTTAAAATAATACCTGTAAATGTGAATGATTTTGAATGAGTTAATTTTTTTCCAAATATAGAACTTTCTTCTTTTCCTTTTATTAGAATGCCATTATAAACAAATTACTATTTTCAGCTGTGAAATGCAATAAAGTAATTTCACAAGAAAGTGATACGATAACCATCTTCTTTTTGAGAAACAATAAATGCAGCTTGAAGTCAGGAGACAAAACATTTACACAGTAACTCAGTATTACACTATTTTATGTACTTTTGGGGCAGTTTACCAGTGCCTTAGGCCTAATCTTGCTATGAATGCAACTTTTAAATAAAAATAATTGCTTTAGTTGCAGAGTAAAAACTATAAAAATCACAACAAAGTTCCAAAGCCAATCTTAAAAAAAAAAAAAAATCTCATTCACCAGAGTTCACCAGGCTTAGACATAAGAAGAGCCTATAATTTGCACAACCTCATTAAACACTTCATTGTAATAGTAACTCAAATAAAAAAAAACAACCCAACCAATTCAAGTTTCATGTAACTTTTTATTAAAATAGCATTTATAACTGATACATGTTGGCAGATGTTTTCTTTTCTAAAAAGATTGGTAGTGGAAGGGCCCCAGGCATGAGAATGTGGACTGCCCACTAGCAGAACCCAGGCAGCACCTACCAGGTCAGGTGGGATAAGCATCTCTGGTTGCCTGAGGGAGGCGACAACCCTAGGTAGTAGCCAGTTAGAGTGCTGCATATGTCACCTTCTACAGGGATTTAAAAAATTCGTTAAAAAAAAAAAAAAAATCAAACCTGACATCTAATGCCACTTCATACAATCTTTTTCTAGTAACTATAAAAATTCATGACATTCTTGTTTTTGCTGTAGAAAAAAGACAAGCTGGTCTGAATGTATTTTAAAGCTTCTGACAGTACTTCAGAAAAGAGAGTTGGGGATCGTGGCAGAGGGTGGGGAAATCAAACAAGAACTAACACACTTCTGTCAGAGACCCTCAGAGAACTTATTCTGGGTAGCTCTTAAAGGGAGAATTAGGAGAACCAAGGCCCACAGACCAGGTAACATGATTTTTCAGCCTCAGGTTAGTAAAGGCACATACTGCATAACTTTGAGCTGCTTGAGTAGCACGTATGGCATTGTAGGAAGTTAATCATCTTTACCGATGGAGAGAAGACTCATCAGAAAAAAAACAACAAAAAAACAACAGATGATCATCAGCAAGGGAGTGAGCATATGGTGATGACATTGCAACTACACTTTACCATCAAAATACTTCCTCAGTCACTGTGCTAAGAGTTACAGGGTGTTTCATCACACAGGTAAAATAAGGAGTCCCATTCTTGGTTGCCTGGAGCCCACAAAGGGCAACATCATTTTCCCCAGGTCCACTCACATGAACTGTCATCCACCAGAATGCTTCATGTCTAGCTGACTAGCTGGTAAGAACTCATGCATTCTGCTGGGTATTTGATCTAATGGTATATAATTATTTTAAAATTGCATGGATAACTAGTCTTAAAGAATATTCTAAAATGGCCACACTTAAAACTGTGAGTTAACTTACCATGTACAACAAACCAAACAAGAGCAATAATTATGGAATTACAGGGTCACATTTTAATTCCTGAATTTTACAGTTCAGCATTAATATCACCACATGTATACAAATGGTGTAAAACAAGTACAGTGGTATTTTTAATACAAAATAAACTTCTGTTTTATGGAAAAACTATACTTCATATCTACACAGACAGCCCATCTTTTTCCAAACAATAGCTAAAATTAAAATTAACTACAAAATCTCCAAAACAGAGAAACTGCTTCAGTTTAAACTATTCCAGGAGAAATGGACCCATAACACATATTACAAGAGAGTGATCTATGTGGTGGATTGCAGCTGGTTTCATATTTTAACATTTCTGACACATTAATTGTTGTTGGGAAATTTCCTCTCACTTCATGATCTCAGATCACATATGGGCAAACTAACATTAAAATATTTACAGTTCACTTGCTGCTCTTGAAAATAAAACCTAGACTGTTTGCCTCTATCAGTTCACCTGTTTTTGTTGCCATTTGCTTACCTACATGGAATGTGCTTTTATTTTTTAAAAAAGCAGCTTTCATGTTACACCCAGATTCAGGTGCTGCTTGTTGATTCTGCCTCGAAGACTGGTGTCTTGTTAGTAATAACTCCATCTTGGTCCAAAATGACTTTGGTGTTAAATGCCACTAAATTCATCCCTATGAAAAACCTGTTAGTGTTTCTTATTACCACCTCAATTATACAATTTAAACTTGCAAATATGAAAATACACTTGCTGCTCAGAGAGGAGACAGCTCAATTTAACAAAGCAGAAAATGATTCAATTCTGTATCGTCCATAAAATGAAAATGATAGCTGTATGGGTGTGCAGTTCAAAGCACGAGTTTGACACAAGCAGTTCCTAGAGGTATTTTGGAAGCTATCATTCCTTGGCATAGATATTACTGGATATCTAATTAAAAAACAAGCAAAACTGTCCATTTGAATCCAGCTTCCTTTTTCTCCTCTTGAAAAATACAAATTAAAATTTATTTTTAATTGCTTTAAACAATGCAACATGCACTGTAACTGCAGTGTTCCTCCCTCCAACCATAAGAAACGTGGTTTAATTTGTAATAATGGTCCCAAAATCTGGATTGTTCTTATGCAAATACAATTAGTTTTCCCTTAAAAATTTTTTTAAAAGAGGCATTGCTAAAAGAACACAACTGACAGCACCATTACAAAATTAAGATTACTGGGTTCAAAATTTAAGCTTGACATTTTTTCCTAGTTCTGTTAAACACTGGGGAAACCCTGCAATATTTAAAAAACTGTTTACCATACCTTTCCCTCCCCATGCCCTCCCAACACCTGAGACTTTCCTTGCTGAGAAGCCATCATCCAGGTTCTGAATACTAACCCCCCCCTTTTTTTTAATTTTAAAAATTTATTTTGACAGCCTGAATGGCAGACTCCTTATTTACTAGAAAGATATCAAGTTCCTTGGAAGCCTTGTGTTTACAGAACTAACCCTTTCTAGCTGATATACTGAGTTTCTTTTGCTACCCCTTGTATTATCTTAAATACTCATGGGAAAAAGCTTTCTGAATCAGATTCTTTTTAGCTCTTAAAACAGTTGCAGCATTTGAAACCCCGTAATAAAAGTTTATTCCAAAGTTTTGGTTTCTTTTATGAACCCAGACGAGGTCTTTTCCTTGGAGATGTCTCCTCCTCTTCATCATCATCTTCATCATCAGGATAATCCACTAGGCCAACTAGACTTCCCTGCCAATTAAAAAAAAAAACAAAAACAGAACAAAAAAGTCTCGCATTGAAAAAAATACTGATGTATGTCCAATTTCAGCACATAACCCCCAATCAACTTGTGCAGGACCTGAACCTCCAAAAAGTCAAGTTTCTCTTAGGATGGCACTCAATAAACCTACAGTTTTTGAAATACTCTGCTTGATCTTTTTATACTATGTTCTACTTTCCAGGTAAGACATGAGATACTTGAAAATACTTCCAGCTTTTCAAGCATCCCACTACACAACACAGCAGGAGCTCCAGTCCTTTCCAACTGGACAGTTAGAAAACCTAATATGTCCACTGCATATGTGTTTTGCTGAGAAGTCTTAAGTTTGTGCAGTAATTTTTTTGCCAAGTTAAAACACTTTCCTGAAGCCTCTCAAGAGCTTTCAGGCTACAGATTAAATTAATACACTGTTGTATAAGACAAAAAGTTTCAATTAGCTACTGTATTTCATCTGCTTAAAAACTTACTAGTTCTACAACTGAGGGTCCACTAATTCAAAAGACAAACAACCCCCCCAACCTCTTACATATATCACACACAAAAAGCAGCATCTGGACAGTTAAACAAAATTGAGGGGTGGGAACAGTTAGGATTATGCAGAAGATACAAGACTGTGCCCATCAGATTATCAAAAGATCCTAGTCCTACCTAATGTATCTTTAAACCTTCCCCCAAACTAGTAAGGGCTTTAACTGAACAGAGCTCTGTATCAATTTATTCATAAATAAGGTATTCTACCTGGAGACTAATGCTGACCTTACTACATGACAATCAGTATGATTTCATGATACCGCTACTGTTGCGCTCTTACACAAGTTGCCCCACCTTCGTGGCTGTCACGGCTGTGGTCAGGGTTGCATTCTTGGAAGAGGAGCCATTGGAGCTTGCTGGTGACGTCTGAGCTGCCACAGATTTACTGTTCGTACTGTTTGCACCATTAGCTGCACTGGCAGAGTGGGAAAAAGTGAATTTGAATCCCCCAGCTGAAGTCCTTTTTGGAAGATTCTCTTTGTCTTCACTCTCTTTAGCTGAGGGACAAACATATTCATACTTAAATATTAGCTGTACACCATAAAGTACAATCCACATCACAGGATAACTGCAGGACAAAAGAAGCCTTTTCTTTCATTTGGTTTAAATCAACAACTCACCTACTGAGCTCACCCAAGGCATGCAAGCATTCAAAATGAGAGAATGGCACAGCTGCTTTGGACATGGGGATGGTGCTCACTTGGGATACACAAGTACATACAAAGATTTACTTTTGAAGGTGGTTTAAAACTACCAGCATGTTTGGAGCAATTTAACTGATCATTTTAATCCTAAACTGGCTTCCAAAGGCACATTAAGAATTCATCACTTACTCACAGAACACCATTACTCCCGCTTATGCTTCGGAGCGGGAACATGACACATTGTTTACATGATACATGACACCCCATAGATCTGACAGACAGCACTTGCCATGCTGACAAGCTGATATTTGGTAAATACCTTTCTTAGTTTCCATAAATTTTTCATAGCTATCTGGAAAATCATCCTCTGGTTTTGATTTCTCAACTGGAGGTACAACAGCTTCACCTTCTTCCTCTTCATCTTCATTGAACCACATTTCTTCATCTTCTTCTAAGGCTCTTGCATCTCTGCGAAATCTATTGCTACGCAATATAGATGGAACACTGTAAGAGACACATGACAAATGATTCAAGTTTTGCTCACCGTTTCCAGACTGTCAGCTCGGCACAGAATTTTAAGGAGCATTCAGTGCACTCGAGAGGGCAACCCAGCCCAGTCCGCAGCTCTAGCGCTACCACAAGCTTCACCAAAACGTCAGCTGACAAGGAGGGAGACTGAAGTCTAACTCTGCATGACAAAGTTTTCTGAATTTAACATTTAATATATTGACAAATATGAACTGTATTACAGTAGGCCACAAGGAAGCCCAAATGGGGGCTTACTCTAATTAAAGAAATTTTCATAATGAAAGAAAAAAAAAAATCCAGTCTTTGCCTTTTTTTGTCCTCTTTGGGGGAAATCAGTAATAAAAAGATATTACATAATGACATTAAATAAAAGCCTTAGGACACAAACTGGGGAGTACCTGTTCAGTTTCTGGTTTTGTCGGTCTTTTTCTTGCTCATATTTTGTCTTCAATCCCTTGAATGTCTGAACATATTCGATAGATTCAAGTGCATTATAAAAGTTTTCAACTATATGTGCAATAAGTGACTTGATATCTTCCTGCATAAGCACAAAACAGTTTTTAAGTCTCAAATATTAACATGCAGAAATTCAGAAAGCTTTAGGGTTGTTTCATTTTAAAAGTAACTGATCCATTCTCCAGAGTGAAAGGATTATTGTAAAGAAATGTGAAGTCATCTGAGATTTTTTTTTTAAATTCGAAATCTATAGAAATAGTTATTATTTCCCATATCAGTGGAAAATAATCTCTCTTTTTTCCTGTCCCCTTCTTGTTTGTGATATTTTGAGCAATTAAATCATGATGTTTGCTATCTAGGATTAAGCCTTCTTGAGAAAAATACTGAAGAATTTAATTACACCCTGCTCTTCCCACAAGTTTTAGCTCTTTCTAGCCCTCCGTAACTACATCAGCACACACAGGATGAGGCACCTTTTGATCAGCCATCCTCTAAACAAATCTCCCCCCCATGAGGCAAACCTTAACTTTCATACCACAATGGCAAAAGGAAATAAGTAACAAAATACCTGTATCTGAATCATCCAAAAAACCACGACTTTTTCCTCTTGTTGGAAAAGCTAGCTGCTACCATAGCATCAAACTAAACACTGCCCTCTGTTTTTGGGGAATGCAAAGATTCACCCAGAGGGTTCTCAGACATAAAGGCATTCACAGCAAGTCGCTCAGGAGCTGCTGCAAAGTCCAGGTCTCCCACCCCAGCAGTCCAACAGACGGGCTGCTCCTGTTTGTCCTCTGTCCTGTCCACACAAACATTGTTCCCCAAAACTCTGCTGGCAGAAAAGCTACTGATTCAAAGCTGACACTGAGAAAGCTCGTGTGTAGGATTTTAAAGGACAATGCTCACTCCAATTTCTAGTCAAATCAATCTCATTTAGACCCAGACTTGCTCACATACAACATATTGCACCTAATTCCTCACTTCTAAGTTTGATCCAGTGACATTGCAGTCAATCACTTAAAAGAATTTCATTTACAGACTGCAGCTGTAGAGCATCTCTGACATGTCCATTCTGGCTTCTGAGTCAAGGATTACAATATACATGTACAGAGAGACTGAAGGGCAATACTATGACAGTCCTGAATGAAATGGTTAGTTTCCTTCTCCTCTCACGACAGAGCAGGTGTGTAAATGCCTCCCCTACTCAGAAAAGGCTGTATTAAAATAATTTCTTTTGTGTGAGAGGAAAGGTTAACTTAAAAAAATTCCTATGCACTATTAACAGTTTCCATTAATTCAATGGACAGCAACTATTACAAGAGAGAGCTGAGTAACTGACTGCACAGGACACCCTTCTGCTAGCAAGAAATAAAACTAATCTTTCTTTATTGTTGGAAGTCCTGAATCCTCCAGATTTCAAAGCACAGCACTTTTTTTTTTCAGATGAGATGAAGCAGCAGCCATATTTTTAGCTGCTGAATTCACATACTGTCTTTTACACACACACACACACACACACACACACACAGCCTACAAGTATTCTTGGAAGGAGTGATCATGTAAAATAAAATATGAAGCAAATTACTGGCTATTTGCTATTTGAATATTTTAACAGCTGCGGGTTTCTTCGGTGTTTTTATTTTAAGTAGTAATACACTATTTCATGTGCAAGATTTGCATTCTGTATTTCTATCTAAGATACCACATACATACAGGAGCTGAAGAAGCTGCTTAACTTACCACTCTGATGAATTCAAATAGTTCAATCACAGCAGAGTTGAGCAGATTGTACCTAGTTCCATTATCCAAAAGAGCATTTATAACTGGTTCAAACAGGTTTCCCTTGGTGATGTAACGGTTATAAAATTCATCTTTTAGGCCAATTATCCTCCTCATAAAGCGAAGAGCACCTATACAAAGAAAGAAATTGAAAAGTATTTAATAACTATTCATCTGAGCTCCAGTCTGCTTCTCTTGAAGAGAATAGAAAAAAACCCAAACCGATGTTACTAAGAGGAAGATGTGCTTCCAAACCAAAAGCATTAAAAAGCATTTTCTGAAAGTTCAAAATAAACATTTGAGGAGAATTGATCCCCCCCACCCCTATTTTTTTTTGTGACTCTTCAGCATATCTGAATGTGATCAGGGTCCATTCAATTCTTTTTAAAGTACAACAGCAATAATTTCAGCACATGCTAAGTTAATTATTCCTGTTACATTATTCCAGTTAAGTTCACTCCTGCGCTCTTCTGTGTTCACCTTCCAGAACCAGTCATTATTCTTTAAATCTCATGGCTCACAATATTCCATCCACTCTCCCCAAGGAGCACTAGTTTTATGATGTTATTAAGAAATGACAGTATTCCCATATAAATGAGATGTGATACCCAATCTCAGATGATTCTTATTGTCATAAAGACTTAATGGATCATAGTGGAATTCAAAAGATAAAACTATTCTCCTTCCACCACAACTTGCATTGGTCAATGTTAACAGATATTTGCCACCTTTCTTCCAAAATACTAAACAACTAGTCAGTAATTAACAGGAAAGTAACATGAATTTTTAATTTAAGTATCCACACACATTCCACACTGCACATACAAAAATTTTGAAAAAGGAAATTAATGGCAGCTCCATACTCACACAAGGCCAAAAAGGTGTGTTTCGAATTCATCAAGACCAATACTCTTCTTAACAAATCTTTGTTCATAATATAATTCTTGATGTGATATGTATGGTGTTCCACACAGAAAGTAAGCAGCTCCAAAATTAAGGCAAGTAGTTGTGCCGTTTGATAATTATCTATGAGAAAAATAAATGCATTGATTAAGAGAGAGAAAGGGAGAGTGCAAAGAAAGTCATGCACCAAATTGTCACTAAGCTTGGTTGCTATTACGGTTCCTGACACCTTTTTACCTGCTTACGGAACTGCTTTAGGAAGCTGGACATTCTGTCAGAAGGAAGCACCCCCTCACCCCCAAAACAAAACCAACCAAACAAAAGAGCCTTTTTTTTTTCCTACAGCCACACCAGTATCCTGAACTGGTAGTGGGGTTTCCTCCAATATCGTGGACTTACTAGTTGCAGCTATCCAAATTAACAGTACATGTTAAAAGAAGAAAGCTGATCAAATCTGGAATTTATAAACCTAATTAGCATTAGTCTTTTCACAACACTCAAGAAGCCAGCACAGATTTAAAAAAAGCCGAGCTATGTCTGCTTACTACATATTCCATTAACAATGATCTGAACTGAATGATCCTGAGAGAACCTAAAAATATAAAAACGTAAAACCTGATGAAGCAGAGTCAGATAAAAATATTATTCTTCCAGCTTCCCGATGTCTCAAATGAAGCAACACACCTACATCTACGCTAATACTAAGTATTTAAAAAAACAAAATATGGACATATTTAACTTTTTTTAAAAAACATACAGAGTGTATGAAACAAGTTTCAAAAGACAAGGTGAGTTAAAACTTACCAGGACAAATTGTATTACTCTTAGTAGACCCAACTACTGCATCTGACAAATAAAAAATAAAGGTATAGGTTTTTAAAAGTGTTGTAAATACTTAAAAAATGAGCATAAATAATCATTTTTTAACTGTTCAAACTTTTAATCAAGTAAAAAGCTTCACTAATCTACAGGGAAATAAACATATAGCAGAATATGCCAGATGATACTTCTGTATTCAGTTTACATTAAAAAATTTCAAATTCAACTAGGTGCAAATATGTAATCTAATATTTAGGAATTTTATTCCTCCCTAGGCTAAAAGAAAGTACTTATTCTAAATTTTTCATATAACACTCTGAAATGAATGCTACAAATATTCTACAAGGTTTAAGTATAAAATACATAAACTAAAACAATATATATTTTTTAAATTCTAATGATTCACCTAACACTTTCATCTCTTGAAAGAGTACTTATAATAAAAGTCTGACTTAGAGGCTGTTAAGTTAAATATCTCTTTGTAAAACACCAGAGACAAAAATGAGGAATTTAATTCATTTACTGTTGTCCATAGGAAAAAAAAAAAGGAAACAAAAATGAAAAGAAACAAGAGAAAGGAGTTCCAACATGTATTTCTTGGACTTCTTGCAGTATTTCTATACTGTTGTAAAGTACAAAGTGAAAACTACTTTTTGGAGTTAATCACCTGTAGACACTGGATGCCTAGAATCATGTAATGCATCGTTCTGTTGAACGCCACAACATTTCTGTATGTTTTTTTCTAAAAGCACTTATGAACTGAAGACACTCTGCTTTACAGCAAATATTTTTTTAAAACTGCAGTTGTAAAAGTATTTTAAAATTAATGATGTACATCAGCAATTTTTTTTTTTTAAAACGAAGCATGGCATGCAAACCTATTACCAAAGCTGCAACTAATCTAATAAAAGGAAAATTATAGGGCTATTAGGACTTCTGCCCATTGATCCCCTGCCACTGGGGAACAATAGTTTTCAGCAAGTGTATTCCCAGCTAACATCACAAATCTTTTCACCATTACTGGTACAGTAAGTCAGCTGAAAATATTATAAGATAAAAAAACATATACATAACCTCACCTTTTTCACATTTATCTTCTGATGTATTAGCCAGAAGTGGTGCAGTAAGAACATGCATACAATGGTTGTAGAAGAAATTGAGAAATTCACTTTTTTCTGTTTTCTAAAACAAATATAACTTTTATTAAATACTGGCATGTGTACGTATTCTTTTAAATAAGGAACAGTAGTAACATAAAAGCCTACAAGAATTCTAAGTGACTCCCTCAGGTTTGCCTCTATCTATTTGGCTGGACCTGTAACATTCTTTGACTTCACTGGCATAAGATATATTTGTTTAATTAAATAAAACAGAAGATCTGTGAGACATCAAAGCAGTTTAACTATCACTGAAAAAAACATTGTGGATGCAAATATATACTGAAAAGACAGAAATGTCTGATCAAAGTGCTTCACAGAGTTTATTTAAACCACTCTGAAAGGTAAAGGCAGTAATTTTACCAATATAACCCCCAACTTTTTACACCAAAGTATCATCTTGCCATCTTGCTACATAGTACATACAGATCAATACATGAGCAAAATTACAATGTTTTTCCTTAAGCAGAGTATGCATTAAATACTGAGTACATTGTACTTTAAAAAGCCGTATTTTAAGAAATTAATAAATAGCTATACCCCATAAAAGTAAACATTTGGTACAAATGTTGAAAAGGTAATGGAGGCGTAATAATTTGCCCTTGGAAAGGTCTGAATTCAGTATGACAGCAGTTGAAAGGAAGGAATGATCAGCAAAGTTTTAAATGCAAGTTTCAAGAAATGTTCTGTTTTTCCTTTGACATCTGAAAACATGTACAATTTGGAATTCTAGAAGAATACAAATAATTTCCTCATTTTGGACTAGTTCAATGATGCTGCATCTTTATTGTAACACTGGTATTAAAACATTGATTTGGTTTCACACAAAGCCCTCTTGGACTCCTTTTACATTTCAGTATTTATCACCCAGCTAGCAGAAGTTATGACTAGGCTAGTACTATTTCACGGAAGCACAGGATTACTCATTTTAATAAATACTTACACAGCACCACACAGACATGCCTTTTATTATCAACAGTTAATGGAAGTTTCCATTTATTTTTTAGCTTGATGAAATTCAATACCGGACCAAAAATGACACTGTCAAAAAACATCTCTTTTCTTATCCTCCCACCAGAATAAGAGTTGGAAAGAATATCAGGCTTTTAATTTTGCTAGACAGTAAAGTGTCTTTACCCCTTTGTATTTTCTTACATTAGCTGTGGCCAACATATTCTCTGGATCTATCAGAGTACGCAAGAGCCCCATTAACTGAACAGCTCCCCCAAGTTCAGGATCAGTATCGCAGATCATCTGCTCAATGACCACATTGATGAGGAGGATATCCTGCAAAAAAACCCCAAAACAATCAGACACAAGGTTTCAGAAGTGGAATGCTTTTCCTAGAGTTTCCATACTGAGTTTCAGTATTTTAAAGTGAACTGGAAACTGCAAATGAAACCATCTCTCAAAGCTGCTTCTAGACACTGCAGTTCTGTCAGGCATGTCCCTCCTCATCTGAAGATCACTATTAGGTAGAATTACAGTCTTATGAATGTAAACACATGGAACCCTACCACACTCAGAATTTTTTAAGTCTTAAGTCTGATTTTTCCTATGTTTATAATATCTACATTTTGGGGATAACTGTATCACAAACACTGAAGTGTTTTGTTTTTTGTTTTTTTTTTTAAAACAGGGTGTATGGTCCCGCAGCAGACATAGAAGAGCAGCTGGCTCTACTTTTTAAGAATGCCAGATGCAGATGCTGACACTCTGACCAAAGTCTCGAATGCTTCCAGGCCAACAACAGGGGACGGGGCTCAGCGAACGGCTGTCAGGAGAGACATGACTCAAAAGGCAGACCAAGAGGTTCCCTAAATCCGGACAGCTATCCCCAAGGACATGAAAGGGCACTGCTGCCTAACTCAAAGGCACGCAGATGTTGCCTGCAAGGTTTGGCAAATTCCAGTCCAACAAAAAAACAAGGAGCAACAAAAGACAAATCAAGAGATTTTGTAATAGAACAGCTATGGCAATCATTGGCCTATTCAGCAGGAAACAAGACAGGTATACCCTCAAGCTCAGATATACATTAAGCAAGTTTTTATCTGAGAAAAACCTGATTTTCAGACAGCAGCTACTGGGCACCTATTTTAACAAGCCTGATAGAGGCATCGGTGCTTACATTAGCCACTGAGGAAGTGGCAGTTATGTTTTCTTTATTCTCACAAAGTAAACAGGCAAACAAAAACTTCACAACTCTCATCTGGGGTATAATTCATATATAAAACTTCAGTAAACATTAAATAAACACAGGATATTAAATAAGCTCTAAAAAACTTTTACTCACATCATCACTCTGTTGGGCCTCTTGCATTACAAATTCTCGGACCATGGATGGACTAAATTCTACTAGATAAGAAAATATATCTGTAGCAGCAGATCTAACTTGCAAATCGTCCATTCCCTAATAAAAATGAGATCAATTTATTACAGATAAACCATCTCAGGTACAGCTGCAAAGAATCAGAGAGGTATTTGAAAACATTTTATTATATATATAAAAAAATAAAAAATTCTACCACAGATGCAGTAACACAGATACAGAAAAAAACGATAAAATACAGCCAAATCTTTTCACCACCATTTCTCCTCCCGAAAAAGAATGTAAGGATTCCTGTGAATTTGATAGCTACAATTTAGGCAAAAATAAATAAATAAATAATAGGGTACTAGGTGACAGAATATTTAAGATGCTAATGTTCTGTACCTGTTATCCACAGTTTAATTAGATTTGTGCAAAAGGACCAACTACAAATTAATTGCAGGTATATACAAATGTTTCTACACTCACTCACAGGCAGTAAGAATTAATCATTTTCCTTATGGTATGTAATTTTTTCTGATAACTGCACAATTTTAAATCTAAAAAATTAAATGGGACAGGAAACATTCACACTAGTCTAGCCCTGAAAAAAATCATGAGATTAGGGTTCATCTAGTCACTTAACATCTATATTACTTCAGTGTTTTCTTAACAGTCAGTGTCAAACTGGTAACTTGACAGATTGTTACTCTAGAATAAAAAAATTTGAATATATATTTTCTAAGCAACAATGGTGATGATATATAAATTACAATGGTCAAGCAGCAGTAGCTACTTTCAACCGAAGGAGTGATAAAAAGGACGCTTCAACATTGCAGAATAAGACAATCTGCTTCATACCTCTGAAAAGACAGAATTACACAATCTTTTGGAATAGGAACAAAATAACAGTTCAAGATGATCTAAAAATACTTCTTCAGTGCAGCTCCAAAAATCAAGAAGCCACAAAAAAAGAATACCTTGCAATTTTTACGCTATTTTGTCAAGAGTACTGCATTTACCACAGATTTCTCCATCATACAAAGTAAAATAAATATATAAATAAAATTAAGCCACTTTAGAAAAATGTGAACATCTTTTGGATTCTGAACTTTAAGATAAACTTCAATTTTCAGAAGAGCAAAGCTGCCCAATGAAACTTAGACATAAAGATGCCTACCAGATCTGAAAAACTGGCTAAAAGGATGTGTTTCTGTTTTTTCTGTGTTTTTTTTTTTTTTTTTTAAATAAAATCAGCTTTAAGTTTTCACTTACCATTACTATTTCAAGAGCGGGAAGGATTCCCAACTTTGCCAAAGTTTTGAAAAATGCATCTCTGTTCTGAGGTTGTAACGTCTGAGAAAATGCGCAGAATTCCTTGAAAAAGTTAACCTATCACATAAGGAAAAAAGTAGTGTAAGATGCTTTTGATACAGAAAACAATGAATTATTAATACAACTTGAAGAAACTGGTTATTCTGTGATAACAGTGGTAACAAAACTAGGAAGATATGAGTTACCTACCAAGAAAATACAGTTGTCTGTCTTTCTGGTAATCAAAGTTACATGTTTGTGCAACTTGAGTTACATAAGCAAACTCATGTCTGTATAGAATCAAAGTCTTAGTATATCACTAATTGTTAGGTCAGCTGAAAATAAGACCCTTATCTCAAACAACACCCATACTTTCCACAAGGAAAAATTACATCTGGACAATTAGGTATCTTTTCTTTCATGATCTTGAAAGAAATTTTGCAAAGTAACAAGCCTCAAAGATGACTGTTTATCATACAACCAGTTTTGTAAACTCTTCCAAAAGTAGGAAATAGTTGCAATTTATATTAGAGTTTGTGTACTGATAAGTAAGTGCCTTCCTAGAAAATGGAATTATTCTAGTCCTTTCTCCTCCAACAATCAACAACATCAATTAGCAGACATTAGGTGTGAAAGCAAAGCAAAAGCAAAAAAAGCCCCTAAAATATGTAAGAGGTAGAAATTTACCTCAGAAAGAAATACATTCATTTTTTAGCTATTTTATCACATGTAGCATATGAAGGATTTACAGTTCTGTCTGGCATGCCTTTTGTTTGAAAGAACAAAAATATGTTTCCTTTGCCAAAAGCACAGAGTCTAGATTTTAACAGAGCCATTTACACTAAGCAGATAAACATATTCAGGCATAAACATTTGTAATATATTGACACTAAGGGACTACTGATAATACTCAGTTGTAAGACTTCAAGATTTTCTTCAACAAGTAAAAAGTAGTGAAAAAAGCAACATTTGTATGGCAAGTGTAAGGATATGGTATGAGGAAAAATATTTAGAAGAAAGCATGTATTTAAAGTCTTTAAAGTGCTCAATAATAAAACAATTATTTAGAACAAATAAATCACAGTTTATATTGCAAGAAAGTTTTCTAGGGAGTATGAAACCAAAGACTTTGTTAGATCAGAAATGATTCTAGGATTATAACAAATACCTCAATGACTGCAGAACTACATAGAACAGTCTCAGTATTTCTATTTAGCCTCTGAAGTTTAAAGCATTCAAAGAACTACCAAGACCAATGACTTACCAGTTCACATCGTTTGTCATCATCCGTAGCTTCATCTGTTAATTGTGCAAAAACTTCAGACAAAAATTTCTCATCTTCCTGCATAACACACGTAAGAATACGACTTACAAGACATCTTAAGAGATAAAATGCCAATCTTTATAGGCTCAAAAACTGTATAAAGTCCAATTTTATGCTTAACTACTTACTTATCCATTAGAAACAAAAATACATCCATTAGTGAATTTAGTAGATAAGCTATTTTTCATACACTGACATTTCATTGCAAAAAAAGGGAAATTAAGTGTACACATTCAGGAGTATAATTTCCAATGTACTGTCTTTATACTCATTCTGTATTTCAGAAACAGGTCTAGGAGATCAGAATCATATATTAAGCTGAGGACAGATGATGATTATTAAATATGCTTTCTAAAGGGCTAATCTTAAAAGAATGTGTTGTTTCCTTTTGTTCTCTGCCATGCCACTCTCCACGTCTTACCACTCTGCCCTACCCATTCTACTCACTTCCAGTACGATCTTCCAGGCACATTCACATACCAAAATGAGAGAAAATTACAATCTTTGGCCCAGGCTTCCTCCCTACACCATGCATGTACCCTGCTAGGCAGGCAACCTATATAAATCTACACTAGGAATTGCCAGTCAAGGTACAATTTTTGCCATGCCGTATCTATGCTGTTAACACTCTACAGTTAGCATCAGACCATGTATCCGGTTACCCTATTTTGGATCTGCAGCATTGCAAACATTTTGTCAGTTCACCTATGCAAGCCTAACTATACTGACACATCACTAGTTTGCTGCAGCCACTTCCCCTGTTAATTTCATTCTCATTAAAACAAGGTTCCCACATTTGCACAAAGTTCAATTTTTCCCCTCTTGAACACCTTTTTGATTTTTATTTGCTCTTCACATTGAGACCCCCCACCCCTATGAGGGGATATTCATTTTTAAATATACAGGAAAACAGTTCACTTCTTGTTAAACATTTCAGTTACACCATTGCTTACTACTCAAGAAGTACAAGAAAATCAAGGTGAACAACATCATCTCTCAACAGTTTGGGCATTTCCCGCCTTCTTTATACATTGCTTTCTCTGCACTCCTTCGCATGGAAAAATAGTGTTGACATTCTGTCAAATCAAAATGTCCCTTTGTTACCTTCCAAATACAATGCAAGTTTTAAAGCAAACTGTTACATTATCCTACAGCATTACAAAATTATCCATCACTATACTGATTTAACTCTATAAGCTTTACTTATTGAACAAACATGAACTGAACTAGAAGCACTCCAATAAATATACAAAAATATTACATAGGGTAATGTAGCTAACTCTTACTTCTATACTTTTCTGTGTCCCGTCACTAAAACGTATGAGTTTCATTAGGCTCACGTAGTACAGAATTGTTAGTTACAGGAATGTCAACCAAAGGGTCACAACATTTTTTTCCTGAAAATTTTAGGACAGCTGGAAAACAATGCTTTACAAAAAAAAGAAAAAAAAAAGGAATCAACAACAGAAAAGGTGCAACTTACACAGACTTAGTCTATTCTAAGCTTTGCTGGTTTTGGCTTAACAGCTTAAGCCTGTTAAAAAAAACATACCTCAATCAACAACGGATAGGCTAGAAAATCCCCCAGCACAGAATACTTGGCAACAGAAAGACTCGTGCTTGTATAAAGCCACAGAGCATAAGCCTGATGCCCTAAAGCCCAGGCTACATCTGCTTTTCTTTTTCATCTTTCCTCAGTTTCCCACGCGGCTGTCCTTCGTCTAGAGCAGCACTAGGGTCTACTTCTTCGTATCGCTTAGACAGGACCTTTACCGTAGTAGCAAATGCAAGCCTTCATTCCTATAAACTGCATGCTCCTAGGGAGCCTTGCCAGTGTATTCAGGGTAAAGAGACTTCTAATTTTTTCAGCCTACTCAAAAGAGCTTTAGGATGCTTTGGCCACCTAACAGTAAAAAGCTGATTTACACCAGGGGGCTGTGAAGAGAGTCCTTCGTAACCAAGCTTCGTATTACCAATTTTTTTTTCTCAAGCACGCTACCCAGTATGATCTCTTCCACATTCTTCTTCTTCTTCTCAGTTTGCAATTCTCAGTGCAGTCAACTGATGAAGGTATCAATATTATTTGGAAATCAACATGTATGTCTTTAAAGATTACCATCTTTAAAACAAGATAAATCACCCTATGTGTCATTTGCTCTTTCTACTGTGGCAAAGATGGTAGTGATGGAGAATAGCACAGAACTGACAGAAAATTTCAGAATTTTCTTCAAAGAGTACCAGAGGTATGAATTAATCAGGAAATTATAGTTTTCTGTTAAGGCACAATTAAACATTCAGTACAGTAAAACCCAAATGGAAAAAACAGGACTTTACAAAGTTTAAAAAAAGTAAAATTAATATCTAAATGGAAGCAGGACTGTGCCCTCAGGAGAAAGACTCTGAATTTATTTTTAATTTTAGAAAAGTGGTATGTTCAAAAAGTAAAAAGGGAAATATTTATTTAACACAAAGTCTTTAATTTTGCAAGTGGGATTTACTTTTTATTTTTTCTGTTATTCAATCAAAGTAGAAAGAAGCCCAAAAGCTTATCCATGCACAGTAAGCGGTTCTCTGTAATTTTGTAGGGTTTTGATATTTTTTTCATTCTTCTATTCCATTCTTTAGAAACATTCCTTGCTGTAACATCATTTCTCCAATGCCTCCCTCTTTCCACAATTTTACTGCTTTCTTCTCCCTGATACATCTTCCTATTTCATGGACTATTCATGCCCCAAACTGACAGTTCCGTGAGGTTCTTTTCTACATAAACATACCATTTTCCTAAAGAAAAGGGTCAGAAACAGAATAAAACCACTTAGGTATCCATTAACATTCATAATAAAATAAAAACTGAGCAGAGAATACCCAAAATGTCATGAAACGCATGCACAACTGTCTATGAAAGTTCTTTCTATAGTCCAGCTTGGTTGTCACACCCAGCTACTTTTAAGCTTGGTTCTGAGTTCAAAGTGTTCAGTAAGTTTTTCAAGTCCTTGATACATTTTTGTCATTTATTAAATATCACTTTGAGATATCAATATGAAGAAAACTAATGAATTAATTACTTTATACTACAACATTTGAACTTAGTACCAGAAAATAATAGCAGTAATATAATAGAAATGTTCTGAACATACTCAGTTGAATCACAGACTTCACAATTTGTTATAAAAATGTCACAAATGTCACCCGGTATATAATACAGAAAATTGCTTATTGCCTAAATATCTTTGTGAAACATCTCAAAATGCATATTGCTGCTTCTGAATCAAGGAGAGGAGTCTTTTTTAACTATTTACATTCCATTTTAAAAATATTAGTACACTCACCTGAAATCTAACAAAAATTTTTTTAATCAAAAATAAAAATGAGACATCAGAAATAGGGGGAAGCTTTCAAAACACTATGCAAATGAATGAAAGTGTGCATGATTAACTTATGTTATGTTAAAAAGCTGTAATCAATTTCAAAACTAGAGCTAGAGGTATCCATCCATCTATACCATATTAAAAACCACTTACCTGCAACATACTGACAATCTCAACTTTGTTGAAGAAAATAAAGGAAGTGAGGGTAGAAAGAAAATTCTCTTCAAAAACAGATGGTGTCGGCAAGATGATGTCCTGAATATACTGTACCCTGTAAGTCTGGTGGATTTTTTGCCTGAGTTCAGAGTCTGTTATAGGTATAACCTCCTTAAATTTTGCTGTTTTGGTCAAGAACTCCCTGTGCCGTTTTGGCTGAGCCAAAGAAGGATCATACTCAAGGCATCCAACAACATCCATAATACACTCATCAGAAAACATCACCTCAAACAGAGTTGCCTTATTGAGGAACAAAATTCCTCTAATAATTTCATACAAATGATGCAAGCCTTCTGTGTTCTCTAAATTCTCACAGACTTGGAAAAGTTGCAAGAGTTTTTTAATGTAGCCTTCATTCTCCAAGGCCAGCGCTAACTTTTCTCTACGGATGGGTGAGGAGAGAACAGAGGTAACTAGGTCAGCAATCTCTTCAAGTTTGTTGAGTTCACAAGTAGGAAGGTCAATCAAAGGACTAGTTTCAGGCATTTCTTCTATGTGCTCCTCTTCTGACTCGATAAGATCCTGTGTGACTTCCACTGAAGGATCCTTACCTTGAACCTAAGAACAGAGTATGCACAATTACTGTCTCATCCCAAAACATACACGAGAATAATCAAATTGATAACTTAATATGTGCATAAGCACATTTATGCCCTCTGTTGGCTGGAAAGTATCCAGCCATGTAGCAAAGTAAGTTTGCCGCCTGTAAGATCCCACACAAGTCACCATTACCCTCAACAGTATGTTAAAAAAACAAAAACAAAAAATAAAACCCAACAAAATAAAACTGAAAAATCAACCACAAAACCCTCTGTCTGAAGCACCTTGAAGAAAAACATAAAATATTAAAAGGAAAGAAGGGCATAACAAAATTTTCTTTCAGTGTCTCAGTCAGAAGGGTATGAGGACTTCAACCCATGGTAAGAGTCCACAGCTATGGTAATATTAAGTGAAACATAACCAAAAGACCAAATACAAAGGCAGGATGCCATGGTTGCCAAAACCAAACAGGAAAAGAGGGAAGCAATTGTCTCCTGCTCTGCACCTTCCTTCTCTAACTCCTTTTCCTGACCCTCTAACTTCTTTCCCCAATCTTCTCACAAATCTTACACTTTTCATTCCCTTCACCAATACAGTCCTAAAATTCAAAAACTCCTATCTCTAAGTTTGCAGTCACAAAGGATCATACACAGGAGTCTCAGAGGAGAAAATGGCAGACTTTTGGAACCTGATGAAAGAGACTAATGCCAGTAATTTAAATTATCTGATCCCATGAAGACTTTCCTCTTAGACTGCTGATCAATTCAACCCCAAATCAGACCAATTTAAAACTGGACCATTTATCAGGCACATAAACTTGCAATTAATAGGCTCACTTCCTTCCAACAACAGTATCTCAGAACCAGGTGAGAAAACTTATATCCTAAAACATGCTAAGATTAAAAATGCTTCTAAACTGCCTAGTTAGTTTCAAAGGAAACTGCTTATAACTCTGAGTTCTCTCAGCATTCTCAATGTTTTCATGACACTGGTCTCATTTTACAAAAAAAAACCATATAGCAAAGTCAAAAACTGGTAAGCATAAAGAACTTTTTTTTTTTCCCCCTATTCTTCTCCTTTCCAGCAGGACTCCCTACTTTATTGCTTCAGGATTTTCTGGATCCGATCCAATATTTTGATCTGTAGACCTCCACAGATCCCTCAGTGAAGATGTCAAGCTTGTCATAACAAGTTTTAGCCTACTGACAATAAAGCTGCTTTCTTCATAGAGAAAGGTCTTTTGAACACCTTTTGGACATCATTTTCTACAGACCACTAGCAATCAGTGCTGGCTATAGGATAGAACTCTAAGCAGTTCCAAAATCATGACTTCAGGAAAACAAAATGGCACCTATGTTCATACGATGTTTTTGAAGCTAACAAGCTAAAATTAAATGAAGACTTAGTTTAATTGCTTCAGAAGAGTTATGGGTGAATATCCTGTCATATGCATTAGCAACTGAGCCATCCTGAACACCTATTTAGTAGAAAAATGTGACATACAGTTTATTATGAGAAACTCAGGCTCTTTGCAAACAAACTTTCTCACTAATCTATTAATACACTTAAATTCCAGAACCTACAAACACTTCTTAGTAATTAAAAAGGGAGCTCAGGAAATAAGCCTTAAATATTAGTTGTCCGGTACCACCTTGCAAACATGTTTTAGAAACCAGATCTCCAGAAATGAGAACAGTAATGAATTTTCTGCACCACTCCTTCTCTGGAGTGAGATAGCCAGATTAGCTGACAGTTGTTAAAGCGCTTTCTTTCTGGACGTTTGTCAAAAGCAAACAAATGAAAAAAGGATCCAGACTAATACCAACTGACATCATGAACATCAGCAAACAGCTAACAAAGTTTTTTTATCGCTGTCACAATCCCTGCTGAGGGGTGATGCACTTTATCTACTACGTTCCACTGAATTCACTCCTTTTGTAACAAATGTCAGGATTTCCACTACTATACTGAGATTGTAAAGTGAACTAATTGTTGTCATCTACCCACCCTCCATGTGAACTTCAGGCTAAACCAAACCAAGCCACTACCATCTTTTCAGGGAGTTGCAAAGTTAACAAATTCTTCCTACTCATATCAGTACTGAGCACTACAATCATTTGGCGAGTAAGCCTGAGAAAGAGGAAAGGATAGATATGAAGATAGAAAACTCAGTACTAGGTTAAATCTAATGACTCTATTAGAAACAGTAAGTCTGTACTAGGGACTGTCCTGATACATACCCATTCTCTCCTTGAAACAAAATATTGTGCATACTTTCCTTTGCACTTTCTTTCTTCATATTGAAGGCCCATCTCCCTCCACTATTCTTCTACTTTTTAAGAGCAATTAGGAAACAGGCAAAGCTAACAGAGGAGTTTTAGTCTAGTAAAAATCACAGTAACTTCTTAACTTCTGCTACTACCTAGCCTTTTTTTTTTTTTTTTTTTGTAAATAAAGAGACTGCTATGGAATTGGCTGAAACCATACTTCGGCTAACTAACCAAGTGAGGCCCCTCATTTCCCCAGCAATTTTTCTTCCTCTAGCTCCACAGAATTGTGCCCACTCCTTGCTAGAACAGTGCACAAATTTTAGAGTATTCTTGAGTTACAACTAAATAAGATAAACAGAATCAAGTTGTCTCAATAGTTTGGGTAATGCATTAAAATGATACTTTAAACTATTTCAGTTACAGCTTTATTTTGCATCATTTCAAAATCTGAGAAGGTTATAAATTACAATATGAAAGCCTGAGTTTCTTCTTCTTTTGAGTATACATAGGTGCAACTCTACTGACTTTTTATTTCCAAAGTGCAAATCTAAACTCTGGTAATAAAATAGTGAAGACTGGTAAAATATCTGCTGAGATATGGATAGTCCATTAGACTTAGGCTGTGATGAAAAATTTCAGTAAGATTTTAAGCTTATACAGCAATGCCACCTCTTTGTCTTTCACAATGAAATACCTAGCTCCTTATGCATTGAATAGATTTTCAGATCTCCCACATTCCAGTAAGCCAGCTTCCTAAGGCCACTTTGGAGAAAGACGGTTAGAAGTCTGGCACTGTGGGATTCCTCTGAGAAAAAAAATTAATAAAAGCCTTACACCTGAGTTTCATCATCACATGAATTTTTCAAAAGCATGAATTCAATTACGAAAGCCACAAAATTTGTTCTAAGTAGTACAACTCTAATTAGAATTTTGGCTTACAGTTTAAACTATAGCAACTTAAGATCTTACACAGAAAAGCCACAGAAAATAATGACAAATACATGCTTATTTTACACACAGCTTTAAAAATTATAGCACAAATACCTGAACTCATAGAACACAGTAAAGTATCTGCAAAAACCAGAATATTAATAGTTAGCTGTACCTGGCAGATTTTTTCCCAAATTTCATCACAGCCAGCTTTTTCTTGAAAACTCAGTGCTAGATCATAATTCTCTGCTTCTGACCAAACAATCAAGGTGTCCTGTTTAAGACATAAGAAAAATATTTATTTTTGAAATATATTACAGGTCAACATTGCATATTCATCAGTCTTCTGTTAAATCACATGTATAAAAAAGGAATTATTCCAATTATTGTTATATTTGTCAAGAAAGAACATAATCTACTGAAATACTAAATTACTTGTCCCATAAGGGACATCACCTTTCTTTTTTATGACTGCTACATTACATATTATCCATTTAAATATTTTTATATCCAGAACATTTATAATGGCATTTTTCTGCAACATACTTCTGAGCCAAGAGTCTTAAAAGGGGAATGCCCACATCACAGGACATTAGAAACTTGCAGTGTAAAAATTTAATTTTTTTCATACTTAAAGTATAAACAAAAATATAAAATTACCTTGTTTCCCTCTCAGAAGGGGTTTAATAGAAGTTTAACCATTTGAGAAATAACGCCTCACAAATCTAAACACTTACAATAGTTTTTCTGGATTAAAAGAAACATAGTTTGGATAATATAGAATTTGTAAGTTACTACTAAAGTTACAAACATCTTGGCAACAGGTAATTTCATTCAAGCAAAATTTCCTTCTGCTTCATTATTATCGCCTCTACCCATTCCATCTGTGCATTTGCAAAGTAAATCTGGAAGATCCTTCAAAATTTCTGAACAGACTAAAAAAAATTAGAGCAGTTATTTATGACATTGAAGATTTCTATCAGTCCTTAATTTCCTTTCGCAAGATTGTCAGCTACTTTATTATGACTCAAATTGGCCGATTTTTAGTATTATAATAGTAAATATTTTTGTTTGGCATCTTGCAGCTCTGAAGAGCAGGAAAAGAAGAAATAAGCTTTTCTAACAATGGCAAATTCAGAAAGCACATTAACAATTTTTAGAATAAATTAGCAGTACCCCCACAGTAAGATTTAGGGCATACACAGCTGTAGATACATATATACAGAGGAAAAAAACAACCCAAAAAAATGTAGAAACGTGAAAGGCACCCCGAGAGTTACTCTCTTGCAATGATTCAAGGTGAGCAGGACTCGTTCAACTGCAGAACAGACAGAATCTGAAACACATACAGGTTCCAAAAACTGTGCAAAGTCTCAATGACAGACAAAACTTCTCAGACCAGTTTAATATTAGTCTGAAAGTCATGTTTCTATGAGGGCACTTGCTGCTCTAAGTTGCATGTTTCCTTTTAGCAGATTTCTAAAACATCACTTTCGACTTACTCCACTACATGACACTACTAATACAGAACCTCTTATTCTGAAATAAGACTTTCATCATTTAGGTTAGAATGCTTCCCAAAAGAGGTAATTCATACACACACTGAATAAGGATGCTTGCACAGAAAAGTTGTATGAATACAACTTAACTCAGGCCGGCAGAGAATTCCAGCATATTTGGCTTGAAAATTTTAAGTTACCAGTTTGTTGCAGAGTTGGCAGATCGGAACGTATGCCTGTGCTTCAACATTCAAATGAAAAGTTCAACTTCCTACAGGAAACTAATCTTCATGTTAAAATGTTCAAACTGAATTGCTCTCTGCTAACTTCACAGTACATTTGACCAGCTCCAGCAAAATGGTTCAACATTCTGTTAAGTTTGGCAACTCCTTGAACTGTTATGGCAAATTTTCTAACACCAGCAAGCCCTTCCTTAATCGTCAATAAGTTAATTTATTTCCTAAATTTTTGCAAAGGTCAATACTCACCACACAACTTAGGAAGGCTTGTGAGTCTTTATTCTTTACCTCATGCATCACTTTGGTCATAAACAAAATATCTAAAGTGATATATGTAAGCTCAGCAATCAAATCCAAACAAGTATCTGGCTGTCTTATGGATACCTGATATACTCAAGGAAACTCTTTGCAGGCAACAAGAGACAGACTACTGTTACCTCTCTCACCTCTTTATCCCAAAAGCATTTTTTGGTTCCCTTTGTGAACAAATGGTAGGAAATGATGATGCTGACTAGCATCTAAGACCCATTCACTATACTAAAGATCAACCCATGACTTGGTATCGTAAGAACATTATCTAGTCACCATTCTTGATATATCTGCCAAAGAGAGAGGAGTACAAGTGTAATTAATGTTTTTCCATTCTTTAGCTGTATTCTCTTCAAGAACTTGGTTTTACAGCACAGTTTTTGCTTGTGTTATAGTTCTAATAGTACTTATACTCAACCTTTGTTTATATGCAATATCTTCATCAGCTGAGATTCAGGTCACTACTAATTTGAGTCGACTAGAATAAAAAGAGATACAGGCTAACTGAGAGTGGGCAGAAACATTCCCTTGAAGATCTTGTGTCTATGGAAGAGATTACTGCCTTGCACAAGTGATCCTCTGTGATTGTGAGCCTGCTGCCTCAGTCAGCTTTGCTGAATCCTTTTCAATCAAAATCAGGTTAGTTTAGATGGTTTAAACAGATCCTTAACCCAGTTATCTGGGCTTAAACAGGTTAGGGAGCACTCGCAAGTATTTCCGCTGGCGGATGCGAGGGGACTGTTGGGCACAGAAGTGCTGACAAACAACTGGCATGGGACAGTAGGAAGTAAACTCTTTCATCAGGACAGCTATCTGAAAAACACACATCTGTCTATACCCTCAGCAAACACAACTTATCAGCTGCTAAGATAAGTATTCTCACATGCCATTAATTCTTCTGTTTGTTTCTATGGTAATTTTAACCTCTCGATAACAATATGTAGTTGTGTGGGATTTTTTTGTTTACCATAATGTTTTTTTCTTATGGCAACAATTGCTGACAAATGCCTACCACTAGGTTAGCTTCCATCTTCTAGATGAAGAAAACCACAAGCTACACTAAACAACAGCATTTGCACAAGTTCATTTTCATTTAAATTTTCTCATTTTTACACTTTTGTTTAAAGAGACAGTTTTCCCTTTACAGAATGAACAGAGCTCATTGCACTGCGGTCTTAATGCTGTTCATGAGAGTTGTTGGTTTATGCTACAGTGTCACATACTATACATACACTTTTGTCCTACAGTCACAAATGTTATTAGGTAGCCTCTCTGCTTTTGGGCTGTGATTCACATGCACAAATGGTACAGCTTCATATAGCTGACAAGGTTATTGCTTACAGCTGTCCACCCTCATCTTTGACTCATGAACAGCTGAATCACTTAGGTTTACAGTGTGCCATTTTAGAGTGAGCAGTTGAGCTAGGCTTGGGGCACTGGGAGGGAATTAAAAAAAAAAAGTGTGTATGTGTATATGTATATACATATATATATACACACATACATACACACAAACAGTTCCTGTAGGTTACAGATACATATATCTCTCTCTCATACTGTAACCTGCAGGAACTGAAAGGTCTGATCAGCTTCCTGATCTGGTTCAGAGTGAATGGCACAGAACTGAAATACATGGATAGAAGAGACTGGGCTCTGAAGTGATCCCTTTGTATTACTAAAAGCACTTTTCATTTGCAAAAAGTGCAAGTGAACAAATTAAACATGCAGGTTTTTAATAATATATGAAATTCTATTTTGATATAGGGTTTTGAGCAAAGCACTGAATCTTTTACAGTAAAGCAAAAGTTCACTGAAGGATGCATGTGTCCACTACCATTTGAAGATGTTTTCCTCTACAACAGGTCAACACAAAATCAGTCAATGGAAGTTTAAACAGAGTTCACAAATATTTTAAAGAATGAACTGTGAGTTAGCAGCAACAACTCATCTTTCACACAGTATCCTACTTAACAGCTCCCATCTTTTATAGGTTAGTCCAAAAATAAGAATTCTTAAATAAAATTTCATGGCAGTTTCAGAACTCAAAATTCAAAACTTGAAGAGCTTACCTATAAATGATCTATGAAATTACTGGTATTTGTAATGCTTGTAAAGTCAACACGCCTCCGGGGTAAAAGGCAAATGCAAACAAAGAGGGATACATATATGAAGAAGTCATGGCCCAGAATGATTTAAGTAACAGGTACACTGCAGTGACTCAAATGTTTGCATGCATATATAGCTTTTACACTCAAAAAAGAAAAAAAAGAAATCTGTGAGAATTCTAGGGTTACTTAATAGTACTTTTTATAATCCATACTGCCCACACCAGTACAAATTATGTAACCTTCTCCTAGAGTATTGCTGAAGGACTTTGAAATATTTACTGTCTTCTATGTTTCCAATGAACAGACACATAAGAGAACTGTGCTGAACAATCGGGATCCTTCCTGCTTCCTTTCAAACACTTCCATTCACTGTTAACAGGCAAGATGTTGCCTATTAACCTTCTTTATGAAAAGATAGCTTCATTAGGAAGTAATTATCCAATACTAATATAAAATTTAGTATGTTTCCTGTATGACCTAAGACAACCCAAGAAGATCACACACAGACATCTTCCAGACAGCTGGTTCAAGAGACTACCGGTCCTACCTGCTTACCAGAGTAGCGACAGCAATGCCACACAACACGACAAAACAGAAAGAGATCAATTCAGAAGAACAACTTAAACTCCAAAGGAGTAGTCCAAACCACTCTTCAGTGTCAGTACTGGCTTATGCAATGTCTGCTACTCCACCTCTCCTTGTTTGTGTTCTGGCTCCTCAAATCCCCCTTACACCAGCACTGTATGCTGTACAGTGAACCAGATAGGGGAACAGATGCAGATGAAAAATTAACCAAGCAAAAGGAACTATTTTAACTGAATCAGTTCCTAGATATAACCTGTTAGACAGTTACATAAATACTCATGCTGGCATGAAAGAGAAATGAGGCAGCCCCCTGGCAACTGCTCACACTGACTTTAACAGCACCCCTGAAAACATGTTAAACTGCACCTTAAACTAACTGCTGATTTTCCCTGAAGCAAATTGCTCTGTTGTCGCATGAATGATGGCAACTGGACGTGGAAGAGAGTATTTGCATACATTCTTCATCTTAGATCTAAAAATGGACACAGTGCACCTAAAGGAGAGTTTGCATCAGAGGATGGTGATCAAAATAGGAATTTCTGTAGCAGTTCAGTCTTGTGGCCCCACAACTGAAGATTACTGCTCTTGTAAGTGAGCTGCAGGAACACAGTGCATGAATGCATCCATCTGATTTTTCACTGAAGCACTCATATGCTTTCTCCTGCCAGTTTAGCCATGGAAACAGTAACCTCAAGCAGAGGGTGGAGCATCAAGGTGTGGTAATAACTTCTGAAACTGCTCCTGCTACAGCCTCCAGAACTCATCTCACCATGCCCTTTGGTAAATATGGGGTGTCCAGTGGAGGTATGCAATTCTCATCAGCTGTGTCCAAAATCCAGGGGCATCTAAAGCTCTCTAGGTGTCTAATGTTATTTGCATACATGGAATTAGAGATACTTTTATGTGGTACGCTGAGCAGCCTCGCACCCATGTCTAGCCATGTCCAGTCTAAATCCTGTTTCTTTTGAGAAAGAGGTCATGATTATAGTATACCTAACACCTTGAGTACTACACAGAAGCCAGTGACCACAAACATGACTGAGGAAGGTAATCATAGTAGGTATGCCCTGTTTATGAAATGGTTAATCAACAGTTAAAGTACTCGACCTAGAATATAGCCCAAGAAGTTCTGAGTGCTCATACAGCTACAGTGTTTCAGATTCTCCTCTTCCATGACTCCAGAGTCTCCTAACCACCTGGCAGGAGCCCATTCTGTGACAGGAGAGAACAGACTACTACCTCAAGACTCCTGTCAAATCTGGCAAATATTAATTCAAGACTCAATAAGTCACAGAAAGACAGAAAGACTCCGTTGTCCAATAAAAGGATATTCACGCACTGGTGGGGACGTTTAAGGTCTGGATGGCCTTAAAACTGCTTAAACATTTTATCTTATAACTGTTGAACATAGAATGTAGGACAAATAATGTAATGTTGGGAATTGTGCACTGATGCAAAGTAATTTCTTTCACAGGATGATGGTATGCAAATAACAATATATGTGCTAGCTATCCTTTAAGTCATCCAGGTAATTTATAAGATGATAGATGTGTAGGCAGAACATGTTTCCTTTTCACCCTACTGCACCATCTTGTGGCTTTCGCCAAGACCAACAAAGATCACCACCTTAATGAAAATCTGAAATTGAACTCTGAAATACAGGAGAGAGAACTTTCCTCCATAATGCTATTCATCTAAAAGCATCTGTCCTTGGCAGATTAATATAGCCTTTAAGTCTTCAGGCTACCTCTATAAGGTACTTCAACATTTAGGCATGCTAAAGAAAGCCCACCCTCCTTTCCTCCATCTCTGGTTAACCAGAATACTTTCCCTCTCTACCATTTTTAAACAGAATCCGTTCCTGAGACACCCAGGTTTCAACATTGCAATCTTTCAGAGCAGAGACTGAAACTCAAAAGACTGAGAAGTCATGAGACTGCTATCTAACCTCTGCTCTGTGCCACTTGGTACTCACAATGAAGCACATAAAAGTTGAGGACAAAGCACCATCAACCAAAAGCAGTAAAATTTCAGAGACCAGACAAATCTAGAACCTGTCTCTGGAAATAATCCATAATTCTTCATCTTCAAAAAACAAAACCAAACTTTTCCACAACAGTGAAAAGCGAAGCAAACTTTCAGCTATAAGAATACAAAAGCATCAGAATTGGTAATAAAAGCTAACCAAAACCAACTTCAAACTAAGATGAGTTTCTTAAAACTGCAACCTAGAAAGACTTCTCCAAAACAGAAAAGGAGAAATAAAGCTACTTCGGTCATTCAAAACTTTGCTACCATTTAAGTAAAGAAGTTTCTCAAATAAGAAGCAGTAGTATGAAATTACAAAAAAGACCATAAAAGGAAACAATTTAACTTTTCAGCAACATAATCTGCATTCGTATTTCATTATGTATTAATTCTCTCTACAAACAGGAAGCAGTTCAAGACTTGTGACTTTCAGAACACTGCAAAGCTCTCACCATAAAAGCTCCCTTTCCTCAACCTAGCCAGCCCAAGCAAAGTATACCAAACTACACTGATGACCATCATCCAACTGACTAAATACACCAATATCTAATGAGTGAAAAATAAAAACTACAGATAACGGAGCTTTCTGAAAAGGCAGGCCCAAGGCTTTAAGATTCCCTCCTAAACTAACTTCTTAGTTTATTTTGCCTTTTTCTGGAAATCACAATTAGTTTGAGCATTAAACAGTTTCTCATTGTCAGTAAGCTGAAGAAAAAAAAGCCTAGTAATACTTGCCTGTTGTTTTTGATATGCAGTATTTGGATTTATCTTCGATTCTAACAGTAGTGAACCTGAAAAAGGTATCAAGACATATTTACTAAGTTAAACAAAATACACATCTCCATGGATCTTACAACTGCCCATGTGCCAGCCAACATATGCTCACTTTAGTCTACATCCTCCACAAAGTCCAAGATTTTTCAACATAATTCTCTACAAATAAGCCAGACAAAAAAAAAATTCAACTGAAATATCCAAATTAAGTTTAAGATGTATTTTCTTCTGCTGCTTTAGACCAAAATTCTCTGTAGCACTGTTTTTTTTCTGCTGAAACCTGGTGTGACAAATATCTTTGAAGGCCATTTAATAATTTTATACAAACTTGCACCAGATAACATGCTGCACAGCGTAAAAATGTATTTGTCCACAAAAGACACGTGGTCCTTCTGCTATTATTTCCTTGAACTGTCCTTCAGAAGTGAATCATCTGGATGCTATAAACCCAAAGACTTTGTGTATACAAGTAGTGTATGTAGCCTGGCAACAGCTCCAGAGTAATTTACACCAGTCTTAGGTGGTTTATTTAGCACATTAGCACCTGTTGGCTGACAAAGTGGCGAGTGTCTCCCCCCCACCACCACCCCAAACCCTTACGATGACTTCAAAGTGCAATAAAAGATAAAGAACGCAACACAACTCTACCATTTCAAAACACAATGAGTGAGTTTCTTAAAAGAAACTTTGCAGTACCAAAAAGGGGAGAGAAAGAGCACTTCAGAATAGAACAAAATTATTCTGAAACTGAGCAAGATGTCGTCGCACGTAACAGCTTCATCTCTACCAGTCAAGACAAACGTAGCCACAGTTAGGGTCACTGTAAGGGTAAAAGGCCTAGGGTTAGGCTCATCAGCACTGCTGCAACTTATCAGGAGAAGAAAACTTTGAAGGAAGGCACAGGTCGTAGAAAGGAAAAGGAAAAAAATCCTCCCGGGTCTTCTCTAATAAACGCGCCGGGGAAGACACCCCCGGCAGAGCCGCCGCCGCGGCCTGTGTCAGCGCCGGCGAGCGGCGCAGTGCAGCGGCGCCGGAGCGCGCCGGGCTGCGCAGCCGGGGCCGCGTTCGCGGGCCCCGGGAGGCAGCGGGGCGCCGCGGTCTCCGCCGCCGCCGCCGCCGCCGCCGGGCCCAGCCCCGCGGCCGCCGGTGCGGGCGCCGGCCCGGCCCCGCGGCGGCCCCCGGCGCGGCCTAGGCCTCCGCGCGGCCCCGGCCACGCTCTCACCGTCCGACTCGGCGCGCACCAGCAGCGACATCCCCTTGAGCCGCTCCACGTAGGTGGAGGAGACGTGCCCGGTGCCCCTGTCGTCCCATTGCCGATCCTCGTTGAGGGTGTACACCTTCACCCGCCGGCGGGTGTCCGACATGGTGCAGCCCCGGCCTCGGGCCTCCGCGCCGGCCCCGGCCGCGGCCCCGGGCCCGCTCCGCCTCCGGGGGGCGATGGAGCGAGGGAGGGCGAGACGGCGGGCGCGGAGCCGGGCCGCTCACGGGCACCGCGGGGCCTTTAACACGCCGCTTTTCATGGCTCCCCGACGGCGAGAGGGCGACGCTGCGCCCCGGCTCGGCCCCTGCCTGGCGCCGCTCCGCCGCCTCGGCCGCTACCAGAGCGCGGCCGCCATCTTGTAACCCGACTCTCGCTGCCTTTCTCTTCCTTTCAGCGCCAGCCACGGGCTCCACTCGCAGGGGCTACGGCGGCCGCGAGGCGACGCGCGCGCGCCGAGGCGACGGCAGGGGCGGGGGCGGGGCCGGGAGGGGGGGCCGCGCCCCCTGCGGCGCCGCGGCAGGAGGCGGGAAGGGGCCGGCGGGAGGGTCTCGGCCCCGCTGCGCCGTTACCAGCCCGCACCGCACCGCCCGGCCCGGCCCGGCCGCCCTCGCCTCACCGGGAGCGTAAGAGCGGTGCGACGTGGTTCGCAGTGTGCTCCGGTGTCGTTTCTGAAGGCCTGGTCTATGTTTGAAAAATGGCACCGGTGTAACAATTAAAAAAACCCAAAGACAACAAAAAAACGCAGACTTATCAAAAAAGCTGGTACCTGCACAGCATATCCACCGCTGAATGGACGGAAAGGGAATATGCTTGCACAGGACTAGCTCCCTGATACAAACTTCCTTTAAGTGGGAGATCTGCATCCTGCCAGGTTTAGTTTATACTGCAATAACACAACTTATAGACAAGGCCTGGTATTATTAAAAAGAAAAAAAAGTTTTGAAAGTAAAAGGTTGAGGATTCTCTCATACCATACAATAGCAGCAAGATTTCTTTGTAACATCTTCCCCAGCCCTTCCTCTAACCCTCAGGACCACAGGGCAGCACAGCCAAGTCTACAGTAACGTTTTGCTGCACATCTCTGTACTCAACATAGTTGTACTCAAAAGCTGGGCTAACTCAGGGGAAAGTGGGTCTGTGAAACTTCTCACTGAAAGAACTGGTTACCTAGTCCTTACGAACGCTGTACAATTAAAGACATTGCCAGATGTTCTAAAGCTAACAAAACTTGGGTTTTATGTTGAAGAGCAGTTACACATTTCCTCTCTGCACTAAAAGTAAAAGATAACTGAAAATTAAGATTCACTTTTGGCTAAGGGTGGATACACACACATGAAGGATGAGAGCAGAGGAACTGGCGTTCTGTTGGGAAAAGAACAAAGGATTTGCATCAAGGCTGGTTAGCATACCAGGAGACTTCAGTAAGCTTCAGCATTTGCATGGGAGCAGGGGAAAGTCCTTTGCACACTTCTGGGTCAAAGCTGTGTGAGATAGTGCAGCCTTTTGGGGTGAGGGTAACTCTGAAAGTTTCTTAGACCATAAAATCTTTCAGCCTGTGAAGAGGAAGGCAGAGGGGAGAGCAAGTAATCCGCAGGCCAGGGTGCGCCTCATTCCCAGACAGAGCAAGGTTTTCCTAGCTCTTGCCTAACGAAGAAAGCAGTTACACCATAAGTGTAACTCTCTGGTCTAAGCTAAATCTCCTTCCACATGGAAGGGAAAGAAGCAGTTTACTGCAAAATATGCCACTTTAAGTAACTATACGTCACTCGTATGTTAGAAAAACATTCTCCAGGAAGGCAAAACATTATTCAGAGTATTTACATCTATGTAACATTTAAGTCTCATGTTTAGGTGTTCTGCTCTGACATACATCATTTATAACAGGCTTATTTAAAATTTGTCACCATTCAGTACACTGAACATTTGCCAATCACTGATCATTTCTTGGTGGCAGCAAGATTCAGTTTTTGATCAGCTGACTTGCTTTAACTGATCAGCTGAAAAGTCTTTGACATTTCTTAGGAGGCAAATTAATGCATCGAGGACTTGTTAGCCTGCCTAACATCTGCAAAACAATCCACATCTAAAAAAGGGTAAGAGAAGCTTAACTGAAGAACCCTTATTAGGGTTCTGGGGAACTGAGGTTCAACCCCAGTTGAACCCGTTTTTGTCTTTAACGGGGCTCACTGGAGACACGCAATCATAACATCTTTTGCAAAGAAAAGAAGTAAACTGTAAGATACACCTTTAAGAACTATCATATACACTTAGAACTTGAACATACTTTGATGTATACACCATATAATTACAGATAAGTCAGCTCATAACTGTTTGAAAAAGGCCATGTTATCTTAGTGATTCTCAAACTGTGGCTGGTGACCACATGAAGCAGTTTACAGCTGGGTTCCACACAAGCCTTGCTAGCTACATCCCAGTGGCCTTTCCTCTATTATGTGACCTGATTCCCTCACGGTTTTACATATCAGGCCTATTTTTGCCTCAGTGAAAGCTCACTAAAACTGTATGAGAAGAAACACAAAACCCAATGATCAGCGTACTGCTGCTTCAAGATGTTAGCCACTCTTGGACTCCCTCTCCCCTCAACAACACCTCTACACACTCTTTAGTTCCTCAAACAGTGTGTAAAATTTCAAACATGGCTACTTTTACTAAAGATTAAATATGGCACTTATCCAGATACGTAGAATAGCTCAAGACCACACTAGAACATCATGGAACAAATTCTCATCTCAGTGTGAACAGCTATGAAAAGAGTAGGAGATACATGAGCCAGAATCAGAACAAAAAATAATCTCTCCTTTTAGGGCTACATAATAAATCTGTGGCCTCTCCAAGCATGAAAGCAACCCCCTCTATGGAAAAATGCCACTCCAGAACATGTCCCAGTTGTACTCCTGCAGATGCAGGGCTTCTTTTTGCGCAGAACTGTATTGAGAACTCCCCAGCTAGGGGAGAGGTTGGACCAGGGGTGTTGGGAACTGGGCTGCTAACTCGTAATCTATTCCACTAAAACTCAAGCCAAATCTGTGGGGGTTTTGCCTGAAGAAGATATACAAGACTCGTCCCAATGGTTCTTACAGCTTTGATTTAAAACCGGGGAAAATACAAAAATACAAAACAATACATGCAAAGTGAGATTCAGAGAAATCAAAGAAGCACTTCTTCATTGTGTTGCTGCACCTGCCAGTAGCCCATTTCCCCCATCATCATAAAGCAATGAGCTGGAGCTGATATAGCTCTCTGTTCTTATTGAAATGAAGAATTGTTAGGGTGAACTGCAGACAGCAAGTCACCATAGGTCACCGTATGGAGCTGCAGGGAGCTCTGATTTTTTTTTCCTTTTAAAAACAAGAAAAGCAACTAATTCCTAAATCCTTTAAAGTTTCTTGCAGTGAAGTTAAGAGACCATATCATTCCCTCTGGCATGTAATCCCAGAAGTACAATTCTACCACCTCTAATACTGTCATTACAATACCTATAGTATTTATTGCTGGCATTTAAGAGTACTCCAGCTCCTGAAGTTTTGTGCCTATATGAATATTTCAGCCTTGTCAAATGAAGGAAATTCCAGCCTGGCTCTTGGCCTGGCAGTAAAATATAGCACTAGAGCTTTGACATAATGGGAAGGTTTCAGAAACTTTATTATTCTGTAAACAGCAGGAAAGCACCAAGTTTTGTTCATATTCAACAACAAAACATGTAATTTAAGTAGACAGTGTATTACCTTATTTGGTTTCTGTAAAAGTCACCTGTTCTTTCCAATGTTAGTACATTCACTAAGTGGGCTGTCTTGACTGCAAGCTCTTCAGAGCAAAGACCAACTCTGTTTATACAGTGGTAGTGCAACAATACTCCAGACTTTGATCTCTTAACACAAAAATACTAAGCTTATTGTCTAAAAATTATTTCACCAGTTACACAATACAGCTCTGAGAAAAAGCAGTGTAAATGAATTGTCTTGACTGCAAAACACAAGTAGTAGACTTAGGCTGAAGTAGTATTTTCATAGCTCTCCATACTAAAGCATAGGAAAAAGATCTTTAAATATTCATGTGGATTTAAGTATGATTTGCTTAGAGGCAATATATTTTTGCTTGCTAAATGTACATTATTAAATGTACATTATTGGACACCAATAGCTGACAATATAAAATAGGCCAGTTAAGGTTATTCTTACCTTTCGGTGGAACAACAAGTGTAGAACCATTTTTTCAGAGACATATCCTGTGTTGGGCAGATCCTGTATAAGTATCCAAAAAATTACTTGCTAGATGCAAATATTCCTTTACGAGAAGTATCACTCAGTAAGTATTTAGGACACCAAAGAGTTTTAATGCCAGACAAGTATTGACAGCTTTAACTGTTTGTTCCCCTCTGTATAAGAACTGTCTAATGGCTTCTTAAAGGGAATTTTATATATATTTTTAATTATTGTGCACTGAAGAAATTCATATTTCTGCATACTAGCACGCAAAGTTTCATCAGTGTGTTATCAAGATAGACTTCTGAACTGAACAGACCATTTGTTTTAAGTCAGCTTTAAAAAAAAAAAAAAAGGATACGTGATAACAGGAGTTGTAATGATTTTGAACCATAAGGATAGCAATTAACTCCTACTATCAGCCTTTATGGTAGCTCAGAATTTTAAGTGGTTTATTCAGTAATCCACATAAAAAAAGCTAAGCTTAAAAAAAAAAAAAAGTCAAGATGCATCAACCCAGTGCCTGGCTATAAACAGAGATCACACTGATGGCACTCATGTAGCACAGAAAAAAACCTCAAATATGACATTTCTTCCTCCAAGATTTCATGATCAGGATGTCCACACTTCACTGGACAACTTCTGTTACAGCTGTACTGAGAAAATGGAGCTGTAGGATACCAGAGTGCTGTCTGGAATCCTTGTTATGCAATACTGCGTAACAAAAAGAAGTTCAGAGGAGATGGTGTAATGTTGCAACTGCCCAGCTTCATTTTCCACAGCAATTTTTTTCAATGATTCCATTTAAGATGGGTCATTGCAGAAGCTAATTATCTAGGGCAGTAGAGACAAAAAACAGTATTTCAGACATGGAAAATAAAAGCCTACTGCAACAGAGCTGAGCTCTCAGTCTCTCTCAAGCATTATTAACTTACTAGTTCTCTGATCACAGCTGGTATCTCCTGAGGAGACGAGTCAAGTATCTCCTGCCACGGCCCACTTTGCTACCACTGACAGCTCTCAGATGAATCCACGGTGTTGGCAGCCAGCCTGCCTCCCTCCAGGACAGTTCTGACTAGCACAAACTTACTCAACTCTTGGCTCCTACCGAGCTTCTCTCCTCAGGTGAGGGCAGCTGCCTTGTGCTCCTCCCAGTCAGTTCCCAAGCATATATTTTTCCACCCCTTCCCCTAGGGCCTAAAACTTGTCACAAGTACAGAAAGGCAAGTTGATTGTACAAGCTGCCTCCTCCCACCCCATCACAGAGACATGCAAGTCTTCTTTGCTACTACATTGTCTATCAAACAGGAAAAAAATCCCAACGCCCCAATAGCTGATTTACTGAGACCACTGTCTATCGTACTGACCAACAGGAATCATTAATACTCCTGTTACTGCAGGTGAGAAAATGCATTTACAGTAAAGAATGGGATTCTTCCGGCTCTTCAATTGTCAGTTATCACAGATTCAAACAGAAGCAACCTACTGGTAATGAGTTAGGCAGAAAAAACGCTTCTGGAGTTGGTAGTTTATGTAGTATTTTAGTAACTAGAGCATCCATCAGTTCTACTACAAAAACGAGCCTTACAGAAAATTTTCCACAATAACAGAAGCTATATATTGGAAAGCCACTTAGATTGCAGAGGTTAGAATTTCTGAGAACAGTTATGAGAAATCAAAACATTTCTGAGCTTCTGTTTAGGAATTTACCTACATTATTCTATTAGTGCTATCCGGTATATGTAACCACCTAGATACTGATCAATTAAGTCAACTCACAGTAAGCAGGGACAGTAGTACTAAGAAATATAGAATACAGTGCTCAAAGAGGATGAAAAGATTGTTAGGGAAAACTTTTTCAGTCTTATATGATGAAAAAAGACAGACAACTACGAAGAAGTAGGCCAGTCATTTTTTTCTTTAATATTTTAACTTAGGATAAAAAAAAGGCAAAACAAGTCTTACTATACATTCACATTTCCCCTCTCTCAAAAGTTTATTTTTTCTGTCAGGAGGTCCAGAGCCCACTTGCCATCAGGTGAGAACTTGATTTCCTTATTAGGCCTCCCTACCAATTTGAGAACATGAGAAGGAATACCTCTGATTTTGAAAGCCTGTACTTCTCAGTAGAAAAACAAGTAATTCTGATGAGCCCCTGGGAAACACTTTGAAGTCTAAAAGAGACTGGTGAACCCATTGATAGAACATAATCAAATAGAAGAATTTTGGCACTCAGCGTGGAGATTTTTTGGGGGAAGATTTATCATATCAATTGTTTATTCCAAACCAATTATTTTAATCTTAATGTTTTTATTATATATATTTTTTTATCTTAAAAAAGATAAAAGATCTTTTATCTTTTTATCTTTTAATCTTAGTGTTTTTATTATATATTTTAAAATTCAGTGTTAATGATCCCAGAATAAATGATCAGGTTTCAGCCAGGTTCTTTGTTTTGTCCCCCTTTTGGTCAGATATTTTAGCATCACTGAAGTCAGAACACTGACAGTTATTGATGTATTTATCTGAAACAGTGTCAGTCATGTTAAAGGTGATACTTCTTGTAAGTTTTTACCTTTTGTTCAAACTTTCAATCTCATACACTGAAATGCCAGTAATGCTTTGGCTGGCCACGTGTGCCTTTCAACTCCATATCTCATCACTGGCATATCTCATCAGCCAAGCAAATAGGAGAATTCCTTCTCCAAGGAAACAACTGTTAAATACTTCTCTCTTATTTTTGCATTTTTATTTTGAAGTGGTAACAAGAGGAATCTTAAGCACTGAAATGTATTTAAAAAATAAATAATCTGCTCTCCAGTCTATACAATTCCATGTTCTTAGATTCTCACCTATGCTAAGCAAGATAAGAGCTTTGTTTGTTTGTTTGTTTTTTTGTAAAGAAGTTTTTCATCTGTTTGAAGACTTTGAAGTTCTACATCACCTTTAAGTGCGAATAGCTTCTATTTTAAAAACATGATTCACCACCATCCATCTGCAGATTCTAGTGAAGATTGCTTATATTTCCATGAACTATTAGGCCTTTTCTCCTGAAAGAGAGAGAAAGTACTCTGTAAGAAACTAATTATACAAATTTTATTAAGTTATCATTGGTATGTTAGCAATTCCATTTGCCAATCTCATTGCATAATTTCTCTTAATTTTATGATCAGACACCTTCCCATTCTAGTGGCTTCCTAAGGTGGGAAAAAAATGCATACCATAGCTTTGGGGAAAGTTTAAACCTAAGTCTGTCATACAATCAAATGCCTGTTTAGGAAGACTAGTTCTAGAGAAGAGCTTTGGGCATTCCAGTAGTTAACTTGGAAGTTTCCACAAAGCAGCTTATTTCCTCTTTTCCCTTTCCCACGCTGTTCCTGCCCCTCCCCTCATTTTTTTTCTTTTTTTACTAGTGGAGGGAGAAAAGAGGGAATGCTTACATAGATGCTTTATGTTAACAAGTAAGTTCATTTTGGAGAAAATACACTGCTTAGAATGCCTGAAAGAGTCCAGGCATTTGAACCAATTTTATAATATCTGCCTCTTTACAGCTACAAGATAGGAAACAGCAGTTCCTAACTTATGATATGATAACTGGCCAGCAGTATCTGTACACCACTGAAGTACAATATATAAAGAAAAAGTGATAAAATTCTCTACAGTAGTTGCAATCACAGTGCAGTACTGAGTGGCGTAAAGTGGTCTCCAAGTCCTTACCGGTCACTGGGATGAACTAGATGGCTGTGGAACTGCACCTCCCATGACAATGCTATTTTTGTCAGTAAGGGTCTTGAGCACAGTTGTGGCTGGTGACTGAAGAACTTTACGTGAAAGCCGCATTCTGCCATCAGTTGGGTCACGTCCAAAGTATTTAACCTGTTAAGAAAATATACCACTTTCAGACCACCACAGTTATGTTAAACTATTGTATAAGAATGATCAATTTAAAGAGCAGAAAATAGCTTTTTCCTTAATTTTTTTTTGACACCAAAAATATCACAAACAATAGGCACTATTTAACCTATACTGCTCAAATATCATAAACAAAAGGCACTATTTAACCTATACTGCTCAATCAAGTCAGTTTGGTACATGGATAGTAAGAGATATTAAATAAATAAAATTCTGATGATTTGAAATGATCATGTATTTAACCAGCACAGAGGGAATCTGATATGGCAAAATATTTCCTTCATAAACACACACACACACAAAAAAAATCACTTAAATACTAAAATATGAGCAGCAGTTTGTTAGCAATTTAAGGTTAAAAAGAAACAAATACCTGAATTTCTTGGCCAACTTCTAATCCCAGGGCACTAGGATGTTTAATCTAGAACATAATATTTTTCAGAAAGTTTTATTTAAGTGTAAATGAATACATACAAGCATATAACTGAATCTTCCAACTAGACCACAAAATTTAATCTGTTAAAAATATACTTATAGAATCATGTTTGCTTTTGCATTACATTATGGTGAACAGCAAATACAAAATGCCAAAAATACCAATAGCTGTAAAGGAAATATTCTTTCAGTTATAGCTAATCCAAATTACCATTCTGTAAATAAGCAAGGTAGGAACTCTGCCTTGAAGTATCTCATCAGTCTGAGATAGAAATAATTTTTTACTTAAAAAGTTTTTGTCAATTCACCGTGCAAAGTTGATGATGTTATGAGCACACAGACAAACAACCAGAAACTATTAATAGATGCCAGAAACTACTAATATCTGTTGGAAGAGGCAGCCAGCTCACAGGAGGATCAGGAACCAAGCATGGACACATTTTCCTCACAAACAAGGCAGGAGGTAAGCTTCTCAGCAACGTATCATGCCCAGGACTTTTGACTGACATTTGCTACCCACTACGCCAAGAAATAAGACCATCAGTAGATCTATTTATTGTTTATTACCACGCCAAGAGACTGCAGCAGGAATGTAATTAATGGCTCATGTATAAAGTACACTATCAAAAACATAACTGTCAATTTACCATTAAATCACTATTAAAGCTTACTACATCTGCATCTGTTAAAATCCAGTTTTTACTTCCTCAAGTCACTCCATGTTTTCCTGCCAACAATGCACACACGTTTTCCCAGCACTCACTCAATCCTTTCTTCAGTGCTTGCCTCTGTCACTAATCTGAATTTCTCCTAGCAATTTATGACATCAGGTTTTCAAAAGCAGAACAAAACCTAAGCTTGTACAGTTTCCTCTACGCTATGTTTCAGACAACTATAGATGGACTAAAGTGGCTAAACACAGACTAATGAACAACTGGTTTATATATGTTACATATCAGAGGATATTACAGACCTAAAGAACTTGATGATGTGCATAAAAGCATTGATAATAGCCCTGTAGCTGGCATACAGACAGAGCTACACGCAGCTCTAAGCACAGTGTAAGCAAAGGTTAAACAAGAAGTGAGGTGCTGCTAAACTAACAAAGCTTTTAACATGAAAATGGACTTTAGAACTCCAGTATGTTTGTTATAGCTAGTGTAGACTATGTTTAATGAGGCTTTATTAAAAATAAATAAAAGAATTTTGTTTAAAAGTTTCTAGTTTATAATTATTTAAGTAGTACCTTTCTTTGATCAAGTTGTGAATTATGAAGCAACACTGGTGTCATGTTTGGATACAATTTTACCATCACTCCAGAATCTCTGCAACAGAAAACAGCATAGTTATTCCAAAATACATCAACAGAAATCTGTATGTAGCTTATTCTGAATGCTGACCCCAAAGCAAGCATTCGTAAAATTTGCTCAATAAAGTTTTACTTATCACTTTTTAAATCCTCTAAACAACCATAAGATGTCTACATATCTACCCTCAATTGAAAATGGATGAAAATTACTTATTTCAGGACACTACATTTCAAATAAGCATCATATCCAAAACATGCCCTTGCAAAAAAAATGAAAAGCAAACTCCCGCCATATCTCTAAGATACAAAGGTGAAAAAAAGTCCTAAATTTTAGAGACTTTCTGATACAGCAAAAATAAGCAGCTTCATTAAAGACAGACAGTAACATTTTCAACACAGAAAATACCAGGAATGATGCAGGTGCCAATGTCACCAGCATGAGTTTGACATCCTATAAAAATGAATTATTTTACAACATATCTATGTATCAATAATCTACATAAAGAAATACTTTCTACTTCTACCTCAAGTTCAGAGCACTTTTCATACCTAATTTCAGTTATTGTGGCTGTATAGACTGCACCAAATTCCAAATTAAGTTCCTGCTGTAGGGAAAAAAACAAAAACAGTAAGACAAATTCACAAAATGCAAACAGAAAAAGCTAACAGCAAAAGTCTGTCCTTACATCATCTTTGCAGATTTCACGGATAAATTCTCTTGCTTCATGCATAGCACTAGGTGTTGGAGCAAACACAGAATATGTCTCTTCATCCAGCTGACTTAGAGTTACACCTTAGAAAAAGAATTTATTTAATGAAAGGATTTAGATGCACATTGCTGCTGTTTCAGCAAGCAGAAAATTCACATCCACACTAAAGACCTGCACAGGGCAAAATTATTTAGCACAGACCCACTAAACTCAGATTCCTAATCATTTCAAATATTCTTCTTTGGATTAGGATTAGGCATTGGACAGCTTTATATATAATTGTACAGAAACCATTTTATAGCTATGCTTGCCAAATAACTGGACAAACTTGTGCTCCACATGGAAACTTTCACATTTGCAAAACTGTTTGTTATGATCCTTTAAAGACATGAAAAAATTCTTGAACAATTTAGGTTTTTAAGAATGAGTTTCAGAAGCTGCATAGATTTGATCTATACTTGAACATATTCATAACAGATCAGACTTGCTTGACATCACTTCTCCTTCAACACTATATGGAGGATTATCCCCAGATGCACAATTAATTCTCTCTTCCATAAGCCCTGAAAGCCTTTGTAATGTGCACCAAACTTCCGGCAAGTCCCACCGCAAAACAACCCACAAGCACTTCTACAAAGAGAAGCTATATAGCTAAGTGCTGAAGTGAGCTTTACCTAATCCTTCAAAACATTATTTATATATAAAATCAAAATATAGTAAAGATTCAGATTGTACTTAACATTGGAACAGCTAAACAGACAAGGCTGAACACAAATACTGTTATTCAGTCTGGAGCATAAAGCGAGAATTAAAAAAAGGACCCTATTCTTAGTAGTTCTTCCTTTCTACTTCTTAGGATGTTGTCACTGAACCACAAATGCCAATTCTACAGACAGTGGTCTACAAAAAAGTTTGAAAAGTTTAAGTTTAGATGCTTCTAGATTCTGAAAGGGCATATAAAGGTAGCACTAAGATTCAGTAATAGCTGTGCTAATAACACCCATGCTATCAAGATCCACTATTTAAAATTACACATTAATAATTTTCATATAGTGAAGAGAGCTAATATAATATTAGCATAAGTTAACACGGGCAGCGAGAATGCCTTACCTGTCTGTGCTTGAAGTTTTTTCAAATTGTAGGCCCCAGGACCAACAAATCGTAACCTTTTTGATAGTGGAACATGGATAGTTTCTGAAAGGACATTTAAAGATACTCTGAAATGCTGAATATAATAGTTTTGAAAACTAAAACAAAAATTAAGTCTTTTAGGTTTCTTTTAGGCATTCTTTTAGGTTTTAATTTTCTATGGCTAACTATTATCTACTAAACACTCATTAAAAACACATTTAAGAACTGAAATAAATGAAAACAAAGAATACAACTATTTTGATGAGTGTAAATTCCCTTAAGCCATACCATTATTGACATGTATGCCTATCCTGATTTACGGGAAGTTTCACATGACTCTTCAATTTAGTTCTGCTTTTCAGTATGTAGTGAAATGGTGCAATACTGCCTTTCAGGATAATATAGAACAAAAACTCATCTCAAAATTTCTAAAGAAAAAGTAACCCGAGGCAGGGGTGAGAACGGGGAAGAACATATACCAGATATTCATTGAAAAAGCTGTTTTAATCAGCAGCTTATTGTTAAAAGGTAACTAAAAGAGACATCAATTCATATCAATGAGCAAGTAACATTACCTACAACAGGCCCATTTTCTTTTCTGTTAGGTCTGGGTTTTGCCAGTGTTTGGTTCATAATTTGTAAAATCTCCCTCTTTGCAGCTGTTGGGGGTGGTAAGAGAGGAGGAGGGAGAAAAGAAGAATTTTGTATAAGATTAAAATAAAAATACATTTATGTTGTTTTCATTATAAAGTAGATACGCATCCATTCTTAAAATCTGCCTCCTACCTAATTTGACAATTTATTATGGTAAATTAATGCATTTCCAGGTAGTATACCTTTGCTGCAGTATATCATTCTGCTCCGTATGTACTAACCCTTTGCCTGCAGTATATTTACTGATTACATGCAGCCACCTAGAACGTTACACTGAAGCATAGAAATGTATGCTATTATTTAAATAAATCAGTAAGCGCTGATAAGAGCAACAGTGTGTAGATTTGATTAGTTATGCTATGCTGGCCCATAACTTTAGCTGTTCTGCTTGAAGCAATACACCTTTGAATTGGAAATAATAATTATTGTGTTTTAATAAGGGTTTTCCTCTTAAAATCTTTCTAAGCTACAATCAAGTTGAAAATAATCTCTTAGAACTAGTTAAATCCTTATTAATGCTTTTAGCTTCATCTTCTCACATAGCTCTGGAATATTTTAGCAGTACATGTTAGAATATATACAGCAATAAATTTCAATAATAAATATACCTGAAATTATGGTAAATGAGAAATCGTTTGTTGCTCTTTTTATAACATACTTCTTACTCCTACACATGATCCTACTTGACTAAAGACATCTAATAGGATGTTTGTGTGTTAGTATAAATACATTTCACAGTGTTATAACACTTTACCTATGTAAGTAGCAATGGGTGCCTCTTCCCTCTCCCAACCTTCACCAGTTAAAAGCAATCCAGAGTTTCAGCATGTAAAGCTGCATTGCAGCCTTTAGTACCTGTGTTATTCATAGAGTATCTAGCTGCTACATCTTAGCCATGCTGATCTTAACCATGAACTCCCTGAGATGATATGGAAAGGACTTTTATTTAACTCCTGGAACTCACTGCCACATAGACATTTAAAAAATGGTCAGAAATTGCTTCAAAGTTAGTTTGGAGCTTATTTTTAATGAAGCTTATTTTTAATTATTTTTAAAATGGAGCTTATTTTTAATATTAATTTTAATAAATCTTTCTTCCCACCTCACCACATATGGTTTGAATACAGCATGATGAAAATTTTATGAAGTGATGTGGCTTAGTAATATAGAACTTGTTCACAACAGTGAACTCCAAAATACTGGATGCAAATGTTTCATCATATATTCCTCCATCCTGATGTTGTTTTGTAGAAGCAGGTTTTCTTCAGTTTGCTATGCCACTAACTTTATTGCTTTCTTCAAAACGAATTATACATTGCACTAAATTGATGACCCTTACTACCACACCTTTTGCATGTGTCATTTTTAATTCCCTTTTAATAAAAAATATCTCAAGGAATAGTAGACATTTTCATTGACAGTAGGTATGACGATATGGCAGTTAAGTGTGCTGGGAATGGCCAGACTTTTTGGAGAATGAATGCTCTCCTCTGACTCAAAAAAACCTATTTTTGTATGAAGTGCCTATATTGAAATATAACGTACAACACTCAAATCATAGCAGTTTTCAGAAGATAGCAGCTTTTTTACAACATGAGAATAACAAAGTTGTTAATTTAATTTAATACAATTTTTAATTTAATATAATAAAATGGGTGCAAACACAAACATGGACATACCTGTGGCTTGTTGAATAGCTTCCATTACAATTTTTATTGGTATTCCTGGTAGTTTTAGATCAACCTGATGTGAGAAAAGTTAAATGACATCAATATATAAAGAAAGCTTTTTTGGGGGATTCTAAGTTTCACTTTAAGAAGATTTAATGTTATGATACCTGCAAGGCAGTTATTCCTTTATTAGTTCCCGCCATTTTGAAATCCATATCACCATAGTAATCTTCAATTCCCTACCAGCACAGAGAGAAAGAAAACAAATTGGAATAACTTATGCCAGTGTCACATCATACTAAAAGTATATCCTATGTTCCAATAAACCATAGAATAATTTTGCAGACTTGAAATCACTTCCAATACTCAAATGTTTTTCTTTAGCCTTATTTCACTGTACCTAGGTAACACTGTGCCTTTCTCTCCCTGTATTCTAACAGCTTTTGTGGACTAGTTTCTGAACAAAAAATCCACAGTTAATTTTGTATCATCAATAGCTGTCAATGGAAGAAGAAGCAGCAGCATGACAATGTGCATTTTCCCCAGCAACTTTGCCAAATGCTTATTTGCTATCCAATATATTGATTTTTTTTTCATTTTTGTAAAGTCTTTTATAAGACTGGACAGTGATGTAGAGAAAGAAAACAAGGAAAGGTTCTTTTTGCTTACTTTAAAATCAGAATAGTCTCCTCATCTAGTTCACCACAGAACTCCACAAACAGTTGAACTGGTACAGCTAAGAAGGCAACACTGAGACAGGAATACGCAGAGAAAGGACAAAGCCCATTTGTAACGGCACTGCCTCTAGAACCCTAACCCCCTTCCTGCCGTATGTACACACACCCAGAGCTAAGTTCTTCAATGGATATTCAGAATTCATTTTCTAGCTATGGTGAAGGCAAGCGTAAGCCTCACTAACACCCTGTCATTCAAATGATTAGATATAAAATGCAGCAGATGAAACTAAAGTATTCGGGAGTTATGAATCTCTTTCTTCCAAACAGAAAAGACAAAATTAATTGGAAACAGTTTATGAGAGCTTAAAAGAAGTGATTGAGTGATGACACAAAACTAAGATGCATGACTGGACATTCTATAAAGATTTTTTGAAGTAATGGAGGAAGTTGGGAGACAAAACAGAGAAGACAAAACTATTCAATATTTCCAATAGTGTGTGTTCCAGAATTAACAGGATAAATGATGTTGCAAGAGGGCATAGGAGCTATTTTATAGGATTAAGCAGCAATAAAAGCAGCTATGCTAGAAACACTCACCAGGATGTCTGTCAGTAAACGATAATCCTCAAGATCACCATTTTTCTCCAGACTGCATTTGGTAACAAGACCTATTGCTACACCTGCCACTGCACTTGATACTGGAACTCCTAATAGTGGTAATTAAAAATACATTTTTATAACCTTTAGACACTCCCAAATTTATAACCCATTAACACATAACATACTTCATCCTCTGCTTAAGTTCCACATTTTGTACCTGCATCCATTAATGCCAAACTTCCACCACATGCAGATGCCATTGAAGAGGATCCTACAGAGTTAGAATACAGGGGAGGAAGTATTAAATATTGATCAGAAGCATCTGAAACGAAACTTGCTAGTGATACTCCTTCAGTGACAGTTTGAAAATTAACCTTGCTGCTAGCCAGAAGATACTATGCAGCAATACCCAATACTACAATAAAATAATTGCATTTTGCCAGAAAGTTTCTGAAGCAGAAATATTTTTAGCAAGAAACAGGTAAAATAGTTTGAATCTTTCATGATACTAATGCCAAAAATCTCAAATATCATGATTAATTTTAGGTATTCTGGACAAGGAAGCAGGGAGCTACAAATGGGACTCCTTCCCTTTCTTCACCAATCTCTTCTCCCAGACATCCGATCTCACTGAAGTGGTAAAAAAAGGAATCTGGACCTCAAAGAGCTCTGCCACATAGGGGAACCTGTAATGTAAGTGTCACTGAGATCGTACCTTCCCCTCATCCCTTCTGTACAGGTTCCTCTACCCAGGGCAGATATGGGAGAAGATAATGTTATTTTTCTCCTGAAACCCATGGATCCCCAGCTGATTACATATACATTGAAGCTACATTCTAAACCAGCTGGCAAGAGGTCCAGGCACATCTGACTAATGGAATAAAAACAGGAAAACAACATTGTTCCAGCTCCTTTTCTCCTTTCCCAGTTAAGCAGAAAGGTCAAATGGATAGTATTCCCCCAGTTCGGGGAGATGGGAAAGGACACACACACAGATAGGAGAAATTCTCTTTAAATCAATGAGGGTACCAGCTGCAGTCAACATTGAAGAATGGATCTCAATCTATTCCTCACTCTGTAGCACGCAAATACCCCCAAATGTGATTTTGTTAACCTCAAATTTATGTTTACATCTCCTACTGATAATGCACTGTTACATGAATTCAAAGGCAGCTCTATTATTTGTGATTCTACACACCCTTTTCATCTTAAGGACTTCAGGCAATAGAGTTACCGAGATTAAGAATCTTGAAAATGAGAAAAATTAGCTAAAATGTCTAGAACTCAACTGTCAAACTCAGGCTATCTTAAGAAGCAGACTTGGTCTCTAGCACTAGGTTAAAAGTAAGAAAATCATAATACCATTTGACTCCAAGACTTCAGAAGTAACTCGTATTGTGAAGGGGAAATGCTGGGGAATAACTGGTTTCAAAGCTCTCTCTGCAAGTGCACCTGTTTTAAAAATACAACATGATCCATAAATAAAAACAGACAAAATATTAAAACTGAAAGCATTAAACTTTTCTAGCCTTAACTTACCATGTCCAAGTTCTCTTCTGTTCACACCAGTAACTTTACCGATCTCATTAGTTGCATAAGGAGGAAACTATGAAGAAAAAAATTTGTATACAGAAAATCTACTAGTATTTTTTTCATTTTAAAACATCTTTGAATTTTTGTGCATCTCATGGAAAAATAGAACAAAAAAAAAAAATCGAACAACTAAATGACTTCTGTCAGTCACTTAGTTTGCAAAACAAGACACAGCTTAGGCAATATTTAGTAAACGTTTTAATTCCACAGAACAAAAGAGAATAAAGCAGTTGCAAGGCAGCTGAGGAACAAGGTAACAGGCTTACTCCAGTTAAAACTTGTCAAATAATATATCAGAAAACTTTGTGTTTCTGTCATTCAGATAATGCCTATTGTGTGTATGAAATACTGCAAGCAAGCTCCAAAAGCTGAGAGAGAAGTGATGGAAAAGCACTTATTTACTATTGGTTTAGTATGCTCTCTGAACATATTAAAAGAGTTTGTTAAAATTAATATAAAATTAATAGAGCAGGTATAATCTTTTCTTCAGTACTATCCTATACTTAACAATAAGGAGAAAACCCAACGTTATTAAAAAGGCTGTATGAAATGGCAATTTGTGAATTGCTTAATGCTTTTTAGAAAATCAGGGCTTTTGTTCAAAAGATGCAGCATAAATACACACATGAACTAGAATTAGTAAATTTTAGCAAATCATCTAGAGATCTTCAGAAGTGAGCAGTTTCAGCTTTAAAGCAAAACATGAAGCATCATGCAGGAAGCTGTGACACACAGTAAAACTCACCTCATAATGCAGCATGAAGTTTTTATCTTTTACTCCACTATCAAATAAAAATAAGACCATGTCAAAAATGAGCAACAACCAGTATTACATATAATATGCAATAAGATTATATTGAATTATGCATACAAATGGAGCAACCACAAAGAGTGAATTGACAGCTTTGCTAATTACCCATATTTTTTCCCCAAAATTTTATTGTAGTATATGAATTTAAAAACATAGTTTACAAAGAAAAAAATGTCACACTTTAATTGTAGTCATTTAAACAGCTTCCCTAGATAGAATAGGCCCTATCAGTGCTTTATGATGACTCTGCTACACCAAAGGGAAGAGAGACAAACTTAAAGAACAGCAGCATCCTTACAGAGAGAGAACTGCACACATTGCAGTAAGCACTCAGCAATGTAAGCACAAAATCTCCATAACTGCAAAACAGCTCTTGGTTAACAACAACAAAAATAATATGTGGTCAAAAAAGTTCTTTAAGAGTCAAGTCTTGTGGTACTTGACAATAAATACAAGAAGCTAATCTATATATACATAATAAAGTTGCCTCATATCAAGACTTGCATTTAATCCTATATACAGGCCATTTATCTCTCATTCATGAAGCATCCTACTGATCATTAATTTAAAACTATTATCTAACACAAACTAATTTCCAAGAACAACAAAATTAGAGAAGATGAACAAGCACCTCTATGCCAAAACATTTAACTAAAGTAAAGCTGACACACTAAGATGTAAAAGCTCCCAAACTGGTGAGATGAGATCACGGAACTGCAGCTTTAAAGGGATGGAATTTACCCTCCCCAACAAGTTAGCTGTCAGCAATAAAAAAAATTAATAGCAGAAGGACTTCCTTGCTACAATGTAAGTTAAGTTTTCAGGATTCCACTAAAAGAGAATACAAACAATTTTTTCACCATATGAATAGTTTTCCTTTGAGACAGAATTAGAAATTTATATAGGCTGATTCAGCTGGGGAAAAAATACATTCATCCACTCATTTTATTTTTTCTGTTTGAACCAACAGAGCTAGAATCACTGCTCACTCAAGACAAAACTGCACTCCATGGACTACGTAGATCCAATCTATCAAGCAAAACTGCACCAACTTGTAAAATATAGATGAAATGGGTAGAATATGTATCAAGTTGCAAATGTGGCGATAATTCTTGGAACAAAAAGAACCAACTTTTGCAAGTCATTTCTTCTAAAGAGACTTGACATACGTACACAGTTTTACAGATTTAAGTTCAGTGCATTATCTCTCTCAAAACCACACTGGACGTTATTTGGAATATTCTCCGATTTCAAATTTGTGTCTATTGAATTAATGTCAGCTTAACTAAAAACAACTGCCAAAATGTTTTGAATATGGGTCACTTACTTCACAGTCTAATTTGACACGTTTTTCAGTGCTCATGAATTCGCATGCTAATATTCAAGGAACTTTTATGAAATGTATTTAAATGCTCACCCTCTTTTTTTAAAAAACAAACAAACAAACAAAAAAAAAACTACTGACAAAATACCAGAAAAATACACATACCTCACAGCTGTTGAGATAAGATCTGATTTTACACTTGATTCTAATGAGTCAAATGTAACTGTACAGAGTACCTAGAATAAAAAGATAGAGGGGAAACAAACTTCTCAGACTGGTAATGATGAGCCAAAAAGAATGATTTCGGCAACAAGTATGACGCTATCGTCTATCACATCTGCAAACTTTTTTTTTTTTTAAACATTGCACAAACTGATTCATAATCCATAAAGATTACGTAACCTTACAAGTGCTCACGTTAAAAAAAGCAAACAAAAAAAACATGATTTATTGCTTCCTGACCTGTTAGGAGCCTAGAACATCAGTAACAGTTGCTTCGTTAAGAAACTAAATTACCTCATTTAAGGGCCAGACGCAGCCACAACACTGTGTGAAAGGGCAAGACTGCTCTACGGCATGGACTCACAGAATGTGCTATTCTCAGTGGGATAAGTAAGGGACAACAGTTAGCTTAACTGAGGAATAAATCAGTGTTTGCAACTATGTACCCCATAATGAATTAGACCAATGGCTGACAGTCTTCTAGGAAAAAGAGCTACAAAAACATAAGACCAGATCTTGTGTACCATCTTAATACACTCTATCCAACATCAGAAACAGAATCTCACACTTTTGGGAAGGAAGAAAGGAAGAAAATCTCATTAATATGATCTTATGTTTTATTTTCCTTCCAAGTCCCGGTCACACATGTTTGAATGGATGAAGTTCCTCTTAAAAGAAGATTTATCATCTCACATGCACAATTTACTATTGCCCTATATAGCAACAGCTCTGATTAAGTAGATGTTAAAAAGCTGAGTTACCCATATAATCCTATTCATCTTTAGGACAGCATATTCTACATTAAAAGTTTTTGTCTTCTGTCTCAACAAATGTCCTTTTAACATAAAAACCTAAAATCTGCATAGAGGGATGAAGATGATGTGATTTTAGACTTTTAAACAACCAATTTTGCTGTAAGCCATCCTGAATTAGAAAGCTCCCTTCTCCAAACAACCCCCCCCACTCCAAACAACCCCCCCGCCCCCCAATACCTCACAACACAAACCCTTCCCCCCAAATATCTCCCCTTCTGGCCAGGAAACAAAAATCAAAAAACCCGGACCCATGAACCTAAACAGAACACAGAGAATGTTCACAGCTTCACACGCTGGTTACCAGATGTTCTTCAGAAAGCCTGAAGATACGCTTTTGCTTACCAGACTCTCTGGACACGTATGCTTCGAATGTTACCCTGACAGCTCTACTGTCCATCCAGCAAGCAGCTAAGTTTGGTCTACTGTCTTAAGGCACCCAGATATTTTTAAACTGAATCTAAATAGCAGAAGGTCCAGTTTTCACTCCCCTGTACAAGTGACTGCTTTCTAGACTTTATTATTTGAACACATAAGAAAAAGGAAATTTCAGTTTTCACAGGGAAAAACACAAATCTGTCAGCTGTTAATAATTATGCTTAATACTTCTGATGTTTAAGAATATTACCTGTGTTTGACCTCTCTGAAATAATGCTGATCCATGAAGCATTTTAAACATGTTCACTTCACATCTAATATCTCTGATGGAAGTCAAATCTCTTCCATCACACCTAAAGTTACAAGGGCAAATTATGAGATCAAAGAAACTATAGCCTTGGATAAAATGTTGTCAGAAATAATTTTTTAGTTTGAGTATGATATACTCACCTTCTATATTCATTCAGAATAAGATTTCTAAAAATATCCTTTGAAACCACATTAAAAGATTCCATGATTTCATAAGGCTCAGCCTCTGGAAATTTTTCTGGATATAAAAAACAAATTGGAGTTAAAGCTGGAAAATGAACTTCATAGAGCTTTTACTAAAAATAACATGGCCAACAAAGAGCAAACTGTAACCCTAAATAGTGCTAGTTCAGTTTAAGCGTTTTCTAAATATTAAGAAAGCAGAAAATAATACCTTTCAAATGTTCTTCTGTTTCAAGTCTTATTTTGTTAATTGCTTCATCTCTAGAAATCTAGAACACAAGATTTGCAAACAGTTAACTCTGTAGGGCAGATTTTTTTTTTTTAAACACTTCTGCAAACTGCAAAAGTCAAGGAATAGGACCTCCACACAACTTCTGACAAGCAGCAATAATGAGCTGCAACAAATATCATATTGGTAGATAGGAAAGAAAAGAATTTACAAAACATTTATTATTGCTATTATACATATTATATGCAGAACCTAAGAAGTTTTTATTAACTTTAGCTTAAAGAAATTAAATCTTACTACGGTTTCATTACAATATTAATTAAATCATATTTGAATTATTTTTTTTTAAAAGACAGTACTTATGATAGTACTTACTTTATCATGGCTTGAATCTGTGAACACTGCATAGATCTTGTTAAAAGCAAGTCTTTTGGAAGAAGAGACAGAATTTTTGAAAACACACAGCTTAAAAAACAATTATACAATTAATTTCTTTCGGGAACTAATTTTTTTTTTTCCCCACTAGCATTATTAAAGTACCAGGCTCTGGCATTTTTAGACATTACTAGCAACAACTGTCCTTGCTGCCTGCTCCCCTGCTCCAAACCACCTCCCTGAGGTTATCACTTCCACAGCAAAGCTCATACAAGCCAGTGTATCCTGGCTCCTCTTGCCACTGTTCCACAGGAACAGCATATTAACTTGCAGTGTTTTCAGGCTACTTGTTTTGCCCTGTATTTCTCACTAGGCATAAGAAGAGAGAGCTGAGGGCTGTGTTCCTAACTTTCTATGGAAAAAGTTGTAAGAAATTCTAAATGTTCAAAACACACTGTTTTGTCAAAACAAACAAAAAATCCCAAAACTATCTGATCACAGATCATTAAATTCCTGACTCACAAGGGTTAACTGAAAAAGCATTTTGACTCACTTTAACACAATTTAAACCCAAGTTATTTTTTCTGAACTTACTTTTTTGCACATTCCACAATCTCTTCAGGAGCAACAAATAACTTCTGAACAGTTCTCTTGACAATGCCTTGTTCCTTCACTAGCTGTTGAATTCCCTGAATTATTTGCTGGGTATGTTTCACCCCTACTTTGATGGCATGACAGAAATCTTGTTGCAGTATATTCTCAGCTGTTGCTTCCAACATAACTATTAACAGAAAGTTAAAAATTAAATGAATTACTATTACATTTTTCAGTAGCAACCTGTTATTCAACCAAGGAAATACAGATTAACATCATACTGCATAAATATAATGCAATTTAATTTACCTAATAAAAAAATGCTTCATCACTATTGCTTATACCTACTATTGAGCAAAGATACAAATTTCAATGATTAAAAATATCTGTAAAGAGGCACCTACTTCATTTTCAAACTAAACACTCAACAGATTTTCATAATTAATCTACTTACCAACTTGATTTTGTGGGGCACCAGCAACAACTAAATTTAAAGTGCTAGATGACAATTGTTTTCGAGTTGGATTGATAATAGTTTCTCCATCAACCAGTCCTACCCTTACTGCACCTACAAAGAAATTCCAGAAACTTATTTTTGCAATTATATGGAAATACCTTTTGGGCATCATTTTACTTTGGAAGTTATACTTCTAAAAGCAATAAGGAAAGATAAGAATTTGCTTGAAAATATTACCATATTAGTTATACATTAAAAACAATTCTGTAAGGCAAAATAAACTATTTTTGATTTTTTTTTAAACTGAGTAGTATTACATACAATGTCTTAAATTTATTGTTTTTAGTTGAACACAGGTTTTCTAGAAATAAGGCAGGTAAAGGAAAAACACAAGTAAATATTTTCTCTGCTAGATAGTTCCTCTTCCCATAAAATATTCATAGTGACATAAAGCTCTTGGGTTCCTAGAGAAAAAATGCTCTTATCCAGCCACTTTCTATGCAATGACCTTCAAGACTAAGTTTCTTCAAAAATCTGAAAACTTAAGGAAGCTCTTGGGAAAAAAAAAAAAAAAATCCTTACATTACTGATCTGTATATTAGATCATTAATTCTAGGTTATAAAACCTCATACCAGGGCATTTAGTCCAGAAAATATAATGTTTTCCAGTGCAGTAATTCCAAGCAGCTTAAAAATGATTTTCAGTACTTTAAACAAAAATTAATGGCCCTTAGATTTATAAATTCTTTTAAAGAGAAGAAAGAAAAAAAAAAAAGTAGTGAACTGCGGTCTAATTCTTCCATTATGTTTAAGTCACTCATCATTCCAAAATACATACTTACCAATAGGACCATTCCATGGGATATCAGATAATGCAAGTGCAGCAGAAGCTAGAATGAAGAAATTTAAAAAAAGAAGTATGAAAAATAGGATTATATTAAATTACAAACAATAATTTTTAAGTCTTCTTACCTCCATTAATTGCCAGGACATCAGGATCATTGACACCATCTACTGCTAAAAGATTACAAAGGATCTGGCATAAGATAAAAGACAATGAATAATTTTGAGCCATAAATTTTTAGTAAATGTCAATACAAAGCTAAGGAAAATAAAATACAACATTCTTCATATTTATATAAACTTACACTACACAAGGAAAACCTGTTCAGTTATTTAAACTAGAAAGCTCATGAGAAAAGCCCACTATTCAGACACCTAAAACAAAAGCAAAATGTATAAGGACTTTTCTAAGTTTCATTACTGCTTTCGCTGAAGATAAAGTGAACAGAAGGATGCCTGATTATAGTCTATGTATAGTTTCTGTGAATATTTTGAAGAGCTTCCTAAGTATTAAGCCTTTTTTTTCCCTCCATTGTACAGAAAACATTATAATTGTCTCCTGTACCTCTGCAACAAAATTTGGGAACTAGCATGTGATAAAAATACTCTGAGACAATGACAATGAGAATGACAAACTGAAATGCAGAATTACACTGTCACATTGGTTTTCAAAACATAATCCCATTCCGGGTGCTAATAAAAACTGCTCTTCTTAAAATAGCACCTGCATCATGCGTTATTTCCACTGGACATGCCCAAGTTTTCCATTCTGAAAGGTAGCTACAGTTAAGGACAGTGAGCATGACTTACCTGTGTATCATAAAAGTAGCCTACTGGAAAGAGCGGTCTAATTGACCTATCTGCAAAAGAAATATTGAAAGTGTAAGAAATATTCAGTTTTCAGTAGTTGGTATTTGGTTCATCTTACAATAAATCCCACAAAATCATCTCAAGAAACTGACAACATAGTTTAAATAAAAAGCCCAAACAAAAAAAAAGAAGAGAAAAGGTTGAGACTCCAGAGGGAAATTTAGCATGAAAGACAGTCAACTATAAAACTTCAACAACACTCAGAGAAAAATAGGTGTAGGGGTGAAGATATCCACTGTTATATAACACATGATTAAAAACATAAAAAGAATAATCTTCCATGTTTTACAATACATATAATCTATTAAATAGTATTTGACTAGAAACGTCTTCAATGAAGAGACAGGAGACAGTCTTCAAACTGAAAAGTATACAATGAAAAGCAACAAAAGCAGATATGTTCAGCATGTTGCATTACTTCCATGACGTCTAGATTTTCTTTTAATTTTATTTTATTTCAGTCTGTAGTGTACTAATACAACTCTGTATAGTAGTCCAGGACTTGTAGACTGTTCCTTGCCCTAACTCTTCTCATTGCTGCCTTAAAAGGCTGACGTACGTGACATCAATTTTAGTTGACTTTCAAGGTATTATCTCATTGATGAAACAGTTTTTTAGCCATGATTGAGATGACTTTTCAAACAGGATCAGGAGGAAGAGAATGTATATGTACAGTCAATAAGTCTGTCTCTTTGTATTTCCGAATTCAGCTTGGTTGTCTTTTCCACCTCTCCTGACAAGATGAGCAACTACAGAGGTTAACATCTCATTGGGATGAGATCTTAGAAACAATAATCGCAACAGAGGTGACTATAGGCACACAGCCCCAGCTCATTTACTATTTTAAGAATCAATCCTAATACACTTTAACAAGAAACTGCAAGCATGTTTTCCTCTGGCATTTCTGCAAAAGCTATCAACTCTGTAACAAGTTATAAATTACTACTCCTTATCAAACATTCATGAGGATATTATAAAATAATTTTAAAAATCTTAAGCCATTGTAGATGAAATGTTTTGGCCTACCTATTACTCTGCTGGTAAGAATTTCTTTATCAGTGGAACCAAGTTCTCTTCTTAGATAGTTTGTAGGAATTCTTCCTGCTGCAGCAGCTTTCTGACGATAGTCAACCTTTCAAGAACAAAACAGGGATTCCCAAAGAAAACAGATCACTAATTTCATAGTCACAGAATCATTCAGGTTGGAAGGGACACCTCAGGAGGTCTCTAGTCCAATCTCCTGCTCAGAGAAAGGTACATACTGAATTCAGATGTTACTCAGAGCTTTGTCAAGTTGGATCATGAGAACCTCCAAGGATGGAGACTGCAAAACCTCTTTGAACAACCTGTTCCCACGCTTAATTATCCTCATTCTAAAAAATCAGTCTGGAACCTTTCAACTTATATCCTGTTTTCTCTCATCCTCCTGCTGTGCATGTCTGTGAAGGGCCTGGCTCTGCCTTCTCAGCAACTTCCTCATAGGTACTGGCAGGCTGCTATTAGATCCTCCCCAAAAGCCTTCTCTTCTGGTTGAAGAAGTCCAGCTCCCTCAGCCTCTCCTCACAGCACAAGTGCTCCAGCCCCCAAGAGTCTCAGATGCCCTTCATTGAGCTCTAGCTTATTGATCTCTTCTTGTACCAGGGGGCCCAAAATAGGACACAGAATTACAGATGTGGTCTAATGAGCACTGAGTAAAGGGGAACAATCATTTCCCTTGATACACTAGCTGGGCTTCTATTGATACAGCCCAGGATGCTGGTGGCCTTCATTGCTGCCAGGCTGCAGCGGTGACTCATGTTTAGTGTACTGGCCACCAGGACCTCCAGGTCCTCTTTAGGAGAGCTGCTCCCCAGCCAGTGAGCCACCAGCCTGGACCACTGCAGGGGGTTAGTCCACCCCCAGCACAGGACTTTGCATTTACCCTTACAGAATTTCACGAGGTTCCTGCCAGCCCACTCCTCCAGCCTCTCTAGGGCCCTCTGAAGAGCACATTTGTTTCTGAGCATATTGACCGCACCCCCCCGTTTAACGTCATCTGCAAACTTGATGAGCATGAATTCCAGGTCACTCAAAAGTATTAAATGGACTATGTCCCAGGATAGACCTCTTGAGGAACTGCACTTTTATTGGGTCTTCAGGTAGACTATGAGTTGTTAACCATTACCTTTTCAGCCTCATAATCCAACCAGTTTTTCACCCACTTAGACTATAATGTATGAACTTGGACAGTGTAGCAAACCATTAAAAACCTTGCTAAAATCAAAGCTGACAACATCCATTGCTCACCCTTCATCTACAAATCTACTCATTTTATTGTAGAAGGCAATCAAGTCAGCATGATCTACCCTTGATAAATCTGTGCAGGCTATTCCCAATCACATACTCTTCCATGTGCCCTGAAATGCCTTCCAAAAGGCATTTCCCACAATTTTCCAAGGGTCAGAAGTGTGGCTGACCAGCCTGCAGCTGCTAAGACTGTCCTATTGCCTTTTTTGAAAAGGGATGCACATTTGCCTCTTCCAGCCATGGGGACCTCCTCCCCCCACCTGTCTCCACCAACTTTCAAAATCACAGAGAATGGCCATGCTTTGACCTCAGGTCAAGATTTCTCAAGAGTTATCTGCCTAGATCCTCTTCCACTCTCTGTAGTTCCTCTCCTCCCTGCACCCTGTCTCTAGTTCAAAGGCCTGGGAGACATTGTCTGTGAAGATGGAGGCAAAGCAGACATTGGTATCTCAACCTTATCTGTGTCCACTTGTCATTAAATTGCCCACCCCATTCAGCAGCAATACTAACATATCAGTAGAAGCTCTTCATGTTGCTTTGGACATTGCCAGTTTCAGCTCTGGTTGAGCTTTGACTTTTCTAAAACCATCCCTGCATGTCTGGGCAGTATTTCTGTATTTCTCCTTGGTAGCCCGACTTCTGCACACTACCTTTTTGCACTGAAGCTCAGTCACGAGCTGGTATCCTGACACGTCTACTCATTTTTCTGAGTATCAGGATAGATTGTTCCTGGGCTTGGAGAAGGCCATACCTGAAGACCTGTCAGCTCTCTTGAGTTACTTTGTCTATCAGAGCTGCCTGAATAACTTTAAAACTGCTTTTCTGAAGTCAAAAGCCTGTACTCTGTGACTTGCCTTCTTCGCTTCACACAGCATCTTGAGCTCCACTATTTCATGGTAGCAACGGTCAAGACTGCCATTTGTTAAGACATCCCTAACCAGTTTGTTCTTGTTCATGAGTAGCAGATCCAGGAGAACATCACCCTTTCTTGGCCTACCTAGCACCTGGGTTAAAAAGTCATCCCTTACACTCTCCAGAAACTTTCTGGATTACTCATGCCTCACTCTGCTGCCCTTCAAGCAGATGTCACAGAAACTGAAGTCCCCCATAAGATCTAGGGCCTGCGATCTGGAGCCTTCCTCAAGTTGTTTTAAGATGTCTTTGTTCACTTCTTCATCTCACAACAAACTTCAACCATAACGTCATCTGTACCAGCCTCTCCTCTGATTCACACCCACAAGCTGCTGCTTCCAAAACACTCCGTACATTTGAGCTGCTCCTTCATGTAAAGGCACTTGCCCCACACCTGCCTGTCTTTATTAAAGAGCCTGTGTTAACCCATTACAGAACTCTAGCCACACCAACTTCTTCACCATGAATCAGTTATTCCAATGTCACCACAGACCTGTATCCAGATGCAGAGCTCTGGCTCTCTGTCATATCCATAAAGTTATAAATAAGAAATGGCTTTGTAATACCTTTGAATAAATAAATCAGTATAGGTGGCAGCAACACATTTTTTGTTTGTAATTTACTTCAGTATAAATGTAACTAGTATCTGCCAACTCCAAAATGCTGCTTCCACGCTATTATTTAATTACATTCATGGGCACAAATTGAAATACAGGAAATTCCATCTGAACATAAGAAAATTTTTTTTACTGTGATGGTGACTGAACACTGGAACGGGTTACCCAGAGAAGCTGTAGAGTTGCCATCCTCAGAGATATTCAAAACCTGACTGAACACAGTCCTGGGCAACCTGCTCTACCTGAGCCTGCTTTGAACAGAGGGGTTGGACTAGTTAATCTCCAGAGATCCCTTTTAACCTCGGTTATTCTGTGAGGATCTATGAAACAAATTTTGTCATCAGTACTTACCACTAATGGCATAAATTGAGATGGAGAAGGCTTTGTTTTACTGACTGCTGTGACCATAACTGCTGTGTCACCTAGCTGGATTAAAAAAATAAAAATATAAAAAAAATTGAAGTTACTTGCAACCAAAGCATTATCTTAAGTTCTAAACTTATTAACAAATTAGATCTCCAGTTCAGAGCATTTTCTGCAGAAAGGCAACCACATAAATCTATGCTTCACAACAGTTTTTTCAAAAAGATCTTTTTATACAAAATAGTCAGCTGTACCTTCATTAGGGATTGATTTGTATTTAAAGCTCTATATCCCTTTAATAGGCTCTGATATCCCAGTAATGTTAAGACAGAGAAGTTTAAAAGTTGCACCACTTTTTGAATATATTTTACCTGAACAACAGCAGATCCATCAGCAAACCTAGCAAGTTTTCCAGAGGACAATTCCATCTTTCTATTAGAAAAAGATAATCAGTTACTGATGATGAATTTAGACCATTTTACTGATAACTCCTGCATTCATCTACAGCATCTATATTAAAGGATGGTGGCTGCATTTAACATTAGATATAAAATTTTTTATTAGATATGGAAATTGGAACTCTGTGATCACAAGAGACCAAATGCCCTTACTTTAATGTAATTTTGCCTCAAAACTCCTGTTTTTTTTCACCTTGAAGCAAAGCCTTTCAGACACACACAGCTTCCAGGTCAACTCTAACCTATACATCTCCAAGACTACCACCAGTATCAGGAAGTCAGTGACTATGAGGTATCTGACAGATGAAAACCCATTTACATCAGATGTCAGCTAGAGTCGTAACAGTGACTTGAGGCAGAATGCTTTGCCTCACATTGGAGGATGAATGACCTTCTTTTTCTAGTTTATTTTAAAGTCTTGCTAGTAGAAAATACATGTACACACTAAAAAAACACAGCGGTGTACCTGCACAGGAAAAGGGAAACTACGTTTCACACACCCACAAAACACATTTTCCCACCACAATTAGAGAACTACTGCAGAATATGTTCTCTTCCAGATCTGAAAGAAATAGGTTCTGCTCTTCATTCGCTGCAGAAACAGAGCAGAGGAATTTAAGTGACAGTTTCTCTTCGCCCGTGCTCCCTCGGGCACCCCCGGATGCCGAGAACAGCCCTTTCCACCGACTCCAAGGGCCCTGCGGGCCCGGCTGCAATATCAAGGCTTCCCACCCGGAGCCGCGGGTGAAAATTAACTTTTCATCCCGCGCCGCGGCTCAGCCTCACAGAGAGGGCAACCCCGGACACCCCGCGGGGACACCGTGCCTCGGCGCACCTCTTTCCCCCGCCCCCGGCCCGGCCGCCCGGGGAGCCCTCACCTGCCCCCCACCTCCACCGTCACTGTCCGGCTGGGCCCGGCCTCCCCGGCGGCGCCGCGGGCGGGCGCCAGCCGCGGCAGCCAGCCGTCCGGCAGCAGCCGCCGCCACCGCCCCACGGCGCTGCGGCGCGCGCCGGCCCCGCCGCCAACGGCGCCAACGGCCAAACCGCCGAGCGCGGCGCGGCGGCAGCCCGTAGCGGCCATCGCACGGGCAGGGGGGCGGGTGTCACGCCAATGGCGGCCTCCCCGCACCGCGCCATCCGATTGGCTCTTGGGGGCGACGGGGGGCGGGCTGGCGGGCAACAAGGTGGGAGCAGATTGGCTCCTGTGTCGGCGGGTTACTTTCGGTTCCGCGGAGCCAACGCATGCCCCCGCCCCCAGCGGAACGCCTCTCGGCTACGGCGGCCGCGAAGGGACTGGCGGCTCAGAGCGCGCTCACGTCCAGTGTCGCGTCCGGAAAGTTCCCGTCACCGCCTTCCCTGGGCGGGGCCGAGCGGCGCGGCGCGGTGGGGTGCAGCCGGGGCGCGGGGGGAATACGGATATCGGGTCTCCTTCTGGCCCTGGAGACGTTGTTCTGCATCTGTTGTCTTTTTTAAACCAAACTCTGAACGTTCAGGAGTTGTGATACAACCGCCTGACTCTCTCTGGTACTGAATGTCGCGGCGGGCCTGCCTCGAACAGGCGCCCCCCGCTCTGGTCCGCGGCCCCTCCTCTGCCGGGCAGCAATAACGGTGCTGAACAGCCTCCTAAGCCGGCGGCGACAGAGTATTTTGTGAAGCGCAAGGGGAAGGGCCCAGCGGTTTCGGCAAACGCTCGCCGGTCGCAGTACTTGTGCAGCTGGGCGCTCAGTGAGAGCGGCTGTTGTGTTTGCGGGGCAGCGCTCTTGTTCCTGCCTTCATTGCTCTTTGGACGGTTAAATTACTGCTCGGTTGTACCGTACCAAAGAGATAATTACTTTCTGTGAGCGTGCATGAACAGTAGTGTGAGCATAGGGGTCTGATCACACCAACAGTGAGGTCCATGCAGGCTTAAATTAAAACAAATGGTCTGAATTCATATGTTATCTGAAGCTAACAAAAATTTAATTTGGGGGAGATTTCATAAATAATTTAATGTAGTTTATTGGTTCTAATGCTATTTTGATATTGCTTGTGGGTTACAAATCTTTTCTGTGTTTTCTTAACAGGATTTTTCTGTTAAAGCTGTATTTATAAAAACCAGATTCATTGGCTGGGAGAACAGTCCAAGTAATAATTTTTCTTCTGTGCCAACATGTTTCTTATCTTTTGGCAAGTCACAGAAGAGAGAAATCAGAAGACAAGTGATCCAGAAACTTTGCACTTGGCCTGGGCAAAAGGACTTAACTTTATCCAGAGTCAGAATTCATTGGTGCAGTTTTATTTTGGTGCAAAAATATATTAGGTGACAAAGCAAGAATGTTCATCATGTTCTCCTGAATTCATGTTTGCTCTGCTGCTATCAAACAGAAGATTGGTTTGAAGGGTTTTTATGTTATTATTACTCATTAAAATTGCTGTTCTCTAGCTTATGGCAAATAACTGTTCAAAGCTTTGTGCTGTTACAATAATGTGTTTGATTTTGTAGGAGTCTGATAAAGGAGTGGTTGAAAACATTCATATAACACAAAAGACATGAGCAACATGAACCTTCTGTTGTTAAGCAGCAAAGGTGGTTACTTAGGGCTTTAAAGCACCTTACATTAATAGGATAGCAAATGGGAAAGCCAAAATATTTAAAGCAGAGAATTACAAGATTACAACTGGCAAGCAAAGAAGATACATCATAGTAGCATTTCATGTGGAGAGAGAAAAAAGCAATATGTATGTTAAGGAGGTTCAACAGAATGATGTTGCCCAATTTAGAAAAAAGACATAATGAAGGCCTAGATGAGGAATACGTAAGAATGATTTCAAAATGATCTAGAAGTGAAGATCTTCTGGCAGACACTGTCCATTCACCACAAGGATCAAACACATATAAGTGTGAAAAGTCACTTTCTTGAATGCCTTTGCTGTCAACAGTAACCAACATACAACAAATACTTTTACATTAGCTTTAAATCTCTAACACTTTGTCTTGGCAATTTCTATGTAAATGAATTAGTAATGTTCTGTCATCCTAACTTCAGTCATGACATTGTTCTGAGATCTTTCACACAGAAATGCCATAGCTTTTTAAACTTTAAGAAACAGTCATGCAAAACATATACTTCAACTTACAAAAAATATCCAAGTTACTTGTAACTAAGAAAGAATTCTATAACTCAGATTAAGTATGGTTGTTAAAAAAAGTCCAAAATAAACAGAAAAAATATTTTTCAGATGATGCTTTTAAAAATAATGGTTAACCTCATTATTTTTTCCATTCGAAAATATTTAGAAAAGTTAAACTGTTCACAAACAACAGCAAACATTTAAAATAGTTTTTTTTAACTTAAACCAAAATTATTAGATAGCTTTTTCCACATTCATGAAAAAGAGAAGCCTTAAGTTCATGTACTTAACTTCTTATTTGCCGTGGGCTAACATGTTATGGTCAGGCCACTGTAACAAAAAATATAGAAGAATTTTGATTTAGTCAACATTCTAGGCAGCAAACAAAATTCAAATCTGACCTCCTGAAAAAGAAAAATATTCATTTATTCAGCAAGATTTGCACTTTGTCTATATTTTCATTAAATATTTCCTCTGATATTTTTTTCCTCAAAGTCATACTCAATTTAATGAGATTAAAATTGAGAAATTCTTAGTTTCCAGTGCTTTCAGATCATGCACTTAGAAGAACCTGACTAGAAAACTTTGGCTGGATACTGGCAGGTAACTGTGTTGTGTGCAAAATGTATACCAAGAGCATTTATCACTTCACCATTCATGTTTCCCTCATGTTGTTGAAGTCAGTATAAGAGATGTGTTTTGCTTCCAGAATTTGGCTTAGGCACAGCAGATACCAGTGAACTGAGAGTAAACCTGTTCCCTGCACTGGCACTTCAAAGGTACTGCTGATGAGCCACCCAGCACCTGCATTTTAGTCAGCAAACACCCAGAAGTTATTTTTCCTGTCGTGTTTACCATAGCTGCTTGATCAGTTTATACCACACAGCTCTGCCGTCTGCATATAGAAAACTGTGCTGATGACATCGCATTTTAAAATTAACCTCCATAAATACTTTCATTCAGGTCTCACCTGGGGAAATCACACTTTACTGACTATATATATCGCATTATTTTCTTCCTAAAATAAGGCAGTATATGGTAAAAAGGTGGTCAATACACCATGCCCTAAAGACCAGCACATTTGGACTCCTTTTCATCAACAGAAATAACAAGCTTTAGAGCCAAGGGACCTCTGCTGTGAACGCCCTACCCGCAGATGTTCAGCAACCATAAATAAGAGCTAATGTCAGCTCTGGTGACAGCACATGGGAAGATAGATTTCTCTTTGCTATTTTATTAAAAATACATCCATCCAAAGTCCTGAGGGCATGTTGGAAATACTAATTAAAATTTGTACACATTCTCCTTGGAACAATGTCTAGAACTAATACCCCTCCCAAAATTTTTCTCCACCCAGAAATCAGAGATCACCCAAGCAAGTCTTTTACCTCTCAGTAGCACTGAGATTAGTTTAGCCAGGCTACCCATATAGCAACCCCCCCGGAGAGGGACATGGGAGTAGGAAGAGTCTGTGAAAGTCTCCTCCTGGTGGGGTTGTTCCTATCTCCTGGGAGGGGAGGGATGGCCTGCCCGCATGGGCCACCACCAGACGCTCTTCGGGTGTCCTCGCCTCAGCAGCTGTGACTGCTGCAGTGTATTTACCCCATTTGTTGTCCCATGCAAAAGGGCACCCACAGTAAATGTTCTCCTTTCTCTTGCTTCAGCTTCTGTGCCTACTTAGCAAAGTTACTCCAGAATAACTTTCAAATGTGAACTCAGACTGTTGAAAGCCAGGGGAATTAGCTGGAAATTACAAAACACCCCAAACTTGCCCAAAATCAAGACCAGCATAGGCACTTATATAGCATAAACAGCTGAAGCTGCCCAAGAATTTTCAAAGTCCATCCCTTTGTACCTTCTTTTTGTAAATGGGATTTAGGATTTTACCTAATGTAATAATATGCACAAATGCAAATTTGTACATATGCAAATTTCTTAAAGAATCAATTTTTTTCTTACCCAGTGTAGATACTGTAATATTGGAACAAGAAACTTCAGTAGATAATGAAAACAAATTGAAATTAAAACTTGGACTTGATGGTCTTTCAAATCATAACTGCTTGAACTATCACTACTGAAATAATGTTATCTTTGTCAGCAAGTACAAGTTAACTAAATTATGTTTCAGTTTTTGAGAGATTCAAAACATTCTGAAATCACTGTGTATCATGACAGAGCTGGGGTTTGGAGAAGGACATTGTATTTCTGGCATTCAGAAAGAATGAGCAACACAACACTTCCCATGAATATTCCTGCTCAGGGACAAAGGATCAGCTCAGTCCCTACTATGTTGTTGCTGATTGCTTGCAGTTCTTCCATTTTTTCTTTTCATGTTACACTGAGTTTAAAAAATGTTAAGAAGTCAGGACAATAGATATATATATGTATATAAATTATATGTATATAGAAAATTTAAAGTATTTTTAAAAGAAATTATATATGTATTATAATACATAAATACATATATATATATATAAATTATTGACAGAAATCATAATGAAGAACTTGAAAACATTTATGAAGTTTTCCTGCAGAATTTTGTAATTCAGACTTGGAGGGGCGCTTGCTGTTGTCATCTGTGCTGGAGTCTTTTTGAGACAGTGGGATTCTGACAACAGGATGAGAGAATCCCCAGATCAGGTCCTTATTCTTCCTTCATCACTAGATTTTGGTGTGACCAGAAGCTGGCCAACAACGCATTGCTGCTGAAAGTGCATCGTAGGTAAACTTAAATAGCTAAAATCATATTTTGGAATTTAATTGAAAATACTCACCAATCAATCTCTATGCAAACACATTAAGAATGAAGCAGAGCCACTAACTGCTTTTCAGGGTAGCTGAGTCTGTATGTAACTTGGCCTACAAAGCCAAAATGACTGCTTTCTTTTCTGGTTATTTTTAAAGCATAGGAGCACAAACAGTTTAGAGATATTCTGAGCCTGACACGGAAAGATTTTGGAATATACCAGTTTTCCCCATCTTAGTGTATAAAAATGCATTGAATCTAGACATCTATTTTCATTTTCTGTTGCTCACAGCAATCTGTGAGCTAAATGCCATATCTCTTGCAACAAGTACTTATGATCGGTGCCGGCAAACAGAGTTTTGAAGCTTTTTTTCTTCTGATTAGCTTTAACTCTTTCTGGAATGGTTTTGTACAGATGTACATTAAAAGGAAAATACAGTTAGGTATCGCCTGTTGATCCAAGTGACCTTTCCAAGAAGTACTGGCACGTTGCCTGATAACTCAAGCTACAGCTAGACTGTGAGGATGCATGCTCAGGACTCAGGTGTGGTGAAAACCACGCAGGCAAGGACCCAGCTGCAGTGTGTTGTAGGGTCTTGACCTGAAACCCAGGGGTGGTAGAAAGTGACAGAAAATACTGTACCCTTCGGACTTTTCCCAACATGTGGCCAAGCACGTACTTAAACCCTGGAAATGGAAAGTTTTTCTTTTGTTGTTGTTTTTTTTCTTAATGTATGGTTTGGATAAAACTTCTGAGTAACTTAAAACTGAAACAGTAATTCAAATAATTTTAGTGCAGTTGTCCTTCCGCATCTTGCATTGAGGGGTAGGGGAAGAGCTCAAACGATCTGTTTCTCTCCAAAGTTTCATTCCCTAGTCCTGCAATGTGAAGCATATAGCAGGGAGAAAGATATCATTCCTACAACTTCAAAGGGAGTCTGTTCATCTGCACGAATCTGGAGCAACTGTAGCTGGTTGGATTTGATTTCTGCCTCAAGATATTTAATTCTTTATGGAATGCTGCCATGCCCCTTCTCTGCTCCTCTTAGCCATTTTTCTGTTTGCTCCCAGCTGCTTTATTTCTGATCACATTTGAGGTATAGTGGCTAATTTAGCAGAGTCACCTGTATTTTGCTGTCTAGAAACTCATGAAACGTCATGCCTAGATCCCTTAGCAGCCAGACCTACAGTCTGATATATATGCACACCAAAATCTCACAAGCTAGGCTGATGCCAACATTTTCCAGCAAATCTTTGGCCTCTGCTTAAGAGCTAATAGACAACAGTTGAGAAGAAAAAGATATATTTTTTTAAGCTACCTCTTGGATAGTAACAAAGCTGTGACTATTCAAGTTCAGTGCAAAGTGAAGGTTAGCTTAAAACACCGTTAATGCTATTGTGTGCATCCAATTTAGTCCTGGTTGTGTTTGCATTGCTGCAGGCTCAAAGATCCCACAGAATCCACAGCTGTGTTCCAGCAGAGAGGGGGTAACCGAGAGTGGACAGTTTAGAAATAGCTTGTATCCATCAACATTTTAAGTAGGTGTAAGCACTAAATTATAGTGTGTAGCAGAGAAAAGTTTTTGGAACAGAATTACCACTGCGTGGTGCAAAAAAAACATGGTGATTCCCATTCTAAGAGGATTGGACAAGTTTGGGCTGCGTGGAGGTGCACAGGAAGAGGCTCAAGTGCTAAAATGTATCATCAACGGCAGGTTCAAAAGCCTGCTGGACCAAAACCCAGACAGGCTCATGTTGTCTGATGCTGCACATATCAGGCCCTACTAGCCAGATGCTGGAAACAAGGAAGCATGGTGGTCCACTGGCCAAGTTAGTATTGGAATAAGCAGATAAAAATGCCATTGATTAAAAAGTAGTGGTGGAAATGGTAGAATCAACAGCACTTCCTTCTGGTTGATCCAGAACTGAAAATGATGCGTATGATTCACGTTCTCTCTTGGGAGACAGACCTGAAACTGATACAGGGATTCTTGTCCTTATCTTATTTACTTACAAGTGTGTAGGGGCATTACCCTCAGCAAATGCAAAGCAAAGTTTACAATTCTCAGACCTCTGTCCCCAGTCTCTGCTCATATTATATTGCTTTTTGCAGAACCATTTAAATTCTCACAACTCTCATGAAGCCTGCTCAGTACAGTGCCTTCTCCGTGAGGTTTTCCTGGGAGACATTTACTCAGAGGAACAGCATTAAGAAAAATATCCAAAATCAACAAGGTACCTTCTGCTCTCTTGGATGCACATGTTAAGCCTCCGTGGGATCTACTTCAATAGTTTTAATATGCTTTGGATCATTATTCAAGTTTACATGAGACCTGCAGTAGTTTTTGACCCTTTTTAGAAGCCTCTGCCACTTTCAAATACAGATGTTTGATATCTGTAATGTTATGACTCCATCTTTTTATGCTGTATGAATCAATGACATTTATGCCATGACAGCTATTTAGAATCGGCATTTCTTTCAGTGGCAATTTAAACAACTCCCTTTCAGCCCATGTTTTTTGTTCCCTCCTCTCCAGCTCATCAGTTGTGCTGGCACAGCTGTTTATGGGACTGCAGCCAAGAGAACTGTTCAACATTAAAATTACTCAAGGTGGGGAAGAATTAGTTTTAATCCAGTTAGTTTTAGGCCACTTATTATTATTTTTTTTTTGCCAGGGTACATCTGTAGTTGATCATCCAATTCTATTCATAACCTGTTCCTCATCCTGCAATTAAATAGATACGAAGTTTTATGTTATGGCATACACATGCACAAAACATCATCCAGGTGGGTAGACTGTACATTGGTATGCTTGTTTATAGATGGATGCAATAGCTGGCCATAGCTAAGGTCAGTATTTCAAATTGTAAATGCTGCCTTGCCGGCAGGAAGGAAAATGTGCTTTAAAAAAAGAGGCTATATACATGTGCAAAAAAAGTGATGCTTGCGTATTTTAAGTTAATGATAAATTGCAACAAACTTTTGTGGCAAGTGGCCAGCCCAAAACCAGCATCACAACACATGGTTTTCTCAAAAAACTGTTTTGCCAGAAACCCCCAGGCACACACCTGAATGAAAAATCAACAAGCACCAACACAGAGAATAAGATGGAGCTCCAAAACAGTGTAGCTGAGATCTCCACTGTCCCCACAGCAGTAAAGTCAGCCCAAGTCCCCTGGTATCAGATAATTTCCTTATGTCTTAGTGTTTTTCAATAAAACCTAATCAAAAAATTCCCTTGATATAACAAACAATTGCTGAGCATAATAGGCTGTTCTAATGGGTGCATCATACTGGGCTGTCTTCACCATCTGTTCTGCCCTCTAATTATAAATGCAGAAATAATAATTTGGTGTTACATCATAAAAGAACCACTAGTGATTTAAGGACATATGTATTTTCTTTGTTCAGCAGATTATGCAGCTGTTCCGTTGCTCATACAGTGAAACCTCAGCCCAGGAGGAAATTATTACTCTGCTTATTTCTCTTCTTCACCCAGGAATTCAGAAGTGCTGAGCACACGTAGGTCTCAGGCATTTCAGCTAGAATTTTCGATGCTCAGCACAACATGAAGTCAGTCCTAGCACAACTATGAGCTACAATAGCATAGAAATATTTTCCTTGACTCTGCACAGGAATTTCATGTGTAAGGACATTTATGATTACAAAGGTAAAAGGCATCTTTAATGCAGTTGTCATTTACCCCTGCATGCCATAGCTGTTTTCATGCCATGCAATGGCCATGTGCACATTTTCAGCTGGAACATATGGTATATTCCTTAGGGGTGCTCTGAGACCTTAAGAGCCTCCCTGAAGCCCAAGCAGGGGAAAGTACAAGCTGCTTCTCTTCTCCTATATGCCTGTATCAAAGCCAGCATTGCTGCAGAGATCAAGTGAGACCTCAAGGCCTGGTTTTCAGAGATGTTGAGCACCTGCAGCTTTCACTGTTTGGCATTGGTGAAAATCAGTTTTTTTTGTCAGGACTAATTTTTTGAGCCAGCCTCAGTGGGTTAAACTCTCCCATCAGCTTGTTTCATGGCAATTTTTGTGAGCATTCAGGGGACTTTCTTTACCAGCCCCCTCAGCCCAGCAAGGCACAAAGGTGTCCCACAGCTGAAGCTGTGAGTTCAAAGAAAGCCCCTTAATATAACACACAAGAGAAAATGAGAAAGCAACAAAATAAAGGAAAAATACACAAAGCAAGCATCTTCCTCATGCATTTGAGTTGAGTTTTCTTCTTTAGCCCCAAGGCAGGCTGCAATGCTGTATTTCTACGTCCAGATGCACAAAGCCGCCATGGAGGAGCCTTCCCAGGCTGCTGCGCTCCAGCAAGGCTGCTCGGGAGGAGAGACTCCCCCAGGTGCCTGCATCTTCATTGTTCACTTTTGTCTTTCCTGTGGGTTCCCCTATTTGGTTTCAGCAATGGGTTTTTGAATGTGGTCACCTCCCAGCTGAGGCTTGTTGGCAGCAAGCTCTCCATTACCTTTATGGCCTTGCCTTATTCCACTGGGGTTAGAGAAGGATCCTCTCCAACAGGGGCAGGACAGAGGGGTCTAACCTCCTGGCTGTGGGGCAGGGAGGAGACACTGACTGTCCGGTGGTGGGAGGGCCCAGCTGACCCAAACCATGTGCTGCTGTCCCCCTGCTCTTAACCACAACCCCCCTCCTAGCCACTATGCTCCCAACATCCACCCATCAGCCTCCCCCTCAGTTTTGCTACCACTGCAGATAGTGGCGATCCTGGTAAAAATTTGTGCCTGCTACTCTTCTGGTAAAGCTTCCCATTAATGCTTCAGCAATACCAGCACACTAAGCCAATACACAGGTGTTATAATTTCAACTTCATTGCAGGTTGTGGAGAACAACTGTGGGATGTGACTGGAACCAGATGTTAAAGATCCTTAGGAGCCTGTTCATATGCCACACCTGAGCAAGTATCTTTTTGAATAGGTAAGCTTGTTTTAACAGGGTATGTAGCTCTAATGCTAATTTGCTAAAACAGCCTTAGGAATGTGTATTGAAATAGAGATTTTTAAACAATTTCTTTTCTTTTTTTACTTAGTCTTCTTCGTTTCTCCTCCTATTCTTGTGATGGCTATCTCTACTCTACCTTAATTCTCTACCATAACTCTTTATATAGGCTTCAGTTGCTGCTAGATTATTTTAGCTTGCATTAGATACACTAACTGCTAGAGGAAATCTGCCTGCTTTCTTGAGAAAATTCATTTGAATGAACTTGATAATCAACCTTCTGTGGCAGGTAGATGTAATCTTTTATTTGAGTGAGGGATTTAAGGAGCAAAAGTAAAAAGACTAGCTGACTGTATTGAGCAAATCTATCCAGTCACACCTGTTTGACTCCTTTCTTGTATTACCTTGTGGTAGCACCTGCATCTCATGATGTTGCAGTATGGCATCAGTCTTTCCTTCCTGCAGTACCTGCTGGCTATAGGTAGCTCTGCTTGTGGATGGGGAAGGAGCTGTGATGCTGTACCATGGTAGAGGAGGAGATGACTTCTTCTGTAGCCCCTGCCTCAAGACCCTGTTGTGCTGTGCGTTCCTTCGTTACAGGAGCAGAGGACAGATCAACCAAAGGCTGCTAAATAATTTGGAGGAGTCCACAACCAAGCATCCCTCTTAGGTGAGTGCTCTAACCTTTAAGAAAGAGTTCCAGTTTCAAACTGTTTGCTTTCTCATTCTGGCCCAGTTCATAGTTAATCAGTGTGTTTCAAAACAAAACCACACACACACAAAAAAGGTTAGTGTTAATAGGGAAGCTCAAACTCTGTTATAGGATTTCTGCTGGAGGTGGGAGATCTGAGTCCTTCAAGCAGGGGACTTGCGGGTCTCCCCTTCTCTAGACATCAGCTCTAACCACCTGTGTGACTGTAAAAGAAGGAGGTAAGTGTGGGCATTGTGTAAAGGGGCTGTGGGCTCTGCCATGACACATAGCTTCTTCCTTAGGCCATTCTTGCTTTCCAATCACAACTGTTCTCAGTTTCTGTAAGAGAGAAATTAAATACCTAACACTGTGAGTTTTCCTGACAGTGAGTCCTTAATCATCTGAATACCAGAGAAGATAGAGGGCTGGATGAGAAGATTAACATGTGCTCCTTTGCTGTATTTCTTACTGAGAACCTCAGGCAACCTCTTAGTTGCTATGTTTTCCTGATGTGAATCCTATTCTCCCAAATCAGTGCTGTGATTTCTGAAGTGGGGCATACATATCTTGTTGTTGTTGACTGAGCCCTGAGGACCTTATAAAGTGTAGGACTAGATGATTGCTGGAGGAAATTTCTTCGCTTTTTCCAGGAAAGCTATTTGGATGAACTTAGTAATCAAGCTGTGTGTATGTATATATAGTCTACATGTATATACACAGTATGATAGACACACACAGTCTATTATACTTTTTCTTTTCAAGGAATAAGCTTTGAAGACATTTGAATTAGGTTTTTTGTTGCTGTGAAATCTAAAGTTAGTAAAAAGACTCCTCAGGAAAATAACAGATTTCTTTAATGGAGCAAAACCAAAACAGACCAAAAAAAGACTTGTTGCTTAATCAAGCTAAATCATGCTTGCCCAAGCTTTATGCTTGCCCAGACTGTCCTTTGTTTTTCCCATCCACCATATAAAGATGAGAGTAAAATAGTCTTATGCTCAGTAGACTGTTTTCAGTCAAGAAGTCCTAGTGATGTATTTGATGTGATCTCTTTTGAACAAGAGAGCATTAAGATGTACTTTATGCAAAAATGGAGCAACTGGGTCTATTGCAGTCTTCTGGTAGGTTAAAAATGGGTTCAGCAGATGCATAGGATATGAGTGATTTTTAAAATTGAGTCTCCAGTGAAAACTGTTATATTCAGATGTAGAGACTCTGTAGTTGTGCACAGATGTCCTTTTCCTGTTGCAGCTGTGGTAGAATTTCAGTCCCTAGGCTACCTCCAGTTATTTGTCACCACCTCTCTGCCAGAGGTTGTCACCCCTTCAGATCTGCTGCTGCTCTGCTGGAGCAATCATCCCCTAACCTCCTTCAGTCAAAATGAACCATTGTGCCAAAAACTGTTTAAACTGATTGAGCTAACCTGGGTCATTTTGACTGAAATGTGTTAACGTGAACTTGCAAGAGCAGTTCTGCTGGACGATGGCCATATGCACAGAGTGATCTCGGGCAAGGTGTTAAGGAGCAATGTCTGCAATGTCACACGCGAGAGCACATGTCTGCGACCACGAGGGCACATCCGTGTGCCTGTCACTGTGGGGGGGGGGGTTGTGCATGTGCGCAGGATCAAATGAATAAGTACCTTAGTACGGAAGCCTCTTGTTAGTTTACCTTGCTGTGTTCCTCTCCCAGAAATGAAATTTCATCAGTTTGGTCCAGTTTCTCAGTGCTTGCAACAACTTCTGCCAGTAACAGAAATAGTGTTTTCTATCAACATATACAACAATGTATTACTTGGAAGTAAACATACGGTTTGTAATTCTTTCAAGAAACTTTAACATCCTTGGCTAAGTTGTTGAATTTCAGTAGAGCTATGAGGATTTATGCTAGATGAGGATTTGGATCTTTTGGCAGTTCAAATTATCTTAATTCATTTGTAATCTGATGCTTTAAGTCTAGGTTTTCCTGAAATTGTATCCGCACAAGCTGTAAGATTGTGTTAATGTGTATTTCCATCCCCTGGTTAAAGGAAAGTATGAAGTCTCTTCCTGTTTGTTATTCCTTGTAATAAAGTCTGTGCTCTCAAAGGAGTTACTGTAATATTTTATGCCACTTTCTATTAAGCTGCTTTCTCTTTTACTAAAGCCCTCTGGAATAAAAATATTTAAGGTCAGTGTTTGGAATAGCTAGTGTTACCATATGTGGTGGTCCTGTTTGCTTTCATGTTATAATCCTCTAATATTTAGTGCTGCCTGAGGGTAGGAGTACTACTTATGTGCTCTGTTGGTCATCTTCAGCCCACGGCCAAGCCTGGCGTTATCTTGCAGAATAATCTTCCTGAACCAAAGTCCAAGGAGAATCAGCGCTTCTCCTGTTTTAGCTCCAGTGATTCCTCAGTTAGCTGGTTGCTTAACTTCAACTGTGCACCTTTTGGAAGCTCAGAGCCCTCCTGCCTTGAGGATAACTAACATTTGTAGCCAAATGTGTTCTTCTAAACTCCCAAGAATCGTAATTCAAACATGGTATTCAAACCCTCAAGTAGTGGAAGGTTTTCCTTGACTTATATTGGTAGCTGATATCGTCCCCTTGAAGTTATCAGCTTATTGATATTACCACAGCAGTGATTTCTGGGAAAACTACTGACCATTGAAGTCTCTTGGCTTCAAGAAAGAGAAGTGGTAAAGCAGCTGCTAAATTAAGCTGCCGACAGCTCTCTTTCTGTGGGTGGGTATATATGGCCGAAGGCTGTTTATGCTAACAGAGCAGTGTTTGATAGCCCCGGTGCAGCCAGTGGCCACTCTGGGGTCTTCTGGCTCTGAATACCTTTCTTGCATTTCATTTTAAAGCATAGACATTCATACAAAGAGTGGAAACAGAGGCATGTGATGAAATGTTAGTGGGAGCTGACTGATAAATGTAATGATACTGTTAAATGTCTGGCTAGGCAGTATGGGTTTAAAATGGTTTAAAATAAGGTTAAGCCACTAATCCAGTTTGCTTTGCTTCCCTATTGAGACATCAATCCCTGGAATACAACAGAATAAAATGACATAATGAGGACAGAGTAAGAGCTCTGAACCTAAATGTTTTCAGTAGCCTGTCAAAATAGGATAGAGGGAGCTGGCTCAGCTGCAGAGCGGTCTTTCTCACACCTCTGCTGGGAGACTTGCAAGGCTGTCTTTGCTCAGAGAGCAGCAGTAGTATCATCTCTGAAAGCACAGCCTGAGGGTACAATAACATCAGAGTAGGGGACCTGGGGGTGTCTTTTGGGACAAAACTTAGAAATGGAGCTGCTGTGTGCCTACAACTGAGGAAGCAATGTTTGATTATCAATAATTCACATGTACTTAAGTAAGGGACTGCTTTAGTAGCTCAGAGGTTTGTGGCGGATCAATGCGTTCCAGTCAATCGTACCTGTTATGTTTTCTGTTTAATTAGATCGAGGCTGCTTAAACAGTCATCCTTCTCTGCGACCTCTCCCAGATGCAATCCATGATAGGAAAGTTCATTTAGAGCCCTATTGACTTGATTTTTAATTCAGGATTGTAGGAATATCTTTATGGCATATATTGTAAACTGTACATGGTAAACTGCATGTTGGCTTGCCATAATAGGACATATGGGGGCCTTTTATAACTAAGGAGTACCCCTCATATGGATGGGTTGGCCCAGGAGTTAGTTCAGTTTGTTAGAAATGTGAACATGTACCTGCTGTTTCTTCCTGTGAAAGCTGTCTCTTTGTAAAGTGTGATTTAGGGTGAAGGAAGGTGGGCTGGCTCCATGTGACCAAGATAAGCAATCTGGAGGCTGCTATTGTGAGTACAGTTAAAGAGGCATGGTGAAGAATTAAATGGTGACTGCACTATTTGTATGGCAAAACCTAGGTATGTAGAAGAGATGTAGAGCCAGAAAGCATTTGTGCTTATTTTTAAATAGATGACAAATCTAATTACTACAAGTATACTTACCTATTAAAGATGTAAGGATGTAGAAGTAAAAGTGTAAGTGTAGAGAAACTGGGCCCAGAAAATCCTTGGTTTGGTCTCCGCGGGTTGTGCTGCCATATGGGGATGACCTGACTCGCTGGTGTCTGCTGGTCTCTAGCTGGGGACGACGAGCTGTGGGAGGGCATGTCCCCGCTGGCCCTGGGCAGTGGAGGGACCCTGGAAAGCCGTTGTCTCAGGCCGTGCCTTTGTTCACATTTTGTAAGTCCCCGTTCTCTTCGTTATCCTGACTTCTGGCTGAGAGGACAACCTGGAGAGCTCAGAAGGAAACTTAAAAAATTACCTATTCTGACAACAGGCTTTCTTTTGTTTCTTTAAGATATGTGACTTTAAAGAAAGAAACTGAAACTGTTATTCATGGTCCATGGGTGTTTAGATAGAGCAGGGCTTGGTAAACAAAGCTCACTGGGAGCATAAACCAGCCATTCTTTTCCTGCCAACATTTTTGCAATGGCTTGACCTGATGATATAGGTGGAGCTGTTAGGGGGACCAACAGTAAGGTGCCTGTCACTTTCCATTATAAAACCAAGTTTCATTTGCTTGTTCTTCTGACTGTCTTTAGTGATTTGGATTGAAATGTCATAGGGTGGCTGAATTTTCAATACATACAAATAACTTGTGTGATTCCTTGTGAAAATGCACAATAAATATATATTAAACATCCAAAAATGCACTCCGCCGAACAAGGCGTAACCAAGTCCCCTCCAAAATTTTACAATCTAAGCAAGACAGGAAGTAATCAGATGGGCTTCATCAGAAAATTGGGGGAATGAACATCTATAGTGTTTTAAAATAGTTAAACAGATAACAATATTCACTGTCTCCAGAGCAGCATGAAACATGAGATTTTTTTCAGCCCTGAGAATATCCTGTTTGCTGGAGGCTTTCTGAGAGATCTTCTGGCAAGGTCTACTTGTGCTCTTGCCTTTCCATAGTGGTCTATGGAAGAAATGGAGCATGTCCTTGCCCAAACTGCCAGAAAGCTCTCTAGATAGAGATATCGGTGTCTTGGGCACCCCAGACGTGGCTCCAGAGATGCTGGAGCTTTGAAAATGGCCATTGAAGGAATTAATCTGGGGCACTTGGAAAGCAACATATTCTTGGCGCCAAAGTGGCAGGAAACGCCGTCAAAGGCAGCGCCATTGATCCGAGAGGCACTTTTGTGTTTGAATTCAGGCGATTCAGGAGCCAGTTCAGCTATGGTTTCTGTGAGACGGTTGGGGAGGAAACGGCACTGGTGGTTTCAACGTAGTCTGCCCCAGCCAGCGGGTCGGTGCCCTCGGAGGCCCAGGGAGCTGCCTGAGCGACCGCATGGCCTTGTGCACGGCAGTGCATCGGACATGCGTGATGGCGAGGGGAAACATGAGCGTGGATGGGCACGGGTGCGGGTGTGCTGCTGCTTCAGTGGCCAGGGCCTCTTTCAGTCGGCCGCTTGTGCGCGCATCCAGCGCTGTTGAGCCGTTAGCAGGGCTCTTGTGCGTGTGGCCCTCGGAACAGACAGCTCGTGTTACATTCATCTCAAAAATACATTTTAAAATGTATGTTTTGCAAATCGCATCGCTTCCGTGCGTGCTCTGAGCGAGGGTAGGTGTCTGAGCCAACATTTAGAAGACCCTAAACTGACTTTACTTCATGCCTTGTCTGTTTAATCTTCTGCCATAAGATGGCACTAGTTAGCTTACCAAGTGGTGTATTTCCACTTTGTACTTCAGAGTTGTCTTTTTATTTTATTTTAATAACAGTACCCACAAAGCGCTAGCTTCTGCCCACACGTATCCACCAGAGTTTTCTTGGAAACTTCTGAATATTTGTGGAATAATATAAACCAACAGTTTGTTTTTCTTTACATATTACTTCATAGTTCTCTAATCCTCAAGATAAATGAGCAGTTTGTCTGTCTGGTGCTATCAAACAAAATACTCATGGACAATTTTAATTTGCAAGGACTGACATGAGTGACAAAGGGAAAAATAGTCTTTTTATCTGCTGGGAAAGACAAAATCTACAAAAATGACAACTTTTACAACATTTATGAAAGTCAGTGTTATCTCTCATTTGTGTACCTGCAACTCAAATGCTAGAGAATCATTGAGTCCATGGTCTAAAAAGAAGTACTGAAAGTCAGAATTTTAAGTCTTTTTAGGCATGTAAGTGAACTCTGAGCATTCAGCACTACATTCTTAAAAAAACAGCCAGAGTTTAAAAAAATAAACACAGAAAAGCACTCTGGCTTTTTGGAACAATTCTAGATTTCTGTTTTTAAAACTGAATTAACAACACTTCTAACAACACAAGAGACGTATGACTTTTTTGACCTGTATCTTCAGTTAGTTTGAACAAAAATAAGTAAACATCCTTATTTGCACTGCACAAAGTTTTCAGATGTGTGTGCACATTTACTGTTGTTTCAGTTTTTGGGTGCCCAATTCGGAAATGATCTGTGTTCTTGTAAAACCCAAACGTCCCATCGGAGGGATGAGTCCTGCTCGGGGCTGATCTCCATATGGACCCTCAAGGGCAACGCAGGCCTTGCTGTGAAGAGCTGACGGTCTAATTTTAAAAACCGGTGGCAGGAACTGTGACAAAGTATGAGATGAATGAAAGTCAGGATGCCTGTAGCTACCATGGACGTCAAAGAAAGATTTACCAAATGCAAGTTCTACGCGCGCGCTGCGGCGGTTGCTGCACCCGTGGGCAGTAGGCACGTGGAAGTGCTGGCCGGTGCGAGGCTGCCTGGCACCCTGTCTCGCGTAGGGTTTTTGGTCTGCCCGGCATCCCATGTTAAAGGCGTACAGGATTTGATTCCTCCTGGGTTTTCCAAGCCCTGCTCTCCGGTTCTCCTCCTTCTCCAATCCAGTGGAGCCCACAATACTGAGGAGTAGGAGGGTTTGGGGCCACATGCTGTGCCGTGCCCCTTGCCCTGGCCTGCTCCGTTCGTCCCAAAATCATTACAGCGAGGAGGGAAAAGAGGAGTTTTTTTTTTTTAGTGTCAGCTCTAGTTTACTTGCTTTTCAAGTCAGTCAGGCCGCAGGTAATGCCGGAGGAAGACCCCCGTCGGGTACCTGGCATCTTCCTTGTTCTGCGTTTTAGAAATTCCTGTGTGTAGTAGTATTATTATTATTCTTTTTTCTTTCTCCAGGACATATATCAAACAGTATGGTGACCAGTAAGCTAGCAGGACTGTACTCACTGTTGCCTTAAATTTTTGACAAATTTTTAAAGGAATTATAATTTGAAGGGCTGCTGTCTGGCACTCTGTTTTCTTCAGCTGCTTCTCCATTTCCATTAGGGAGACCCAGGTTGGATCTTTCTCGCTGTTAGCGTGCAGGATGCGTTTGCCCAATGAAAGCCTCTCTGGCAGCGATTCTGCTGGGGACTGGGGCGGCACTGAAGGGGAGCCGGGGTGGGGTGGGGTGGGGTGGGATGGGTGCCGCGGGGACTGTGCCACCCCGCAGCGCCTCGTGGGCTTGCCGTGTCTTCCTGGGGCGAGATGCTGTATTTGGGGATCAGGGTGGCAAACGAAGGAGTAAAAGAGATGGCGGTTATCAATAGGACAGGACCGAGAAGTGCGGTAATAATGATTAACGACGTGGCTCAGGTGGGCAGCGGAGTATGAGGGGAAGATGAACGATTGCGAGGGGAAGTGTAATTAATCTATGTTACATCAGGTGAAGACATGAAAATAGAATTTAAAACATGAAGTAAACTTAAAATTTTTGAAGTCTATTTTGTTGACAAGTTAGTCATGATTGTTTAGCTGTGCATATTGTGTTAAAATAGGTATTCAATGATTAAGCTTTCAAATTGGACAGGGATGCTTTTTAACTTGGTATTTTATTTGAAAAAGCATTTTCAAGGAAGAGGAAAAATGAGATGAGAGGCCTGCCCTGTTAATTATCTAATTGAGAGAAAAGCTCTGGAAGTGGGTGGCTCATGAAAAGACGTTCCAGTGGTTAAGGTAATTTTTTACCTTAGGTCACGTTCAGCACAGATAGCGAAGTGGTTGGAGCTGACCGCTGCCAGCGTGCAGGGGCTTTTGGCGCCCATGGATTCGAAGGTGACTGAACTGGGCTGGCGCGCTGTCGTTGGGCGCGTCGCCCGCAGCCACCCTCGGCTGTGCTTCCTGAGCCCCTTCCTGCACCTGGGTTCCCCCCGGAAAGGATCCAGGACGCCCGGGCCCTGCTGCCGCAGAGGGGCCCCGGCAGTGCCCGCCACTGCCCGCGCTTCGGAGCTGTCGCCCTCTGGGAAGCTCGGATTTAATTCCTAAGAGGGGTGGGAAGTCACAACGTAAAAATGCGAGGAGCAGGCCTGGGGAAGGGACCGGAGTCTTGCAGGGACAAAAGAGGCAATCACTCATCTGTAACCTGGCAATAATTAAAAAAGCGTCTTAGCCATTAAACCCTTTTATTTCCCTTCCCTATAAAACTGAAGGGGAAAAAGTCCTTGATTCTGATCATCATCATTATTATTATTATTGTTGTTTTTCCTTTAACTAACTAATGAAGATAAAAGCTTTGGGGGAGTGACAAACTCTGAATTCGAAGCGATGCTGTAAGCGGTGGACAGCATGCTTGGAATGAAGCAGCAGTCTTAAAGCAGCAATCCCACGGACTCGTGTCCGTTCCCTCGCTTGTTCTGCTTTGGCCTGGTGATTTGCATTGTCCTCTTTAATTCTGAAGTAAAGCTACAAATAGGAGTTGGTTGCCATTGATGCAGGTTTTGTTTACTGTTCTTATCTGCTTACCTTATAAAGAAGGTCTACGCTTCATTTAAGAGCTAATGATCAAGCAATTTGTCATCTTGTGCTGGTTCCTTGATCCCTTTCCAGTGTGTCTGCTCCATTCTTTCTCCGTGGCAAATAATCACTGATTTCAGCAGGGCTGGGTCAAGCCCTCACTATGGAGCTTTCAAATTTTACCATGAACATGATAGCCTCAAAGTAACCTTATTTCTTCTAAATGACTCCTGGGAGTCCTTAAAAGTTTACGTTCACTTTTACAGTTTTATTTAGAAGGAAAAAATAAAAATCAGTATTATCTTTTAGGGCATGTAATAAGGGCTACAGCTTCATACACGTCTCCTGATCAGAGGAGATAGGACATATTTCTATAAAATGATGGACCAAGCAAAGGTAACAAGGTTTCTGAGACTGATAGAGATACGGTTTATAATTGGGAACCAGTTATAAATCACATCAACACCTACTAGAGTTAGGCCTAGACGTTGCTGCTTTGTTGAAAGGAAGATTAGTGAAGAAATTAGATGCGAGATGTTTAATTCATATAGTTACTTAAGCAAGTTACAACTGGTTTGAAAAATGACAGAACTGTTAGTAAAAGGAGTAATAGAATGGTGATCTATGTAATCTAGTGTACCTAAGTGTATCTGCCATTAAAAATCGCGTAGAGTCAACTGTGTTTTGGGACCTGAAACATGTAGAAGAATATATAATATTCAACATGGCAATAGTAGCTGCAGAAGGCAAACAAAGGAGTAAAGAAAGAAAGGTAAAATACTTCAGCGCACAGCTTTGAGGTGTTAACTCAGTAATTGTTAACAGCTCAGTAATTCAACTTAAAAAAAACAACAACAACAACAACCACTTTGATTTTTATCTTACCAAATCAAATTCTGTATTGCGTATTTGGCCTTGAGCTTTTTTAGGTGCCCCTGTCCTAGGGGCATCCCTTCTTCCCCCTCCCCCCTCCCAATTTAATCCTTGCAAATTATTAATAACTTTTTGTATAGTGCATGCAAAGAGGGTCTAAAAGTTTTGTTTTTTCTTTTTTTTTAACCTGTGAAATAACTTCTTCATAAGCTAAGGCAATATTACTGTATCTGCTGTCACATATCACTCTTTTACGCTGCTCCTAAATTCTCCATGCTTGAGCTGTGTTCAGGGTGGGTGGAGGAGGTGGTTCAGGCAATTGGGACTGTTCACGTTTTCAGATCAGCACCCAGTAGTTTTTCCGTGGTGAACTCTGATTTTTGGCTCAGCAGCACTGGACTGATCTTTATTAACAACTTTCCTTGTATTATTCCTAGGGCTGCTTATATTCTGTTCCTCTGCCTGGCTTCAGATGCTACACCCCAGTTTTGAAAAATCTTTTTTTTTTTTTTTTATTGCTGTTCTTGGGACATTTAAATCATCATGTGTGTAGACACATGCACACACGCATATAACTGCCTACCTCTCTTGGTAGCAATATCCAGGATATTTTATTTGTGATACACTCTTGTTTACTTGATCTTCTCACTAGGATTTTTCTTTCAGTAAGAAGCTTTTCTAATTTCAAGCAGTTTTCAGGTAGTTTCTATTTGGAAAAAAATCACCAAAACTGATGTAGTTCTCCCCTCCCTTGCACCCTGTTCCCCTGCCATCACCAAAACACACTTGGTCATCTGTGTATTTTCTTTTCCATTTTCTCCCCAAAATTGCCTTTGTCTGTGGCACACTTTTTTTTTCTTTTGAAAGGAGTAGTCCTAAAAATATGCTAATAAAATCTTTATCCTACATTATCAAAAGTTCATGTTGTGTAAAACTGTCTCCCAGTTTTCCAGTTTATATCCTGGCTGTTATTGTAACCTACTTGTATTAGCCCCCCCCACACACACGTGCACAATGCCATGCAGAAATGACACGGGGAGCCCTCAGGTTTTGTGGCTAAGTATGAAAAGGAAATGTAAAAAATAAATTCAGGTTACCTCTGTAATCTTGCCTTTGCCTACTTGTGGGTATGCATTGTATTATAGGCTTTTTATTGCAGTCACAAACAAATGCACTATAATCATCGTATTTTCTTAAACCTTAGTTACATGTATATCATCTTTTTAGAACTGTGCTCCACTCTCTGCAGACCGTATTGAGGCTGTGAATCCTGCCTGGACGTGGTACGTAGCTGACTGTACTTGCACAGCATAGTAACTCCTAAGAATAACACAGTGGTGCAGTGAAAAACACTGACGGCTAATGGGTACTGGACAAACACGCAGTCTAAGGTACTGCACAGATGAATCTGGCCTAACTCTGGCCAGCATTTGAAGCATTCCCCCACCTTTCTTTGGATTTCGAAGCAGCTATAGGGAGCCTTGATGCACAGACTCACCTCTGGGGCTTGGGCAGCCCCTGGAAGAAAACGCTCTCTGTCCACACTGATTTCTGCTCTGAAAAGGAATTTGACTTGCAGTGCCACAAAACTTTGACAATGAGTAATGGGAGAGAGATTTAATGCTCCATGTTCTTGAAATAAAGTAGCAACACCCAAAGCAAACAGACTTTCGCTGGGTTTTCTCCTGGCCTGGGCTATTGTATGCAAAGGCACTGTCTTTGCACATAGCAGATAGAAAACAGTGGGAAGGTTATTTGATTCGTCAGAGTTTTGTACAGGACCCCAGGGACTGATGATGGCTTTACGCAGCGTTTTCATTGTGGAGCCTGAGAGGGCTGATTTCAACCCCTGGAAGGATTTAAAGCCGATGTAAAGGAACGGAGTTGTGCTCAGGGGTAGCTGTGGGGGCCGGCTGGGTCACCAGAGCTCGGGACTGCTGCAGCTGCACCTCTTCCCTGCTGAGCCTCTTGTCCTTAGAGGCTGAGCTGGAATAAAACTGAATTTCTTGGCCAGCGGCGCGCCGTTTGGGGATTCTTGGCCTTCGCGGCGGGATCCCTGGCCAGGGCTGGCCACAGGCTCTGATGGCTTCTGTGCCTTGCCTGCGCTGAGGAGGCAGGATGCTTTTGAGGATTGTGGTGAAAAACTGCTAGCGGCTGAGGCACGTCTGTGCCCGTCTGAGGGTGGCTTGCCGTCGTGGGCTGGCTGTTCAGCATCTCCCCTGAACCAGAAGGACGCCGAGCAAACTTCAGAGTGAAGGCTTGTGTGGATTCCTTCTCATTAAGGAAAACGTGCAAGTCTTGCTTACAAAAATCAGAAGCATAAATGTTTGTGAAAGAGAAGAAAAATGAAGCATTAGTGTGTATTTAACTGATTTCCTATTAGTCACTTAGGGCACTCAGGGATGCAGGAGCCAGTCGGGCAGTGCAGTGCTGCGGGAATGCTTTGCCTCTGTAAATTCACTTTGGAAAGTGGGCATTTGGCTCTCTGTTTTCCTTCCACTTGAGCAACAAATGCTCTCAGAGTTACCTTCCTCTTCTGTTCAAGGTAGACTCTTCTGTCCTATTTCTCATCTGTTTTTGTTCTCTATTAGCCCACACTGTTTAATGCAAATATGATAAGAAGGACCCAACCCTCCTTGAAGCTTTCTGAGAGGGCAGCTCTACCTCGATTTCCTCCCCCCAGCGCTGACAGCTTTGCTGTGGGGTGAGGAGACAGTACTTGCAGGGCTCATGTCCATCATAACCACCGGCAAGTGTGGTGTGTGCCCTTGTGCCCTGATTGTGCTTCTGCCGCGTGGCTGCCTGCCTCTTCTTGCTGCTTCCGTGTTTGCTTAATGAGCTGCTTCTGGCTTCCTCAGCCTTCCCGCTATTACAAATTTTCTAGAGTTTATAAACCATAAATCTCTTCAGAGAACTAATGAGATATTGGTAAATAGAGGGGTCATACCAAGCATCTAAGCTGCTCTGTTCAAACCAGGTTCTGCTCCTTTTCTCATTTCTAGAGGCTCCTGTCTACACAACTTACAAAGCATATCTGGATCGATAAATACCATATGGCAATAAAAAATATTGTGCATTCATATCTTCATTTACAACAGTAGCTCAGATATTCAGAGACTAAATGAAAATGAGCATCTTCATATTGTATTAGAGAGAGGTGGGGTGAAACCCGCCCTAAATAAGAGACTGTGGAGGAAAGTTTGGATGAGTTATGTGATTTGTGGTGATGAAACTTGCCATATAACAGTTTTAAACCTAAATATCATAGTGAAATTTACGTTAGGCTTTTTTATTAGATATTTTATTCAGTTGATTAACATAAATGGAGTTCCCAGATTTAGGATTTTAATGTTGCTGTTTTCATGTGTTGCATGTGTACAGCAATGCATTTCCTACTGGACCTGGTAAAACCTTCAACAAGTGGCTATTGATTCCTGAGAGTTTTGGAAATGGTATGGAGCAGGGCTATTTTATTTTTTTTGTTTCATGATAAAAATGCTAGCAATGTTAGTGTGTAAAATAAAGATGCATACAATTATTGTGTAAGGTGACATGCTAGTATTTTGCAAAATATTTTGTATCGGTGAAATAAAACCAGAGCTTCCTTGCTAGCACAGAAGTCTGAAAATTGACTCTTCTCATGTAAGAATTAATTGCAGTTGCAAAACTTGCTTGTAAACTTTGTTTCTCGTAAACGTATTCTTTCCACCCATCCAATGCTGATTCAGTTATAAAGGCTCTTGTATTTAGAGGAAAACTCTGCTGTGTTATGGATAGACAACAGTCTTTCTCAAAGATCCAAGACCTAGTCTGATACAAACTGGTTGTATGGGTAAAATCTGCATGTAATTGTTGCTGTCTTCATAATTTTTGGTCTCTAGCCTTTGTCTCTGGATCACAGCAAACACATGGCATTCAAGTTTTATTTGAATATCTGAGTACATTGGAAATGAGGCGAAATGAATTCAGCCATCACTAATAAAAATAATGCCAAACCCTCAGGAAGTTTCTTTCCTCCCCCACTTTTCCATAGTCTTGTTCATAACTTACTTCGTTACACAATTGTGTTTTGTCTGAATAGTTTAATGACCGGTTTTGGAGCTGCAGCTCTGATATTGTGCAGCATGATGTGAGGTGAATTGCAGCGATCGCAGTTACAAGCATCCGCGCCCGTCTCATCAGTGTGCACAGAAATGTTGCTATTCCAGCAGCGCCCGGGGATTTGCAAGAGCCGAGGGAAATCCTGAAGTCAGTGGCAAAACTGCAGCTCCCTACAGTAAAATGAGTGTCTTGCCTAAGACATAAAAAAACTAAACAGATTTCTTTAAAATATATTTACTTTTCTGGCTAGGCAAATGCATCATGTAATTATATTTAGAATTTGAATCCAAACAATAATATATTAGTAAGGTAACTGTTTTCCCCACAGTGGTAACCAGTGACAACTGAAGGCATTAATCTTAGTATTTTATATTGCTAAACAACCCTGCCAAAAATTAGATGGCTCTAATAGCTAGCTGGTATTTGTATAGCACGTAAGTTCAGCCGTATATTTGCCTTTGATGGAGCAGACTTGCAAACAAGATCTGGCATCTGAACAGGCCTGTGCTAGACTGAAATTATTCATATGTAGTTGGATAAGTAAACAAATAAGAAATTTGGAGACTTTTTAGATTATTGAATTTTTTTCATCTGGTATCTGCCTTTTTAACTTGGAGCTGACCAGGATGGTCTTAAAAACTAAGCTTTTAAGCTTAAAAGCTCATTTATTTATTTCTAGGATATGTTATTCATACTTGTAATAAACTAATGGGATTTAACAGACTCAGAGTAGTCTCAAAAGTGGAGGAACTTTTTTGCAGTATGATGAAATAACTCAGTAAACAGGTCCTATGTGCTTTGCTGTCAGATTTATGCCCCTGAAACGTCAAGCTACATGGCATGAACGGCTGTTTTGCTTGTCAGTGAAATATTTCTCTGTACTAGTCCTTCAATGTTTCGGAGTCCTAGGAAAAGGTATGTGAGCACTTAAATAGGAATGCCTTTTTAAGGGTGACATGAGGTAAAAAGGCAAAGTCGCAGTGCATGGGCTATGCTGACTCCCTAAATGCGAAACATAGCAAATGCTCAAAATATCAGATGTGTAAGTTGAAATTGCCTCCAGGCAGCTTAATCTTATATGGGAGGAATTGGCATAATGCATAAACCAAGCAGAGACTGACCTTGGCAGCCGCCGAGCAGCAAGAGCTTCTCCAGGACAAAGTGTTCCAGAACAGTTTATCGCTCGTGTGAGCACAGGCTCGCTTTATTGCTGACCTGGGTAGGCAGTCTCCTGGTTTGATCTCCTCCCGATACCGTCCTCGATGGGATAATCCTGCTCTGTATTCAAAACTGAGGTTTTCTTTCAGGGAAATCCTCGATGGCTGCTTTCTGTGTTTTTTTTTTTTTTTTTTTTTTAAATGTCGTTAACCAGGGATGTAGCAAGAGCAATGAGGCACCTTTCTTAGCACATCGCAGAGACAGATTGCTAAAACAGCTGTGCCACGTGCTGCTCGCGGAGCAAAAGATTTGTGCATGTCTTGCACAGGCAGGGACTACCTCTTAGTACTGTGCAAAATAGCAAATTAGGCAGCGTTAGAACCGGAAGGGGGAAGAAAACTGTTTAATTAAAATAATACTTTCTTGAATATAGGTCATCCTTTGCCCCCCTCCCCCCCTTTTTTTTTCTATCCTCTTTTCTTTTTTTTCCTGTTGGGATTTGCAGGCTGGTTTTTGCAGAAATCCAAGCATCTCAATGTTCAAATAAACTTGAATATTTTGGCATCTAGGAACTTGTTTCTGCTTCATAATGACTTCACTTTGTTAACCTGCAGTTGGGTTGTTGAGAGGAGAGCTGGACCCTTTTCTGTTCTTCCTGTGGACTATTTTTGGCCCTAAGAAAACCTGTAGCTTTTGCAAAATGCTCGGCATCTCTGAACTTAAATGCTGTCACAGCATCGGACCTCACTGAATTGTGGCTTCAGACTTGCATCTGGAAGTATTAAAAAGCTTGTGTTAGACAGGAATGTTACCCTCAATATAAATTTCCATAGGAAAAAGCCTGAATTTGTCTCTTCTCCACATATTTGCCCCATTTATGTCTCTTTGTTCTGTTAGAGCCACTTTGCTAGGGTAATTTTCACTCGGTGTTAGCCTTCAAGGCAGCTGCTGTGGGGCAATGTAGGATAAGTGTTTTAAAAACGATCATTTTTAGGCTTCCCATGGGTTCACTCGAGCTGTTTACCCCTTGCCTCAATTTACAGTGATGGAAATCTGCGACGAGCCAGGATCGGCCTCCAGTTGGGAGCCTGGTGCGTAACGAAAGGACGCCTGGGAGCTCCCCGAGCTGCCGGCGGGGACGGCGCCGCGGGTCCCTGCCCGGCTTGCGGATGCGCTCAGCTGCTGCTTTTTGCACTGCAGTGAGGTGCCCCCAACTGCTTATGGCTTTGAATCTTCCCTGCAGTTCTCTGTTCCTGCCATGGCTCTGTTGAGGCAGATAGGATGGCATTTACACCTTTAAAACCTTCTGAGCTTTGCACTGACTAAGGACTATGTGGTTGTTGGCTCCAGTTTCAGTGCTTTAGGGCATGATTTCAACCATGTCTATGGAGACCAATTTTCAACATCAAAACAAACCAGTGTAAGTGGAATTTATATTACCTTTTAAAAATGCAAGTCAACAGAGCTGAGGACTCTGCTTCAAGGAAGCCTCTTGGGTTTGTTCAGGGAATTACTACAAATATTTTACATCCTTTTTGGGATTCTAGACAACCTCAGGAAGTGCCTGCCTGGGAAGGCTGTGGAAATACCCCAGGCTGCATGGCTGATCCAAGGTGGTTTCTGGGCCCTCAGCGTGAGAAAGCACCTCTCTGCTACGAAATATCTTATGTTGCCTGAAAGCACTGTTTAATTTTCAGAACGAGGCTGATTGTTCTAAGCACCTAGAGGAAAAAAAAATATATTTTATATACGTGTTGTCTAAGCTTAGTGTTGTTTTCAGCTTGGGTGATGGTGGTCAAGAGCAAAACTCTTGATCCTGACTGACCAAGCTTGTGCAAATTTGGGTAACTCTAAAGGCAAAGAAATATTCTGCTCCCTAGAAATATCTCTGCAATCCTGTGATGGAAACTATCTGAGCAGCAGCGCTGTAATAGCGGAAGGACTGAATTCAAAGAAAGAAAAGTCTGCAGGGGATACCATGTTAGGATACCACCTGAAGCCCATCAGAAAGAGGAAAGTTAGAGATATTGTAACACTGGGTGGGGGGTACTTTATCATTCTCTGAAATGTGCCTCAGAGCAGCTTAGTGCTCATGACTGAATATCTTGGAAATTCAGTAATGGAGTTTCCAATGTGCTCTGCGTCATAACTGGGTGGATTTTGACAAGTTCATTGTAATTAGTGAGTAATTTCAAAACATTATTTGAAATACAAATAAATCACAGCGCTCATTTTTGGAGCTCTGAGCCGCGTGCGACACATGTTCTTGCAGACTATGGGAGCTTCCTGAGCTTGAGACTGAGTCACTTGCCCCATTAGCAGCAGCTGTGGAAGTGGTCTTGTCCTTAATTTCTGGGAGGCTTCCAAAGGCAGCCTCTGTGTGTGGCTAAGCTTTATGCTTACGCTCCAAAAATGCTCGCACAGGCTCGAATCCAGCAGAACACTTAAGCTTGTGCGTAACTTTTAAGCACTTGGGTAATCCTATGGCAGCATTCGCTCATGTATTTTAGGTACTTTGTTGGATTGGGGTCACAGTCCCGGCCATAATTAGATTTGGGTTTTTAAAACATCACTTCACCGAAAGATAATATTTTGCATGTACATATGCTCTACAGCATTGCCTTTGGAAAAAGAATTCCAAAACTCCTTGCAAGCTGCAGCCCCAACTGTGGTGACTGTGCTACACACTGCATTAATAATGAATGCTGCGGTTATTATGTGGAATTGCACGCTAGATTAAAAGATGACAGTTGAAGCCAGTGTCTGGAAATTTTACAAATAATGTTTCTTCAAAGCTGGCTAGAGCTTCTGCCATCTCACACAGCAAGTAGCACAGGAAAAGGAAGACATATAAATTTACTAGATTTATATTTTAAAATACCCTGTTCTAGGGATTTTGGCCTGGGTACAAGCATCAAATTATTACAAGATGAATATTTACTTAACAGCTAATTTTATGATAGGAGAAAGCCATACCAACAAACTGCCAGCTTAGAAATGTGTTTTAATTACCTTGGTACCTTGCAGGCGAATACATTTGAGTGAGATGTTAGCACCAGCTGTTACAGTTGAGCCTTCATTTCTCTACTTATCAGCACTGTATGTATGTATCATGCATTTGTAACGTATGTATATAATGTGCGTATGTTTATAATCTTTCAGGGCAGCTTTATTGTTCAAGAACAAAAGTGGATTTTATAAAAGCACCCGATCTTTTGTTGTGTTGCTTCCACTTGACACAAACTTTTAAACACTTTTCTCTCAGACTTTTCTCCTGGTTTTGCTGAAGAATCGGTTTAGCAGCATTTTGCCCTGTGCAGGCAGGCCTGCCTGCGTGTCGGGGAGGTTTGCGGTCCAGGCTGCTCGATGGGCCCTGGTAACCCCTCCAAGAGGGCCTAACTCAGGAGACTGTAGGGATGTCTTTGCAAGAAAGCAGCTTTCTTGAATGAATCTGGATCTTAGCATTATTGCTGTTCCTCGTGCTGGTTGGGCGCTCGTTATTTGCATTGACTCTAATAAATGGCAAATGCATCCAAGATTTACTCTCCACTGTCCTTGATTCCCAGCATGTAAGTGTGGTGCCTCTTTCCTAGCTTTTATTCACCTTTGTATGCAGATAGCTCTTTTACAAAATGCGAGTTGATGTTGTGTATTACAGTTTCACAATAACTTCACTGCGACCTCATTTTAATTTCTGCCAACTCCCAAAATGGAAAAAAGTTCTAAACTGAACAAGAAAAGGTAGTCATGGAAAATATGTTTGTTTGTGATAGAATCAAGGGCAGATTTCAACATGGTATGTTGTAAATTATAATACAGAAATGTCTCTACTATATAGCTACAAGGGGCTGACAAAGATCAGTTGTTTGTGAGGGCAGCTTCCTAATAAAAGTGGGAAGCAGAACTGTAGCCAATACATTTAAAGATAGAGTGGGCTGTCTCATAAAACGTTATGCTCTTGTAAAGGTTTCACTGTGGTTTCAGTCTGATGACATTTACTAGCATAAGTGGGGAAAATGATACATGAACCTGGTCTGCAATAAGACATAAGCATGTGTCAGTCTGAGATCAGCTAGACATTTGCAGAAACAGGAGAGGAGAAATTGTGTGGCCTTTGTGTAATACATCAGAACAAACAACTACTACTTGATATTGTGTTCCATGAAATTTTAGCGCTTTATTGAAGATGCTCACTGTGTAATTTAGGTCTTTCCTCTTTAGCATACCAGAGCAAAGACAGAATTCTTCCTACCCCATTAAAGTTTCATGTTACTATTTTGATCCTCATGACTTGGTTTTAAGTATAAAATAGCCTGCCTCACAGTGAGTGCTCAGCATGTTGCTTCATGTTTTCCACTAACTATCTACTTTTGCCAGTTTTTAAAGCTCTCATGAAACAAAATAGCCTCACTAAATATTCGGGGTAAAGATGGCTCTGGGTTGCAAAACACAGATTTTGAATGTTCAACAGTCTGGGAGGAGCATTTGAATCTGATGCCTTTAATTTTATTCTCTACAGAAATGAGTGCAGCTGTGCAATTTCTTTTATGGACATACTGGTACATATTCATATCCCCCATAAAAGACAGCGCGATTCAAAGCTAGAATTTTATTTTGGCCTCATCTCTGGTTACATGCTGAATGATTAGCCTCAGCCTCCTGTGATGCATGATAATTCTTGCCCGGGAGAGGTGAAGCGCGGCAGCACAGAAGGTGCAGGACCACCTTTTGATCCCAGCCTTATGGAAGAAAATGCGAATATGACTGGACAAGGCCTTGGGCACCCTAATATGACTTTTGGTGTTGGCCTTCCTTTGAGCAGGGAGTGGGATTAAGATGACCTCAAGAAGTCCCTTCCAACCTAAATTATTTTATGATTCTATGAAGAAGAGGGAAAAAAAAAAGGGGGGGGGGAGAGAGGAGGGGAAAAAGCAAATCCAAGGTACTTGAAAGTGTATTTCCTTATAGAAACATGTTGCCTTTTAGTGGGAAATGAGTAACACCTCTCTTCTGGAGTGCTAATTTTCTGAGGGGAAAAACAATTGCTTTTCTCTTGAAAGACAAATACTTTACTGGGGGCGGGGGGACACATCCTCCAGGGGATCAGGCTGCTTAGAGCTGCAGGGTGACCATGAGCAGGCACCTTCCTCTGCTGAACCAGCCTCCACCAGGAATAAACCTGCAGTAGATCTGACTGCCGTGAAACATCAGGCTTGACCTACAGCATTTTTCTTTAAATATTATCTTTACATTCAATCAAGTTGATTCAAAATCCAGGTACTCTGTATTTTCAGTGTCTTTTGTGGCAACGTATGCTGCATTGCATGAATCCTGGAGAAAGGCTTCTGATCGAAATATCAGTGTTGGTTTTTTTTGTGCCTGGGGAGAGGATCTTGTACTCCACTCTCCTTGCTAGCTAATTTTTATGACACTGGCTGCAGTAGATCCCGGTATTTATTTGGTATAGGTCCTGGATATGGAGTGTTCAGGCATATTCTTATGTGTGCTCACCCACAGCTGAAAAGCTGATGTTGGCAACATATGTCTGTGTGTCTCAGGTTAGAATTACTCCCTTTCTAAGACTGTTTGTAACTAATAAAGCGTGGAAGTGCCTTGTGTCTGTCAAAGATGCTCCCTTTGCCAATAAGGATGATTGGCATCTGTGAGAGATGCAGGGAAATGGAGAGAGGCCCAAGCAATGTTATGGTCCCATGCTTTTTGATCAGTGGATTTAATAACTGCATGTCTGTCATATAAAACAATTGCATAAAGATGGCCATTTCTTTAAAATGAATCTGTAAACTCTGAATGATAATGATACAGCTAAAAGCGTCTAACATTGTTTAACAATGAGTCAAAAGCCTTACGACAGTAATTAAGCAGATTATTTCTGAACCATAAAGCTTCAAAAGCAGAATATTCTGTCAGTAGAAAGATAACAGGGACAGTCCTTGAATCATTCACTTTGTATTCGCAGGATTTGTTTGCTGTAGTGGCATGGTTAAATGGTTGCGTATTATGTAATTTCTCATCTGTCTCTCTCTCCATTATCTTTTATAGTAACTTACTTGCCACCAAACTGCATCCCTGCTGTATTCCTTGTCTGCCTACATTCATCCAAGGACTGAAAAAACCTTAATGGGGGTCATTTTTTGGCACATGACACAGGAATCTCTTTCTGGCAGTGTGTCTGTGTGTGTGATTTGAAACATCAGCAGGGAATATTTTCTTCTCACATGAGCCTTTTGCATGCGTGGTGCCGTAACCCCACTGACTCGATCCCTGGTGTCCTGAGTGACTTGCCCTGGTCCCACTTTGGCCAGCGTGTTTCCCGGAGAGCCTCCCTGTCTCCCGACCCGGGGTTAGGAGCAGGCTCCTGGCTTTTTTACCTGCCAGGCTGGCTGGTGTTGTCTCTTTGCTGCACTGAGCTGGAAGCAGAGTAAGATGAAAGGAAAATGAGACAGCAAAATGCAATCTTTGTCTGCTTCGTGTTTTTCCATGCTGCTGCTGAGCTAGGGTCTGTGAGGTGCCACCGTTGGCTGCTAAATCCACTACCCGTGGTTCACCATTGATTATCTATAGAAAACTTGCAAAAAATGTTGCTAATGCAAATGATGGGCAAAGTAGCAAAACACGTTGCCTCAGCTACCTCTCATTTTCTCTTCTTGTTTTTGTGATTTTTGGTATTTAGGCCTTAGTGGCATCATAACTGATTTTGTTAACAGTAAAACTGCTAGCAAGTGTTTATATAGCTTAGTAGTTGTTAATGACAGTTTTCTAAGAGGAATATAATACTCCTCTCTTTGGAGCCCTGAGATTAAATTATACAAAAATATTTATTACCATAATGATTCTGAGCACTGACTGTTTCTCTTTGCTTGGTATGCATGATGTTATGACCAAGGGTTAAGAGCCTAGCAAGGACCATGTGAGGACAGACCGGGGGCCTGTCAGGCCCGATGTCCTTTTCAACCAGTGGCTGAAAGCAGATATTCAGGGAAGAATTCAAGACCAATGCAAGCACGTTAGTGATAGTACCCATCAGCCCCAAAATACACTCCTGATGTCTGGCAATTTAGGTGTCAGGGACTTCCCGCACGAGAGACAAGGTCTCTGTATTTAGTGGTTCTCAGTGGACTACTTCCATGAATTTGACCAGTTATTTTTCCAGACTGATGTGAACTTTTAACATTTGTGATATCCCACTGTACAAAGGGGTGGGAGGGATGGGACCCAAACTGCATGCTGTATTCAAGACATAGTGGATTTATGCAGTGGCATAATGATGTTCGGCTTTGTTCACAGAATCACAGAATGGTTGAGGTTGGAAGGGACCTCTGGAGATCATCTAGTCCAACCCCCCTGCTCAAGCAGGGTCACCTAGAGCACGTTGCACAGGATCGTGTCCAGGCGGGTTTTGAATATCTCCAGAGAAGGAGACTCCACCACCTCTCGGGGCAACCTGTTCCAGTGCTCTGTCACCCTCACAGTGAAAAAGTTTTTCCTCATGTTCAGATGGAATTGTCTGTGTTTCAGTTTGTGCCCGTTGCCTCACGTCCTGTCGCTCGGCACCACTGAAAAGAGTCTGGTCCCATCCTCTCGAAACCCTCCCTTCAGATACTTGTACACGTTGATCAGATCTCCTCTCAGCCTTCTCTTCTCCAAGCTAAACAGGCCCAGCTCTCTCAGCCTTTCCTCATAAGAGAGATGTTCCAGTCCCCTAATCATCTTTGTAGCCCTTCGCTGGACTTGCTCCAGTAGTGCCACATCCCTCTTGTACTGGGGAGCCCAGAACTGGACGCAGTACTCCAGATGTGGCCTCACCAGGGCTGAGTAGAGGGGGAGGATCACCTCCCTTGACCTGCTGGCAACACTCTTCCTGATGCACCCCAGGAGACCATTGGCCTTCTTGGCCACAAGGGCACATTGCTGCCTCATGCTTAACTTGGTGTCCACCAGCACTCCCAGGTCCTTCTCGGCAGAGCTGCTTTCCAGCAGGTCAACCCCCAACCTGTACTGGTGCATGGGGTTATTCCTCCCCAGGTGCAGGACCCTGCACTTGCCTTTGTTGAACTTCAGGAGGTTCCTCTCCGCCCACCTCTCCAGCCTGTCCAGGTCTCTCTGAATGGCAGCACAGCCCTGTGGTGTATCGGCCACTCCTCCCAGTTTTGTATCGTCAGCAAACTTGCTGAGGGTGCACTCTGTCCCTTCATCCAGGTCATTGATGAAGAAGTTGAACAAGACTGGACCCAGGACTGACCCCTGGGGGACACCGCTAGCTACAGGCCTCCAACTAGACTCTGCACCGCTGATCACAACTCTGAGCTCTGCCATTCAGCCAGTTCTCAATCTACCTCACTGTCCACTCATCTAGCCCACGCTTCCTGAGCTTCCCTATGAGGATGCTATGGGAGACAGTGTTGAAAGCCTTGCTGAAGTCAAGGTAGACAACATCCACTGCTCTCCCCTCATCTACCCAGCCAGTCATTCCATCATAGAAGGCTATCAGATTGGTTAAGCATGATTTCCCCTTGGTGAAGCCATGCTGACTACTCCTGATCACCTTCTTGTCCTCCACATGCTTGGAGATGGCCTCCAGGATGAGCTGCTCCATCACCTTTCCAGGGATGGAGGTGAGGCTGACTGGCCTGTAGTTCCCTGGGTCCTCCTTCTTGCCCTTTTTGAAGACTGGGGTGACATTGGCTTTCTTCCAGTCCTCAGGCACCTCTCCTGTTCTCCATGACCTTTCAAAGATGATGGAGAGTGGCTTAGCAATAACGTCTGCCAGCTCCCTCAGCACTCGTGGGTGCATTCCATCAGGTCCCATGGATTTGTGGGTGTCAAGTTTGCTTAAATGATCTCTAACCCACTCCTCCTCCACCAAGGGAAAGTCTTCCTTCATCCAGACTTTGTCTCTTGCCTCCAGGGTCTGGGGTTCCTGAGGGCTGGCCTGAGCAGTAAAGACTGAAGCAAAGAAGGCATTCAGTAACTCAGCCTTCTCTGCATCCTTCGTCACCAGGGCACCCACCCCAGTCAGCAAAGGCCCCACATTTTCCCTAGTCTTCCTCTTGCTACTGATGTATTTGAAGAAGCCCTTCTTGTTGTCCTTGACATCTCTAGCCAGATTGAATTCCAAACGGGCCTTAGCCTTCCTCGTCGCATCCCTGCATACTCTGACAACGTTCCTATATTCCTCCCAAGTGGCCTGTCCCCCTTTCCACTTTCTGTAGACTTCCTTCTTCTGGTTGAGTTTTGCCAGGAGCTCCTTGCTCATCCATGCAGGTCTCCTGCCTCCTTTGCTTGACTTCCTACTCATAGGGATGCACCGCTCTTGAGCCTGGAGGAGGTGATGTTTGAATATTAACCAGCTCTCTTGAACGCCCCTTCCTTCTAGGGCCCTCACCCATGGGATTCCTCCAAGTAGGTCCCTGAAGAGGCCAAAGTTTGCTCTCCTGAAGTTCAGGGTTGTGATCCTACTTAGTGCCCTGCTGCCTCCTCGCAGGATCCTGAACTCCACCATCTCACGGTCACTGCAGCCAAGGCTGCCCCTGACCTTCACATCTTCCACCAGTCCTTCTTTGTTTGTTAGTACGAGGTCCAGCAGCACACCTCTCCTTGTTGGCTCCTCCACCACCTGTGTCAAGAAGTCGTCACCAATGCTCTGCAGGAACCTCCAGGACTGTTTGTGCCTAGCTGTGTTGTCTTTCCAGCAGATATCAGGGTGGTTGAAGTCCCCCATGAGAACCAGGGCCTGTGATCGTGAGGCTACTTCCAGCTGTCTGTAGAAGGCCTCATCGACTTCCTCTTCCTGATCAGATGGCCTGTAGTAAACACCCACAACAGTGTCACCCATGCTAGCCTGCCCTTTGATCCTTACCCATAAGCTCTCGACTCACTCTTCATCCACCCGTAGGCACAGCTCAATACATTCCAGTTGCTCTCTCACATAAAGAGCAACTCCACCACCTCGCTTTCCTGGCCTGTCTTTCCTAAAAAGCACGTAGCCATCCATGACAGCACTCCAGTCATGCGAGCTATCCCACCATGTCTCTGTAATGGCAATGAGATCATGGCCCTGCGACCGCACACACATCTCTAGTTCTTCCTGTTTGTTCCCCATGCTGCGTGCATTGGTGTACAGGCATTTCAGGGAGGTGATTGAGCATGCAGGTTTCCCAGGAGGGGTAAAAGAGGGTCCTCCATACCCACATCCCATGCGCACTTCTCTGGCTGCGTTCACCTGCTGGAGGCATCCTGACTTGAGCAGTCTTTTGCCAACTACCCTGGCACTATAACTCTCCCCTTCCCCTGTCTTTCCTAGTTCCTAGCTCTTCCCAGCTCTGTCCTCAATAGCTCCTGATGCCAGATGTGCTTTCTGGAGCTCTCATTTCCATCAAACTATTCCTTGTAACCTTGACACCGTGCTCCCAAGAGGTTGCAGTAAGTTCAGGACCTTTCATTGTTTAAGTAAAGTTGGGACAATTTTTTCCTCATGTGCTTCACTTTACATTTGTCCACATTTATTCACCCACTTTCCAGATTGTCTGTGCATGTGCTGAACAGCAAAGGGCCTTGGATGGCCCTCAGGGGGGCTTCACCGGTGAACTCCCTTGCTGTGAAAACAGACTATATTTATCTGTCTTTGCTTTCCTATTTTTTAACTAGCTTAAGTAGGTGAGGACTTTCCTTTTATCCCAACACAGCCTCTTTTCATGGAGGCTTTGGTGAGGCACCTTGCTGGCAGCCTTCTGAAAATCAGAGTAGATGACATCAGCCAGATCCCCCTTGTCCATGACCTGCTTGTTAACATCTTCAGAGATCTGTGGAGCCTGACCTCCTGTACAAGCACCCTGCTGCCTCTTCCTCTGTGCGCTTTGTTCATCCATGTTGCCGCTGGTGGCATTCTTATTAAATGTCCTCCCATTGTGGGCGCTGGGCTTGCCTGTCCATGTGTCCTGGCTGCTCCCTGTCAGTGCCTCCTGGCTGGGTTTGCAGGGCGGGTGAGAGGCTGCCCTCCGCAGCAGAGGTTCAGGGCTTTCACCATCGAGGTTCGTGAGGAGGTCCACGAGATCTGGTCACAGTGGTTTCCAAGCACTCATTTCATCTGTTTATGCTACAACCTCTTCTATCTACTCTTTGATTTGAGGCAGATCCTTTGATATGTCGCCTGAAGGGGGGGGGGAAACAAAAAAAGTTCTGGCATCGTAGCCTTGCCAAATTCCTTCTTTGTGAACATGATAGAAAGCTTCATTTAATTTTTCTGCTATGGCGTTATCTTTTTTGATCATTCTTCTAATATGCTGGTTCTTTTTTTGGCCCCATCGGCACTTTAGGAGGCTTCCTGTTTCTGAAGCATTTGAAATAGGTTTGATTGTTAGTCCAGCCTTTTGCGAGTCGCTCCTTTGGCCTGCCTTAGTTGTTATTACATGTAGCCTTCTAGGCTTTGTGATCACTTCTATTTTCCTCATTTGTATACAACTTTAGTTTCTTGAAGGATGACTTACTGATTTTAATGATGTCTTTTACCCTGCTGTTTAGGTATGCTGGCTTTCTTTTGGTCTTTCTGCAGCTCTTAACTCTAAGCATCTAAAATATGTTTGTTTTCATAGTTTCCATAACGCTTGCAACAATTTCACTCTTTTGACTTCCCACTTGGGTGTTTGCTATATATATTCTGTACAGAAAACATCCCTATATATTGCACATAGATACTCTAGAAACATTAAAAACAAGAAGAAAACATGACCTTCTCAAGATTGGGCAATTATAGGTTCAGACATTTCATTCTAGAGTAACGCTAGAAGAATTTAGCCCTCCAGGTGCCTGCGCAACTTTCATTATTGAGACTTCAGAGAGTTTAAAGTGTAAAATGTTACTTCTATCAACTCAGCTTGCAGCCTGTTAAGTTCAAAGGCCTTTTTGTATGCTTGTTCAGGTGTACGGGGATGGCACGTGCCTTTGTGTGGAGTGAGGTTTTCTAGATCAGAACTGCAGAGGTTTTAGGGGGTATCTTTTGGGGAAAAAAATGACTGGTTCATTAAAGCTATGTAACAAAATGAAATGGAGCATGCATTTGAAAGGTGGAAATTTTTAAAGTACTTAGAGTTGGCCTGATGCTACTCTAGCTGGTCCGATAGTCTTCTGTGAGAACAGACTTAGACTGTGCTCTGTGCTGAAAACTGCGCCCTTAACTTGTAAAGCGCTGATCTGAAGGGTGTTGACAATAATGAAAATGCTTCCCCTATTCGAATAGTTATATAGAAATTACAAAAATGTCATATTATCAGAGGATTTGATCCTGGGAATGAGCTGAGATGCAGAGTACTGACTTCCCTTTCTGGACTGCTGGGATTCAGGAGCAGGACATTAAGTTACTTCTGGCTTAAACAAGAACGTGAACAGCAAGAGACGGACATGACACGACTGCATTTACAAACAAAACTAGAAGCTCGTCTATGTCTAGTATTTTGGTCTGCAGAAGCAGACAGTGAGCCCCTGATCTTGGTATCTAGCTACTTTCTGAGACACCAGAGACATTGTCATGTTGGTGTGATACAGCAGTTGCTGTAATATTTGCAGCTTTTTGTACTGAGCAAATACACCCAATTAATGAGAAGCTTTAGAAAGAGAACTAACTCTGAGATCAATCATTTGCTTCAAAAAATTTACTTGTTTTATGTACATAGTCTGAGACTGTGTCAATATGAAATAGAACTGATCTTTTTTTACCCATGCAAAAATGAAAAGGACTGAACTGTTGCATTCTGTCCTTCAAATTTTTTTCTGCAGCTATAATCCAACTCCATTTTATTAAACAGCTCTCTTTCCTCCTAATATACACAGAAATGTTTGCAGTATAAACAACTTAACTAGACATCTGCCTTTACCTAAATATAAAACGCAGTTAACTTTTTGCCCTGTTTCTGTTCACCAGTGCTGATAACTTTTTCTGCTGGCCAGATGAAATAAAATTAGTTTTTATACCAGATGCAGCACAGTTTAGTTTTGTATTACGCAGGTGTTCCCCCAGCTGGGAAGTATGGAAACTTGCCATTTTGCTGAGATGATGGTTAGGTTTAGAAATGTGAGGGCGTTAAAAATAATTCTATGTGTTAACAGTGGGCTTTGTCCCTGGTGGGCTCCATATGCCTAGCATCTGACTAGGGCAGCAGCTGTTCTATATTTTAATAGGAGAGTTGTAAAGTTAGAAACATGTATGATCATTCAAAACATAAGCAACTCTTTGCAGTCATGGAAACAGGATTCAACAATAAACTTGTATTTGTGAGTGTTCCAAACAAAATAATCCCACTGCACTATGTTCAGGTGGTCTAGGAGAAGTGAATGAACTTGGTTTTCTATTTCCTTAAGTTCTGTTTACTCTAAGTTCTTTTTTCCTTTTTTCTGCCTTTTTTTTTTTGTATTTCTGAGAAGGTATTAAACTTTGCATGTGATCTCAATTTAGTTTCTTCTCCAAAAGTGACAACAGAGATTTGTATCAGAATCTCTCCTAAAATGTGTGTTGTTGATATCATTTATATCAGTAAGATACAGTGAAGGTTGAGAGAATGCCTTCCTCTCATCTCACTTCTTTGGCTATTATCATCCTTTTTAACCCAAGCAGCTATTCAAAGTCTTCTAATGTTTTTGGTAGAGCTCCATTTACCTTGCAAAGAATGTATGAAGTCCTGTTTTCCTGAAACCAGGAAGAATCAGATGAACCTGAGAGTTTCATTCCTAACAGAGGGCAGGTTTTTTGGCATGGGAATGCATACGAAAGCTCTCCTTGTTCAGGCTCTGGCTTGTGCTGGAGCTATCTTCTCATTTTGATTATGGACTTCTTTCAGACGTGCATATACTCAGTCAGCTACCACACCCCTATCCAAAACAATACCAACCAGCCCCTGCTTCCCCCACTCAAATTCCTGAACAGCCTTATATTTGTCTTTATTTTGGTCTGTTAGCCTGCCTGTGTTTTGTTTTGGAGGGGCTGCTATTCTTTCAGTTCCCTGCCTCCATAAAAGAAGGCTGTGATTAATGTCTTGGGTGCAGAGTGGTGCCCACGCCCAGCAATTGCATTAGATTTCCACCAACCTGCAACAATATCATGGCAAGTGGCCTAATCTGCACTCATGAGCTGTATGATAACCTCTGTGACTTAGCTAGTTTTGGCCTTAAGGAGTGGTCTTATATATACCTGAATATTGCAAACAGACAGGGGTAGGGGGTGGCTGGCAGTACAATTTGTGCAAAAATAGTGTGTTAAGCCAAGTGTATAAGCACGATGAGATGTGAAGGAACTAGCAAACTGAATATTAGGACATATGTAAGAGCTACAGCTGCCTGTGCTGTTTATGCCATTTGATATATGCAATATGAATCTAAGTGTGGCTAGTTCATATGGTTATTGCAGCACATGCTAACTTCTTCGGATTTGGGGATCTTTGGGGATCCAGCTAACATAAAGCAATTTTGTGTCATTGTCAGATAAGCAGAAAGTTAGATGAAAAATTCAAAATTCAAACATGCAGATACTGGTGGTATTCAAAAGGTATTATGGATACACAGGTGAGAGAAAAGACTGTGTTTGCTGCTGTTTTGTGAAGTTATAAACTCGAGCTGGGTATTGTAGTCTCTGTCCTTCTGGCCAGCGCAAACCTTTGGTTGCACTCTTACCTAAAAGTTCATGTGTTACCCTGCCCAAAGGGTACTTGCTGCTGTAAAACTAGTTAGTTGTAGGATTGCCACAAATATTCCTCTACTTTCCTAATGCCTGAGAGAGTAGAGTGCTGATGATAAAAACTGGTGTAAATAAGGAACCTGTTCGTACTGGGAGACCGTGGCAGGTAGGATTGATGACGGGGGCAGAGACTGACAGCTTAGTATATGTTGGAGTTGATCTGTGGCCATTTATTTCCCAACAGGCACCATACTGGTACTCTGCAAATGCCATGACTGAAGGAGGGCAAAGCCATTTCGGCCATCTGTTGTCTCCTATCAGGATGCGAGGAAAGCCACCCATTTTAACCTCAGGAAGAAGAACAACAACAAAGCCAATGGTTTCTTGGAATGGACTGTGCCAAATTATGCAGTTTAGGAAGTTTAAAGTCAGTGTAAACAAATAGTGATGATGCTGGGGGTAGAAGGGATATTTAGGGGCCAGCACAGTTCATTTTTTGAGGACAGACTGTGGAGAGAGAAGATGTTAGCTGCCGAGTGAAGCAGGAGGGAGAACATGTGCTGCCGACTGCAAGAATGGGGAGGGGCGGCAGGGGGAGAGGGGAGGACCAAGGTGATCGGCTTGGTGCTTGTGTGCGGTAGCGAGTTACCTTGCAGACCGGAAGGATGAGGATCAAGTGGATTCATAGTGATGGTAATGAATGGGGAGGAATCCTTCTGGCAAGAGGAAGGAGGATCCTACCAACCGTACCCAAGGAATGCGTCAAGCTCTGTAAATCGGAGGGCTCAGCAAGCCAGGAGGACTCAGGAGTGCTTCAGCATTTGGGTTTGAGAGGGGTCAGGTCAGGTCATGGGAGGTGAAAGCTCTTCCCAGCATCCTACGGGTTAATGATCGTCAGAGACCCACATTTGCTCAATCGATGGATATGAAAAGTCAAAGGAAGAGAGAGTATGAGCAGAAAATGTTTTTAAGAGCTTGTAATCACCATGGAAAATGCTAATAAGTTCCTCTGTAGAAAGTTACTGGGTTTGTGCTGCTGAACTCCTCTCTCCAGAGAAGGATGGGGATTAGCTGGGGTTTCACCCCAAAGCTCCAGGGCCCTGAACAAACAAAATGCGATACAGGCTGTTCAATGCCTCCACACAGTGCCAGCACTATTTATTTTTTTGGCCTACGCCACAAACGTGTTCTGACCGTTTTGGCAGATGAAGTATTTGCTTAAAGCCACAAATGACTCCCTGAAAGAACGATCATTGGCTAATGGGGTCCTGATCTGCAATTTGTCTGAGCATGGGGGATGTGTCACCCTAAACCAGAGCGACTGTGGCCTGTTCGAAGTTATATCCTGGGTTGAGTTCTGCTGTTTTGCATCGTGGTGACCTGTGGACGCCAAGTACTCTAGTCATGCTCCTTGCTGCTCTTTGGGCTCATCTTTTGAAAGCAATCACTGAGCATGATTAACCTCCTCAATAAATCTGAATCTGTGGGTCTGCGCCACAGGAGGGTTTTTTGTGTATAATGTATATACTATTCACAATTTTTTTTTAATGGAAAATGAATGTTAGAAAGAGGCTCTTTCCTTTAAACTAAGCAACTAACTAGCAACATGTGTGTGTTGGTAAATGTATGTTTCTCCATTTTTATTTATTTATTTTTTAAATCATTGTCAATACAACTCACTGGAGAGCATGCTTATCCTTTTAAAAAAGAATAACAAATTTTAATTATCTGAAGTAATATACGGTATGGATTGAGATATTCTGGGACAGTCTGACTCTACAGAATTCACTGGAGCTTTGCTGACTTCTATAGTAGTTGAGGATTCAGCCTTCTAATACTGCTAATAATAAACTACCTCAAAAAAACCCTAAATACACTGTGATAAGAGATATCTTTCTTTATTAAAAATTTTGTACATCAAAGGATTAACTGTTACATTTTAAACAAGAAATAAAAGATTGTACATATTACAAAAGATGTTATTAGTTCTTGAATTATTATAAATTCTATGAACACTGTACATGACACATCTGAGCTTTAAGAACAGAAATAGGACTGTGTGCCTGAAAATATATGATATAACTTAATAAGCAAATGCACTCAGTTCTTAGTATGCAACATAATATTTCTGGAAAAATAGCATGTTAATTTCTGTTTGAAAATGTTGTACCCCTCTGACCAATAACTACAAACAGGGTTCTTGGAAGAAAGCACTGATATTCATATGCCCAGCATGCTGATTTTCCATTTGGAGTTTCTTTCATTGTTGGGAGAAATTTTCTTACTATGATCTGTTTTTCTTGGAGAAAACACAATGTTATTCCATGGTATGCTTAACATAATCTGCATATAAAAACCCAATGTGAAATATTTCTCACAATGTAAATCTACCCCCAACCCAGATTAGAAAAAACAACTGATAGCACATAAATGTCTAAAGAAATAGGTCTTTATTGACTGTTAACTTTTGTTACAAAGTAGTTAAAAAGAACAAATATACTTTAGTTTATCAGCTAACTGTTACTTTGTATATCATTGATACTATATATTTTTTCCTTTTGAGATTGTCAGTGTAGCTGCATTAGAATTTAAAAAGGAAACAACACAGAAGATCACCTTTTAATTGCATGACCTACCTGGCTAGGAGAAGTGTGTGAAGCTTTACAGGATAGTATGAACATACAGTTCTCATACAAAAGTGTAGTATGTATCTAGTCCAAGTAAGGTAATAAAAAAGATTTAAATCTTTATACAGAAAGTGACAATGCCCACGTTATAATATGGAACACATCTACTAATTTTGAATTTCAGGTGTAATGTGTGGATTACAGATATCAACTTACTAAACAAATCTTTAAAAAAAAAAAGAGCAAAATCTATAAATAAAATAGTAAGTGCTTTCTTTAAGATAATATTCTTTGGCTGCTTTAAGTGCCAGTGAAGGGTTATTGAAAACCATTAAAATGCGTAAGGTCCCACTATTATTGTTAATCTTAACACTGAGCTTGTACGATAATTCAAACTGTTGACTGTTAGCATCTCCAGATCCACAATGTGTTCTCTTGGTCCTGACAGTGATTTCACCAGTACAAGCATAGCACTTACTGCGCTTGTTTGCTGAAAGAAGAAGAAGAATGAAAAATAAAGTTTAATTCAGTGAAATCTAAAATGATTCCCTAGTTGCTTCAAGAGACTGCTTGTGTGTTACTACACTGTAAAAATGCTCTGTCTCCAGCACTCAGAGATAAACAATGCAAGTATTATTTTAACATTTTTAAATGACCATGACTAATCTCACACCTGGCTTTGCTGGAGGGAAAGCTTTACCTGACTAGGGCTCAGAGGAATAACTGCACTGCAAAATCTGTTTCTGGTTACGCTGACTCTCCTAAAGGATGTGAAAAGTGGTAATATATCCAGGATGGTTTTTGTTTTTATTCCCATCTATCAGCTTTTAAAATATATGGGGAATAAGTAAACCAAGAGAAACCTAATGTATTTAGCAGCGGTGACGTAGAGTGTTCAGCAGAGGGAAACTTTAAGTCTGCGTCGTGGCTCATACTGTAGAAGCTTATGGTCCCCCTTGTAAACATTTTGCAACTTGTGTGCCTATTGCGACCCCTTCTCGCACCACTGTGAAGCACCCTTCCTGGGCTTGGGACGTTGGGTCACGTTGCTGGGGGACATCTGCAGGTCATGCCTGTGAAAAATGGCTTGGCATGCTACTCGTTTGCGAAACTGCTTTGTAATTTACAGGTGATACTAGAAGGATAATCTCCATCTCTCCCTTCACCTGTTTTAAATATTTTCTCGTTATGTGAAATGAATAGGCTATACATATGAATCTAAGCCATCTGCTGTATCTGAGCCCTACGCATACCTAGTTCAGGCTTTTATTAGAACAATAGGAATAATTACTAAGTGAGCCCTTGTTTACTGCACTCCTTTGGCAGGAATAAACACAAGCTTCCCTATTTTAAGGCCCAGTGATTTCTTGTTGGGTGGCAACAGAAGATTGGAACAGTAAACCTAATTACAGTATGTAAGAAAGTCAGGTTGAAGACTACATCGGAGTTTAATCCTAACTAGAGTTGGAGTGATCTTGTTCTTAACAGTGGTTGACTTTTTTTTTTAAACAAATAACAGTTGGTATTTTGACAGCTGTCCATAATGTGAGAGTAGTTATGGATTTTTTACATGTGCAATAAATCTAGGGAAGAGCATTGTATCATAAGTTACAGACTCAAATAAGGAGTTCCTTGTTCCCATCTTAGAAAACTTAGCGTAAGTAGGCAACACCATGTATCAATATGCTTGTTTTTGTGATGCACTATCAAAATTGCCCAGCCTTCAGATTTGAAGGAAAAAACAAAGATGAAAACCTTCCAATTAATATCATCTTTCTGACAGAAGTTTTTGTGCTGATTCTCTTTTATTGTGTGTAAAACAATAGATGAAGCAAAAAGGATTTTCCAAGAACTTGCAAATATTACAAAAAAATCAGAAAGCTCTTTCAAAAAATTTTAAGCAGATGATACACACGTGAATGAAAGTGTATCAACTTAAACTGCCTTATACCAACAGGAAATATCACTGTCATAAGTCATTTAAACTTGTATATTTTTCTGAAATAGTTGCAGCGCTGTGTGAAAAGCAAAAGTTTAAATATCCCTCAACACGAAACATTTGTTGCAAGTTGGCCTGAACTTAGCACTCCAGAAATCAGTGCCCCATCCAAACTCTTACTGACTTCTTTTACTTTTTTTATTTTCTCACAAAAGAGAGACATCTGACAGAGATAAAAGTCAAGAGCACAAGGAATCTTTCTATAATCCTCTCCCAAAATACGTAAGGGGCGTTGGTACTGAGAGTGCAAAGCACAGAGGCATCTCATTTGAACCTCTGACATGGCTGGCATGGGCTTGCTAAACCTTCATGATCATTACTAGTGTCGTATTCAGTTGAAAGAAACAGTTTGATTCTCCTTTTATAGAGTTGTCAAGTAGAAGAGAAAAAACTTTTTAACATTTGTAAACCAAGCGCGTTTAGTAAGGAAATATTAAAAAGCTGATAAACTTTGGATGCTCTGACATCACTGTTATCGGAACACATGATGGCTTTGTCAAAAACGGCTAGGCACTATAAGGCCTTTGTAGTACCGGTGGTTCTTATGCCCTGCTCAGGATCTGCCTCCCACCAATACTCACTCTCAGGTAAAATTCTCCATTTTCATTTCCAGACTTGATCCGGAATGTATTAATAGTATTAGGATAAATAGTGGTTGCCTGAATCTGGAAGATATCGGAGGGCACTGTTCTGTCTGAACGGATGCTCATGTATTTGTATACAACAGAGTAAGGCAGCTCTCGGCAAATGGCATTTGATACTGGGCAGACACAGCGGCTGAAAAACAAACAAAAATAGATGAAACCTTTGATGATACTCTCAAACAAATGATACTTGCAATCTGTTGTATTTGAGCATGTTGCCTTTTGAGGATAACCCTAAAAAACTAAGTGGTTTCTCTTACTTCTCAGATGTAAGGACATAGGGTTCTTGACAAGGATTTCTTGGGTAACAACGAAAGCCTCCATGATAATTCCAGCAAATTTCATCCTCTCTGCATTCATTAGTAGTCTCACATTCGTTTATATCTAAGAGGAAGGGAAAGGGGACTGTGTCAATTCCCAACCCAAGGAAAGCAGATGAAATGAAAGTTTGCTACAAAGAAACAGGCACCAGGAATGTCTTAATTAAAACAAACAGAACAAACAAGAAGCCACCTGCTTATCTGTTGAAAGCAAACAGGTTTCAGTCATCTTTGCCTGCTTTTCTGGTGCCTGGATATAAAGGGTTCCTCTATGCAGAAACTGAACACATCTGTTTTCTGAGTGCTAATTAAGTCTGCTGAAGATACTTAGTTGACTGAAGAAACACATTAATGATGCTCGATATAATGCAACTGTAGGAATACTGTAAAGTTTCTAACCAGCAAAGAGATGCCTTGCTGAATCATTTTGTAGCCGAAGGTATCTGGCAGGCAGAGGAAAGATGCCTTGAGAAAGAAATGCAATTTATGTCTTTTGCAGGATCTCATTTTTAATTGCTTGGGCCGCAAGGTCTAGCTAAATTGTTTAGTTAATGGTTACATTTCAACTAATACAAATTAGTCTTCCTTTTTTTTTTTTTTTGCCTGGGAAATAACCTTGAACAGAGATAGGGACTGTCACACTTGTGTTCTATTAATGCTCTATTATCCCTTCAGTGCCAGAACGCAACTATTACCTACCCACATAGTCTCCTGAAACTAACCCAGCCACAGAAAGGGTTTATTCAGTTGTGATCTCTGGGAAGGCACAAACATAGATTTCAGAATGTCAGTCTAACCACCATAAACATTCAGTATCAGCTATTATTCTTGAGAACCTAATGAAAATAATTTGAATTTTCTAGACAAAGCCATTTTTATAAACCATTTGAGTTATTTCCTCATCCCTTCCTGATAATAATTAGTGCATCTATTTATTTCTAAAAATACACCATTAAATCAGGTTCTGTATTACATAAATAATGGTCCTTGTACCTAATACATTGTCCTATAGCGTTTCATAATCAGATGCAAAGAGACATCTAGCCTCAGTGAGAAAAAACACATAGATTTTAAAATTATGATACTGGCATTCTCTGGCACCTAACCAGAACCAAACAACCGAACTGAACACTTATTTTCTAAACACAGTACAAATTTAATATGCTGCTCAACATTCTCACACTTTTTTTCGTGTTATCAGAGAGAACATATGCCTTTCATTTCTGGTGTGGCAGGATTTAGAAAACTCTGTAAAATGAAACAGATGATATAAAGCCATGTTTAGCGTCTATAACAAATGGCCGGACCTTTTTCAGAGATATTTATCTCTGAAACTTAGACTCCCTACCTAGGCATCCAAGACAAGTTTAACTTTATGGTTCCAAAGATTGAATACTTTGTCCTCAGAATCTGAAGGATTTAGAGTTTCAGCTGAAGGATTCAAATAAAAAAGGAATTAATACAAAGTACACAATCAATCATCAAACACATTATCAACATGTCTTTCTGTAGCATAATGATGATGCTGTCATGAAATGTAAACACACAGATGGCAAGCATTCTTAGTCTTGCTTAAAATGTTATTAATGCTGCAATATTTAAACTGTTAAGATGAGGGCACTTACCTTGACATGTTCTGCCTCCTACTACCTGGTATCCTTCAGGGCAGACACATGAGAATTTTCCTGGTTCATTGACACACTGATATTGACATATGTAACTTGAAGTTCTGCATTCATCAGTATCTGCAGAGCAGCAAAATGGCTTCAGGTTATTGTTTTTAGCATCTAGCTTGTTACAGAATGAAATATAATGACTAAATGCTAGTTTTAACAGAAGAAAAATGATTCCAGTCTGAAAGGAACACATTCTCTAAAATCTGAAATGTGCAGCTTAACATTTCAAAGTTTTAAAACATGAGTAGAACTAGCTTTTTTGTTTATTAATAATCTTCAAAAATGAGAACTGCATTTATTTTGAGAAAGCAGAAGTTAAACTTGTAAGACTTCAGAACAGGTTTGTTAAAATAACTGCAGATAGAATCTACATTTTTAGTATTCTGAAATGTGATTCCCTCCAAAAATCACAGATCTGAGATTAACTAGTAAGCCAAAATATTGTCTTTATATTTGTGTGCTAGCCCAATGGAGTAGCTCTTTGGGAAAGAGGATAAGACCTCTCTTTTGTCTTCAAATAATATATGATTCATGTCATTCTCTTTTGCTTTTTGTATCTTTGTGTAACCATCAGTCCTTTGCCAGGGAAGTGTAGCATGAAACTGAATTTAACAAGGTATGTCATTACCCCCAAAATTAAATTAAATGAACAAAAAACTAAGGAGCGACTTGAAAAACAGTATAACATGCTCCTACTCTGAGACTTGAGCCCAGTTCCTGATTTTACAGCAAGAATTTCCTTGGAGGCTGCATACTTATGCTCCCCCTTCTTTTCACTTGCAAGGAGGATTAGCTTAAGAACCTCGGAGAGGAGCATCTGTAATAGCTCTGCTGGCTCGGTTAGGAGTGCAGTGGTAAACCAAAAAGACCTCTTTGGCTCGAAGTCCGGCAGAAAGGATATGGGCTTTAAGGGTGAGATCATCATGTGTCCAAAAGGAGATTAGAGGACCCCTGTAGAGACTCTGGCAGAGGAAATAAAGTGTCGATTGTATAATCATCAGGAGACGTGCTGTTTGTATACACAGGCTTGAAAGCACCTCAAAAGCACAACTGCCATTTCCTTACAATCACAAATTTAAGGTATTATTTTCAGAGGAATCTAGCAACACAGAGAATTGCGCTTGTTTTTGGTTTGCATTCCTTTCCAATTCTTTTCATGGTCATCAGAATGAGACCACACACAACTCAAGTGAGTTTGTGAAGTAAGCATTCAGAAGCCTGGCTCTCCCCAGCTGCGATCTGAACAATAATGTCTGTACTGTTTTGCACTTACCATTAAAGTGAGGATACCCACATCTACACATACCTGAAGGCAGCTGCAACTACTAAGGTGTGTATGTCTGTCAGCAACTACATTTGCAGCATAAGAAATAAGTGTTTTAAGGTTTGTGCTTAGAAATTGCACCTACAAACAGTGTGGCTCCACTTGAATTATACCCCTTAATTCACAGAAAGACTTTTGGGAAAAAAAATAAGAAATGATCATGCTTCCAAAAACAAAAAAACTGTTTACCTTCACAGTTGATTCTGTCACTGCTTAATTCAAATCCCGGATTACACTGACAGATGAAAGAACCAAGTATATTGTAACATTGTTGTGCACATGGATTATTGGCATCACATTCATTTATGTCTGAAAGGAAAAATTACAGATATTTATCTTTTGTAGCTGGTAATTAGGCTGATTAAGTGTCTTAGTTCTTAGTCTGGGTCCATTGTTTAGCAGAAGCTCAGCTGACTATATCAATACAGATCTGCAATCACTGGAACAGTGACAGATCTATGCTTTTCATTCCATGTAGAAAAAGAATATTTTTCCAGGAATGAGAGTTATTCTAATATATAATGAGTTCTTCCAAAAATGTTTAGTGCCGCTATTAAACTCCACATTCCAGTATCTTTTTTTCAGGTATGAAATGCCAAGTCTATAAATAATTGATATAAGGAACACATACTGATAAGACCTCTCAGCATGCAGTAGTTAAGATTTATCTGAACTATTTATTACTCCTAAAATTCATTCTTTTAAATTCCATTACAATTATAACATGAGCCTTTGAGACCAGTGGAGAATTCTGCAATGCTCTAAGGCCTAAACCATTCTGGGGGAAAGTATTTTTCTATGCCAGATTTTTTCCATGATGTGCCCATCTTAAGAACATATGTGAGGACATAGCAATCTGAGAAGAGAAGCAATTTTAATAGAAAGTTTATATAAGCGTAACTACCTCTGGAATCTATAATGCTTATTTTTCATATGCTGTTGACTAACTGTTGCTCGTCTGTCATTTGCTTTGGAGATTTTAGTGTATTTTCCCTTGAATTCCTTCCCTGAATATTTTCTATCCATATTTTTACATGTCTATCAAATATAACCAATAGTAGACAGCTGCATTTTAAATAATTTTTGAATTCATGGCTATTGCAAATGCTTACAAATAATGTCAGCAACACTCAGTCATCTACAGATACAACTAACAAACTGACAACATCTACTAAGATCAGCCATTCACAAACAGTAAAACAATGAGGGGGATGTTAGTTCTCTATACGATGAACCTCCAGTTCTGAACAGGAGGTAACATGCCAGAATTGATTATGAATCTCCTCCCTGCCCCCCCCCCCAATTTTTAATTTGCTTTCAAAAAATATCGACCCACTTTCAATATATGCAAAAGTTGTAATACAAATGTAATCTGTGCAGCTGTAGAGTATCACTTCTGGCAGGTGACTGATGCAAATGTGAAAGTCTGTCCTGAAGTGGCAACCATTCATTTGCAAATTTGCTTGTTGAGATGTATTTTACCTCTCCTTCTGAGAATGTGTTTTGTTACAGTGGGAGGCCAGCAAGGATCAGAGAAGGGATTTCTTGGTAAAGCACCTAGCAAACTCTGAGCTGTCAAACAGATTTATAATTATAACTGAAAGAATACAACTTGTACTTGAGCCATGGAAAGGGTCAAGTCAGTAACAGCTGCATGTCATATGTGCATGTCGAGTCTATGTGCAATTTTTAATCATATCATTTGATGACTAGCAATAAATGGTCCTCAGCGTCACTTCAGAACCATGCAGTGTACCAGTGTACTTGACAAGATGTGGCAATGCTTGGAAGTAATGGTGGCAGCTGGAAGCCCCCATAAATAGTGATTATAGCCATACAGAAGCTCAGTGACTCCTGGCCATTTCTACCACCAATCTCTTGATTTTCATGGCCATTCCCCTTCTTCTCTTCCTAGATGAGATCCCAGTTCTGTTAAATTCAACAGCCAAACTTCTGTTGACTTCCAAGCAGCTGGAATATCAGCTCCAAGAGAGCATGTTTCATGAGAATGAAAGTTTCTCAGAAAATGAAAGTCTGCCTTCCCCTTAATTATTCAGTACTGAGAACAGAGGGGGATTGGCCTACCCTAATGTGTTAACCATTAGGCTACTTACCTTGTTTCTTACTCTTCTTGAATGCCTTCTGCTAGGAATTTTGGAAAAAGGATACTGGGCTAAGTAAAACTTTGTTCAGACTCAATATGCCTATTCTTGTGTCTTGCTTGCCATAGTCAGAGAAAACTGATTTCCTGACTTCCTACTTCTTATTTTTATTCCAAAAATAGCAGGACATGAAATGGAAACATACATTCCGTTCTTTATGAATATTTTAACAATGGTCTTACACGTTTAGTAGTATTACTGAGAAGTTTCTGCAATATGTTAAAATATATGCCTTTTTGAATCCTGGAAAATTATCTTACCAACTTGGCTTAAGAAATAGCATCTTTCTACCAAATATCTATATTTAATATGATTTTTTTCAGTACCTTGAACTTCAGCAGACATAGTCTCTTTTTTACAGTACAGATCTTATGTTCTCAAACTCAGCAGCAGTCTTATAGCTTTACCACGCTTCTGTCAGTGGTTTACTTTTAAAGGCATGAATATGAGTCTTCCATAGTGACCCTCATTTTCATTTTTAACATTATCTCCCAGTGATTCACACTGGAATGCATAGATGTTTTCTTTCATCACTACATTTATCATGTGCTAACAATAATTACACCTAACTGTATAGGAATGGTATTGGCTTCCCCCGGTTTCTACTTCTAAGGCCTTTGTTTTGTATGAACTGGGAATAGTATCATGAAAGCCAACGGTACTCAAAAACAATCCACCATAACCGAAAGAACAATCAAGTCCAAGATTAAATAATGAATATAAATCTGCAGTATTCCAGTTACCAAACTAGATGTTCCTCAGAAACCTGCCATGCCAACAGAGGAGAGTAAGTTTTCAATGAGAGTCTCCAGTATTAGGTCTAATCCTCTTGCACTTCTGAGATCACTTGTAGCAGAGCCTCAAAATACAGCAGCTGGTGTGACTTACTTGCTGGTATGTATTTGCTGTAGTAAGCTGGGATGAAGGCACTTAATTTAGAATGATGGCAATCTAGTCATGTGTCAGTATTTGTCACTACGCCAAGTGAGCTGATGTGTAAGTGCATGCAGAGAAGTTCTTACCTACACAGGTGTGGTTGTTGGATGCTAACTGGAAACCAGCATTGCACTGGCAATAATAGGAACCAGGAGTGTTCACGCATCGATGGTGGCAATACGGAGGCAGGGTGCATTCATCTATGTCTGAGTTATTAAAAAGGAAAAATTAGTTCATATGGAATCATGGAAGTTCATTGCTGCTGTCTGGCATCTAAAGAAACTGTAAAGTTAATTAGGTTTGCTTAAATGGGGGGAAAAAAAGCAGCTTATGTGAGCTAGATTCTGCTAATGGGAACACTGTTGTATCCTTTTTTTTCTTTAAGCAATTTTTGTTAAAGTTTGTCTTATACTGATTGTCTTCTAGCCTCTGAGTTCAATACACATTTCAACCTTATTTTGTATTTAGTTCCACAGTACTCTTGCATATTCTGTACAGGCAAAACCCAGAATGCCTCACTCTGTTTTTCAACCAAGAGTCTTCATGATCAGACATAATGCAGACCAATACAGTGAACGTGGCTCACAGTCCTTCCTTTTTCCAAAAGTGCACACACAGTGCATTTAGCATATGCTAAATCTTTTCAGCTCAATTAGAAAATAGAGTCTGAATTTTCTCTATTGTGAGTACAGGGGAACAGCAAGGATACACGATAAGCAGGTCTAAAAAGGAAATGGACAGTTCTGGTCCCACGGTGATCCTACAGAAACTGGCTGCCTACCCCAAAAGACTGCCCTCACGCCTTCACTGCTCTTTCCTCTGACTTACCTTCCTAGACAGAGCAGCACAACAGTCCCAGCACCTTCTGGCTGTGCTCTCTGGTTCTGAGGACAGCAGTCAGACTGGCTGGAAGTTGGTGCTATCTCAAGCAGTACTAACTTTCCACAGACTCTCCCTGCAGATTAGCCTAAGTTTTGAGGCGGAGCAGGCTGTCTTTCCAAATTTCAGCATTCCTCATGTGCACGGAGCAGGGTTTTCACCTGCAAACCACACAAATGTGCAACAGCCCATTCTTTTACCTCTCCATTTCAGAAGTTTTCCTTGCATTCTGCAGGAGATACTGCCTCTGTTTTTACGTACCTGCAAAACACTTTTTACTATGCCACAATGTTGATCGTGCATGCATATGCAGCAGACGTTAGTTGTGGCCTGCATAAGCTTGGTAAAGAAATCCATGCCGTGTTCTGTACATGTACACAATGTGATATTTCAAAGGCTCAACACTCGGACAAATAAGACCAGTTTTCACTGGAACAAAGAAAGGCACTTCCCATATCCATGCCAGATCTTGAGTTTCCTACCTCCAGCTGTTTCCACCATAGATGTGTTTAAAAAGAGGCCAAGATTTTTTTTTTTTATAATGCAGAAAGTGTTTGTTTTAATATCAAGTGAAAAAAATAATCTTTAGAGGTTAACCCTTTCTCTGTCAACGTTGCAGGCACAGTTCAGGACTTAGCCTTAAAAGGGGTATGTTTTGGATGGTTCTGAATGAAAAGGTCAGACTGGAAAATTCCTGGCTATCTGTACAGTAGCAATTGTTGTCACTGTAACTCTTGCTGCAGAGAGACATTCTGAACTAGAAATGGAATAAATTAGCAGGCCCAGCAGATCTTTTCCATCCTTAATTTTTACAGGACCAAATTCTTACAAACTGCTGTTTAAAGACCTGTTTATACAATACAGGCATATGAGCAATGCTTTGATTTTCAGGAACTACCTTTATGCACATAAGTGCTTCCAGGATCAGACTCTAATTCAATGGGAGTGTTCCCTGAGGGATTAGGCTAAAGCTTTTGTGCACACAGTTCCATGCAGATCTAGGGCTAAGCACAATCTAATCAATACAGCCAAATCTTCTGTTGGAAGTAATGTTGGAAAACGATTCCTTTTATTTGCAGTCCCGTTCAGAAAAGAGTATTTTTGTGATATGCAAACAAGCCAATTTTTACAAAATCTCAAAAAATGAAAAATTAGTGAATTTTTTAGATAAATATCAATTAATTGTTAGAAATAAGTCCTTTTCTCTCTCTGTCTTCAAACCAAGAAAGTCTGAAAAAATTTTGTTCAAATTTGAGAGAAACATTTCCTCCCATATGCAGAATCTCTATCAAGATCTGGCCCCAAGAACATTTTCTGGCTAAGTTGTTATAAAATCCCCAAAGACAGCCTTTATTCTGAAATGCTGACAGTACTAAGTGTAGCGATACACACTGGCCTAAATTATAAGTGTAATATGTAACACAGGTGTTATTCTTGGTTTTGACCTAAATAGGAGAAGGGAAAATCCCTTCCCAGACACCTTCATGTATAGATTTAGATGCACAAGGATATTCACATGTAGCTATGACGGTATTTTGTACTGCCACTTTTATTTTCAGTGTGGTAACATATGTCCTGCAAGACTTTCAGGCAGTACCATGAGTCTTGACTTTAAAAGTGTTACTGCATAGTAGTAATACGTAAAATTCAGATTTTTTTTTTAATATCAACAACCTGTCAAAGCTATTCCTATACCTACATTCCAAACTACTCATCCTACTCCCACACAGAGTACTGAGAAATATCAGACACATCTGTGTTTACACCCATTTGTCAGTTCAGGGCCTGATCCACAGCTCTTGGGAAAGAGATAAGAATTTTTCTGTTGATTGCTATAGCTTTTAGCTCAGAACCCTAAAGAAGAGGTTCAGCCATGCTGAGAAATTTAAGTTATTCTAAATGCGTATTGAAATTGCCCCAGTTTCCTTCCTCTTGTTAGGCAGTGACTGCCTGTAGCCTTGGCAAGGCTTTCTGAAGAGACAAAACAATCTTCTGAGGCCTTCAAATGCAGAATCCCCAACTTGAAGCAAAAGAGGAAACCCCTGAAGTTCTGTTGTTCCTGTTCTGCTGAGGGCAAAAAAATGCTGCTCTTCTCTTAGACCACATAAAACCAGTCCTAGGTCTTATAGAGAGAGGCACACCTGAATGTCACCCCTCGATGTATACATTTGATTCTACTACTTCATAGTTTTCATTATCTCTGCCAAATGTAAGGCTGAAGGCTAGAGTGCCTATAAAAGCAACTCGTCCATTGAAATGATGATTAAAGAGTTGTTAAATAAAAGCTAAAGGAGGACTGAAGGAACAGAATAATGGCACTTTTGTGTAACACACCCAAATGAGGGTGGAATAGGAAAGACATTGTGTTTACACTGCTCATGAATCTAATTTAATCCCAAGCTTGTATAGGTCCTAAGGGTGCTGATAGTTTATATTGGTGTAAAGAATTAAGCACAGCTGTTTATAATTCACAAACATCTTACACCTGCATTCAGAGTTGCCATTTCTTTCATTTTTGTTCATAAACTGGGTACTGAAACAGACTGTGTAAGGGGGCTCTGCAGAGCAGGGATTAGGTCTGTATGTAGGTACAGCTTTGTCCTGCAGATCTGGATTTAAGTCTCACTCAGGTCAGTGGAAAGACATGCTTTAGTTTGCCACTGTATTTAAACTCATGATTATATCTGGAGCATTAGGCAATACCCCAATACAAATAATAAATACAATGGTAACTATTAAAAAAGTTAATCTTGTGAAGCTCAACTCCAAGTGTTGACTAAAAATAGTTGCTAGTTCCATGTTTTAGTGATTAATTATTGTGATAAAGTGATTATTCCATTGCCTTTCAAAATTATATAGTGATTTACACTGTAATATATTACAGTATGATACATAAACACTTTACAATTAGTATAAAATTTGAAACTTTAGATAAAGAAAATGATTTAGTTTAGAGCAAGACTTACCCATGCATTGGTCCCCTCGCTTCTGATAACCTGGAGGACACTGGCAGCTGAAGGACCCTCTTAAATTGACACATACTTGGTCAGCTCTACAATTATGGGTTCCTGTTGCACATTCATCTATATCTTTATAAAAACAGCAAACACAACATTAGTCATGAAGTTTAGTTAAAATACTTAAACTGTTGAAATATGTTTTACCCTTCTTCAGGCTACCTATAAATGAAGGCAGCAAAGTTCAAATATACTCCAAAGATGTAATCACAATATTTATTCCATTTACAGGACATGCAAGGTTGTCAGATTCCTAATAGCTTTTAATTCTGATATGCAGCGTGTGAAAATATTTTCAGATATGATTATTATTTTAAACAAGCAGATACAAATATTTGTTAGATACCATAATTCTGTTGTACTTCTCACTATGGAACTTTTTGTAAACTTCTTGCGACTTTACCACATTTTAACCATTTCATTTTTTTTCCCCATGCTGGTTGTTTGTTGCCTGCTGAATTATTCTGGAAAATTTCAACAAAAGCAATTCAGCATTTTCCAAGAATGAGACAAGTTAGAAATATGTTCTTTTGCTAATGTTAAAAAGATTCTGGTGATCTTCTTTGCAAGGTTCCCGTGCCCCATACTTTGGACAAGGACTTGAAACATAGTATGTGGTGGCCTTTTCATCAGAGATATATCTGTCTCTGGTCATTCCCATGAAAATTTCCTTGATTGAGTCAATCTGTTAAAGTCTTTGGAAACAGTTTACATATGTTCATGTATGGGCAGTATAGTTAAAAATGTAAAGACTAGATCCACACTTTTCTGTGCAATTCAGGCAGCTTTTCATTCATACTGAATGCAGGTTTATACAAGTATAAAAATGACATTTTGATTTTGCCTATTCCTTGTAACTCCTGGAGGTACTTAATTATAATTAAACTGCATGTGCTGACAAATAGGTTGCTTACAATGGAATTACAATTCTCTTTCTCATCTAAACATCCAAAATGTTAGAGAGCTTTTTATTGTAACCTGACACAGTACAGTGAAAGGACTTTGTAATTTTGGCATTCTACACAATTTGGAGACTCTAGGCTGAATAAACAAATTCCTTAAAACTTATGATCTCTAGTTTACAAATCTCAGCTGACCTCTCTATTTGTATAGGCACTTGGGACGTTAGAACATCACCAGTGGCAGATTCTGGGTGGTGCTTTGGAAAAAATGATGGATTCTTTCACATAGCAAATGAAAACAATTTTGACCACAAGATTCAATAAAAAATAAACCATCAACAGTTTGAATTAATTCTCAGTGTTTGCTCTTTCCCCAAATGTCCAAATATTTTACATATATTTCCTCTTTATCTGACAGGAAAAATAAAGTCCTTTTATGTTAACCTTCTCTTTGCATTTCTGCATAGTATCAGTCCTAGAGCTGCTGTGTTGATGCAGAACTTGCTGACCACATTGCTCTGTATTGACAGCTGAAAAGCACATTCTCAGGTGTAAAGATTTTCAGGGACTAGATCTGTCTGCCTCACACCAACCAGACACATCATTAAATGCTAGAGCCAAAGCACTGTGGACTCGATGCAAATCTTTGCAGGGACTTCACTGGGCTTTGCATGTATTTCCAGTCCCTACAAAAGTTGTAGATAAAATTGCCATAACATTCATACGATTATAAATCCTTTTTAAATATACATATTGTTGCAATGTACTGCAATAAAGAAAGCATATTTGGTCTACAGGAACTTCAGATTTGAGGAAACTTAACATGAGTTAGCTTTTAAACCCTTATGTAGCCACTTGCATCCATGACTTGAATTTCATTTAGCTTGTTTCTCTATGGAATAATAAGCTACTTGAGCTAAAATCAAGTAAACTAGACTCGCTTATGAACTCAGGGTCTTTTATTTTCCTGATGGTAAATTTGAAAGAAAAAAAAATATTCAAAAGTACAGTTTGACTGCTAGCCTCCTTTTCACTTGGAAACTCTTGGAGGATTTGACATAATGACCCCAAAGACCTGCGTTCATAATGTCTTTTGAGGCTTGTTTCAAGGAAGCATTTAGAGCTCTTCTAAAGCTAAGCTTACTCAGTTTAGTATCCTGAATTGGGCTGATTCTTAGCTGTGACTCTGTATGTCCTAAGTGTCCTTCAGACAGCATGAGAATACATATCAGCATCTGGCATATTCTCTGTGGATTTGAGATCTTTCTCTGTTAGTGTTGCTATTCTGCAGTGTCATGGTACCTTTTGCTATTTTGGCTGTTTTTCCTGGATGGTTTTTGTTGAGATAGAGTCCCTAGGCAAGTTAGGCAAAAAGATACAAGGAAAGAAGTATTGATGGGAGTCCTTTGAGAACTCCAATCCTCTTTTTGTGGCTTTACTATATCTTCAATAGAAGATGATGTAGTGCCCAAGGTGGGAAGTGAAGGTGATTAGCAGAGGAGCCTCTAATGTTCCCTGAGGACGAGGAGTAGCTGCCATGCTTGGAGCACTTCTGCTCCCATCTATGCACAGAAATCAGTAACGTTAGAGGAAGGCTGATGGTCTGAAGGTCATGTTTCTTAAGTGCTTCAAGGAAAATACTGTGGGAGGAGGACAACAGGCAGCTATGTTAGAAAGGTTTCTGTGCTGGAACATTCAGTTCTGAGATCTCTAGTATTGCAATAATTATAGATCTGTCTGCTGTTGTGACTGATATAAGGGTGAGGAAGTGAGTGGAAGATTTCAACGCTGAAAGCAGTGCCAAATGTGAATTCTATTGGTGTGATACCAGCAGCAGCCCAGCCCTTGTGGAGTAAGGAAGGAAGCACTGGTGAATTTTGCAATGTGATCTTGCTGCACAGAACTCTGCTCTCAGTGACTGAGGCCCAAAGAGAAGTACTAAGCTTTTTGATACCTGACAAATGTGACCTGAATCATCCTCCATTAGGGCAATATTTCTTTTTCTAACTGTCCTGAAAGTTATTGAGGCAACAGAGGAATGGAACTCGTAGGAAAGGAGCAACAAGGATGCTTGAAGTCTGACTTGGGATGAGGCACATCTGCTCCATTTTCCTCAGGTGTGGCAAAGGTAATGTTATGTGGACTTTTACACACACAGGCTTTCTTCCCCATATGAAATAGCATAATGTTAAAATGGCATTGCCAATATTGATCTGGAACTCCCACTTACATGTTTGCTCATGGTTCTTGGATCAATAGACTGACTAACTTCGGTTGTTTAGAGTCTGTCTGAACTGTGATTAGTCTGAAGTTTTCAGATCGTTTTTCCAGTTATGTCCCCACTGTATGAAAATCAGCAACTCTGAGGTCTTCATTCCATTACTCTAAGAACTCGTTTTTTTCCAGTTTAAATCAGGCTTTTTCAATACATTAGGTTCCTAGCTCATGGATCATGACTTGCACAGTGCCCTCTGATTTTTTGACTGATCTGCAAGCTATATCCACTCCTAATTTTACTCAAATTTTACTCAAAAGCAAAAAATACTGGGATGAAACAGCAGTCACACAAAGCATGTGTGTAAAACATACTTTTTCTTAAATCCTACCACTTAATTCAATTTGATCTTTCTCAACAAAATCCCTGGAATTAAATGTGAACAGTAATGAGGGTATTGGGAATCCATACTTTTGGTTTCTGCCTAATGCAGACACCCATGACCAGACTGATCTGACGTCTGTGAAGACATAGCAAGCTGGGGCAAGGCTGTAATAGAAACTCCTACAGGAACATCACAGAGCTCACCAACTTTAATTCTAAGAGCAAGATAGATTTGTTTGACCTTTCCTCTTTAGCATGAATGCTGAATAATGTGTGTACGTGCATGTGTATTTATAATAATTAAAGAAATTAAAACAAGACACTCCACTGCACACACTTGTCTCTCTGGGGAGAGAGTCAGAGAACAAACATGTGACAGATGTTTGTCATGTTGCTTAATGCACTACTGGAAAGCACTCAAGATACCACAGTGATGAGTGCAGTATAAGAAACAGATCTAGAAAGAAAATAATTAGCTTTTACAAGCTCATTCTTGAGCATCTCTCTCCTCCCTCTGCATCCTCTTTTCCAAATTTAGTGTCATCATGACAGAGTTTGTTTCCATGTTTCAGCAGTTGATGCCATAGCTGAAGCTTCTATCTCAGACAAATTTCATGCAAGCTGTACCTGAAAATACCCTCAACTCATTCCTCAGTAACTTCATTGATTAAATTTAATTTCTACGTGTTTTACACAACGTTTGCTCACCCAGGTAGGCTATTTATTTCAAATCATACTGGTAACCCATAATTAAAGTTATCTCCTCTTTTAACATTACCCTTTCTTTATATCTTTATATTTTCTAATCTTAGTTAACTTTTTAAAAGGTCATGCTGTTCACTGCAGACAAACAAAAGCTGTAGGTTTGAATTAAATTGTTAAAGAAATGGTATGGTGTTTGATGATAGATACGTGCAGCCTACAAAACATTTATTAATTTTAAAACTCACTGCATCTCTTTGATCTAAGATGTTGCTCAGAGAAACAAATAACAGACAAGAATTACCCCTGACATCATTTCCTTACCATAAAAGATAATGAAAAATTCCAGATGTAAAAGGCTGATCAATAGCTGAGCCCATAGCAGCAAAGGGCAAGACTGAAAAGCTGAGCCCTCCATTGCTCTCTGACAAACAGTCCCAGAGCAGGCCCCCAGTAGGACCTCTCCACCTGAGTTTACTGGTTGTTGGTCTTCAAGTATAGAAATCTATGGGCCTTTCCTGGAAGCCTTCACAAGAGACAGAGCTGCTGTTACGTGCCTTTGGGTTCTACTACGTGTTTTTGGGTAAACGTCTGTTTTGTGATAGAGAGTTTTAATTCATTCTCTTGTGTGTTAACTCAAGTTCCAAAACAACTCTTAATATTTCCATTAAGCCAGGCCACCTAGCCTGATCCCAGTGGAGTCAATACACTTTCAATTGTGGCTGGAGACATTTTATTCCCAGACACTCTTGGACTTTCTTTGAAATGACTTGGGTCTAACAATCCTTTTGCAGATCTTATCTGAAAACTGAGCTGGGTTAACTTCAATGTATTGATCACTGTAATAATTAAACTCAGATAATTATGTAGTTTTTTAATAGGCTGCTTGAGAGCAAACGGTTATTATGGGATTTGTAGTTATAAATATTTAACGATTTTTTAAACATTTGTATTGGGATTGAGTACTTTAGTTTATATGCTGTTTATAGGTATTATATCCAAAAAACTACCTTTAAAGAAGGTTATAGTTGCAAAGTCAAGTACTCAGAGGACTGGAAATTGCAGAATTCAGTTTCTCTGAACAGGCTTAATTTAGACCCATTATACATAAGCATTATGACACAGTCTTTAATTATATGAATTTCATATTCTGTTTTTCCCGCAGGCTTGTGCTCAGTCAAACCATACTATTCCCAGAATGGGTTAGGTGGTCTCGTTCTCCGTCTCTGTTGAACCCAGAATTTACAATGATTAGTGCTATATAGAAAACTTAAACTGATGTCAATAGAGAAGAGGGGGAGAAACATTACAACTAAGGACAGTGGTGTCTCAATTAAATTACATGTAAGCCACACTGCTCTTTCAGAAATGTTTATGGAAGTCCTCAACTGTGCTATGGTAAGTATGGCCATCAGACCCCAATGACTCATCCTAATATAAATACTGCATTTTGCAATAATGCAATAATCTCCAGCGATCTTTTAAAAAATTCCTTTTAGAAGGTTTTCTTATTGATTACTATCTGTAAGTTAAGAAAATGCTCTGATTTGCATAGGCTACTGTTTAAAGTTTGCAGGGTGCTACAGAAATAACGTGAGAACCACTGAGGGTGGCAGAGCTTGCCCTTGCATTCCTTCAAAATATAAATCAACTTTCATTTCATAGTTTTAATTCCACAAGCCTCACTAATAGCTATACCCAGTGATTCCCTCATTTTCCAAAAATGTACCCACACTCCCTCTTGAAGTGATTTGCACAATTATGTCCTTCCATTGCTGACTTTGGCAGCCTTCTCTGTATTTCAACCACTAGTTGTGTACAAAAATTTTGCTTGACCTGCTTTTAGCAATAGCTTTCTCTAAATCTAGTGTCTGGTTCCTTGTTTTAGAGCTGGTTAGTTTTTCTAGTTCTCTACTGCAACCCACTCTGTCAGGCTCTTATCTACATCCACAAAATTCTTTCCTAGTCTCTTTCTGAGCTACAAACCTGGCTCTGTTCCCTTCATACTGTGACTCATTTTTCCCAAACCCCCTGACTCATGCTGCTTGCTCACTTATGCAACAGTTTAATCTCTGTAATTTTCTTCGTATCATTATGAGAAGTACTCATAAATTCACAAGATGCATTTCACCAGTGCTTCAAAACTTGTAGAAGGAGTTTTAATCCACATCTATCCTCCATGTTCTTTAAGCCACTCAAAAATCTTTTCTCTTCTAGCTCAGAGCTGGAGAACTGTATTCTTAACTAATTCGAGTATATCTTACTCTTGGGACTGATGTGCTAGGCTTCTTGCCGCTCAATGTCTCTCAGCATATTGCAATTTACTACAGCATCTTCGTGCTCTCTTTGTCTGTGTATATATTCATCTATTCGAACCTATCAGGAAATATGTGTGTGGGTCGCTTTCCATATTCTGGTCTGTGTAGCAACCCCATAAACAGAACATTCCACCAGAACAAAAAGGGGGCCCTCAAAATGGCCTTACGGGATCCAAATTCTTGCTTCTGCCAGTGCTGAACAGTGACAACAGACCAGGTTCTGAATGGTTTATGCAAATCTAAACCCAGAAAAATTCCACTGACACCAGTGTTGCACTTGTCATTGACTCCAGTGAAGCCATTCTGGATTTGTATTAAATGTAAATGATAAATGTTTCAGTTAGTTGATTTAAATTCTTCTGGACTTATCTCAGTGTGAGACCAGTAAATGACCCAGCCTATTTTTCTAATAGACACATCTGAACTGAAAGCAGTGCCTCCCATGAAAGCAATGGCATCATGCAAGATTGATATTTGACACACAATGATCTGGTGAGTATTGCAGGTATCACGGACAATTTACTTAACTTCAAGATTCTGTAATACCTTCCACTATCTATCCATAACTGTTCATTAACTCTCCTCTGTCCATTTGCAAGATAACATTTTGTATTAGTATTTCTCAGAAATGACCCGTTCAGGGTAAAAATATCTGAAGAAAGAAATCAGACAAATGCAGTTCTTCCATTAGCATGGCCTGACTTTATTTTACCAAATTAAGTATTCTGTCCCTTATTTATGTTTCTTATATTGTTCTTGCAACTGAAGCCAATCTCACTGCTATGTCGTTTCCTGGATCCTCCCTGATCCTTTCTTACACATAGGAACAACATTAGCAACCTTCCAAATTCCCTGGTTCCCTCCCCAGCCTTAGCAAGCTATCAACAATTTCTGTCAAAGGCTTTTCTATTTCCCTTGCTACTTCCTTCAACATTTGGGATGTTATTCATCTGGGCTGGATGCCCAGACAACTTTTAACTCATTGGCGTTGGGAGCCTGAATTTTGCACTGGTAAATACCAGCAGAAAAACTGTTACATAACATCACATCAGCAGGTACCAAATGACCAATACCTGGAGTTGTTTCTCGCTTCTGCAGTGACAGAACCTGTTAATACTACAGACCTGCACTGTAACATTGCAGTCACTATCTAGTAGTGTCATGAGGTAGTGTCCATAATATTGTATAACACTGTAACAGCCAGTGAACTCCCTTTATTGCTGTTTTTTTCTCTTTCCTTTATAAATTTTCCTTTGGGCCTTTCATGTTAAGTATATTGGACTGAATGCTCTAGTAACAAGTTTTCACAGTTAAGGGAGGAAAACCTGCACAAATGCTTGTTTGCACAGGAAAAACATATGTAAGAGCCAAGATCTACATTTGAGTAAAGAGGTGAGGCAGAATGTTTAAATTAATATGATTTAAATGAAAAATGGCAAGATTTTTTTTGGTATGCCCAAACATTTCCTCTTTCAAATTTGTGAGCACAGCAAAGCGAGCTCCTTGTAGATTTGTCTTTTAGTACTCCTGGGTATCATGGCATAACGGAATAGAAGTAATGCAAAGTATTAATGTAGAAAATGCATAAATAAGCTAAATAATGCCGTGCAACTTCATAGCTTCTTCTGTCCTGTATGTGGCCTACAAGTGTTAGCAGCTACCATGAATTTGGGAAAGTTACCCAACTATGATGACTTCATGAATATGAAGGTATAGGAGAAGTATTCCTTCCTCTATTTATTTACTCAACAGAGTTAACAAAGGATCAAGCTGTAATAATCAAGTCTGGACTGCAGTACTTTGTCACAATTATGTATTGTCTTTGGTATGTCCAAACTGAATTGACTTATCACATAGAATAGCTAAATAAAGGAGTGAGCCATAGCTTTCAGCACTAGAACATCTCCCACATGTTTGTTTGGGAGTGGCAGGCAGCTGAAAAGAAAAAAAATGAATGAAGCTTTGAACTGATGCATTACTTCCTTTCTCCTCTGCTTTGCCTCCATCTGTGATGCTAGCTTCCTTCTTTAAAGAGTATGCCATACAGTTTGTATTTTACACTGGAAAAGGTAAAGTGCTTTTGATTCTGATATTATTTTTATTTGACTTAGAAGAAGACTAAGATATGCCATCTACAACTGAACATGCTTTTTTGCTATCCTGTTTCCTAACACAAGACAATATTTATACTTTTAAAGTTCAGGACAGCACTTCAGGGTGACAAGAGAGGGATGCTTAACCTGAATCAGTGCCCAAACATATATTCTGCTCCTATGCCTTCTGCACAGTAGCTGTCCACGCTGCAAATGCTAAGAGAAGTTGTTAAGAAGCATAATCCTACCTAACAACAACTTACTTTTCTACATTGTGGTCTGTACTTCTCCAGTCTTCTATTAATACAAGCCATGGTTCAACAAAGCATGTCAGAATGTGTTTGACAAGAAGATATACTTGATCACTGGTTCACAACCAGGGTGAATTAGATGAACTCTTCATGAAAAAGTGTTCAAGTAATACAGTAATTAAAATTACTGTTACAATTAAAAGTAATATGGCTAATATGACAACGTTAGTCCAATACAAGGCCATAAAACTATCTCCTAAGGACATTTAACAGTATTTTCTATCTGATGTTACTTCAAGATACATGTTCTTAAAATAAGAACACAGGTGTAATGTCTATGTGTTTATGTGTGTTTAAAACCTCTCAAAGGGAAGAATACTGTTTTTTCCCAATAGAATAACAAAATATTAATGATTAGCTTTCCTGCTTACCAAAAAGACAAATATTCCATGTTTTTGATTAATCTCTATATTCATTTAAAGCTTGTATTTTTGGCTTTCTTATTTCTAATGGGCTCATAAACTGGGCGATATTTACTTTCAAGTTACAATCTAATAATGCGGTGCAATGTATCAGCCAGTCTCAGAGTGCTTCTGAATGTGAGTTGTCATAACGGTAAACTTTCTGATTTATATTGTAATAGCTTATTTTTACTTTCAGTTGAGTATTTCCTGCTGTTGCTTTCTTGTGATTTTGTGCTAGAGGTCTAACAACTTAGGCAGGCATGAACCAAAAGCACAAGCAAGGATCACCCACCCATGATGACCAATACACTTGGACTATACTCAAAAACAACAAGGGTGGATTAAACTATTCCATTATTGCAGATGAAAGAGTTCTCTCCGACATCTGGCATATCATCTTCAAAACTGATATGGAGCATTTCCATAAATTCAGCTTAACATTGTTTTTGTGAGTGTTCCAAAGTATTTTTAACATGAAGAAATAGCATGCAAACTAATTTCCTATTTGAAAAGTAAATGTCTTGTTCTTATTCTCTAATTCACCCAGTTATTAAAAAAAAATTAAAAAGATGTTCTCTTAACTTGAAGCATACTGTTTTGTTTATTTAAGTTAATGGAAAAGCTGGTCAGTGTTTGATGTAAAGCTGCCCCCTTGCTTGAAAGAAACTAAACAACTGGTTATGAATTATGAATATCTCCTAATAGTTTCCAGAATTATCTGAAGGATTTTTTTTTTCTTAATTACATACACTTGAAAGTTCCAAGTTCCCTATTCATTTCCATTTTGTTTATTTCTCTCCTTGGAAACCTCATAAGCATTTTCCTTTAGCTAGGCTTGACTGAACAAAATATTACTGCTACAACCTGTAATATTAGGGAGATAAAGGCCTGAAAGCTTATTGTGGTTTTTAATTAGGAAGTTGAAGAATCACTCATTAAATCTTTGCAAGCTTTTTAACAGCACTTATACTGGCAGTTGCTGTGTCCATGCAAAAGAAAACACAAACGGAAGACAACACAAAAAGTATGCTTCAGAGCACACTTTAAAGTAAAAAAGATCTTTTTTTTATTCTGAGAGAAGAACATAGAGAAAAGAGTTCCTACAAAAATCTTGCCTTTTCTGTGTGTTGGCATTTCTTGAAATACTGTTTTGCAGAGAAACCAACCGTAATTTTTTCAGCATAAGGAACAGTGTGGGGCACATGGCTCAGAGAGCGCTGAGACTGTCCTGCTTGCTGCTGGGTAGCTTACGCCCCTAAAAAGGGATGCTAACGCGACTGTGAGCCCCCTGGTAATACACCTGCCTTAGGTAGCTGCATGCAAGTTTCTCAAGGAGAGAGAGAACAGCAGGTGGGAAATATCTTTCCTAGCAGGGTTTTGCAGCTGGAGGGCTGCTCGGCGGCAATGCGTAGCAGCGCTGGCAGGGGAGCGCCTCTGCAGGCAGGAGGTTTTGGGGGGCAGCACTGCAGGCAGGGGGGCCCTGGCAGGCCGCCAGGGTGGCAGGAGAGGGGCTGTGGGGTGATACGGGGGTTGGGTGCTCCGGGAGGTCGCTACGGACGGCTGGATAGCTCTTCGTTAACTGGTGGAAGGCATAAGGGAATGAATCTCTTTTTGTGGACACCTGAGGCAGGTTTCTGAAAAAGCCCCTAAGGCTAAAACAGAGCAGGAAATTGCCTCCTGTCAGGCAGGAGGTGGCTCTCACCAAAGTTAGTGAAAAACACCACCAGTATTTTACCTGCAAGGCACGATTAAGCTTCTGCGGGAACTAGAGCCCTACTTTTAAGATCTAAAATAAAATTCAGTGTCTACATCAGTTAAGAAGCAGTAGTAGGTATTTCAGGGCTTTTTATATGTTTTTTGTATTAGCCAGTGTCTCTTTCTTACATCCACCAGGCATATTGCAGGTACCTAGAGTGAAATAGCTGTAAACTATGTTAGAAAGATGGATCCTGTATCTTCCTTAATTGCCCATTTTAAAGTTTGAAAATATATTTTTAATTTTACAGGGAGAAATGAATCATCACAAAAATTATTAGTAGCTGACATGAAATATGTAACCAGGTTCCCAGATTACAGTAATGTTTACAATTCTTTTTGAAGTTTCTGATTTGAGACTTTTTTTTTTTCTATGACATGTGTACAATAGATATAATATCTATTATTGTATCAGGGTGTAAAATGGTTTTGCTGGCATTAGGTTACAAGGTACACAGAAAGGAGAATTTGAAGGTAATGTAGAAGGGGCAGAATTTGAGAATACTGCAAAAACAAGTTCGATCGGTGATTGAGTATGAAAAGTACCTAGAGGCAGCCAAATGAAGAAGAATGTTTTAATCTATAAAGAAAATACAGCATTTCAAATATTGTACATTTGAAACTGCTACAAATCCACTCTGACTTGTATTATCATATATTCAAGCACAGGGAGAAATGGTTTGTCTCAAACAACCTGCAGTAGAAATAGACCGCAGAAACTAGGGCTCTTCCTAATCTCATATTGCAGTTAGCAAACAAAGCAGCAAAGACCTGCTAACTTGCTGAGTGAGCTGGCTTGCTGTAGGACACCTATCAAGTATGTGGCAAAGCAATGAACAAACTCCATGTTTCCTAGGTAGTGTTTGGCAAGAAGCTGTTCTCTATCTGAAGGAGTTTTCCGATATGGATAAGAAGCAAAATAAAACAATCTGTTCCTGTGCTGCACTGGGACACCACCAATCTCAAAGGTGTTCACTAAAAACTAGAAAGGCAGACCTCCAATTAACCAATCATCACCCCAAGACCAACATGCTTGTGTATCTAGTATAAAATAGTATATGTAGTTAGTATATTCCATTCAGGTATGGTCAGTTCAAATCTTTATGCATGTTGTTTCAGACAAAGAATCCAAAACTTCATATTCTGCCTCTGAAGTGAGTGCTCTTACTGGCTCTTGGCCATTTGGGTGTATGGCTTTTATTTTTTTCCCCGTAACTCTAGTGAGAAATGCCTTCCCCAACCTGAGAAGCTGTCTGTGGTGAAAAGCTGTTTTGTTGGGAAAAATGTCAGTGGCTCTACTTCTAACTACAAGCCCACAGTGCCTTCTGTAAAGTCATTCTTTCTTGGGTAATTGTATAGACAACTGACAGGTATTCAGATCAACAGCATATGTACTAAAATCAAGCACTGCTACAAAGCAAACATATTTAAAATGTAGTTGGCATTATTCCCACACACTCCTTGTTTTATTAGTTAATGTACCTTTTGTAGTAAAATCTTAATAGTAGCCCTGAAGTCATATATAAGCTATCAAGCCATTTCTAAACATGTATGTTAATTACTCAGGAGGTATATCCAGCAGACCTGGTCAAAAACGGGATCTTTTTCTGCAGAAGTTTTCTGAAAGCACAACAATTCAAAACTGCTATTGTGGTGCCTCTAAGTGGCATTAATTCAATCACTGGTGCTTCCATCTCCCTGACGGGGTGGGCGTCCTCCTCGGACCATTTCTCTTGTGAGGAACCACAGTGTCTCCTTATGGTGAGGGAGGCATGTCCCTGTGTGAGTTGTTGGCAAAGGTACCACACTGGGGCATGTAGTCTGGTGCAAATCTAATCTACCACTATCATGGTAGCTCTGAGAATTGGTAGAGGCAGTTTTTATACACTGAACAAAATTTCATTAACACAGCCAGCAAACAGATGCACTGAGCATAAATTTTGTAACATCTGGCCCTAGTCTGAAATGCAATAGCCTGATTTTTCTATAGTGAAGCACAGCCTGTCAGTGCATATCTGCACTACTAACTTTTTACTAACTTAAGAAACAAAGGACCTGAAGATATAAGGGACTTAAGATAAAAGATAAGGGGCTTAAAATACTAGATATAAGGAACCAATTTGATCAGTAAAATATTAATTTCCTTATGCCTTTGCAGGCTGAACCAAACAGGTACATACACTTAGTAATATTTGTTAAAAGACAGCGTGGCCAGAAGCAATTTAATTAAGAAGCACAGGTCAGAACATCTGAATGTTTCTTCTCTTTTTCTTTTGATATTAGCTTCCTTTGGTGAATGGGCTGTTTTAGGAATTATAACTATAGTTCCCAGGCTGAGAACATTTAAGTTCAAGTTGAGTTCAATAGCAACTATCAGAAGGAGGCTTATCTAAATGATGATATTGTTTTTAGCACTAATCATCCTATCTGTCGGCAGTACCAACAGTCTGCAATCTCCACAACTCCCTACGTAAATAAGCAGATTCCTGATGCCGTTCCAACTTCAGAAATGCCTTTGAAAGCATTATTTAGTTATGAATTTTTCCTACATGATTATGCGATACTTTTAGCATGCTTCTGTATGTACTCACAGACACTTTGTTTTGAAGAAATGTATCCAAAACATATTTACTTCTAAACTATAACTGAAGGGCACTGGCCTGTATTTTACCTTCTCATGGAACCGAAATGGAATGGTTAAAAAAAATTCACTTTCGTGCTTTCTACAACCTACGAGTGATAAAGTAATAAAATCAAATTATGGAAATAATACTTAAAAAAGACATCACTTGATTTGATCCAAAATATTCTCTAGGGATGGGAGGGGAGGAAGAGCTGGGATAGAAAAACATAATGTTCAGGTTGCACAGTTCAAGTAAAGTGAAAGGGATGTGCAGAAGATTCCTGTGGCAATATTAATTTGACTATGCTACAAACAGCCAACATTACATGGTACAGATCTAACAAACCAGCAGAAATGGTATTTAATTTGTCTGTCTGTCTTGCCTTAAGAACCTCACATTCACATTAGCTGGCTCTCAGTTTAAATTCAAGTGGAAAATCCAATTTTCCAAGTAATTTTTAACAAGAATAAGGCTTAAAATCAAGTTTCAAAATGTTTGGTGTGAGAGAGAAGAGGTGTGAGAGACAAAGCCAGGCAGGGTCAAAAGACTATAAAGAGAGGCACAGGCAACAGGGAAAGAGAAATCTATTCTTTGAAGGGTTAAAAAAAAATATATTTTTGAAGGAAGAAAAATGAACATCAGAATTAGAAAGACGGATCATGATATAGGTGTCTAAGTGGAGGCTAAAGAAATGCCTGAGGAAGAGAGAAAGGCATATAAATAAGATCCTTACTAATATAACTACTTTTCAGTTACAGAAATACTGTTTATTAAACACTTTATTAGAATTTAAGACTAGCAGCACGATCTGGTCTGGTCACCAGGGTGTTCTGGATGCTTACTTTTTGCCTGGAAAGCTGCTAAGTAGTTGTCAGAGTTTGTATTTTACTGCCATTTCTCTGATTCAAAGTATATATGAGTTGTCAGAATAATGACTAAATGGTGAGTGCTGAAGTGGCACAATGCATCCTGTGTAGTGCAGGAGAACGTGTCTATGTGACTGGGACACAGCGAGAGCAAGAGGCATGAGCTCAAAGGAGGCTATATGGTGGGCTGTGGGGAAAAGGGAGAGAAAACAATACAGTGAACTGAATGATAGTTGAGGATGTGCAGTCTACTGCAGATTGTAAGTTGGAGTGGTCCTTGAGAAGTATTGTTTTTTTCAGAAAACTGACAAAAAAATCTTAAAACTGACAATTATTTTTGGCCCCAAACTAAGATTTTCTTAGGTTTAGCCACATTTTTTCCATGTTTGGAAACAAAAAAAGACACTGAAAAAATACTTTGTTCTTTCAGTGAACAAATAATAAATAAAAACTAACATTTCCCAAGGAAACTTCTGGTTTTTAAAGAGCGTGCTATTTTTTTCTTCTAAAACTACTTTGCATCAACTCTGTTCTCAGGCTAAAGATCCGACTTCCTAGCTGCCTTTAGACAATCAAATAGAAGTAGCAATCAGGAAAGGTGGAAGGCTTCTCCCCTCCCTGATCTTTGGCTGGGAAATATCATGGGTTTGCCTTGCATATAGACTGCGCTACCATGATCCGGGCATTTTTCACTGGAAGATGAGATTTCTGCAGTGTTTCCTAAAGTAGAATGCTCCTTAAGTCTACTTGCAGGGCTGTCAGGAGGGTGGAATGCAGCAACCTGCTTTTGTTTGCCTGAGCATGTGATTTTATATACCTTGTGATCTTCACAGATTTCTGGCGAAGCTTAAAAGGTTAGTTTGAAAAGGGAGTGGCTATCGTTTGTTTAGAAAATAAATAGAAAAAAGTAGGCCAAATACCAGTAAAGTTCCAGTTTTTAAATATCAAGCTAACACACCACATTGCTGGCCTGAAAAGGTCAGATGAAGTGGGAGAAAAGACGTATTTAGACTGATTGCCAGGCAGGACGTGGGATCTCTCACTGACTTGGCAGTAGATACTTCAGCTCTATTTGCTATTAATGCTGTTTCTAATGCTCCATATTTGCTAAGTTCTTAAGTTTGACAAGATCCATGCTTTATTTTCCAGTATTTACATGGTATTAAGCAAGTGTGTAAATCCACTCGGAGTAACCAGAGCCTACGCAGCCCCTTTTTTTCTGCTTTGTCTTTGGTTAGTAGACAGCATGCTCAGGAAAATGGAAGTTTCAAGGGATTTTCCTTTGGGGGTGTGCTATCAGATAACAGAATTATTTGCAATATGTTTAAACTTGCTAAACAAGGTGGAATAGGGCCCTTTGCCTCTAAATTTGTCAGTAGGAGTGATGGAAGAAATAATTACTTAAACTACAGTAGAGCTGTAATAATTTCTCCCAATGAAATCACAAGATATAATGAAAATGCAAATACTCCTTTGTATGGTCTGATTTTAGGGTACTTGGCTAGTGTAAAGTAGAAAACCTAACACAGCAGCTAAATAATTGCTGCCACATCATCTAAGCACATCATTATCACTGCTGGATGAGATGAAAGGTATTTACAAATGAGAGTCTGCCAGGAGAACAGTCAGTGCAAGCTTGATCCAGTTCCAGATGTAATCAATAGGAGCCTTCAACTAGACTAGAGCTTAAAGGACAAACTAACTTCTTTTCAAAATATAATACACTCTGAATTTTGCAGAATTAAACCTGGAGTTCATCACTAGTTAGTGAGATACACAGAGATTTGGTGCATAACATGAAGTTAGTTGTTTTACTCCACACATTGTTTGAAGGTCTTCAAAATTATACTTTCCACTCTGACAACTCAAGCCCACATTTTTCTTTCTCCCCCTTAAATCTCCCACTTTCGTCCTGTTTTTCTTTCTGTATTCCTTTGGGTTCTACCCTTCTAATTCTTCAAGGCAGAGAATGAGTCTTTGTTTGTGAAGAGCAAAGCAAGTTTATGGCACTCTGTTCATTATATTTATGAATCACATCTAACTGAATTTTTCCCATAGCCCAAAGGTGGCTGTTTGCCCAAAGGCATTGCTCTCAGTGCCTGTATTTTCTATTTATAAGGTGTATTTCAATTTACATCAGAAGCTGAGGGAAAGACTTCTGCTTGATATCATTTCTGCCAAATGAAACCCACAGAAAAGCTGTGGCCAAAGGAACTCTGTACAAAAGTTGTCTGGGCTCTGTAATTTTGTTCACGTGGATGCATGGTAGTATACATTAGTTGCCAATAAAAACAATCTAAAATAGATACAGCACTGTGCAAGTCTCAAGACGATCTTAAAATGTACAGAACTCAGGTAAGTGAGCACTGAAAAACACACTTAGTCAGAACACAGTTCTGTGAGAAAATCAGCTTTTGCAAGATGGTCATGAAAGGACAGGAAGCTCCTCTGACAATCCATTCTGCTCTGTGCAAGATAATGAAATTTCATGAAGAGCAATTTACAACTGAATTAAAGAAAATTGCTGTTTTTGAAACTATTTGTGGTTGTGACAAAGTGTAGTAGGCACTCCCCAGAACATGTTGACATTATATAGGCAGTATAGCTGGTGATAGCTAGGAATTAACCATATAAGTCCTAAAGTGGTACACTAGTATGAGCAATTCCTCAACAACGGCAAGTCTTTCTGACTCTAGGCCACTCTCTGGCATTTAGGAGGGCCAGTAGCATAAGGCCTAGCATGCATGCACAAGGAGATCTACTGTGGGACAATTGTAAATACCGATGCCCATCCAAACTAGATTCTTTGCTTTCAGAGACCTGCAGGAGTAACTAGAAGCCTTCTTTATAGCAAACATGGGGAGGGGAAAGGAGGAAACGGACCCTGACCAACCCACTGGGCAAGCTTTTTAATACTCTGCGGCAAGAGATGTTTCTCTCACTCCTGGCTCCAGGAAGAAAGATGAGTGGGAAGCTTTAGTCATTCTTCCTCAAAAGGTATCAGTGAGGCCCTTTCTTTGCTTCATCTTTTTTCAGAAGGTATTTGGCTTTTTAGTCCACTCCATTCACTCTTTCATAATTGGGGATCATGTACATTTTTTGTTTTCTTGCAAATTAAGTGTATAAGTTAATTGCCAAGGACGTATATAACCTGTCTCAGACAGACCTAATCTAGCCTTTCCATGACCATTGCAGAGGTTAACAAGCCCACAGGGGAACATGAGGGCCTCATATGCTGTTGAATACAGGCTGATATTGGTTGATCAAAATACATTTTGCTTATAACTTCTTGCAGGATAGGAGAAGAGATTTCTCAATTTAAACTTCCATCAAAGCTATTGGAAAAAGCTGTCAATCACTTTCAAGCCTTTCATAGAGGTCTTGCTGCTTCAAATGCCTTCCAGATGGATTTAATTCCAGTGTGATTGATGATTGTCCACTCAACTTTGCAGTTGTGCACTTCAGGGGAAAAGTCCACATCATGTTCATTCATGTCCTGGATGGCAAAAAATGACTAGTGGCTCTTTCTTCGTGAAAGTGATATTTTCCAATAACTGATGAGGCAAGAGATGAGCTGACAGAAGATGAATCTAGAGGAGACTGCTTATATTGAAGTAATTCATGCCAAGAGCAAAGAACAGAATTAAAACATAAAGCAAGGAGATATGTACCTAAATATTAGTGATAAGTTCAATGTATGGTGGAGGAAAAGAGAAGCAAACATCTACAAGCATGTTAGTTTCTGAAAAACAGGAAAATGGGGAGAATTACTTACAATTCTGAAGCTAAAGCATTTAAAAACCCTTATTTTTAGCATTTTCACGAATTCTACTGTGATGCATAGTATTATGATTTTTCTTAATTTGAAAACCTGAACTACTGTTCACAACATTAAGTCCCTTATTCCAGGCTAACCAACTTCAAATTTATTGTCTAAGCTTAAGAGGTCTAACATTGTACTTGTATTTCTCTATGTTGTTAGCATCTAGAAGCCCTGGTCATGAATAAGTATTCCACTGTACTGCTGATATGCAAAATGTGAACCAAAAGACAGTACCACCTTCAAATGATTTACAATTTAAGAGAGGAGAGAGTGGAAGATTACAAAGGACGGCAAGAAGCAGCCTGGTAGGTAAACAATCTTTGTGGCCTGTTAAGTTTTTTAAAAGCTTTTGGAAAAGATGAGTTTTCCAGAGATTGACTATTGAAGGAAGAGAAGGGGATGGTTCTTTACAGACTGTAAATAATGTAGGCTTGAGTCCAGTTTGAAAACTTTTGAATATAGTATCCAACCAATTCCAGTATTTCAGGAAATATTCTAAGTGCCCCCTGCTGATTTAGAAGAAAAGGATAATCGGGAAAGAAAAGTAAATATATTGGACCCAAGGCATAGTCACAGCTGCAATGGTGAAATGTTGAAAAACTCAACTGAAGACACTATTAACAGCTATATCATGACAGGAACTGTGTGTCTCCCTATTCTCATCCTGCCAAAAGACTTTTAATGTGTCTCCCCTGAATTACTAATCCTGCTGGCAGAAATAAAAAGAGGGTTGCAGAGTACCCAAAACTGTGTCATGGAGCAGAGAGAACAGGAAACAGTATTTGGAGGGGTATACAGAGTGTCCCTGGCATGTGTTGGGGATAGCAGATAGAGCACTGCCTGGAAGAGAGATGGACAGCAAGATGTACAGAGGGTCTTTGGGTGGAAGGGTGAGTGGCAGAGATACTATTCTTTGGCTGAAAAAGCTATGAAGCACATGAGCCCTACTTAATTTTCACTTTCAAATTTGAAAGTTTGTGCCAAATGTTGAAGCGTTCAGTCTTCAAACACTGGAAGGTATGGAGGGTTAGAAAGGAAAAAAAAAAAAAGTCTTTGGTCCTGCAAAGACTTATTTTTAGGAAACCTGAGTCTTGGCCAAACTTGACTTCTTTACTTCAGTAAATCACTTCGTGTCCCAGAGAAGACACATGAGGCTTACTGTACTGAACAATTTGTGCAACTCTGCCTGCCTTCTAAGGAGTTTGTGTTCATCATCTTTGAATAAACAGGCCTTGAGCACATGGGTTCAGAGACCTGTGTCACACTCAGGGTGAAACACTGCTACCGAGGAACAGACATGTCAGTAGCTTGTACTGCTAAATATGAAAACAGGGCTGTTGGCAAGTCAGGTAAATCACAACATTCAGATTTGAGGGCTTGAAGTCAGGCACTTCAGTCTGGACTCCTATCTAATTAAAGAGGCCTGATTTCTTAGAGATGCTGAACACCAGTACCACTCCACTCTTGTGGGTGTTCACAGTTACTTTTTTGGCTCCCCATGTTGGTTCTAGGCTGCTAGAGGAGAAATCGTAAGGGCAGTGGTCGTTGCCGCTCACCTTCGTGGCTTGGGGCTGGCGGGCTGACTCCACCAGTGAGAGAATGCCACTCCACTAGCTTCTCCAAGGCATGCGACTTCCCCGAGCGAGGATAGATGAGTGATAAGGAGAAGCAAAGGATATGAGGTGATGAAGAGACTGAGCTGAGTAGGTAGCAGAAAGCATCTGGATATGGACAATAAATTACTTATGTGAAGATTGTGTCTTTTTTTAACAGAAGGCATCGATAGCGGTTAAAGACAGTGGCTCAAGAATTGTTTCTACAACTATAAGAAACTTGAATATTGATTTAGGGGCTGGTTTTAATTAATCACATACTACTGTATCAATAAATATGCAAAACTGCTGGAAGAACAACGACAAGCTTCTAGCAGTTTGTTGAACATCCTCGGTAGCTAGATCTATATCTAAACTTATTTAGGTTATAACATACTATTATTGCTTTTGAAGATTTCATGGACAGGCAAAAAAGTTGATATTAAAGAAAAGACGTACAATGTCTCAGATAAAAGCAAGATAGAATCTTCTGAAATGATTTCAAAGTTTCAAAAACCTCAGAGAAATGAAAACTAAATCATGAAAGCTCTTGTATTCTATTGTTTTCAAAGGGACTGGAAACTGTTCAATGTACTTTAGGATCAAGTCCAAATGATTTTTAAGGAGTTAGGTCTCATTTTCAATGAAAGGAAAACAAAAAGGAAGCAAAGCATAATAGATAAGTAATGGCTGAATAAGTAATAAGAACAAAAATCTTTTCAAAGAAAAGAACAACAATCTGTTAACTACAAAATGTTCAGTGTATAGGTTAAATCTGGATATTTACCTAAACCTCTTGGGCTTGAATTACTCATTTTTTTTTAAAAATCTTTCTTTGTTCAATAATTTATTATTGTTATTTACCTCACAAGACTTCATACCTATTATGTACATGTACTTGCCCAAGGGGTCCAGTAGTTAAGAATAAATCCTCCTGAGCCAAAAAATGAATTGGAGAACTTCAAGAAAAGAACCCTCTGAACACACAGAACAGTTGCCCCACATGAACACTTCTGCCAAAAAACCATTAGTGATTCATGGACAATGTCTATAGCATCATTCTTCATTTCTGCTTCTCATAATGAAGAAAATGCATCTGATTTTCAGATCATAACAATTTTGAAATTCAAATTCTAGAACAGATAAGATTTTACAGAGAGGATACTGAGGAGATGACTATTTTAGTCAGGCCAAGTGTCATACTTCCTAGAGATGTGGCATGCAATATCTAATTAGCAAAAGTGACAGTATTTTTTCCTCTGGCACTGTAAAGTATGTTCACAACCCTACTCAGAGTCACCATAAATCATATACCATAAAGCATATAGTTTCCTAAAGAAGCAGCTTTGTTTCATTAACATTTTGAAACTCAAGTCTCATTATTGCTTATTATATAGTAATTTATCCAGGATCACAATGTGAATTGATGTTTTCAGTTAATTTTTGGCATTTGTTGCCAGTTTAAGTTAAAAAAAGAGGAAGAGACAATAAAGAATTCAGAGGAAATGCAAAAATGACATGAAAAATATTTAAAAGAGAAAGCAATGATGTTAGCTGTGAAATAAACTGGGATGCTCAGCAAAATTCTTCACCCTAAAATTATGTCCCAGAAATCAAATTGCAAGCTGATTAAACAGCAGCATTCCCTCTGATCAAGGCTCTTCTTCTTCCTATACTTTCAAGCATTTCCTACCCACCTGTAAATTGGTCTGCATTTGGTATTGCAGAACTGCTTTGTCAAGTTTTTTAGTGAGGATTTTTCAAGTAAAAGTTCCTAGCAACATGGGGAAGGACTAATTCAGAAAAGCTTTCCTATTCAGGATAGTATTAAGTGATTGTTTAAATTTAAGGATTAGAGGAGGTGTCAGTGAAATTATTGGGACCCAAGTATGTGTTTTAAATTCTGGAATACAATTAAATGTGTAGGATAGGATGCCTCAAAATATAAGCAGCCATTATGTTTATTAAAGTTTATAAAGTTTGGTGTGCAATAATTATCAATAAATCTTTGCATTCATTCGGAGTTTTGCACATTCAGTACAGACACCAACCAGTGAAACTTTATAATTTTTTTTCCTGGTTTGTGAGTAAACATTAATATTCCAATTTTTACAGAGTGAAACTGAAAAAGCTGCAGAGATTCACTTGTAGTAAGAGTTGGGCCATGGGTGGCTGGGAATGACATTCAGCTTCTCACTAAGCTGTTTTCCACTGAAAATATGTTTGTGCTACTCCAGGCTGCCCCAGAATTGTGTTACTTTGCCTTGTGGAAAGCATTTCCTTATCTTCATCCTTTGCAAGAAAACAAACACAGTCTTTCCCACAAATAGAGCACAGTTACAAAAATTTCAGGTTTGAAAATTAGAGTAAGAAATAGTCTTAGTGGTAGGTAAAACCCAAGAAAGTGTATTTTTTTCAATTTTATTGAAGAAAATACAGAGTAAAGAAGGAATGCAAGCCAAACATTTTAAGTACACAGTGTAAGGGCTTCTCAGATGAGCTTATCACTGCATCTGTGTGAAATTTTCTTTTCTCTATCTATCTCCATCAGTAATCTATGGTGAACTGAAACAAAATAGGTTCCAACTCAATATAAGGAAAACCTTTCTCACCATTAAGGTTGTGCAGTCTCCATCCATAGAAGTTTTCAAGACTTGACTGGATAAATCCCTGGTCTGAGGGTCTGAACTCAGAGCTGACCCTGCTTTCAGCAGGCTGGACTAGAGACTTCCTGAGGTCCCTTCCCACCTGAATTAATCTGTGATTCTGTAATATACTCTAAGCTATTAACCATAATGGAAAACTGTATTACCTTTCTTTTCCCCGACTAAATTTAAGATGCAGCTCTCTTACAGATATAGAATGCTGTTTAAGCAGTACTGAAGTCTAGTGAGGTTTTTGATTAAAACGTTTATGAAGGCTGAGTTAGAAATCTTTTTTTTTTTTTTTTTAATGTAAGATAAGCACCAAACTAAATAAATTCAGGACAGCTGTGAGCTGAGAGCAAAAATTTGTAAGGAAGACATTTGGTCATCACTGGGCTAAACTGTGGAATTAGTGCTAAGAATAGTTAACAATGAAACATAAGCATTTAATTTTTCAAATTAAGGACAAATGATAGGCATGGAAAAACCTGCATATTATCATCCAGTTTTAAAGGGCTGTTGTCTATGTAACCCATCCCAATGGGACAGTAATTCTGTCTTGAAGCTGAATTTGTGCGACAAAAACAGTTTCATAACTTTACACCATAAAGCTGGAGTGTGTTTTAGCTGGTGCGTTGTGTGAGCTTCTGCAAAGACAGCCTCTAGCTGATCCAGGCAGAACCCATGGCTGTCCTGCTTGGAACAATACGGCAAAATTCCACATTTTTGTGTCATATTTTTGCCATTTTTCATATTTTTAGACACTGAGGATCGTTCTTTCTGGCTGAACCCCCAGAACTGCCATTCAGTCTGTGAAAATCCCAACCAGCCCCATTGGTCTCTTTAATATTTAGCTTTCAGCCTACTGCTCATAACTGCCATAGGAGTGTGACTCCACCCTGAGGACAAGGCACTGTGAAATGGCTTGTTCGGCCCCGTTTGGTCACAGATGAAGCATGTGTATGGAGCCCAGGAGGCTCACACAGCATCTATGAGCCAGAAGCTGCTGAGGCCCTTTTTGGCTATGGTGGACAGGACAGATATTAGAACAAAGAATCAAATACAAAGAATGATATAAGAAACAGCTACTTTTGTCCTAAATATAACACTAAGCATGGCAATAATCTTGCGTAGAGTATGTGCTTGTTAAGGTATGCAAATGCATGCACCATCAGGATCTTTTCTTGTAAAGCAGGATAGATAGTCCAGAAAAATGGAGCCTAATTAAGGTCCCTGAAAGCTACTGCAGTACAAAATGATGTCACTGAACTTCAGTATTGCATGCTTTTCCTCACAATAACAAACTGTGATTTCTATGACGAAAACATTCTGAAATCAACACCTGACTTATTTGTTTTAAATTGTATTTAATAGCTAATACTCTTTTAGATCAGATTATTAGTACATAAATTTATCAGAATTACAGGTACATTTGTCTGAATTTCCTAATGCTTTCAAATATTCAACAAAATTATACTGGTTTGCTCCCTGTTTAAGAAAAAAAAAGTCTCAACCTTCTGCAGCTCATATGGCAGGAAATGGTTCCATTATGATACTGAAGATCAGATGTCCACCAGATGGATTGAGCAAAACTTTGTGAAGCAGGCTTTATGCCCAGTCCACAGGTAGGAGTCACCAAATGCAGAAATGCAGAAAGATGGGAAATTTAACAGTGGAACGTATTTGCAGTTCTTCTAATCCACTGTGCTTTCCCTAAATTGGGCAGCACTGGAAACCTCAGAGAAGGCTCAGAGAAGGGTAAGAATATTGCCAGTTATATGCAAATTTATCTACCTCCCAACAATTAACCTCATCCTGATATTTGTTAATAATTAAAGATTGCTTTAAACGTATACAACCATTAGATTCTCAGTCCTTTGTTTAAGTAAGTTTGTAAGTTCTTGGCCTCACTCATATCCTATAGCAATAAGTTCTGGAAGCTTTTACTTTTTGGGGGTCCTCCTACCAAACCAACTTTTAGCTTCACAAATGGCATTTTGAATTCTTGTGCTGTAAACTGGGGAACACAATGCTTTTGTCACTTTTCTTATCTCTTTTCTCAGCCTTTAAAACCTCTCCTCATCCCCTAACTGTTGCTTTCTCCTGCTGTTAACTGCTTCTGTTTTGCAATATTCTCCCTGAAATGGGTTGAGCAGTATTGCACACGGCAGCATTCCCTGTGAGCGGTTTGATAGGCAGGGAAATCAAACAAGTGAACTGTTTCTCCACCACGAACAGCCACTAGTATAGCTTAGGCTTCTCTGTTAGCTGGGGAATCCCCCAGGAAGCTTTCACAGGGGTGGAGAGAGCAGAGACAAGATCAAGACAAGTGCTCTAAAACTGCGCTTAGGGGAAGAGGCTGAGCGTGTTCGAGGGTGTTGCTGGGTGGATCTCCTTGGCTAGTATCTGGTTTTGGCTTTATTACATGGCTGTGCTTTCAATTTATTTCAAAGGTGCCTGGAGCCTTATAAATCTGCATACATAGTAAGGAGGAGAATCTCTTAATGGTGCATACTGAAATTTGAGTCTAAATCAAAATGTACTCTCAATTATGATTAAATACATAATGAAGCAACCTTTTCATGTAGCTGTCTTCTAGAAATGGAGTTTTTTGCCTTCTATAGGAGTAGAGAACCACAGTTTCTGACAGAGGAATAGCTTGGAATTAAAACAAAATAAAATTTCCACTCCCCCCATCACCATTTGCACATGCTGAATAACAGACTGAAATTTAGGAATATAGTTTCTGGATTGTTGAAATAATGAAGGTTGGCAGTGTTCAAGATGGAAAAACAGGTGTTTTTTTTCCTGCATCCAACTTTTACAGTACATAAACCATATCAGGAAGATGGTTATAACTCTGTTCCAACTGATGCTCATTTGGGCTGTAACACTCTGCTGCTTCTATATACACCACCAGTCCAAGAGGTACTCACCCAGTACAATATTGCTGACTTGGGCCTGTCATTTTTATCTGCTTGTACAAGGTTCTCTGCACCAGATAAAAGAGAAAGGGATACCGGGCCTACAAGTGCTTGCAGTATCTTTAGTTAGGGTTTTGCGATTACCCTTAACTTCTCGTCTACTCAAGTAATGTACAGGGAGTGAGCTGGAAAGAAAATCTGTCCCAATCATCCAAATTAAGCCACATACAATTGAGGAAAATCAGGACCCAAAGTAAATGCAAGCAGGATGACTTTAGATAAGAATGCTTTTTTTCTTTACCAATGGGAAATGGGAATGACCGTTTTGGATTCTCCACACTTTCCTCATTTACTTTCCAACAGCTTCTGGAAGGAATAAAGTAAGAACTTATCTTCCACAGCCTGTGAAAGAAGATCAGTGGGTGCTCCAAAGCATTGCCAATTTCTGATGTGTCTATGCACTAACTGCAATGGTGTCTATTGAAATATCACTGTTTTTAACTAGTCCTAAGTGTGACAGCCAATACATTGTTTTGTATCATCTATATCATATAAAAACTATGTTGAAAACTTGTTCTTTGTCAGGAAGTCTATTTAGATCAATTTCAGTCTATTTAGACCAAATTCATCTACTGGGAAAGTGTTTTAAGTAAACAAGATATAAAAGTACAAATAAGATCCGGTAATGCAGGTGCTGGCTAAACAAAATGGTTTCAAAATTGTGATGTGTAATTCTATTTCATTATGACATCTGAAAAAGATATCTGTTTCTTAAAATGGTGCTATCTTTATTGACTTAGATGACTTGTTCTCAAATTACCAATATGTATTTATTGCTTCTAAATACATATTTAATTCTAGCTCTTTCCTAATGCATCTCAGACATACTAACTTCTCCATTGGCTATCTAGACAAGAGAAAAAGTGCTTTCTCCATCTTTCTGATCAAGATAGTTTTATGAGCTAAGTCATATGAGCTAAATACTCACTTATGGATCTACTCATTTTACCATGTTTTATTCGTTTTCCTCTACACAAGTCTGTGATTAGATGTTAGTTTATTGGAAACCTCTTTAAAATCACATAGAAAATTATTACCTGTTAAAAGTCCAAACCATTTTCTAGTTCTAACATAAAACTTCTGTCTGAACAGGCAACTGCTACAGTATTTGAAAGGATTGCTTTTTATATCATTAATGCTAAGAAATCTGCAGTAATTGATTGTCCATACTACTCATTGTTTTTCTGGTATCCTGTTATTTTTTCTTCCCATAAGATTTCTTCTATTTTTGATAGATTTCTTCAACTCTTGTGAATTTTAACTAATGAACTTCTAAATCTTCTTTACATAAACACCAGTTTTATATAGCCATATTGCTTATCAAAGTTTTTCTTTTCTGTTAGCGCAAGTTACAGCTGGCAGTGAACTTTATGTATCAATAGTATCAAGGTAGATGAGTTTATCATTTACACAGACAGAAAAGGCCAGCAGTCCTTTTTAAAGATAGTCTTTTTGAAATAAAAGATTCATGGGTGAACAGTCACCAACTACTTTGAAAAGTCAGGCTGAAGATTTTAGTGACAGACAACATACATTCCTGAAGTCATCCAGACTTGTAACTTTGAAATCACCGTACTCTCTATTGCTTTCACTATCTACTGGGACTTGACTGCACACATTATGACCAGTTGCCTGTTAACAGAAATCCCATGCATGCATGCATATAAAAATCCTTGAACAAGTTCTGTTTGTACAAAGAAAACTACACAGAGCAACTGCTCAGACATGGACTAAACACCCTCAAGTGCAATGTCAGATTTGCTTATATCACATCACACAACGTCATGCATTAGAGTAGATATTTACTCCAGACTAAATTCAGCTTACAAAAGAAGGCTCAGCCATGTCTCCTCCACTTCAGAATGGTGTTAAGTAGGCTTAAATGATGCCAAAAGCCTGGGTACGTTTACTTACAGGGCTGAATTTTTTTAATCAGTAGGTAATAAAGATTCAGAACTTCACAAAGTAAACAGGTGTTCCCAGGAGATACACATTTATATACCACATCGTACATCATCCTATTTTAGAATTTTAATTATTTCTATGGGTAGCCATCTACGGTCACCATCACCATCCTTAACCAAACAAGTATCATACTTCCCCCTCCAGAAATACACTGTTTTGATAGTGAAGTGCAATGAAAATAGAAAACGAAAGGAACAATGAAAACAGGAAAGCTGTGTAGAAAAAAACCTTTTAACTGCAGAATGAATTATTAGTCAGAATAGTTAGTTGGCATTTTTCGATTAGGTGAAGTTACTTACTGAGATATTCAGTAATACTGACAGATAAGAGTCTACTGAGTATCTAGTTCTAAAAATGCTTAATTAAAAGACTGGGATACATGATGCCAGAAAAGGTCTAATTAATTTCTATGCCTCAAGAACGTTTTCTAAGCACTGTAATTTACAAAAGCATGTGTAACACATGCTGTTTTCTTAGTATCTTTTTTTCAGCTTCAAAGCTACAGGTTTTACCATATAATTATACATAACAAAAATTAGACATTTCTCCACTATACTTACAACAGAACCAACTTTTAACATGACTTTAGATCAACAAATAAAACAAAAATGTGAATGAACATAAAAGGTATTTTATAATAACTGTATGTGTACTAAACTATTTCATAAATCTGCAATTTGCAAATCCCTCCTGTATTTTAGTGAAGTTAAAATGTAAATGAAAGAAGGTATAAACAGGATTCTTAAGCATTTAACATGTTTTTTCAAGTTAAATTTTGCTGTATTATTGAATTATGGCAAATTGCTTTCTCTCCAAAATAATCGCTTTCTGAGTACTATGGAAATGAAACTTAGCAAGTTACAGATGAAAACAGATATAATCTTTGTGAACTTTCATGCTTTTATCCATGAACCTTACATGGCTGACTATCTATTCCGTATACTCTTGTCACATAACGAGAAAAGAGCTCTTACTAGCCAAATTCAGATCTTTGGACCTTGTGCTTAGAAGCAATTGAACTGTATGAAAGGCACTTGGCAAACTTTCCTTTGACAAAAACCTTCTAGCTGAAAGGATGTTTAAAGTTTCTATGTAGGATTCCAGAAGAAATGTAAATGATAACAGTCCAGAAAAAAACATCTCAAACAACATCACAGAGGGAAAATGAGGATAAATAGTCCTGGAGCGTAATGAAAGGAGATGGCCAAGTTCAACTCGTATGAAAGTGAAACTTCCTACTCAGTAACATGCACAGGACAAAGGGGTTGCCGTGCCATGACAGGCACTGTGTGAAGTGCTATACAAGAACAGTCGACTATACAATGCTTGACGTATAGAATGTTTAAGATGCTATGTAGTAAGGCAAACTCAGAAATGACTGTTTCATCACAGTTACTACAAGACCAAAAAGATCTTGCTAGTATAGTGCTACAGTACTACATTCTCACTGTCCTGGATGGTAGCAAAACAGCATGATAACAACATACTGAATTAGTTCAAATAATAACAGAGACTGGTTCACTTGGCTGTGGTGCAGGAGATATTTTTCCTTAGAAAAGCCTATGCAAAGGAACATATGCCTCTTTAGATGGTATAGTGAAGAATCAAACAGCTCACTTCCTTATTTGTCAGAAGCTTTGTTCTTCCTTTAGGAATATTTTGGCACACACAGAAAGGCAAATACAAACTGTAGCTATCATTTTGCTTTGCCAACATGAAAAAGAAACAAGGAAAATCACTTGGAAAGAGAGTAATATAAGGAAAATAAATAACAGTTTTGAACTGCAGCTCTTGAACTAGTTACCCAGCTTGCTAAATTAGCATTCCATTATTGGAGATCTGCAAGAAGCTTCTTACCTCTGGAATGCATTATCAGTAATGCTGAGAACATGTAGAGATGTTTTATGGTTAGGAAAGGTGACTGGGTAATCAAAACTATTTGGGGTGCTAATATTAAAGCTTCAAAAGCTGGCTATCTTCAGTGCCAGTGGTAAACAGAAAATTAACATGCTGGCAACAAGATGTAGGGAAATAGCTCACTGATAAAATACTCAAGAAGAGAAGATGTATAGCTGCTGATTGATAGACAACTTGGTCAAGGGGAAGTGGTAGCCAAAAAGCAAAATAAGTGATCTGTCAAGCCATTGGAAGGTTTTTCAGTAACTGGTTGTAATGGTAATGGCTCTGCAAGAATGCAACATGAAAGCATTCTCACTGATGCTGAAAAAAATTAAAACACAGATTACATAATATATAATGAAAATGCTGTTATCTGAAACAAGTCTCAGGTTTGAAAATATAGAGAAAAAAAGTGTTAGTTGAGAGAAAATTACCTTGAGCAAACAATTTGGGAAAGGAGGAACACAAAGCCCTTCTCAGCAGGCTAAAGAACTACAGTGCGCTAGTCCAGGATGAAGTAACTGCAGATCTGCTCAAAGCAAACAGAAATTAAGAAAATCACTATACTTCATGGAAGAATAGGAGAAAGAGTCTACCTCAAAGTGGCAATGGTATTACTATAAAATTTTCCAAGAAAGATGACAAAAGCAGCTGCTGGAATGCTCTCACGCTGCTAGGGAAACTGCACCACTGTAACTTTATAGATGACAATTCATTAACAGCAGATTTTGAAATGGTTGGAACAAAAGCCAACCTCTTCTCTCACTGATCATGTTTTATGCTACCCAACATTGTTGAACATAACAGATGGCAGCTATTGTTACTTGTAAGTTTTACTGACTTCTAGGAAACTTTTGACTGAGTGTCTGTGACAAGCACAGGGAATTCCTTGTAGACATATATAAATACTCCATGCATTTTAACAGAGTGCCAAATATACTGTGATACCCAATCAGGATTAGACATAACCATGTTTCTCTCTTTTGCTATCTGGTGTTATTCCTGGTTGCACTATGAAAGAGACCTCCAGCTTAGAGACTGAAATTCTGAAAGAGGATGGGTGTCTGGATTCGATGCCATGCACCTTCTAACTACATTTGCTATACTTTGTCTGCTAAGACATTAGCCTAATTAGAGCTACTAAGCAAATGCGCTTTACAATCAACAAATCAAATCCAAAGGTATAACAGTCAACATGACCCCGTATGATCCCATTTTTCTCAAATAAGAGCCATGAGGACTGCTAACAAGTTTATTTTGTTAAGATAAATTGTAAGTCTAATGACTGCCTGCATAATCACAATCCAGGCAGCTAAGGTAATACAACTTTCTGAAGCTTCCTTGAATCTACAATGTTTAGCATGATTAGCATATGCTATGAATCCTTAGTGGCAATGGCCTGAGCATATTCTCGCAGGAGTCAGGATCATGGAAAAGCAGTAAGTAACTAAAGGAAGTGAAGCAGCTGCTAGTATTTATGCTTGTGATGGATGTTCACAGTAAAATGGTCAGACAGAACAGAGAATATCTATCCAAGGTCTTGACATGACACTCACAGCTGTGCAAATAGCACAGATGGGAAGATGATTTAGAGTAGCCAAATTTTGAAAATGCCCCAAAACAGGCCCTCAAAACAAGATGTTTTCTGGTGACCTCCCTCCCCCCTCCCCAGTTCCCCAAGACAAATTAAAGAGATCCTCCAGCAAGGACTCTTTGCAGTACAAATGCAGCAACTTCACAGATTAACAGCTTGAACAATTGGTTCAGGATGGGCTGATGAAAGATGATCTCTGCATGATGTACCCACACATACACAAATTAATTGGCTTCTACGAACACTTGGTACAAAGAGCCGTGAAAATGTCAGCTTGTATCCTTTTGTGGGTTCCCTTAGAGTGGCAAGATTCTACGGGTTTTCCAAATAATTAGTATTCAAATAGCAAGTGTAACAAGGTCAGTCTCTTCAGAAGACTACTGTAGGTTAAAAAATAAAAGTGTAGCAAATATATATACATATTAACTATGCCTCAATAAGCTGTTTGATGAACTAATGGCAATTAAGAGAGTAATTTACTTTGGGTTGTCTTCCCCAAACAGATAACTAGATCTTACTTTTACTTCCAGAGTCTCTCCCCCAACCCCACCACCAAACTAAAAATGTCTTGCTTTGATTAATACCTCTGAAATTAAACTTGTCAACTCAGGCTCTTTTTAATGTACTTCTAAAAGTACTCATAAAAGTACAAGAAGTGAGAAAACTTGAGATGCTACACTCTTCTAATTACAGGCATGATTTTAAAAAAAGCTCCACAAAATGGTTCTGGGGCTAGCCTAAGAAGCTGTTACACAGCTGTGTTCCTGTTGTGCTGTTCAGGTGATGTATTAAACACAAGTTGTCTGTATTACCAAATAGTGTGGACCAACATGAGCAGATTAGCTGGTGCAGAAGCTCAAGTGTTCCAGTTGCTGCATTTCTGAGTGTCTTTGTACTCTCTAGTCTGCTCCTGAGGCCTGAATGCTCATTAGCGGTTGCAGCATATTAGTGGCACTCCTGCAGCGTGTTTCAGGTTTAGTTTCATCTGAACAGAATCTGTTTCATGTGTGATGTGAATCTAAGCACAGTAAGCAGAGCTCATTAGGCGATGCATTTCAGAAGCGCACTCCGCATCCAAGCGGAAACGTCAACACAGAGTACCCTACTGGAGACACACCCAGGCTCTTAAACCTGAACTGGTTCTGCAAAGAGCCAGACGGAGTGCACCTGCGTTTTTATGATTTTTGCTACCTTTGTATGCTAGCTGCACATCCATGATGTGTATTATACAAAGTGGTTTCTGGGTGGAAAACAAAACATCACCAACTGCTCCCCCTGACCCCTCCACCCTCCAAAACATGGAATCTAGATACACAAGAGTAATTAACTTATTTAACTTCTTGAGGTAAAAGCCTAGATTGAGTGTGGTAAGTTACTTTAAACAGTACCAGATAATTAAACCAAGAAAAACCTCTAACAAATAAGAGATGCCTAAAAACATTTTGCAGGGAAAAATATCCATAGCACCAAGATGAGTTCTGCTCCCCTTTCCTTTCTCCACAAAAGGGAAGAAAAACAAACAAACAAACAACAACCATCCACCAATGCTATGCAGAACTGTCTGGGACATGTATGTCATTCTTTCATCATACAAGAAAGGATTGATATCTCTATTACAATCCCTCTTCCATGTCTTCTACAGTTACAGTGGTACGAAGGGTTACAAGGAGACTGTGTACAGGACTGGAGAAATACAGGAAGCTAAATTAGGGGTTTAGCTGAACAGCAGAAAAGTTTGCTTAGTTTATTTACTTTATTGCTTATTCAACCAGCATGGTAGGAAGGCAAAAATGTTCTTCCCCTTCTCAAGGTTACAGGTTATTTGGTGCCTTTGCTTGGTCTTTTTTTAATTTGTTTAAATGTCATGACATTCTGGGAAAAGCTAGTAGTTGCTTACAGACTAGATCTGACAAAATTGAATTAATTGGGCAGTTTTCCTTTGACTTTGGTAGGAGCAGTTGCAAATCACAGAGTGCCTGAACTACATGGTAGAAACACAATTCAGTCTTCTTGTATGCACTCAATGGAGTGCAGGCATTCATTTTTACTGTGAGGCAAAAAAGTGTCCATCAAAATTAGCTAACTCAACTTGTTTAAAAATATTTCTTACACTTTTTAGCTTTTCCCAATTTGAGAGATACTTTCACATCAACAGGTGAGAACATCTCATCTGAGTGGCCTCCTGAAAAGGCTGGCAGGTGCTATGCACAGGAATCTACTTGGTCACCATTTCAGCAGCACTTTCTGTTAAAGGCAAATGTAAAAGTAACTGAAGCAGGAACCAACTACACAAAAATCAGAAAAAAAAGAAAAATGATAAAGTTAGTCATGACCTTAATTTATCTTAAGTTCTGATTTTAAGTGTTTTAAATCAAAGCACTGAATTTTACTTTGTGCATTTTCTACATAAAAGATCTTTGTCCAGAATACTCTCCCTTCATCTTGTCATCAGTTCTGGGGGTTCCTGGCACCTACCATCCAGAAATAGTACCTTAAGAATTTTCCAGCAAGTTTTTGCTTCCCACAAACTTCTGATAAACACAGTTACACAAAAACCTGTTTCTGATTGATAGTAGTTATAAAAATGACTTTTACGTATGTGATAGGAAACCACAATCATTTTGCTAGAGCTGTCTTCTGCAAGACAGCGGGCTTAGCTATCAGCCCTGCCGTCTGTGTTATTAACGTGTTATGTGGTCTCCATTAAAATAACACCATGCATTGTAGACAAAGCTCTATAAATATCTTAATTTTCACTTGTTTTCTTCAGGTCAGATGTTAAAAAGGTGTTAAATATCTCTTAAGTCAGGCATATAGCAACCCTTTGGTAGCTTATGAAGTGCAGAGAATCACCCACCTCCCTGCATGTTTCTCATTCACATCAATAGAAATAGGATCTGGAAACACTGTATCACGTCTTACCCAAACATTAAGCTCAGCAGATCACTGAAGCCACTTAACGTCAAACATGACTAATGTAATTTGTGCCCACTTACGCCACGTGCAGAAACCAACATGAGTGTGTTTGGCTTATCATACCCTCACTACTCAATGTTTAAGGAGGGAGTGGATGTTTGTATTAAAACAGAAGGCCCCTCATACTCCAGTATGATGTCAGTAATATAGTTCCTCAGAGCATGTTATTGTTTTAAACAGAGGTCTCCACACTTTCACATTGGTTATAAAATACTTAGTGCTGCTGGACTGGAAGGAAAATGTCATACATCTGCAAACAATTAGAAGGAGCTGGACTTCATATTTGATTTACTAAACAATAAAACAAGCTTAAGTGTGACTATATGTGTAAGTTACACTCCCTAGGAGCCTCAAGCAGTTATCACAGCAAAGTCTTTTAACCATAATTAAATAAAACCACAGTGGGACCATTGCTGATCAAGATTATCTTTTATAAGATATTTTCAGCAGTGAAATGCATGAAGATCATGAAGTTGAATGCATACTTTAAGTGCTCCAGAAGTCTTTTATCCCTTCTTTCAAGCACCCTGTCCACTACCCTTTTTCCAGCTGGAATCCATTCAGTGCAACACATTTCAGCTTTTAAACACTAATATTTCCATACTTTCTGCATTTAGAATGAAATTTTGGCACAAGGAAATTAGTAGCAAAACTCTGATTGACTCAGAAACTATGGTGAAATCTTGGGCTTTACTGTGTCTCCTAGTCGAAATTCTGGTACTATAACAACAGTTGGCTGTTGTTGTAATTAACCAAAGATTTGCAAATTGCATACAAATATTCAGCTGCAAGTTTCAGGAAGCTTGGGGGGGGGGGGGAACAGCAGGGGAGGAAGTATCTCTATCAGTCTTCTCAACAAAAACCTAAATCCCCCAACCACTCATCAGCCTTAAAAAGTTAACCCAAACTCACAACCGTTATTCAGAATATGGTAAGGCGTTAGTACTACAAACTGGCAAGTTTTCCTAAGCTTTCACTTATTTGTATATCTGAAAACATTGTAGTAAGAGATGCTCCATTTTTGGAAATCTTCTAGCATTACTTCCAAATATTATAAAATGAAAATATTGTTAGATGCTAAAGTTGAAGCACTTTAATCACAGTTCACCAGTGAAGACGAGTGTCACAGTAATGCAGTATAACGTAACGGGTGGAATGCTAGACTGAACCCAGGAGTCTAGTATTCTGTCCCCGGTTCGGCCACTAATTTGCAAAGTTGAAGCTGGGGAAAATAATTTGCCTCACTCTGCATCGATTTTCTCATGTGAAAGCTTGAGGTTAAGGGGATCAGGGTACTGACCTCCTTTGGTGACTCATTACTTGACATTCTTGAATGAGAGTGACAGAAATGCTGAACATTATTAGATAGGCAAAGTCTCAGAGTTGCATTTCCTGGCTTACAAAAATAACTTATCCAGCCTCCATGATGATTACTGTGCTTCAGAATGACAAGGAATTTACTTACTAGTGATAAATAATGTTCTGTATGCATGAATAGCAGGGAGACTGGAACTACCACTGTGTAATACAGCTTGCCCTGATTATAGCTACTCAAATAGTATATTAATATGATTATACTGTTAAGGGCTGCAAAATGGAAAAGATGAGCAATGGGGTCATATTTTGCCCTCTGATGTTTGCATGGGTATCCTACTAACTTGCTTGGAAGCCAAGTTCATGAACAAGGAGTAGAATACATTTTTATGAAAGAGAAAAACAGTGGACGAAACATTTGTTACTCAGCATGTAAAAGAGTAAACTATTTATAAATGAAACAGTCTTAGTTTACAGTAGTGCTTGCAAGTCTGATTCCTAAATGCATACAATTAACATTGCTAATACCCTGAGAATTTTGGCACTGTGTGGTGTATGTACACTCAAATGAAAGCTTTTCATTGCCATAGTTTTGGTGACTGGCTAAACTAAGACTGGAAGTAAGCTGACAGGGCCTGTGTAGGACTACTTCCATACAGATCAGAAGAGCATGATCTGTAAAGATGTTTGGTTCCTACCACTTGAGAAACATCCCTCATACAAATATGATCTGCATAGGAAAAAACTCCCACTGTTCTAAGTCTAAGTGAAAGTTCATACAGTGGTTATTTTTTGTTCTATTCAGCATTCACTTACTGAAAAAGTGCAGTTTTCAAGTCTTTGGAACTTGTCTATATTGTCCTGCTATGTTGCCTACTTTCTTCAAAGCACTGCCTCTCTTGGACATACTTAATACAGTCCAAAATGCTCAACTGAAATTGCTTGTTCATACTAAGTTTTTCTGAAGATCTACAGACAACTGAATTAATTCTACCTGTTAATCTGAAATAGAAGGAACAGGCGGTAACATGCAAGGAACTGCAAATTCTGTTACCCTGAACAACAACATGCATGTATTTTATACATCTTAGGGAAGTGAGTATTTGTCCAATATAATAGTGCAACAATACATTTCTAATAAATGCAAGAGTTATATGTTGTCATTTTCCAGGCGTGGGTTTGTTATCACATACTCTCCACTTATACTGAAAGTAAAACATACAGCAGCTTGCTTACCTTGGCACACATTGTGATCACTTTGTTCATAACCAGCTGCACACTGTATTTGATGAGTTGGGTTTGGAGGGGCACGGTGAGGATCAGCAGGAGTCCGTCGAATGACATTATTTCGACCACTAGTGGATTCAGCTGCTGCTTCTTCTCGCTCATTTACAATAATTTGGGCTGTTCTAGGTAGACAGAGGTATCCTCCATAGTGGTTAACACATTTCATTCCACCTTTACATGCATCTGGGACTATTTCACATTCATCAATATCTGTGGTTAGCAACAACATAAGTCATGCTTTTAACAGTAGAACCTTCTGCAACAGCCATTAATACAAATAATACAATGACATGCAAGCACACCATTTTATCCAAAACAGGGATGTGTAATGGTAACATTAGAAGAATTCCAATGACAAGTCTTTTTTTGAAAATGATTTACTGTACCTTTGCACCGTTGCCTAATAGGATCCCATTCATAGCCATCTGTGCATTGCTATACAGAAAAGACACAGAGGAAAACAATAAATGACTACTTAAAATGTTATTTTAATCAGGGTTTTATTTTGGAGAGAAAAATAAAGGATGTTTCAATGAACTCAAACTTTGACATTAGAGAAAACGCTGTTTCTATATCTTGGTAAGCTAGAGGTGTGACACTGCTGTGCAGGAAAAATAAAGAGAGTATATATGGATACAGCCTCTGTCTCAGGAAATTCCTAAGCTACAGTTTGTTTAAGTAGGCTTTACTGGGGGTAGGGGACAAGGCAAGAAAAGCATCACTTTTTCCTAGCCTTGTTCCTACACACTTTTTTTTTTAAAAGTATCTGCCATTGATCATTGTCCGAGACAGAATACTGGAATAAATGGACTTTTGGACTGACCCAACTGACCAGTATCAATCTCCTTATGAAAAAAAGTAATTTTTTGTGAATTTTGATCTGGTTCATTGCCACCCAAGAGGTGAACACCTTTCATTCCTGGAACAGGTCTGGCAGAGGGGCCAATGAGCCTCTATCCCCCTCTACTTCTTCCTCTCTCCCATTAGCACTCTAGCAATGGGAGAGATCCTGTGACTGCTGGAAATCCATTCACATGCTTTTTAATCACATGACTCCAGGAACTACAGCCTAGGAAGGACAATTTATATTGCGAGACATACAATAAACTGTTAAAGTTTATAACAGCAGTACTATTCATATAAATAAGACTTCACAAAATTCAAACCAGACTATACTCAGCAACTATTCATATCAATGCAAACTAGCAACTTTAGAAGAATTTTAAAAATTCTGCCCTGCAATTTAGATAGGTATCTTCATATTCCTTCTGCCCAAAAGCATTAATCGCCTAGAACACTATAATTTTCCTCACATGTGACAATTACAGAAACTGATTACCTAAGTGTCACAATGCTACCAAATACAGTAGACATTTAAAATAGCAATGAACTGACAGAGCTGTACTATGTAGGTGCATATGCATGCTATGCTGTTCAGGATATTATTTTAATGGCCCTATAGGAAAAAAAGAATTGAATTAAACTAACCTAATTAGTTGCAGTCAAGCAAACTAAATCTTTTGCAACTCCTCTGCTTCAGAAGTGACAAATTTGCCCTTCTGATGCTGGGATCCACTTGTTCCATGTTCCACTATCCTCAAGTTATTTTGAGAAACTTGTTACTACCAGACACTGACTCAACAGTAGAATAGAAAATATTTTTTCATTTGCAGGTGACACCAGTGATCTGCTAAATGTAGCAGTGAGTTGGAAGTAAAAGCCTTCAATGTTAGCAAGGGGTAAGCGAACAGCTAATTGTATTACAATTCTCAATCTCTAAAGGAATGACTACATGCTGAGTTGACAACACCAAAGTTACTGTAGCTATGAAAACACAAACCCAAACGAAAACAGCAAATTCATGCATTCACTGAATCACCCAATTCCTGTTAATGCACAACAGAAGTTGTATATATTTAAGTCCAACTCTTACTGAAGCTGAAAGGAGTTTTATGATAGAAAAGGATTTGGCCCTAAACAAATACAATGTCCATATGAGAAAAGGTAGCATTCCAAGGGTAAAATTTCCAGAAGTTAAGTTTTATGTTTAAAAGTAATTTTACATAAGTATAATGATCACTTAAGAGCCTAAATGCTAAGACCTATCTGAAAGTGGACAATAGGAACTCAAGTCACCCAGACATGCTAAAAATATAACATTGGTATAAACTAAATAAGCTTATCAGAAAAATGCTACTTAATTTTTTAAAGAGAATATGTAATGAAAGTGGAAAATGATGGGGTCCCTATATTCATCTATATTTCCAAAAGGTATTTAGGTCTTCAGTAATCACTGTTTATATATACAGATTTAAAATCTCACAAGCCTGTAAATATAAGTACACCCAACCTTTAAGTCTATTGCTTCTAAAGCACAGTGTTAAGATATTTTATGATTGACTTCCTGATGCTTGCTTGAGGTTTCTTTGAGCCCTGTCTTCTACGCTAAGGTCCAGTTCTGCAATATTTACTTGCCTGAGCCATCCCGCTGACTTCAGTGGGATTACTCATATAAGACACAATCTCGGTCTTTGGCTGTGGTTCTCTAACTTCTTGCATGTGTGCAGAATTAGTGCAATGCCACACAAGCAGAATGTGTCTGTATGCATATTCAGAGGTACACCCATAATGAAGCAAGTTGCAGGGATTACAACTGTAATCAGATGTGAAAATGCGGGCTTTTCCCCAGCCCAAGTCGATGTAATTGCCACTCCTTCTGTGACATTCATTATGGAAGCCAAAGAGTGAACACTGGCAGGAGAAGAAAAAAAAACAACGGCCTTATAAAAGGCCTTCTAAATCTCTTACCCCATCTCTTGGTTATAAGCAGAATCTATTTCTAGTATTCTAGTAGTTTTTTTCAAGTCATGCAGAGCAATTGCTCAAAAGTAGCTCAGAACTGACATTTGTATGATCACTCCATGACTTAGATGGTTTGTTAAGAATACTGAATTGTGAAGTACTTATATTTTGTTAAAAAACAGCATGAAATATCCAAAAGAAAACACAAAAGAATGTTTGACCTAATTATCTGTCAGGTTGCATATATTTAAAAGGAGGGTTCTAGGAAAATTAAAAAAAAAAAAAAAAAGGACAAAAGATTAACTTTACAATCGTGTCCAGTTCATCAAGCTCATATAGGTAAGCTTTTCAGAACAGGGAGTTAGAGCCGATTTTGTTCAGTCTTGTAAACCTCAACTTTTAAAATAAGGTTTCAGTGTAGAATAAGATTATTTTCTGGTTAACATTTAAAGTCAAACACCTTGGTATTGCATGCTGTATATTGGCAAGAAAGTTGGTTTTTCCTGAGGGTCATTTAGAAAAGAATCCCTGCTAAGCAATAATTATCTCAAGCTCTATTAAACCTTACCGTGTACGTTATGGTTTCCTCAGTTTCCTGCGAATGTACTGTAATAAGAATGAAAGCAGCCAAGAACATAGTTGTCAACATCATGAACCTTGAAAGAAAGAAAAACAAATAAAGCGGGAGTATTTTTAGCGCTTCTTTGCTAGAAAACAGAGCCGCCGCCTCCGGGAACAGGTCTCGCACCCACTGCCGGTGTGAAGCGCCCGCTGAGCTCCTACCTGCGGGAAGAGGCCAGGACGCAGCCCTTGCGGATTGAAGAAGCGGCCGAGGCTTGGCAGCGTTTCCACTCCGCTGTATCTTGTTCAGCTGAAAAAGAAGAAGGAAAAGGAGAAGAAAAAGGCTTCAGAGCGAGGTAAGAGCGCGCAGCACACCAAGCCGAAGGCGCCGCGGCGGGGCAGCTCCGCGGCGCCGCTCACCTCGGCGCGCGGGACAGCACGGCCGCCGCGCCGCTCCCTCGGCCATTGCGGAGGCGCAGCGCGGGGCGCCCCGGCGCGGCGATGCCACCGGCGCCGCCGGACGCCCGCCGTCCCGCCCCGAGCCCCGCCGCGCCCCCCGCAGCCGCCGCGGCGCCCGCCGGGCACCTGCTCGTGCCCCGTCCCCGCGGCGGCGCCGCCGGCCCGGCCCGGCCCGGCCCGCCCTGTCCCCAGCCCCGCGCCGGCCGGCCGCGCCCGCGGGGCGCCCCGCCGGGGCCGGCCGGGCCGCGCCTCCCCGCGCCGGCGGCTCCTACCTGCGGCCGCGGCGCCCGGGGCTCTCCTGGCGGGGCCGCGCCGCGCAGCGCAGCGCAGCACCGACTGGAGCTGCTCCCGGCAGCAGGTCACCGCGGCGGCTCGGCCCCCTCCGCCCCCGCGCCCGCCCGCTGGCTCCGCTGCGGTGCCGGCGCCCGCCCGCCGCCTCGCTCTGCCTCCCCGCTCTGCCTCCCCTCGCGGGCCCTCGGCTGAACAGAAACGGTCCCGGCTGCGCCGGGGCCCCGGGCGCCCCCTACCGGCGCCGCGGCCGCCTGGCCCCTTCCTCGCGGCGGGCGGGGCGCCCGGGCGCGGCCCTCGCCGCTCCCCGCCGCTCCGAGCGCCGCCGCCGCCGCCGCTCCGGGCCCGGGCGAGCAGGTGCGGGGCGCCCCGCCGCCATCTTGGGCGCGCGAGGGCCGGGCCGGCGGCGGGGGGTGGGTGATGGCGGGCGCCGCGGGGAAGCCACCCGACGGTCACCCCGAGAGGGGCAGAGCCGCCCTCGAGGCTCTGCGCTGGTCGCGCCTGGAGGCCTGCTCCCGCCCCGAAGCTGAGGGAGGGATGTCGGAGTCTTCCCCACCGTGTTCCCCGTGGAAGTACTGGAAGTCCACAGGACTGTTGTATTAACGCGCGTGAACCTTCCTGGCCAGGTCCTGTCAGGTGCTTGGCACGGGTGGGTTTCTGCTCTCCATCTCCGGGGGAGCCTGCCCTGGTGCCAGCCGCCATTCGGGCCTTGCTCGGAGCAGAACTGGGGTGCAAGTGAAGATGTAGATACCTTTTCCTTGCTCTTCCTGAGCCCATAACGAAAAAGTTACGAATTTGCTTTATTCCTTTCCTTTCCTTTCCTTTCCTTTCCTTTCCTTTCCTTTCCTTTCCTTTCTTTTCTCTTTTCTTTTCTTTTATTCTGGGAATGGGGTGGCATTTGTTGATTTAGTTTATATGGCTTTGAAAACAGAGCTATGATCCTAGAAGCACTTAGGTTTGATGGTTGTCTCCTTTTGTGATTTTTAAAAATCACAATGCTAATTTTCATGTAATCCAGTTATGCCAGGGGAGTTCATCTTGGCGTGGTAGAATCCACTACCCATATAGGAATAGTTACAGCAATAAGAAGCACCTTTGGATTGGTCTAATGGTAACCAGTGTGAGAAAGTTGTACTGCTGTAATTCTTTCAGGGTAGTTGTGGTATAGCTTCTTTTGTGCAATGAAAACATGTACATAAATTTAAGCAGAAGGCAGGGTGACATCAGTGGTCACTTTTTCGATTTGCAGATAAGTACTTAAAAGATAAATGCACTTACAGTTGTCTTATTAGAGTTTTTGATAAACTTCTTTATGTTGGGCATTGTGCATACTCCTTGGAATTAATTTTTTTAAAAGTGTCTATAAATGTATATTTTTATACATTTAGTATAGTTAGTCAATTAATCATTAGTCAATTTAGTAAATTTAAGCTGAGCTATGATTTTTCAAACAATAATAATGAATATTTATCTGACTGGGCAATCTATGTGAATTTTAAAGTAGTACAGCTAATGTGTTTTTCCGTCCATTCTAAATCCAGTAAATAAAAAATATGAAGTGTCCTTCATACTGGAATGCCTGCCACAATGGCAGTTGCTGTGATCGATAGTAACTATTTGTATGAAAGCAGTTAAAGATTCTAATTAAGATGGGAATGCTGTTGTGGAAAGCAGTTGACAAAGAGGAAATGATTAAAGAGCTGTGGGGGTTCATAATCTAAAGGAGACAAATAGATACAAGGTAAATGAAAAAATCCGTCAGAGTCTGGGAAGATCAGTCTAGGAGCAAAATACAGGAATTCATTTGATTACCAGAGCCTTCAGCTGTAAATACCCATTGCTTCTTTTAGTCCTTCAGTTGTTTAGGATAGGCGTATAATAACTTGTGTGCATATAATACAGCTAAATTATAAAAACACTGAACAAAGTATTTGGTGACCCTGCTTCTCTTCCAGGGAGAGGATGAGATAGCACACATGGGACAAATGAATAACATATAGGGGACAGTCACATTGTACAAATGAATAATTCTCAGATATTTAGTGTTCAGCGGGATAAGATGGACCTTAGTTGTGAATTGCCTTGAGAGTATAGTATGAGTCGGGATATTTGACAGTGCCTACTTTCAAGTTGGATTTTTGCTTCTACTTTGCTTTGGTCATTTGAAATCCTATTCAGGATACTTGTGTTTGGTGAAGAACTGAGGGAGAATCTGTGGAAATGATACAACAAGAATGATGGCAAAGGGAGAGAGACATTAACAGCAGCTATTTAAACAGTTTTGAAGGCTGGGGGAGACAAGTAGAGAAAAGAATAGGCTACAGTATTTAAACTAGGGAAGATATCTCCTTCCAGTATCAAGAAGGAGACTTAGTGAGAAATTTAAAATGTTCCTTCAGACTCCATGCAAGTTCAGTAATCATTACTTGAAGAGCTTCTTCTGCATATAATATGCCATTATTTCTCCACCCACTAGAAAAGTTGATGGATTGAAGGAGGGATCAATAGGTGTTATGGAGATTTAGAAATTTTTGTAGGTGGAATGCTTAAGGTGAGGCGCAAGTAACTGTGCCGAGAATTCTTTCTACATAAAGATAATCTGTGTATTTTTTTAGGCCCCCAATTTTTGTTCCTTGGGTCAAAGTGCTGTGCTGTGGTAGTGCAGCTCTCCCCTATTCTTCTATCTTAGTTGAACCCACGAGGCCCTTAATTTTTTAAGCACTTTTACCTTTTTAATACTGACTGTGAAGGGCCTGGAACCTTTTTCTCCCTCCTAGACAAGCTAATCTCTTTGAGAAATCCTGAAAAATTGTCATACTGAGTTGCAGATCTCTGGCACAGCTGGCCTAGAAAATAACTCTATAATAATCCAGTAAATATGTAAAACATGAGTTCTTTTTTAGATGGTTCTTTAGATGGTTCTTTAGTTCTTTTTTATACATTTACTGAAATATTGTACTCTGCCAAGGATTATATATCCTTTAAATGGAAGTAATAGAATCAGTCTATAATTTTGTAGTTCAGATATTTCCTACTGGAGCAATTGGAAATATGCCTGATGTAGGAATAGCAGGATTTAGACCCTGGGAAATGGTGAGAAATACTTGAGGTATCTGAGTTGCTCAGCGGTAGAAGAACTTATTTTACATATTTAAAATACGTCTGAAGATGTCAGGTAAGAATTGGTCAAATCATCCACTCTTTCTTGCTGACCGTACAATATAGCATAGCTGAGGCCAACCCCTACTAACAGTTGCTCATACCATTTTTCCTATCAGTATTCTGATAGCACTGTATTTCCTGCTCTTAGTGAACCCTTCGTTACGTCTCAGTTTTTGCTTCTTGCAAAAAACACAGTTTTCATACATTCTTTAACTTGCTTGTGTTTGCGACTTAAATGCTCACATTTTTTTCTTCCTGGCAGAACCTGCTGCCACCCTTACTGTCCTCAAAAACCCAAGGATAGGTAGGCTGAAGGAAGACTGTGTGTGGTCAAAATGTCACTGCACTCCGGCTAATTCTGGCTGCTAGAATTGTCCCTGGGGGCAATAGACAGCTGGACATAATTTAGAGCAGGCTGAGATTGATTCTAGTGGCCAGCTTGAAAATAAGGAAAACAAAATTGCAGTTTAATCTCTTCAACTCCCTGATCTGACCCCCTTTTCCTGTTTCAAGCATAGCTCACTAGAAAAGAAAATCAAGCACACAGCAAATTTAAGCAACTTGTATTTGTCAGCTCAGGGAACTATCAATGTCAGTTTAAGATGATTTCTCGTCCTGAGCATGTCATATCAAGTAACACTGGAGTTGTCTAAACTAAGAGCTGGAATGGTGGAGATGTTATTTTCATGTCGGACTCGCAGGAATTTTAGAACATAAATTATTTTGATAACATGGCAAGCTGCCTTTCTGCCACACTGCCTGCAAATGTCAAATTTTTTTCCATGTTTCAGCTTGGAAATGACATGGTGTTAGTGAAGGATAAATTGTGAAGAATTATATGTCTGACTTTATTGCTGATTAAATATGACAGATGTTGATCTTTTAGTTGAGGTAAGATTTTACAAGTTTATTTATCTTCAAGGGAGGTATTGTGAACAGACTGCATAGTATGAGGTGTTACTTTGCTGTAAACTTAATTTGAAAGAAATGTATTAGGAAATTGCTCTCAATATTCATAGAAAGTAATAGTAAGAAGAAAAAATTTGTTGTAACAGTTTCTGATAGTAGATGCTAATATTACAGAAAGTTAGTTAGGACCAAAAGGTTAGTAGCAGAGGACAGAGAACCTATTCTCTCCTCCTCCTTTGGCCTCTCATTAAAATTAAACACATTTTTAGTGTTACTTGTTTGTTCATTTGTATTACATTAGAGTATGTAGGTGAGAGACACAATACAGAGGCATAATCAGAGAAAACTCCTGCCCCACAGTTCTTGCAATTTGGAAAGGAAAAAGGTGTGAGAGCTGGGATAGCAATCAGTAGTTGAAGTAATAGGCCTAGAATTTCAGCCTTTATTTTGCTAATATTATCTACTGTATGGGAGATTTTGCATGTTTTGTTGTGGCTGAGGCCTTTGGATAACCTAGGCTGACTTGTAATTTCATTTCTAAATGTCTAGCGATGCTGTGAGGATATTAAAATACCATATTGTTGCCATTTTTAATTTTAATTTTTGCTAAAGATCAAGCATGCAATTTGCATGCAATTTATCAAGCATGCAATTTGCTTTTCTTCTGTAATTTACAGGAATATGATCATATATTTTGTATGCTTTTGTTAACTGCAGCAGAAATTTGAATGCCCAGAGGATGTGGTATTGTGCTCTCACCAAAGTATCCTTTGACAGCAAAGGAAAATGTGTGTGCGAGATAGCAAGTGAGTGAGAAAGGAATCTCCGCAGAAAGTTGTCCATCCTGTAAACCTTCCTTTTTCTTTGGTCCACTTGTACAGCTATAATGGATTAGCATATTGAGGGGCTTCATGAATGTGAGTAGTTTTCTGATACCACTTAAAACAGCATATGAAACAAGGATGTGCTAGAGTGGGGGAAGAATGAGTCCATTTTACTTTCAACGTCTGATTCAGCACCTCTTGTGTCTTATGTAAGTAGTATTTTCTGTGACTGTAGACCACTGCTGTTGGTGCTCAGATGTGATGTTAATTTCAGGCTTCCCTTTGAAAAATGAGAGACCATCGTTTACAGGTGCATTCTCAACATTTTTAAGGGCATAACTTTGAGGCCTGACTTAACCAAACTTGACTCACAATCCTAGAATGTCTGATTTCATGTATTAATCATGTAGGCAACAACTACCTAATGCGGTAAGAATTTTGGGTATTGCAAACTTGGGCCTTAAATTAAATCACATCACTGTTGCTGTGAAGATTTTATTTTGCTGAGCAATTTTATCAGGACTTTGAATGGTCTTCCTAACCTATTCAGTCATTTTCTTCTGTGTAGCAGCTCTTTCCTATTGCGCTTCCTACCAGTGATTTTTCTTCTCTTGATCTCTTATTCTTTTTCTTATGCTGGGTAAAAGAAACGGCAGACTGGGAAACATGTATCAGTGTAAGTATATGGCTTCTATAGCACTGGAGTCGTCATTACTTCCTTCCTCTTTCTGGAAAACCAGTTTCTGCATACAGAACTTTAAATCTGGTACTGTACTAGGTTTGAAGCAGTTTGGATGAAATAAGAACTATAAAATGTTTTCATAGAACTACAACCCATCTAAGGTACAAACAACATTCTTGATATTCAGAATATTTACTGAAATATGTAGTTTTCTTCTGATTAAACTGTGTCAGTGCAATTCCTTGATCTGGCTAAGAGGCAAAATAGAAATGCCATAATTCAGATCCCAGAATATCTTGGAGACAATTTTCAGCTCTAGCTTTGGCTTCTTGTGAAGCTTTGTGTGAGTCATTTAATTTCTTTCTTGATACACTCTCCATCTGTAAAATGAAGAAAATACATGACACTTGCACAAGGAAGTGGGAGAATACATTCACTTGTGTATCTGAGATTTCCAAAGACAGTTAGCTGAGTTAGATATCCAGATCCCTTTCAAAGTCATTGGAATCTGGATGCTTATCTCTGAGGTTGACTTCAGCTGGCAGGGACAGAGCTGCCCTGGGTGTCTTGTCATTGACTTGGTTGAAAATAGAATCAGGTGGAACTTCATCTACTGAAATGCTCACGTTTCAGAGATAAGAATGAGTGTGGGTGAGTAAAATTTCTCTGTAGCTTCTCATTATTTTCCCTCTGTGTAAGAAATCCATTTCTCCTTGCTCTGAGGAGCAGGTGTCTCTTTTTGCCCTGTTTTTTTTTTTCATTTCTGAGAAAATAAGATATGAGTTGGAATTGGAATAAAATATACAGGTAGGACTAGCATGGCTTTCTAACTGGCAGGTCAGCTATAGCAGACTATTTAAGCTGTTGCTATTCCCTCTTTTTGTTTTGCAGTATTGCTGCATAGCATTTAGCTCCAGACTTTCAGAAGGTATTTTGAGTACTTGGAGTTTTTTGTTCTCAGTCAAGAGCACAGACTGTATTCCTGATTTTCAGTAAGTGCTGAACACCTTCAAGCAGACACCCAATATAATGAGTCCTCTTTGAAAACCTTAACCTAATGCTTTTCTGCAAAACCTTGTGGACCAAGAGCAGGAGTGTGATAGTTTTGTGATCCTTCAGCACAAGAAAAATGAGGTGTGTCAGAAAAGCTGTAGTGGAAAAGGAACTTGGAAAAACAATCTGTGGGGCAAAGCTCTAGCTGCTGACTCTTCTGCCTTTCAGAGTTCATAAACGTTGGGACAGCAGACATTTTAAACACTAATTTGATTTCATAGGCATCTTCTGAATTCTCCATGTTTGGTTTTCTTTCTCTTTAGGGAAAAAGTCAGTAATATCAGCAAAGCAGCAGCATTTCTTATTTATATTGTGTGGGGTGAACTTGGCAAACAACCTGCCCAGTTAACCTGTAATTGTTGTTCAGAGACCCAGCTTTGCTGCTGAATATCTGCATGTTAATAGTAAGGGATGTATGCCAGAGTGTTTTAATTCCTTAGAATATTAAACTAACTTAGTGTTAATCTGTATGCTGTTGTACAGAAAGCAGAAGAAAAATAACAATAGGGATTTTTCTTTTTCTGAGATTCAGTTTATAAAGGGTTATCCTCTCTCCCTTCTTTGCAGATAAATGTGGTTGAAAGGCGTCAAAATTATGGAAAAGGCCAGATGATACAGCTGAAAGCTGACAGAGCAGAGTCCATATCCCTACCTGCTCCCAAAATATGCTCTATAGGAGTCTGACCGTATCAGGGAAGAACTCAGTTCCGGGATTGAGACAGAGTTTCCCAAATCATGAGTGTCCCTCTTAAGTGGCTGCAGAACAAGAGCAGACATTTCCTCTGCGTAATAAACTAACATGTAACTTACAATATATGCTCATTTTAAATGATAGGTACCATGGGAGTTCTTTTATTAATCAGTTCAAGTTCTCTTTCCTTGGAAGCCCAAAGCCACTAGAAATTCATTCCCCCTCATTCACACTTACCATGCTTTAAGGGCTGTTAAAATTTAGAAGACTGTTTGCCCCAAAAGTGATGAAGGCCCCAAATGAACTGACTGATACAAAGAAAAACAACTCCTGCTCTCCACCCCCATCCCAGAGCAGCCCAGTGTAGTTCAGTTACTTACTGATGTCACTCAAAATCCCTCAGAGTTCTGTTTTGCCAACAATAGGCTCAGTGTGTACAGAGTTGTGGGCCTCTTTGGCACCACAGCTGCAGGTCGTAAATACAGTTCTGGAGATTAAGATATTAAATTGTCCCTCTTTGGTGGCTGCAGAACAGCGCCTGAAGTATTGCACCCTGCCTCTGAGGCAGCGTGATAGCTCCCCAGGCTGTCGGGTGACCGCGTGGAGCACACTCAAAGAGCTTCCAACATGTGGATTAGCTCTTCTCAGAAATGACATTTCTGCCATTTCCTGTGTTAGCCAGAGAGCGTTTTGTATGCTGTACTTCCATTTCCTGTAGGAGACTCCCTAAAGTTGGTTAAAGTAGTTTGTTGAGTATGAATTTAGTGTACATAAGGATAGGTATCTGCCTTAAGAAAAGTGCTGGTCATTTTGTGCAGAACAAGTTGCAGTTGGAGCACCAATCTGTGCTCGCATTTTTCTATGGATTTATAAAATAGAGAAGGGGGGCATTTGGAAAAAAACACTTGCATCAGTGCAAAGGATGGGAAATGTATTTTCCTGGGTCCTAGTTAACACCTTGCTAGTACTTACTTTCAGACTCATTATTTATTACATTTTAACTGTTTTTGTGTAGAGAAGTTTTGCTTTCCAGTGCCCTTACTATTGAAAAAATGTGCCTCCCTCACTGTAATGTTTGACAGCATTTTAAAAGTGAACTGTAGTTGCAGAAATTTTTTCACCAGAAGCAATAATTAGAACGTGTCAGAATTTTGGACCTAGGACATTTATGTTCATGTTCATCAATCATTTTTCAAATGTGTATCTCCAAGAGACAGCAGACTTTTACCATATAAATTCAACCTCTGCAAGAGAATGCTAGAGCCAGAAAAGCATAATTGATTGAGCTTGCCTGTGCTTTCTTCAAATGTAAGGATTGCTCTTGGTTCAACATTTTGTCAGCAAATTGTGGCTGAGTAATTAATTGTCTGCCTCAATTACTAAGTATCTGGAATTTATAAATCTGTCAGGAAAGCATTTAATATACAAATCTCTGAATGTTACTAGAGTTCCTTACTGTTATCTCTGTGTAAGCTATGGATGCTAAGAAATGTCATCTTAATGATGAGGGAATTAAACCTGTTAAAGTAGATTGCTTGACTGTAAATTAGCTTGTTTTGGCACTTGGTGCTTTAGGACCAAGGGTCAAATTCTTTCTTACCCTGGAACTGGAAACACACTAACACTCACCTTGCCCAACTGCAGTGGGTTAATTGAGCTGGTCACAATTTTGTGAGCAACTGTGCATAATGACTTTTGGGGACAGGTCTATTAGTTGCTTTTATCCGATAAATTCCTCACTGCTTTAAAGGTAAGGGTCCAAAAACAGTAGAGGGTACTTTGGCTTTAGGAGTATGGCATGCAGTCCATGAAGATTTCCCTATTTTTCCCGTAGATTTCCTCAGTCCCCTTTGTTATGCTGATTCAAAATAAGATTTGCCAAAAGCAAAAAAAATAAAGTGACTACTGAGTTGTGATGTCCTTTAGTGGAATCATTGCTTAAGACTATTTTCAGGAAACTGCAGTAATTGCTAAACTTAGCACTAGTTCAAAATCATCTCTCACCCTTTGTGGAAATAGAATGTAACTGGTGTGTGTATGTATGTGAGTATGTGTGTATATTATGTTCATATTAAAAGATTGGTGAAGGATGAGGATTTCAGACTAACAGGCACAGTACAGGCAGTTGTCATGTAGGTACTCAAGACTACTTTGTCACAGCATCCTAATCTCAGTTACAGGGAACTGTCTAGTTACAAAGAAGGCAGTTTTTCAGGCTTAGTTTAGTCTCTTCATTGAGAAAGTCTGCGAAGATAAGATTTAGTCGTACCTGCTTAAATGGTGGTTTTGTGATGAGAATGCCTATGTTTTATGAGTAGAACTACATGAAAATGAAAAATTTTGTAACAAAAGTTCCTGTAAATGGGAGAAATCTTTCAAATGATTACTTGTAAGGAGAAATCTGTAAAACATGGCATGTGTGCCTGCATGTGTATGTATATGTCATGTAATTCTCTAAAGCTGGATATTACATATCAGCAGTATAAATGGCATGATGCGTATTTGTGTGGTGGCCAGAAAATCACTAGAGATTTTCCTACTTACAGTTCTCGTGAGGTAGCATCAGACATTGATAAAACTGAAAATATAAAGAAAGAAAAATTGATGCAGCTTTCAAGCTTTTAAAAAATATTTTTGGAATTGTGTGGGGCCTCAAAACTTCAAAAGACTGTAAGACAATCTGCAAAGCCTGGTATCATAAAACACTAAATTTATCCTTATGGTCTCAGTTTACGAAAACATGGAAAACCTTCTATTTGGACCTGAATCTTAGTGACAGGAGTGGAATTAAAACTGTTTAAAGTTAGTTGTGTGCTCACAGGGCTTCTCTAAGTAGGAGTGCATGACTAAACAGTGGCCCATGTGGATGGATTGCTAAAAAGTGGCCACTAAACAGTAGTTCATGTTCAAATCAGGGACCTCATCTAAAGCTCATTTCTGCTAATGTGATCATGTTTAGAAATACCTTATGTGTCCTATTGGAACCAGTGATGAGGTACTACTAAACATAGGTAAAATAATAAAATTCTGTCCCTTAGGCAAGCATATGTTCAATGTGTGTCTCGGGATCTTATTAGAGAATGCTACTTGCCTGGCATTTCCAAAGTCTGTGAGACTCCCTCTGCAACATTTGATGAAGAGTTACAGATGTGCCATTCTTGGTTCTTCCATAAGTCTGTTACAGAGAGTTTTCTTTGACTCATGTTTCTTCTTTCACATCCAAAATGCATCCTGTTACAACCTTTTCTTCAGTTCAGTTCACCAGTGTTATTTCATAGTTTATACTCTTTCCACAGACTGAAATTTGGGTCTACCCACAGAAAAAGTATCTGTACAGGAAAAAGCCAGAAGCCTCTTCAGTCTTGCACCATGGTATGCCAGGCTTGTGTTACCTTCCCAAAAGATTGGATGGGAAGTTCCTGTCGCTATATCTCTATTGCACAGGACAGTGGGGCTTCATGTACGTGTACTAACATCCCTAAGATCACGGCCTGTTCTGCCATGGCCACGCACTGGTTTTGAGAAAAACAGTTCCTCAGCATGCTTGGTTATGTGGATGAAAAGAAAAAAAGGCATTGTGGATGTGTCCAGCAATATTATGAAATATGGGATTTTTTTCTCTACCTGTAGTGCTTCCTTCCTTTCTTTGAAGATTCTGTAACACAAAAATCTTCCTTTCTTCTTCAATTACTAGGAAATTTTATAAGAGTATACAATTCTGTTTCTCTAAAGATATGGGGTTGAGTGGTTTTACAACATTCCTTTAGAGCTAATGATGGTTCAAAGTTGTTAGCAGTGACAGAACATTTATTTTAGAACAAGCATATATAAATATTGAATACTTTTATGGAGAAAATCATAGCTTATGGCTGTGGTACAAAGTATTACTTTGGATGGGATTATTCCAGATTCTTGACACACTTCATCCAATTAATTTTCATTTCCAACATAGTTATTGTTATTTAGTAATAATTCTATTAATCAGGAAGTGTATTTGTGATGTAGGCCTGAAGTATAGCAGTTTTGAGATGTTTAAAAGCTCATCCCTGTGGGCTGGGTTTAGATCACTAAAACACACTTTCTTTGTTGTGTAAGTCACGTTTAGCATAGTTAGGCAAAGTGCTAAGGATAGGACCTTCTCTCCACCAGAACAAATATTTACTTGGGGCAAATGAACAATTTCTCAGTTACAGGAGTTTTCTTTAGTGTCCATCTTGTAAAGGTAAATAGGAGCTATTACAATATTTTATTTGGAGTCAGAAGACCTCTCACATCAATGCTACGTTTTCAGAATGATTCCCTGATGTCAGGCAAGGAGTATCATGCAGGGATGGAGGAAAGTGAAATGAATTTATTTGCAATAATCCTTATTAGAGAAAAGCTCTTGACTTTGCCAGGAGGAAGTGAAGATCAAACATATATTTGCTTCACAAAAAAGTAGCTTTGTTTTTTTGCCACCCAGGTGTCTTGAAATCTGAATGAAATCTTCATTCCCAGTTGACAATATGTGACACGGAATATCTTTTGTGACAGAATGTCTGAAGGGCTAATAATCTTGTGAATTTATTATCAGCAATAATAAATTAATTCTGGAACTGTTAGAGATCCTCAGTAATTTTATTAACTTGAATAAAGAGTATTTGAATGGTGTAGATGATTTATGAGATAATACTAAATAGAGTTGTTTGCTCACAGAGTTGTTTCTAGTTCTTAAGGCTATCAGTTGTTTGCTGGTCTGGACCAGTAAAGTGCTAAAAGCTAAATACTGTGAAATGTTAGACTTGATGAAAGATATGAGGAAAGAAACTGTTTCTTTTGCCAACACTGTGGTCAACAGCAGTGCCCTGACCTGATTACTTAAGATGATGTTTTTCCTAAATCTGTCATGAATCAGTAACTATCAAGTTTTGCAATACTCAGTGAGTCTCTGGTGAATAGCAAAAAGATTTGTTATTGTAGGTTGGTATTTTCTAAAAAGAAGTGTTCAGCTTTTGCATCTGCAAGCTCTATACAGTATATTTCTCCTTTTTGCCAGGAGAACTGTAGAAGGCCACAACAAATCTCGTGAAGAGTTTCACAAAGTGTGAGGAAAATTCAGTCTGGCCTAATCTGGATGTGACATGTCTGATGTCTTTTAAAATAAACTTTCATTTCAGTTGTGCTTTTACATTCATCACTGGAAGATATCCAGTTCAAGTATTCACTTGTAGGGCTTGACTTATAGGGCTTCTAATAGGAAGAGGAACTTGTAAAATGTATATTAGCAGAGTGTTCTCATAATATTTTAATAAGGTACTCTGAGAAAAATTTCCCCTTTCAGTTGCACTGAATGCTGTGTACCAGTGTTAGGTGTGCTGTGCAAGGGGTAAGAAGAGGGACTAGGTCCCTGAATGAGGTTGGGAATTCAACCCGTGCTCCCCTTCGGTATGGTGGCATAATATTAACAGCTGGCTTTGGAGCCCAGGTAGTCCTTGCGTTTCATGGCTGAGTTCTCTGAGGAATAAGGGATCAAAATTAGGGGAACTTTTCAATTAAATGGAATGAGAGATGTGGTAACAAAATACATTGTCTTTTAAATCATTAAGAAGAAAGACTTTTCTAGATGGGATAGTAAAACCTCTGTGGGGCTTATCTGAAGGATGCTTTTCATTTATGTCCATGCAGATCCGTGGTCAGAGCCCAGTGGAACCTGACCTTCCTCTGAAGCTGCATGTGAAGTTGCTGTGGAGTCTGCACTACCCCTAAGCTTATAAAAGGTATGCAGCTGAGTACGAGGACAGTGGGACTGCCCTCCCCATGTGGGAGTACTCTTGTGATCTGACTGACAGCAATCATTTGTTGGCTCAGGGTAGGTGAGCCTTAGAGAGGAGAACATACGAAGAGGCAAATGTAAATGCAAATGTTGATTTGAGGGCATAGTCTAACACTGGTGAAGATTTATATGGATGACAGGGATGACTTGATAGCGCAAAAGGGAAAATGGGAACCAGCCAGTTCCTTTCTGGTGAAAATTGCTTAACATAGATCTGTGGTTTTAAGTAAACGTGCACATTAAAAGAATGCTGACCTTTAAAAACATGGTTTTCAATAAATTGCTATTGTTGCTGTTTCAAGCATATGGACTTAAAAGCAGCACAGAATGCTGTAAGCCTAGGAGATAGGGAATGTACTGTGGAAACAAACAGAACCCTGGCAAAATAAAGTGATTTTTCTTGAATGGGGTGCTCTCCATTTAAAGTCAATGCAGCATAGTTCCTTCTGAAGTAAAGGAGTATTCCATACCTCTCAAAAAGAATTGCATGATAACCTGGAGATTTAAACGGAAATCACTGTATTTTGCTTTAAAACAAAAAAGGTTTTTATAAGATTCTTGAACCCAAGTTATATATCATAGATCCAGGATTTAGGAATGTAAGGAAATCAATTCTCCTTTGAGCTAACGAAGAAGATCTGGAAATATAGAGCTGCCCTCTAGTGGCAAAATGGAAGTATGAGGTGTATTTGTCTCTGTTGCTTTACATTGGTTGAAAAGCAGAATGTTTACTGGAATGCAAACAAAAATGTGCAATTTTTTTTAAAGGTATTCTTTAATTACAGTTCAAATATCAGACAAGATGAAATATTAGACTTAGAACACAGGCATAATGTTCTTTGGGTAGACTGTATTTTCACAATTCTCATACCATTTGATATAGAGAAGAGCTCTACAGACTATATCCAGAGCTTGTTCCAAAAATTCTCAATATTTTAAGGAAGTTGGCGTTTGGAGTTTTGTTTCAGCTCATTTTGGGAAGAGGAATCGTCTCTGAAACTGTGTTGTATCTTCAGAGCTGAACTTTCCCTAGTCTGGAATTGTTAAAATTGATGGCTTTGTCCTAGATTGTTCTCTGCTAGGTGGAAAATTTATTTTCTGTATGGCTAGATTAATCCTCTTCACTTCTAGTTTGTGTGGTCTTCTGTTCTAGTTCATGAAGAAGGGAATTGTCACAGATCAAATGAGCCAAGATTATGGATCCTCTGAACAAACTCAGCTTAAAAAGGGAAGACAATGTCTCTGTGGAGAATGCCAGCATATTATAGCGTAATATATGCAATTAAACTAATTTTCCTTTTGTTTAAGCTGGGTTAATAATCTTTTTCCCCATTTAGGTCAGTTTACTTATGTAAAATTGGCATAAATGAGAAAAGAATCAGTGTAAATTATCTAAATGATGTAATAAGCTATTACATACAAACATTGTGTCCTTTGTGAGGCTTTATTTGTTGCTTTGTCAAAGCAATTAACTAACTCTCTTTAATATGGTTATTTGGAAAAGTACATGAGTTTCTGTAATCACCACAAAAGTGTTATTTCATGTGATGTTAGGAAGAGCTAGACTGGTTAGTGAAGATTAAACTTTTCTGTGCTGGTACAGTATTTTCTGAAGCTGCTGCAGTATGTTCATCTCTTGTGCTAAATGTGTTGCAATTTGGTTAAACAGAAGGTTGGGTAGAATGAATGATTCGGGAAAAAATCTGAACACTTCCAGCTTGGCAAGATCATGAATTCTGAATCTAATAATTTGTCTTAAAGTTCAGGTTCTAGGAAGGACAGTCTGTTTCAGGATCCCAACGGGTACACCACAAGGGAATTGGGGAATGGCTGCATTTTTCCTGTGTACTTTTTGAGATGACAATGGATATGTGCATGGGGGATGAGTGAGACAAAAAAGAGAAGGGTTTGAAAGGCACTTGTGAAGAAGTTTCTTTGTGTGTATTAATATCAGTGTGGATAAAAGAAGAAGTAAAGAGAATATTGATTGCACACAGTGTTAATCAATGCTTACTGCCTGTGCCAAATCTTCAAAAGATTAAAATGAGAGGAAAGACGTCTGCCCAGGGAAGTCAATGTAATAAGCAGAGTCTGAGGAATGTTGATGAATCAGGTTTTCCTTTATCCACACTTACCAGGTACATCTCCCTCCTATTTATATTTCTTAATACATCTTTTGTTTTTCTCTTGATAAATGTGATGCTTCTAGAAAGCAAAAATTAATCTCTTGTGGTGCAGAAGTGCTGGAACTATGAACAGAACTATGACATGTTACACATGCTGGAAGACATGTGTACATGTGCATACATACACACACACATGCACAGAGCACATGCAGCTGTGTTAGGGGCTTTACAGTAGCACCTCTATATTTGTCTCCATGGGTTCTGTAGAGGCTTCTCTGTGCTAAGCTAGGCAAAGCAGGTTTGGAGAAAGTTGACAGAATAGGTAGATCAATGGGGCTCTGTTCTGTGTGTACCTCTTCTTACATGATGTGAACCAGAATTACCAAAGATAATGGTGTGCTCCAGTTTATATCTGGGATTAGGAGCTAGAGAGACTCCATTTTAACATCAGTCTAACTTAGCTTTATATCTGGCAAGTCAGAGGTAGGTCATGGAGGGCCACAGAGTCAAAGACCTCTCTCCAGACAATCCTGACCTTCTGTAAATTCCTATAAATGAGGCAAAATCTTCTATTCCTCGGAGAAGATCCAGGGGTAAATACTGTTTTCTTTACTCTTTCCCATCTGTCTCATCACCCATGCCAAGTACCCTCCCCAGGGATCAGCACCTCTCATTGATGAGGGATGAGGGGTTTGTTTGGGGTATCTTACACAAAGGAAAATGGGTGCCAGAGGAGCAAGTAACTGCTTTGAGCTTAGGAACATCTTTACCTTTCATCAAGTCTTCCAGAACTACTCTGAGGCTGGAACACAAAGTATTTGCTTGCTCCTCTGGTGCCAGTTTTCTTTGATGTGGGATACTTGACAGAGATTATAATCTTCACCAGACTACCTGTGGAGGTTAATTTACCTGAGAACAACATTTACAGTATCCTTCAGGCATATGGTAGAAGCTGCAGCTGTGGAAATCTCTAGGGAAGTTCATGTTTTCCCGTAGCTTCACAGCCAAGAATATAACTTGCCTTAGATTCCCAGCAAAGACACGTTCTTGTTCAGGCATTCAGTGGGGAGTGTAACCTCTGCAGTGGACCTCACTATAGTTCCAACAATAAAAAACTGTAAGCATCATGTACTATGATTTGTTTTCTGAAAGGACTTGGCAACTTTTCATGAACACTAGGTATCTGTCTAATTGAAATTGCAAGTTCTTCCAGCTGCCCTGGGGAGCTTGCAAGTTACTTGAACCTCATTCTTGTTCCCATGGAAGTTACAAGATGTAATTGCTTTGCCAGCAGAGCTGGTAAATTCCAAGAACCCCAGATACTGGATTCACAGAAATTACAGCCCTGCTGGCCACACTGGTCAAGCTAGAAATGTTTTTGAGTTTCATGAGCCATAGCTGTTTCTACATGTAATTTACAAGTTCCATTTGTGAATCTACGTAAAGGACCTTGGCACAAACAGCCAGAGTTTTTGGTGGTTACAGTCTCAGCCAGCACAGTGCATATGCAGGACTTGAAGAAGTTACAGATGTTTTTTCAGCAGAGCTTGTAGACCTAGTGTAGACCTAGTGATCTCTGGGCAGAGTCTTTTCAAGGTAGTCCAACCTGTTGATCTACCAGAGGAGATACTACTCTCATGATCCTCAAAATTCAGGGATGAGATACAATCAGTCACATTGTGAAATGACCTTGTACTTTCTGTTGAGTCTAAAATTAATGATTCATGGGAGTAATAAATTCTGCCTCTCAACTGACGAGTTTGGAAGCCTCTCTATAATGTCTTGCTGTGAAGCAGGATTGGAAATACAGAAGTCCCGATCTCACTGAATGAGAATATGAATTCCAGGGGTCTTTAACGGAAAGATTTAGATGACAAAAGCGTCTATCTTTTGTTGGAAAGTTTTCCTCTGGTAAGAGACCAGACATGCTGTGTTCAGATGGCAAGGAGGGAGATTTTTAGTGTTAGAAAGTTAGGGTGAACGGGGTAAAAATTGGACTTTTCAGTGAAAATTTTTTTATTGTCTTACCCTAGTGTTTTGTCTCACAGAACTTAGAAGTTCCTTAAACACTTTCATATCAGTTGTAATACTGCATTTGGAAAGAAATAATACTCCAGTTTTATTACCATATCTGACACTTGAAAATCTCTAGCAAAAAGAAGACAAAAATACTGAGCCTTTCTTATGAACAGCATGCTGTGTATTGCAATGATAGTTTGGATCAGGGAATCCTGTATATACTTGACATCTTTGAATTCTACCATTTCATGACGTTTGGAGTCTGGACTTTGCAACTTTAATATTTTTTCAACGTTATTTTTTGTGTATGTGGTTATAGGTATTCATATATCATATAAACTGATACAAACTAGTAGAATATATCACATGTACAGAAGTAGTACAGCTGCCAGAATAGATTGGAAAATGATAGGAGAAAAAGAGCAGGTACTGAAGATTGAGAGAAGTTTGTAGAAGGAGTAAGAAAAATTAGTCAAAAGAAACATTATTTTATATCTGATAAAAACTTGCAGAGGTCAAAGCTCTCAAGTCAGCCACCATCCCTTTCATGACATAGAATAAAATTCCTCACCCGGTTACTTAAAACAAAAAATGCTGTGAAGTGAGTCTATCCGTTTTTTCAACACCTGCTGTGCCAAAGAAAAATTGATGTCCTATGTTATCAAACATTATATCCTTTATATTACTAAATATTGTAAAGAGAATAAAATTATATATCTGCAGGCTAGTTACATAAAAACTTCAACAACAACAATGGCAAAATCTCTCCTCTAATTGAGAGAGAAGCTGCTTCTCCCCCTTCTCCCCAGTGCTCGCTAGTACAGAGAAAAAGCTGTAGGGGGATATGCTTGCACCCTATCACTGTTCTGTAAAAGATGAGAGGCTTCTGTGGTGGGACAGTAGTCTTGATAACTCTGTCAAAATCAGGCTATAGCTAAATTTATCAGTGTGGGTCCAAGTTTTCTATCTATCAGTTATTAAACTTGCAAAACAGCTTCAATTATAATCCATTGTTTTTGTTTACACCTAGTTCCATGAAAAATCTGCTTTCCTTGGTGAGGTTTTCCAAATTTGGTCACCATTGTCAGTCCAGAACTGGACCCAGCACTCCAGATGCAGCCTCACCAGGGCTGAGTAGAGGGGGAGAATCACCTCCCTTGACCTGCTGGCAATGCTCTTCCTAATGCACCCCAGGATACCATTGGCATTCTTGGTCACAAGGGCACATTGCTGCCTCATGGTCAACTTGCTGTCCACCAGCACTCCCAGGTCCTTCTCGGCAGAGCTGCTTTCCAGCAGGTCAACCCCCAACCTGTCCTGGTGCATGGGGTTATTCCTCCCCAGGTGCAGGATCCTGCACTTCCCTTTGTTGAACTTCATGAGGTTCCTCTCTGCCCACCTCTCCAGCCTGTCAGGATCCCTCTGAATGGCAGCACAGCCCTCTGGCGTATCAGCCACTCCTCCCAGTTTTGTATCATCAGCAAACTTGCTGAGATTACACTCTGTCCCTTCATCCGGGTCACTGGGGAATAATTTGAACAGGATTGGACCCAGTATTGACCCCTGTGGGACACTGCTATCTACAGGCTCCAACTAGACTTTGAGCTACTGATCACAACCCTCTGAGCTCTGCCATATGGCCAGTTCTCAATCCACCGCACTGTTGGGTCATCTAACCCATACTTCCTCAGCTTGCCTGTGAGGATGTTATGGGAGACAGTGTCAAAAACCTTACTGAAGTCAAGGTAGACAACATCCACTGCTCTCTCCTCATCTGCCCGGTCAGTCATTCCATCATAGAAGGCTCCTTTAAACTAGCGGAGGTAGTAAGAGTGTCTTCAGGCTTTGAGAATATTACCTGTTTGTTCCACTCTAAGACGACTTTAGTGTTGGAATCTATCAGATTTCTAACACACGTTTTCAACCTCTTTTTTTTTGCAATAGAAATCTCTGCTGATGCAATGTTTAGCTTTTTACAACTAGGATTTTCATTCTTAACTCAGTTTTCAGCAGCATTTCGTATGTATTATGTATTAAATTGCATATACTTTTTTGTACCCCTATTTGCTGATACATGCTTACTCTGCAAAGGATGCTTTCTGAATAGAGGTAGGTGCCTGAGAAAATACAGTGGCAGAACTGGAGTCTAAATGTACAGTTTTGTATTTATTGTTGATTATATGAAGTGTATGCCACAATGTGTTTATACTTCAAATTGCCAACTGTGTAAAGGTGTTATTGCAGTTACATACTTCTATATAGGCATTTTCATATGTATGATATTACCTAAAGCTGGGTCTTTGTTATCAAGCAAATGATGAGAAAGATAGAAAAGGAGGTTGCTGACTGGATCTGCATTTTTAGTTTCTTCTTTGGTGTTCTTTTTGCAAAAGTAAGAGTATTATTGCTGTGGTGGTTTCACAGTATTGTGGAGAGGTCAAAAAAAAAGATCGGTCTTATAAAATATTCCGTAAATGCTTCCATCATAAAGGTCTGTCCTCTATTAGCTGTCACATAGGTTGCTAATCTTTCCCCTTCTCTAAAAAAGGGGATGCAGTAACATATCTTTATGTCAGAGTTGTTTTTGTGTCAATAGTCTCTCATTCTAGGTCTGTGCATTAGCTTAGTTCAGTTGTGTGCCAATTATGTAATCTGTGGCCATCTTCTGATGTAACTCTTTCTTCAAAATGTTGTGGGCAGTCATTTTCTGGGTGGCTGTTCTGCACATTTTTTCCATTATATTAGTAGTAAAGTCAATTGGCAGTTGTGAATCTTTTTTCTTTGATTGGCAACTCTTCCTCTCTTTCATAATTAGTGATTGAATAGAATTTGCTGGAAAGAGCAAGAGGGCAGATCTCCTGTGATTTTAAAATTGGACTTGATGTGCCTGACACTAAAGTTAATTTTGTCAAAGCTATTGATGAATAAAACTTTCCTCATGTTCTCCCTTTTTGATTAAAGTTAACTCCTACTTTACAAGCTTATTACTCATCTTGTATATATCTCAAGTATAATGGTTGCAACTGTTGAGAGAGTAATTAAACTTCAAAGCTATGTTATTAAAGGCTCAGCAAGAACACCCCAAAGCAGAAGAATTTGCAGTTAAGGCTATACAAATCCATCCTTAACTAGTCCACAGTGAGTAGGGATTATGTAGCACAGTAATAGCATTTGCTGTTCAGAGGACCCCTGCAAAATCTAGACATAATGGAAAACACAGAGTACAGCATCTGGCTGAATATTCCAGGATTATGATCTGGGTTTTCTTTATTTCTTTTAATAGACATGGCTTTGCCTTAAAGGGTGTAGCTGAACTTCATTTTAGATAAGCAAGAATCTTCAGTCCAGGATTTTGCCTTGACAGTCATCTGTAAAAAATGTTAGCTGATGTTTCATTCCAAAATAATGAACAAAAGGTTTGATTCTGCTGTTAGATCTAGGTTTATGAATCAACAAAAAGTGTATTAACCTATTTGTGTGGGTGGCTAACTGCAGTGTGTGCCCCAAGCTGTTGCTCCATCAGGACTGTAGAGTCATCCAGAAGGGTGGACAGCTTTATGAATCTTCCCTGACTGTGTTGAGAAATGGTCCAAGTGGGAGGTGGATTGACTAAAACTAGGGAGATCATAGACCTCCGTGCTAGTTACTCATACCCAACTGTCTGAAATTGGCATCTCTGGAGCACACTTCTCGGGTGTAACTTGTTTCATGAGCTTGATGGAATAAATATGGCATCTAAACATCTCCAAGTATGCAGTCAGGGGAGAGGGGGGGCTGTCATTTAAAACATCTTTCTACTTGCTGAATTACTTGGGCAGAAATTCAAAAGATATGTAAACTTCCCTGAAAGACTTCTTTGTGTCCTTAAAGTAGAAATTACAGATTCCCTTTTTCGATACAATAACCTGTTTCACCATAGATAGTCACCTTCTTTTCTTTTCTCTTTGCTCAGTCCCTTTTTTTTTTTTTTTTAACTTTTTCCTATTTCTTTTTCTTTTTCTTTTTCTTTTTTTTTTCGGTTCTGCTTCCTATATCCAGCTCATGGAAAGCCATGTGCTGTTTGTTAAGGATGTAGACTCCATTCAGGCTTGTTCTGCAAGGGTATTGACACTGTACTGACACTTCTCAGCTCCTTGTCAGTAGAGGGTGTCAGCAGAATGGTGGGACAGTGTGGGTAAAATGTAAACAAGTTTTTAGGAATAACATTCATTTTATGCATTCATACACAGCTGATGGCTTTTCATACAAGGTAAAGCTTGAAGGAAGCTCTACTGAACTGAGGTACAGAAAGAAGTGATTCTTCATACAATGCGTAGTCAAATTGTGGGATTCCTTGCTACAGGTATTATGGATGCTGGAGCTTACATGGGCTCAAGGGGATACTGGACAGGTTCATGAAAAACAAATCCATTAGGGATACTAAATGCATTGGAATTTAGGCCTCAGAGCCTAAGCCATAAGCCGCAACCTGTTGGAGGCAGGAAGAACATTTTGGGAAATACCACTGTTTTTGCCTTCTTCTGGCACCTTTTCTTGGTTACTACCAAGGGTATTAAATGGATCTTTGGTCTGACACCAGTATGATCATTTTTATTGATAGGAATGCCTGCCTCAGATAATTTTTATATGTTTTCCTAGGAAATACCAGTATGTTTTTTATTGTTTCCCAAATCAATGAGAACAAAGTACGAGATTCAACATCTTAGTATTTAATTGAGGGATTATCGAATGTTTCCTGCTTCTTCCCTCCTCATTTTTCTCCCAGGTCATATTCCCTGTCATAAATTGATGTCGGGCTTTGTGGTTAGCAAACCTGGAGCATTGCATTTTCACACTCTCCACTGGCAGAGGCAGGATCAGGGAGTGGGAGAGAGTAATGGAAAAGTTGCTTTCTCTCTGAGATGACAAAGTTTTTCCAGGGCAAGAATTATAGGATGTTCACTTAGCAGCGAGCGAAAGGTAAGTGAGGAGAAAGATAGTTAACACCATTTTTGTGGCTGTCACTGCAGGCTGATTAGACAGTAGCTGAGCTGGGACAGGAGTGTGGAATGGAAGGGGAGAAAAAAAAATTATGGAAGAAGAGTGAAGGGCCCCTTTTTGCTTTCTTACCTGTTTCCAGTGGCTTTAGTGAAGATGCTCAGAAGCTGGCCCTAAGCATTCAGCAAGGAGGAGGGAGGCAAAGAAGTTATGGAAAAACAAAGTGAGAAGAATCTGTAGTTGCCTGCTAGTGAGGAAGCTGAAGAACTTCTGAAACCATCTTCCCTGTGTTTTCACTGTGAAATGCCACATTCAAAGAATGTTTCCAACTATATGTCTTTCTGTTTGGGTATGTTTGTTCCTATCTTTCTGTAAATTATCTCCCAGAGAGTGCATAGACATTATTGGGTTCTGAGAAGCTCAGAGGTTTGTTTTCACTGTAAAGCTGTTCCCCTCCCTCTCTGAATCAGCTGAGTTCCCGTGCGGGGAGGGTCCTTCCTCACCCACGTAGATTAGTTGATGTCTGTAGGTTGCAGATACTCTTTGGCCAATGCTGTGTGCTGCAGCAGCGGCAGCCATGGCTTTTCTCTGCTGCAGCAAATGTTGCCTCTTAATGCTGCCTCCCCTGAGGGATCATTAGCAGGGTGGAGGCTATTTTCTTTCCTAGAAACAGGAAGAAAAGGAGAGGATGAGATGGGAGGCCTAAAACAATCTAGAATTAGATTACAGTGCGAGCTCAGTGACATCCACTCCTTCCAGTCTTCCCACCCACTTGCTCTCTCACAGCATTTCTATTTAGGCTGCATGGGATCTGATGATACCTATGACACCATGCTAATTCCATGGCAGTTAACTGGGTCCAAAGCAAAAGCCCAGGTCCACCACTCCTAATCCCCAGTGCTCTGAAGTTTGGAGTATAGTTAACTGCATGTTGCACTGCACAGGTGACTTGATATATCTAACAGGCCCAAAACCCTTGGATTTCAGAGCACTTCAGAACTAGAATCAAGGGATGTAATCACCTTGAAGTCTACTCAATTAAAATTAAACCTAAAAGTTATAATAAATTTTGCAGCTTTTGTTTTAAGAGCTGCTTGTGCAAATGGCACACTTGCTCTAAAGGGAAAGGAATGAAGTAACAATAGCAATTTTTCTAATCACTTTAACTTTGTAATTTTGAGCATAGGAACAGTCCTACTCTATCAGGCCCCAGGTCCACATATTCATGTCTGATATCTGGTAGTAAACAATGATGCATGCACAGAGGAAAAGAAATAGCAGAGGAGATGTATAGAGTCAGCCTTCTCCACTGAGCAACAGTTTGGGTATTTAAGTGGGAGGTTGAATCTGGACATTCATATCTAATAATCACTGATGGATCTGGCCTTAAATGTGCTTTCGAATGCATTTCTGGTTTTGACCTCCGGTGCACCTTGTAGCAGTGAGTTCTACAGCTGAAATGTGGGTTGTGTGAAAATCCAGGCCACCTGGTATTTGAGCTGAGAGCTGAATCTGCAAACAGTAGCAGGACTGGTGCTTTAGCTGTTAGTTGTAACAACATTTGCAGAAGGAAGCATGATTTTTAAGTTCATGGAGTGCATTAACATTTAGCATAACTTAAAGGTTAATGCTCATTTAAAAAAAAGAAATAGCTTGTTAAAGACAGAACAAAGAAAAGTAAAAGGCAAATGGTTCATGTAGAACTAACCAAATCAGTTGTATGACTGTAATCGTTTCTGAGCAGGATTTATTCTGCTGTTGGTTTGGGCTGACATGGCCTCAATCTAAATGGGAGTCTTGGACTTTGAGAAGGGAGATTTTAACTATATGATGTAAGACCAGAGCACGATTAGTGCCAGTCAGTGCTAATTGCAGACTCTTCCCTTTTAGCTCCTTGAGTAAATCCATGCTTATTGGTGTACAACATGGGGGAGATTGGCTAGAACTGCCACAGCACCTAGACCAATATCTATTATGTACTTTTGCATATGTGCAGTTGTGTAGTGTAGGATCACTCCCTTCAGCTCTCTTGTTCACACATTGCCAGCTGCCTAGCTTGGTATATCTCCTGCATCCAGGCCTCCTGTGCAAATAGCTATAGGCTTATGGAAACAGTGAGCATGATGAATGGGACCCACTTTATCCTCCCCTCCCCCCTCCCCCCTCCCCCCTCCCCTCTCCCCTCTCCCCTCTCCCCTCTCCCCTCCCCCCTCTCCCCTCCCCCCTCCCTCCTCTCTCTCTCCTCTCCCCTCTCCTCTCCTTCGTTTATATATTTGCATATAAAATACTTAAATACCTATATATGTGTATTAATTGTTAATTATTTTATCCTTTTATCAATAGTTCCTTTCTGCCACAGTTATTCATCGCATTTTGTGTATACTTGGCCTGTGAGCTCCTGGAGGTGGGACTATGCCATTAACTTGTCCATGATGTGCTATGTACATTCTTGGCACCAGAGAAGGTCAAAATAAATCAAGTAATAAAAAAAAAATTTGGTGTATTTCCCCTTGAATATGAGTGTTTTTAAAAAATAGTCCATAGGGCAAAAACATCAGCCAGACAAGTGAAAGGCCAAGGTTTCTAAGTCTTGGTAGTACTGAAATAATTTTCCCAGGAAGGGGAAAAAAAGGCTAAGAAGCTCCTTTGGTTTCTTTCAAACTGTCCTCTCAGAATCTTAGTGCTAGTCAGAGGTAGTGTGGAAGGAATCTGAGAGCTGCATGAAGGCAAGAGATTGTAGGTCACAGTTTAGGCTGATTACAGATAGAAACCAACACAGGTGCTGTTGACTCCCCAGAGGGGCTGGAATAAGTTCTGTGTCACTGCAGTTTTGTGAACCTGGCACTTACCTTTCTGACCTTGCAGACAGTATCTGCCTACTCAGAGTTCTTGTCTTATTCCTAAAATTACTCTTGCCACAAGCCATGTTTCCTGCCTCTTAGAAAGTGTTCCCTGTCTCTGCATGTACTGCTGCACCTTTAGACTGTTTTTGTTCCATGCAAATTTCCTTTTCAGTGGAACGGTTCATGCTGAGATTTTAATCTAGTGGACCTGTGCCAGCCTGTCCAATCTCCCAATCCCTGGATTTTGGGTCCAGGATTTGAATATGCACCTTGTTTGCTACCAATGTAATAAGAAAAAACAAATGTTTATAAAAAAGTTTGTTTAAAAAATGCCTACAATTTGTGGGATTGAGATGAGTTCAAGATCCCTGTCCTTATCCAAAGTTTGTGGCCAGGCTAATCTCTGTGTGGAAGAAATGAGTAGAACTCATTTGGAGGCAGCCAGGAGGTTCTGTTTGAAGTGTTTGAGCTTCAGGTCTGAATAATAATAATGAATAAAACAATGTCAGAAGACAACTGTATCATAATTAAGTTCCTAGCCATCGGTTTTCCCCTCAGAGAAGTGTGGGGATGACGTGTTTTCTGTCAGAATGCAGATAAAATTTGCCAGGTTGTTTTCCTGAGAAATTAATCCTAGTATGTTCACTGGTAATTTTTACATCCTACTATACATCTTCCTGCTTCAGTTTGTTGAAAATTCTGCTATGGATTGGTGATCACAGATTCACTTGAGATGAGACATGCTCAGAATAGATACAGCACCTCCAGTGTATCCACAGACATACTGCATGGTCCACATGCTTTCCTCTGAGCCAATTTGCAGCAGAGAAATTGTTGTGCTACTAACAGAAGTTGTGTTGATAAGGGCTGCGTCCTTCAGGTGAGCTCTAAATCAAGGTTCAAATCAATTTTGGAGATACAGGAACCTGAAAGAGCCTGGAAGATCTGTCAAATTCACGGTTGTAAGTGGCCTTTTACTTACCTAGATGTCATGTGCTATTAAAATTGAATATGTGTCATTTAGTTCCTGAGTGAACTGTTGTGTGATAATGTTATATGCTGTATAGTTTGCTGAGTTCCAGCTCAGTGTGGCCTGCATTTCTTCAGCGAAGAAAAGATTCCTTTCTCTGTATATTTTCATTCTGTCTCATAGATATGTGTATATAAATGGATATGCATATTTTTATGTGCATATAATAGAATAATACAAAATAGATTTTAAATAATTTTGTGATACTTTGAAATAAGACACAATGTAAGTGTCTGTTGTCATTTTCAAAGTCTTTATATTTTGGTATGTCTTGCAAATCTTTTATGAAGAGAAATGCACTGTTGAGGTAACCACCTCAGGCAAGAACAGTCTTCTTTTCCTTCAATTTTTTTTCTCCCAGTCCAGGTCTAGTCCACTGCCCTAACACAGTAGGAAGTGAGGTATCCCACTGAACAACACTAATACCTTTAGAATTCCCTCTAAATGTAATACTGTGTTCTTGTGAGAGAGCTGTCAAGTTTTTAGTGGGTAAATATTCAGCAGATATGTAATCATTACAATATTGCAGCTGTTCTTCGTGTTAGAAATTCATAGATGCTTGTTTAGATGCTGAAGGCAATGCATTAGGAACTGATGGTGACTGATTATTATCCAATCAGTTCCTGATGCAGTATCTGCGACATCAAAAACTCTGCAGTGGCTTTGGTTACATCCTAAATCTTTCAATCACAGTGTCCCCATTTAATGTTTTTTGTTTTTTTTTTCTTAATTTTAAACTTTAAATGCTCAGGCTCAGGAAGGCCGGTTACACTAGCAAGAAAAGAAAACTACTTAATTGCACTACTCAGTTCTTCAGAAAAGTTATGCTTTTCTTTGAGCAGAATGATGAATTATCTAAAAATTACCAAGAATAAGTATCAACAACAGTCACTCTAAATAGCACTGCTAGCAAGCCTTATACATCTGCGAGGCTTACATTTTTCAAAACTGTTGTGTGCTAGTTGAATAGTTTAAGACAAGTTAGTGAGCAAGTGTTCTGCCTCTCCAAAATGCAGGAAATGATGTAGGCTTTCAGCAGGGCGAGTCTGCAAATTCAGTAAATGTTCAAGTTGTGAAATTCATGAAATTACAACCTCATGCCAGTGTGTATGGGCCTTTTGTATGCAGCATTTTGGCAATGAGAACTATAGACCTAATGTTACCGTGCTATTCCTCACACATTTTCTGGATTTAGCAAGAATGCCACATTTAAAAGGAATAATCTGGTTTCAGACCTGAGTGCTGGTAGCCAGCCTCTGTATTTCCACTGGATGAGTGTGAGCCAGGTTTGTCTGTCTGCTTGCTGTATAAGAGCTTACTGTACTGAGAGCAAGTAACACACACAACATAAGCAGAATATGGTCATCATAATCCTCATGCATCAAGATTTCTGCTTCCACCCACTGCTGTTTGAAGTAATGCAGTCAATGATTTTAGAGGTAGTTGGATTTTGTATTGCAACAACAGGTCTAAAAAGAAATAATCCAGAATGTGTCTGTCTGCAAATATTTTAATGAAGTCATTGTCCCTGCTGCTCCAAACCAGTCATGAAAAAGTTAATTATTTTAGGGCTTCATCCCACAATTGAAACTAGTCTTAGCATTTTCCATGCCAAACAAAAGACAGTAATGGCAAAGAACTGTGGTTGTCAAGCACAGGGACTGCAGATTGATATGCTAACTGTACAGAAGTGAGTAGTAGTGGGTGTTTAATTTTTCTGGTTCGTGCTTCCATTCAGCATTTTAAAAGCAAAGCATACTCTTTGGGTTCTCTCTGCTTCCCTGTGCCACTCTGTTGAGAGCACTGGCCTCCACAGAAGTGCCCTGGCTGTGTCTAACCAGCAGCCTGAGGTTCAGTGATCGTTCACGTTGTCCAGGTGAGCTGGAGGAGGCAAACTGAGCATGCCTGGGCAGAGCTTTGTTTTAACTATCCTGTGCTAATGTGGAGATTCAGGTTAGAGTTCCCTGTAATGTGCCACACTAGCTTTCAGCGGGGGTTGATACAACATGCCTGTCCTCGTCTCTGTGGTCTGCTGTTCCCACTCTGTCCAATTCAGAGTGGGTCTGATATTTAGTCACACCATGGATTAGATCTGAGATGTATTTAAAAATGAAGTTTTTAATTAAAATCAGTGTCTCCTGAGTTTCAAGGCTGAAAATTAGGCCCGATTGAACAGTATTCAGACATTTGACCAGAGCCTGTGTTTGGTATGCTTGGTGTGTTTGGTAAAAAAATGATTTGTTACTTTTTTCCAATTCTTCCCAATACGTTATTTGTAAGAATTAACAAAATGAACGTGAGAAATAGGCTTCAGACTACAGTCTGTTCATGTCAATTATTAAGATTGTCAATCCATAGCTCTAACTACAGGTGTACGTCTGGAGTCATGAATACAGTACCCTCTGATCTTTAGAAATTCTACATTTTTTACAAGCCGCATATAATCTAATAACTTGTTTTGTTATTGCTTCTGTGGCACAAGTACCATACCATTTATTAGATCTGTCTGTTAAAATATTCTGCAGTCTGTGTCCCACAGTGATCTAGATATTTTCCTTAACTTGATCTTTGGATGTGGAAGAAAAATGCTTACTGTGAACACGGGAATTTAGACAACATTTTCCAGGCAAAAACGAACCATGTCAGGTGACATCTGGTAATTAGGATGATAACGAAGTTCATATAAACATAATGGACAAACTCTACAATTTTATGCCAGGAGTGCTTCTGTTAGCAGCTACTCAGATAGGAATCACATCACTTCACCAAGGCAGTTTCAGACAGTGCACTTTTATCTCAGAATGATTTGCTTATAAAATTTTGTAGGGCTAAAAAGGACTTGTATCATACGTTTTTTGCTCAGCACCAACTTCTGTACATCAGAGTTAGCCATTCTTTATTAGGTTCCTTTGATTTTAATGTGACATAAAGAGTTTTTGGCAGACTACAGATGCTGCATGGAATCTCACGTATAAATAAAACTTAGGTGGCTAAAGATAGACTATCTGAAGCTCACAGCCATAAAACTGTGGTGAAATGGAAGGCCTGAATATAACTATTTTATGTGCATTGACTATGTACAATACTCCTTTCTGCTGGGTATTCAGAGGCTGGTCTAATGCCATCTAAGGTTAATGGGAGACTTGCATTGACTTCTGCATCTTCAGATTGGTCTGTAAGTGCCTACATGATATCTTCTTAAAAAAGTGAGAAGCATTTTGTAACAAGGAATTTTTTTTGCTTCCTACAATACTGAATGTATGCTTCAGCAGAACAGGATTTGTCTTTGATTACCTAATAGCTAACCAACTCTAATAATCATTAATATCGAACTAGTTGATGATGACTTTGTCATTTTATCATAAAACTATGATGATTTCCTAAATTAATGTGGTCAAACTAAAGACAGAAGATATTCTTTTAATTTGCATATTTCTAATGGCCTCTCTAGTTTATCTTAAATTTTAAAGGTAAAGAAGCTGTTCATGATATTTAATTTGCAGCATATAAAGATAAGTTGCACACCTCATTTTCCAAACATTGTATTAATCCTTGATTCTATAAATATGGATACAGATGTGTTTCTTGAAATGGTAGATTATCATTTGTTCCTCTTCAGCATGTTGAACTTCAGTGTTAAAAAAGCTACAAGAATCCTAATTGGTTTGAGATGGGACATCACCACGAAAAATTGATTGCAATTCCTTTGGGTAATGGAAAATTCAAGATTTATGATGGAACACTAATCACTTGTGACAAGAAAGGGATGAAGTAAAAGGTCTGGACACAGAACTTTCTGAATCTTTAAAAACTCAGATATGAAGGATTAAGCCCAGAAAAGCCATCATCAGCCTACAATTTGGTGCTAGGCCAACATTTTCAGATGGCGTTTTTACAATAACATTTTCAGTGGGATTGAAATGAGATGTGATGTCAGAAGAACTTGTTAACCCAGTTAGCACAGAGGTTGTTCTGCTGCGGGATGCTGGGAAGCATAGGACTTATCAGGGCAGGGTCTAGAGTTCAGCGTACTTAATGATTTGAATAAGCCATGGGGTTAATCTTGTGTGCATGGGTTGTTTGGATTTTGTGTACTGCAACAGTATTTCTTGATTCTGTAATTTAGGTGCCATGCAGGTCTATTAATCCATTAGAGCAAAGAAATTGCTGTGTTTAGCATAATCCCAGATACCACTGTGAGAGAATTTATTAACTGCTCACAGTTGCCAGCTGAGATTAAGCCAATTCACAGCCATCCAGGTTAGGCCTGCAAGTAGATTCACGTCTGCTAAGATTCTTCCCTGAATGCCTTACATAGGGAAAAATGGCATCATTCCACAGACAGCACCTGGTTCTGTCATTAAACCATTTAGGGTCTCTGTGCATCTTCTCTGAGAGAAGTATTATGAAGCAACTCCATTTGTTGAACTGAGACCTAGTTCATTTGGTGATATTTGGCATGTCCTAATTTGCATGTCAGTTGATAAAGGATAACTCAAACTTGTTCTTTCTGGTTCAGCTGGTCCTTATTTGGTTTCTTGTATAATAGGGAGTAAAATAAAATACAAATGCAAGGGAACTAATTGCTTGACAAAAAACATTTATGGAAAGTGTCTAAAAATGATGTGCCTGCTTCTTTAGCTCCTTACACTTACCTCTTTTTATGCTCCTGTAACTCTACTGGTCAGTACTTTCACATGGAGGTAGTACAACTGAATGGAGAACTATAACCCAATTCTGCATGTGTATTTGGTCATGGAGTTCTGTTAGTAAATCTGGAGAACACAGTTAGTAACTGGAATCAAACATGTTTAGAAATAAAATGCCAGAACTGCACACAAGAAGAGACAAAGGTAAAAGAATGAATTGGATGTACTTGGAGATATTTGATTAAATTATAAGAAGAAAATTAGATATTAAGAGATTGATCTGAATAAAAGCTGCAAGAAAGTTTTCTGAAGAGTGGAGTAAAATATAAGCTTGTTTCCTAGAGCTGATTACCTACAGCAGATGATAAGCAAGATCATTCACTTCATGCTTCATCGTAGTTTGCTGCAACAGCAAAATATTGTAGCAAGGAGAGCCAAACTGCTTTTTTCTCCTTCAGGTTCTATGGGCAATATTCTGTCCTTAGTGTCTGCAGCTGCCCTACCCCAGACCAGTCACTAGGGTCTGCACTCTGAGGGAGCCCTCTCACCAGCAGCAGGACGTGTGCTTGGACCAGATGTCCTAGTAAGATTGGGCTGCTCTCCGTATCTTGTGTAATAAAACTGGGAAGACCACAGAATACAGTCTGTGTACCGTCACTAGCATACAGCTGTTGATTTTTCTCTGACAGAAATCATGTGTGTGGTGCAGCCTTGGAGCATACTGGCAGGGGAACAACTCAGAAAATCATCAGAAAAACCTGCCTTCTGGAAGAAACCAGAGGCAGGCTTGGCAGGCGGTCTGATTATATTTGCTCAGCTTATTCAACAGGATTTGCTGGACAAAGGAAGGCATCAGGTGATACAGAAAGTCCCAAACAAAGTGCCAGACTAATACAGACATGAGCAGACTTTCTCATCTATTGTGTATCTGTGAAAGTGGAGGAAAACTTGTGGCTAGAGGAGTAGACATGCAAGTCAGAAGCATATCTTGCTTTTTGTATGGGAGGCTACTAAACATCATAATACTGAGAATTTGTATTTCTTGGTGTTTCTTTTGTGTTACTTAAACATGTATTCTGTTGGTGACAAGAAGGTTAAAACCACATGTGGTAAATTCTGGTAATGCCTCTTCTTGCTTGGTCATTTTTGGCATGTACCTTTTGCTTGCTGCCATTTGTGTATGCAGTGCTTGCTACCATGCAAATGTGATTTTTGACATGGTACTGAAATCATAGTCACAGAGCATGATGAAGCGAGTACAGAAGTTAGATTACAATTGTTTTAATTTGAACTGTTTAGGCATCAAAATGTATGCTTAGAGAACTTCTATGGAAAGAAAGGGTCCAAAGGAACAGGAGGAGGCCATTTCTAGGTAGGAATTTAGGCAGGTGTTACCAGGTGGTGTTAATAGATAGGGAAGAATATTACAGAGGTACCTGAATAGGTTAGATGTCTTTCCAAGACATCTGTGCACCTTCCCTTTCTCCCCTCCCACTTGCTATATGAGTGGGAAGGTGTTCCAAGTTTCTGAAAGATTTGGACTACCTTTCTTTTTTTATTGTGCATAAAAATAACCTTATAGTAAAAAAGTGTTAATCTTGCTTTAAAGCATGTAATCCTGTAATTTAAAGACTACCTCACACTGCAGATGCACAAAGGGGACAGACTAATCGCACACAGGCAACCTTAGTTCTGGCACTTCCTAGTTTTTCTTTGTTTGACACTTCAACCTTAATGTTCTTTTGACTTTTTTCATGGATGTAATAAGATTATGAAATGGGTGTAAGGCTGATTAAAAGAGAGTTTAGAACTTCCAGTTGAAAGATCAAACAATCAAGGATTTGCCAACATAGCTTCTGTTTGATGCATTTTTTATGAATCTAAATGGATAGGTAGGCTGCATATTATTTATCAACAGCATTTTAAGAAATGTATGGCACCATACCGATACCTCTGTAGGGCTTATGCTGACTGAATAATTAATGATGGATTTAAAATATTAGACCAGAGTAGTCAGATAAATTAAAAAAAACCCTTACAAGTTAACTGATGTTTTTATTGCACTGCATATTTTACAGCTTATTAAAACAGTCTCTCTCAAGACACAGTAGACAAGAACAAGTTGGCTTTAATAAAAATGAGGATAATTTATATGGGTTTGATGGGGTAAAATGTGTTGGTTCCAATTGCAAGTCTGCCTCCAGTCCCAGATTTCATATTTAAGAGCATGTGCTGAAACAATCATCGTACTGAAATGAATGGGGCTTTGCCATTGTTGTCAGTTATTCTAAGATATCACCACAGTTTTTGTTTGCAAATGCTAACATGCCAATTGCATCTGCATGCATAATTATCAGCTGTAGTCATGGTAGTTGCACATGCATGCCTTCATCATTTGTCAATTAACACTTGACTGAGAAGAACAGATTAAACCATACCTTTATTTCCGTCTTTATTTAAATTTAAACCCAGAGTAAAGATGGTAACTCTACTAGAGAAATACTGCTTTGTTGGGAAGTGCTGGGAACTGGAAAGTACATAACATGGTTTTTGGGCAGAGTCAGTTTATATCTGTTGTGAATAGGGAGGACAGAGGAGATGTAAAATGATGAAGCAATAGAAGAAAAGTGTAAGAATCGTACATTAGAAAAAGACCATAACCAACTGAGCCTTTTCAGTAAAAGGTGGAGGACAGCTGCTGAATTTTGTGGAGTTTTGCAGTAAGAGCTCAAACCATTTTTTTTCTGCCTTGGTATCATGCTCTTGCCTTTTCTTCTTCCTAAATAGTATTCCTTTATCTGCCCTTCTCCTGGAGTAGTGCCTGTGCAGTCAAACAGGCGATGCATTCTCACTGCTCCCTTCTGCTGGAGCAGGTAGTGGAGCAGCAAGAGCAGAGAAAGAGGCAATTTAGCTTCCGAGGTGCCCACAGTAGCTGAGGTGAATCCTAAGGGACAGCCTTACAGCCCAGGGAGATACCTGACTTCTCAGCAGGATTGTGAGTGGATGTGATGGGTCTTCCAAGTGACAAGTATTACAAAAGATACCTCTAAATGTCATTACCAAAGAAGATCAAAGTCTTTAACTTGCAACCCAAATAAAAAATGTGATCCTGCTTGCCTGTATCTTCTTGCATGAACAGCTCTGCATCAGCATTGGTGTCCTTTCCTGCCAACCTGTCCTTCCTAGCCAGCTTTTATGCAAGTTTTGTTCAGGTTGAATGAATTTTCCAGAGGGCTATCTTCTGGAGTCTGTAGGCTCAAATTCTGGCACACAAGCATTGGGCGGTGAACTGGGCCCATTCAGTTCAATGGTATGTTCACTCTGAAGCACAGAAAGGATATGTACGCAGTGAGCTTTTCATAAGGCTATGCCTGCATGATCTGTGCTGTGTTGCTGAAATTGCACATCCTTGCTATTATTATATGTGCACTTTACAGTGCAGGCACCTTTCTGAGAATGGTGGTGAAAGAAAGGCAATATGTAGATGAGGCCTCTTGTACAGATGAGGATTAATGTACAGGAGCAACAGTTTTGCAGAACTGGATCTTATGTTTCTTTTGCGTAGTTTGCTTTTGACAGTCACCAGTAAGATTGCCTTGAAAATTCAAATGTTGTACCCAACTCTTACCCTTTTCCAGGTGAAGTCAAAAGAAGGACTGAAGGATATTAGCCCACTTAGAACTGTCCTGATTCAAGTCTATTTTTGCAGAAGTACCCTACGTTGTCCTAATGGAGGTTCTGAAGTGACCTCAGTACTTTTCTGGCTCTTCCGCAGTGCTTGTGTGAATGGATTGCACTTTTATAGTATAGTCAGAGCTCCAGGACAGTGTCTGAACTAAACAGTATTCAGGGTGGGAGCCCATCTTCGAGTGGTATATCATGAGCTTGTCTTTGGGAGCTTTGCTGACCAGTCTCTGCAGCTCCCCCCATTCAGTTAGTTAAGGATCAGATACTGTAGATACTGCTGGTACTCCAGTCTTGGGGTGGCAGTTTAGCAGCCAGACTCCAACAGCCTGTACTCCACAGCAACATGTTGTGAATCTGGCTGAATAGTTAGTAAGCCCTGGCACCGAGTTTGCAAATGAAACACTGGCATCAAGGGAGTAAATTTGAGCAGGACTCCATTATCAATGATCCAGCAAGTATTTTCCTCCTCCTTTCAAATATAAATTCTCTGTAAGCTGCTAAGAACCAAATAATTTCATTTCTGCAAGCAGCTTGCCACATTTTGGGCATAGGATTATTCCTGCACACACATAGGCTTTTAGGATTACATTTCCAAGTAAGTTGGGTACCTGGATGTTTCAAAAACTTCCGTTCATCTCTTCTTGAGAGTTGCTGCCTTCCTGAGCCCTAATATTTGTCCAACTATGAGTCTATTGAATGTCATTCAGAGAAGATGAGCTAAAACTTCACAAATATCAGACAATTCTATGCACATTTGAAGAGGAAAAAAGTCACTTTTTCCCAATTGCACTGCTAGATATTCTTTTGTCTGAGAAAAAAATGTTTCTTTCGAAGTGGCTTATTCTTGCAGTCATTATTAAAGCTTGATTTTAGAACAGTCATCAACCAAACAGCTCTTTAAAACATCACCATTTAAAGAAAGCTGAACTCACCCAGTGCTGCATAAACTAGTCACACTAAGAAAACCCAGTTGTGATTCAGGTTCACTTAACAGTAAGTGTGGCCTCTTAATGGAATCTTAAGCTCTCATAGTTCAAACATAACCTGTAATAATTTTGTTCATTGATATACAGCTGTAAACAGTACTTTTCTAATATCCAGTGAGTTCATTTATGTAGTTAGGAATGCTTTTGTTTTCAACTTTTGGCTCATAAAAATTATTAAGAAAAAAGCTTACAATGAGCTACATACTACTTAGACAATTTGGACTGAGTTCAGCTCAACTCAGCAGAGGTGCAGAACAAGAAGAACTGTGTACTTTGTAATTACTGTGTATGAAGGTGCCAGATTGTAGAATCTCTACAAGTAATTGTGAGATTGTTATAAAGACATCACATTTGCCTGCAGAGATTTCCCAGTCTGTGACTTATATCCAAGTTGAAGAAGAGAGAAATATTTTCTTTCTAATAGTCCATGTCATATTTAAAAATTGAATTTCTAGTAAGATGTTGAAGCTGAAAGTTAATTTGAAGGTTGAACGATTATTGTTGGAAGACCAAATGTAACTCTTTAGAAGTTTTCCAGAGCACCAGATATCTATATTGATAATAATTAAAGTATTGTTTGGTTCTGACTTACTTCACATTCACAGTCTGTGTGGATTCTTGCTTTCTAGATATTTCATTTTGGATGCCTCACAATCAGCTTAGACTTAATCTGGTCAAAACTGAGAACACTACCTTCCTCTAAATTTCTATGAATAAGCACTTCTTTCCCCTCACCCTGTTACTTTGTTTGTTGCTTGTGGAGGTACTTTAGTTTTCCCCTTTCCTTCTCTGCATACATTCTGGTTGTAATTAAGTTGAAGTGATTTTTTTCCCTGAAAGTTTTAATCTCTTTTTTGTCTGGCTGTTGCAGTTGGGAAAGAAAGGTTTTAGGTTTCCAGTCATCATCACCTCCCCTTTGATTATTGCAGTCACCTGGAGGTTCTTTGGTACTAACCTTCTTTCCCCTTCAGTCAATCTGATTCTCGCCTCTTTTATGACTCGCTCACTTGTTATGTCATGTTGAATTTAAATTGTGCATTCTTTAAGGCACAGATTATGAATAGACTTGTACTGTGTGGGTGCTTAAAAATGAAAAACACAAAAATACAAACAAGTCAGAGGAGATTAATTGTGGACTTTATAGTTTCTAAAATTTATGCTAATTCCAAACAGTAAGCACAAGAAATAAAAAAGAAAAAAAAAACAAAATAGACTAGAAAGTGGATTTGGAGGCAAACCAGGTTTAGCTGAATGACTACAGCATATTTAGGCACATAAGTTAAACAGAACAAATATTATTTTGCTTTGCCTGGGTCTGTAGTCATCATCTACAAGTAAACTTGTAATACGGAATACCAGACCATTCAAATTTCTTCTCTCTGAACAGGGAGACACCAGGACCTCCTCAGGTGTCTTCCAGCTTGAATTTTCCTATGATTCCTATGTGTTGGGTCACCTGACAGGAGAGGAACTGCCATATCAAACCAAAAATGAGGGGGCCATGCCTTTTGGGGGAATCACTTTACATACAAGCCCTGAGAACATGGCATTTGCTTTTTGCAGCCTGGGGCCTGCTTTTCCCAGGGAACTGCTGTGCTGGCTGCAGCTGGCCAGAGGTGCGTGGAGCCGGCAGGCACAGGGAGCTGCTGAGCGGGAGAGGAGCCTGGTGGAGAGCGGCAGGGGTGACCCCATGGCCAAGCAGTGGTGCAGTGTGAGGAGTGAGCCTTGCGTTTCACACACGAGACCCGACAGTTTGAGGTCACTGGCTGGTGTCCCTGGAGCTGGTGACTTACATGTCGGTTGCATGTTACAGAAAGTGAATTTTCAGCTCCTTGGGTAGTTCAGTTCTGAGAGCTAGACCTAGACAGTTATGGAAGGGAGAGACTGCTGTGTGACTGGTATGTATGTGTGGTTAAAAGAATTTAATACAGCTCAAACTTCAAATTCAGCCCTGAGATTTAGGCATTGAAGTTCTCAAGAATAGACTACTGTTCAAATAATAGGGAGAATGTATAAGCTAAACAGATTTGAGTGATGAAAGAATTTAACCTACTTTAAAACTTTTTTGTGAGCAGAAAAGGAGGCTATAAAAACTTCAAATTAAAGCACTTTGAATAATTTACTCAGTTCTGGTGTGGAGCTTTCATTTTAAGAGACTTGTTTTTGCCAATGCTAAGTGATCCAAATAATTTAAAGGATGACGAACAGGTCTTTGGTGCCTTTTGCTGTGAAAATCTTAAAGTGCTTTAGAAGGAGACTAAAGACGATTATGTATTTCCCTTTGTCTTTTGAAAGTGAAAGGATGTTTTGTACCAGATTTTTGAAAAATTCATACAAAAAAGTCTCCATAAGGTGTGACTCACAATGACTTCTTTTACACTATTTTGTAAAAGACATTGAGATTATAGAACAGCTCGGTTTCGCCAAGATCTTTTGCATCTGTATTTGTGTTCACAGCATAATCTCATTGCAACTTTTAATATAACCAGTAATAAGTTTTGTAGAGTAAGTGAATGAAGATAAATGTGTGTGTGTGTATGTATGTGTATATATATGTATGTAAACATAAAGAGAGAAAAGCTCTCCTAAATATCAGAATGAAATAGCCTTCTATGATGGAATGACTGGCTGGGTAGATGAGGGGAGAGCAGTGGATGTTGTCTACCTAGACTTCAGCAAGGCTTTTGACACTGTCTCCCATAGCATCCTCATAGACAAGCTCAGGAAGTGTGGGTTAGATGAGTGGACAGTGAGGTGGATTGAGAACTGGCTGAATGGCAGAGCTCAGAGAGTTGTGCTCAGTGGCACAGAGTCTAGTTGGAGGCCTGTAGCTAGTGGTGTCCCCCAGGGGTCAGTCCTGGGTCCAGTCTTGTTCAACTTCTTCATCAATGACCTGGATGAAGGCACAGAGTGCACCCTCAGCAAGTTTGCTGACGATACAAAACTGGGAGGAGTGGCCGATACGCCAGAGGGCTGTGCTGCCATTCAGAGAGACCTGGACAGGCTGGAGAGGCGGGCGGAGAGGAACCTCATGAAGTTCAACAAAGGCAAGTGCAGGGTCCTGCACCTGGGGAGGAATAACCCCATGCACCAGTACAGGTTGGGGGTTGACCTGCTGGAAAGCAGCTCTGCCGAGAAGGACCTGGGAGTGCTGGTGGACACCAAGTTAAGCATGAGGCAGCAATGTGCCCTTGTGGCCAAGAAGGCCAATGGTATGCTGGGGTGCATCAGGAAGAGTGTTGCCAGCAGGTCGAGGGAGGTGATTCTCCCCCTCTACTCAGCCCTGGTGAGGCCACATCTGGAGTACTGCGTCCAGTTCTGGGCTCCCCAGTACAAGAGGGATGTGGCACTACTGGAGCAAGTCCAGCGAAGGGCCACAAAGATGATTAGGGGACTGGAGCATCTCTCTTATGAGGAAAGGCTGAGAGAGCTGGGCCTGTTTAGACTGGAGAAGAGAAGGCTGAGAGGAGATCTGATCAACGTGTACAAGTATCTGAAGGGAGGGTGTCGAGAGGATGGGGCCAGACTCTTTTCAGTGGTGCCGAGCGACAGGACGCGAGGCAATGGGCACAAACTGAAACACAGACACTTCCATCTTAACGTGAGGAAAAACTTTTTCACTGTGAGGGTGACAGAGCACTGGAACAGGTTGCCCCGAGAGGTGGTGGAGTCTCCTTCTCTGGAGATATTCAAAACGCGCCTGGATGCAATCCTGTGCAATGTGCTCTAGGTGACCCTGCTTGAGCAGGGGGGTTGGACTAGATGATCTCCAGAGGTCCCTTCCAACCTCAGTGATTCTGTGATTCTGTGATTCTGTGATTCTGTGAAATCTTGGTTTCATTGCTGTTATTGAGAGCTCTGCATTGAGTGCCCAGGTTTTGGGATTTGACTCCCCATGTTTAAAACAAACAAAACCCCCCAACTAACTAAACCTGCAACTGTTGTTATAATTGTTATTCAGTCTGTTCCACATACTAATGAATGTAGTCAGCTAAATTCCATTTTAAAGGGAGATAAAAATTTGGAGTGAAAACTGTTATACTGTATTTCAGGACAATGAATCTCTGTTGTGTGAATCTCTGAAAAAGTTATAATGCACCAGCAGAGTGATCTGTTGCTGCATTAACAAGTATTCTTTTGATTTAAGGAAAAAAAAATTGACTTTTTCCACTTACTTATTAGTAAACACAAAGGATAACTTCATTCTCAGGCTCTGAAACTTTCTGGTGTTATAGCTGAATTAATAGTTTTAGTTTGTGCCATCTAGTGACTTGAGAATATTGCAGTAGAAAAATCAGCATCCTAAAATGTAAAAAAAAAATAGATTTGTATGTATTTATGATGAGTCACTATCAATAGGTTTTTTTTAGTATCCTTACTGTTATTCCTTAGCATCAGTTTACATTCTAAGGTGCCTGGTTTTATGTCGTTTCACTCACATGTAGCTCTCATGATGAAGAGAATGTAGGGCCTACGGAGCGCCTGGCTTGTCTGCTGACGGTTATTTCCCGATGATCTACAACAATGGTTATTCAGTAACAGCTGGGCCATGTCTTCTTCAGACAAAGCCACTGTGGGGCTGAAGACCTGCTATTGGTGAACCATAACTGTTTCCCTGGTAACGGCTGACTAGCACGTGTTTTATTGTTTCAGGCTGCTTTCCTAGGGTATTTGCAGGTGGTAGAAGATGCTTTCTTAAAGAGGGGTCACAACCTCATGAACTTTCAGATGTTGCAACAAATTGGGGGACAAAAACATTTTTTTTCTTTCAAATGGATTAAGAAAATCTTATTAGATATCCTTTAAGAGGCAGATGTAACTCACAGTTTGATTTTTAGCATTATATCCAGATGCAGATACAACCACTTCTGCTGTCAAAGTTTTTTTTCAGAATGTGAATTAAGATCATATTCCAATAGGAAGATTTCAAATAAACACAGTGAGAACATGGAGACAGTAAGATCACTGTGACTTTCTTTTGTCTCTGGTTTATTATAGCTGTGGCTTATTTGCTTGTATGTATTTCTTTTGAATTTGATATTTCGGTGATTTATCTCAAAAATGTATTTGGTTCTACCATCATTCTCAGGTTGGTCTGATAGGTCTCAGGATAAACACAAAATATCTGTGACCACATAAATGGTGATGACAATGAAAATATTACTTGCTCAGTATTTTAAGTTGGAAAGTATTAAAGTATACTTGTGATGTACACGTACTTGCAGAGTATGTGCTTTTATGTATGTTAGTAAATAGGGAAACAGACTTTTTAAAATATGAATTATGTCCTCATTTTTTTCCCATACCCAAATTAAAAGAGCCTTGAAAAATGTATTTACTGCATTCATCAAAAAAAAAAAAAAGTTCTGTGGTACACAGGAATGTTTTGTGTTACAATGTTGTTTGTTAAGAGAAAACAGTTCCTGGACAAAAGAATGATAAGAAGTAACATGTGACAGAGAATAAAAATATGGTTAGATTTTAATATATTCAGCAAAATCCATTCATAATCTAGTGGGATGAAGAGAGAGCTCCCTCTCCTGTCTGTTTTATAAAATTTATAGAAGCTATATTTGCATGTTTACTTTGATTAAGGTATAAATAAAAATGACATTCTGTGAAGTTTGTGATAAAATGCTTGTATTCATCTCTTTGAAACGAGTGAGTAGCGGTTAAATCTGCCTATCCTTTTTTGAGACATTCTGAAATTATTCTATTGTGTTGGCAGTTTAAAGTCTATTTTGAAAAAGATAATACATAATAGCAGAATATCTATTTTGTATGGTGTGCTCTACAGTAGGCCTGAAACAAAGCTTCCCAAACTTGTACAAGAAACCATCCTGATTTTAATGAAATTAACCCTCAACCAGTGGGCAGGTTCAGGTCTTTAGGATAGTGGCTAAAAATTCATTTTTCATTTTATTTTTTTGGCATCAGGAGAACAAGAAAGCTTTCAGGGCCTTCATTCATGGAATATATTTAATATCAGAGTTTAAAGTTACTATAGTCGTAGGTGTTCCTAGGCCAGCCCATCTGTTCTTTTTGTTAGAAAGTACATACCTAACTTGTAGCTTAGATACCACAATGATGTGTGCCTTAGCTGTATCTCAGAGAGATGTGTAGATAGTGAGTTTCTGCTGCTTTTAGTTTAGTGATTCTCAAAGATTTAGAGTGGATGCATAGTAATGAAGAATTTGAGACTATTGATGACTGAATCATGTAGTTAGAAGAAAAGGAATGAAGCATATTAATACCTGGCTGAGAACAGTAAGTCATTTACTGAAATGCAAGTGTGAATAGGACTCTGCATTTTCTAAGACTGACTGTGTTTTTGAGTCTTTGTTAAAACACAGATTTTTCAGTTTGTGATGGACGTTTTCAGAGAAATTTCGGCATTCACGTATATATAAACTAGCCAATCCAAGTTCCTTCCTGTATCTGTCCCTGAAAAATGTCTTTGCTTGTCTTCTCTCTGTCCCACATCACATCTTTGCTACGGGTACTAGCTTGTATTTAGGTTGCTCAGTCTCCTTGGCAGACATCTCATGACAGTGAGAATCATTCATCACAATTCATATATATGTCCATTAGATTAAAGTCACAGGCCTTAGGTAAATCTGGTAAATAACCACAAGATCTTGGACAGTGTAATAATTTGTTCCACATTCCTCTTGCAAAATCAAAAAATCGGTCCTGGCAGACTGAGGAGGGGAATTCCACTCCTTTGGCAAGCGCCTCCCTGCCCTGCCCCTAACTCTGTTGAAGTCCCTCTCTGAGACCTGGCCTGGAATGGGGGAAAGGGTAGGAAAACTGCTTCTGGGTCACGGCTCCTCATGGCATGTGGAGCACAGAGAAATTTGACAGAGCCTAAGGGATTTTCACTGAGCTCTTGGAGGAGATTTTGTAGGGAGCCGTGTCTCTTGAGCCTAGGAGACAGAAAGAAAAATGTCTGTTCCCTGAGGTGTCTGTGTAGGTCTTTGGGTTTGTGCTGGATAAGGGGATGGGAATCAACTTCTGCAAGGATATATCATATATGGCCTATAGTGAGGGGTGAGAAAACTGCTCATTTTTTACAGATGCTTCAGAAATGTTTCTTGTGACTTTCTTCACTCAGGCTCATGAATGAACTGCATGAAATCTAAATTGAACTGAGTTTTTGGACAGATATGTTTCCTCTCATGACCTCTACATAATATATTAGCAGAGATTTGAATTGAGGGATGGAATCTGATCTGAAGGGAGACAAGGTAGGAGGAAAAGCAACAGGTTGTAGCACTCAGTCCATCTCCTTCCCCCCCCCCCACCTTTTTGTTTGTGACTTCTTTCACTTAAATTAATTAGACACTTTTCAAACCAGATTTTTTTGCTTTACAGCGAAGAAAAAAAAATACTTGTTGTTCTTTGCCTTACTCAAAGCAAGTTTTAAATATACCAACCAGGTAACAAACATTCTGAAACACAGACTGCCTTGTACAAAATGCCCTGACCTATATTCTTCAGGAATATCACATTAGCTTAACCTTAACGTCAGTGTGATATCAATTAGTAAGTATTAATTATAATGAGAGAATTTTGGACCACACACTTTTTTTCTGGTGGAGGTTATCTGGCAGCAGAGTAACTGTAATTAATAATCTCTGTGTAGTCACACTGCTGTCCATGCCTTTGACTCTGTTTCACTGTAAACCAGGATTGGTTCCTCCTCCCTTTCCCTTTTAGTACCAAACTGGATTTAAGTCTTTTATAAAACAACTTTGAGTCCAGACATAGCAATCAGTCCACATTGCATTAATTATATTCTGTAAACTTCAAAACTCAATTCACTCATTTCATTTTTCACAGTCCTGAATGAAAAAGCAAATGAAGCAATGACAGGCTTGAGTGTTGACAATAAAAAGGTTGTATTTTCTTGTATAATTACTATCTCATTAATTCTAACTGTTGAAGAGCAGCTGCTAACAATTCTAAACCGGTTTACTTTATGACTAAAACAAAGTACTTGTTTAACAGATTAATTGACGTTATTTTCTGGAAGAAAGCTCTAAGAATATTTACAGTGCTATAGCAATGATTAATAACAATGCCTGTCACATATTCACAGTAACACTGCTTCTCCCAGCGAGCAACCCCCAAAGTTAAAAGTCCAGACTTACCAGTAAACATGGGTACAAGCTGTTAACCTTTTATTTGCATTACTCCAGACTTCAACAGTGCTTTCAGGTCTGTTCATTAACATTTGTAGTCACTTTAGATACTTTTGTAATGGCGTAAATGCTGACTGATGTGAGCTTGGAAATGACTTAAAAAAAAAGAAAAGAAAAGAAAAGAAAAACTGGTAAATACTGCTTTATGCTCAGATCTTTCTGTCTTTACTCACATTTTACCGCAGTTACTTTGCTAAAGCAGTCCTCAGACTGGGGCAATAATCTAAGAGCAGATTAATTTTTATAAAGGATTTAAATTTCCCCGACTGCAAAAGAAGAAGAATTGAGAAGGGAATTTCTTCCCTGGCACTTAAATCCCTTCTGAAGTCACCAAACCATAGCGCTGACACTGTCATGAGGGCAGAACTTCCTAGAGTCAGGCCTACTGTGCCTCCTTCTGTTCCTGGCATGTCAGCTTCCAAGTTGTTTCTTAAATAGAAAAACATGCATCTGCTCTTCAGAAGTTTCGGAAGCATCAGAAAGATAGCTAAGAATTACAAGTAAAACACAAGTTTTCTATAGGAAACAGCCTGGCAGTCCACACTTTGTTATTCACTTGATAAGCAGAGTCTTTTTGACAGTCCTAACCTTCTAAACTATAGGTCCTGCTGAGCCCAGCATGAGTTAAACGCTGGGTACCATCTGTCAGAGCTTTAGTGGTTTTTTTTTTTTCCTCTCTACGCTTTTACTACAATCTGCTAAGAGGAGTACGGAATAGAAGTTGCTTTTCTACACTTAAATGAGAAAGCAGAGAAATTCAATAAGAAGCATTAAAGAAATCCTGCTGTTTCCAAAAAGCTTTGTAGACATTGGGCAGGAGAACAAATTATTCCATGTGTTCTTAAAGAATTAAAAAAAAAAGGTATATAACATGCCTCAGGAAATGTGTAAATCAAAATCTGAAACCCAAAGCTGAAAAGATGATTTTGAAAAACTAAGTTATATGAACTGTGATTATACCAGAATTTTTGAAGAGATGGTTCAAGGGTTTCAGCAATTTTCCTAAAGAAAGACTCTTACAGGATAGTTTAAATTTCCCATTGATAGGCATTTAATATGAGGAAGTGGCTGAGAAGAAACGCCCTCCCCCCCTCCCATCCCCTGCTGCTCTATAAAAGAATTGCCAAAAGGACATTTTTGTGTCTCATTAGTTTATATTCAGCCCTAAATTGGCACCTGTTCTAAACTTGGTCAAAGTTTGCTGAAAGTTTGCAGATACAAATGAATGTTTTTCTTTAACATGTTACTAACAGTTCATCAAAACAGAGGGGTTTGCAGGTTATTTGGGACATATGTGCACACATACAAATAAGAATATAGCAAAATAAATGCCCTGATTTTCCAGTGCTGAGGGCCACATTAGAAGATGTATCTGCAATTATCTGTCTGCTATGCAGGTGTGGTTACCATGACTGCATGGGTGCAATCAGGTATTCATACCTGTTACCTACACAAATTGCTATTGTAGTCAAATTTCTAAGAACCATAGTGGTTGCTTATACTTGGGAGGAATTGGTGGAAAATTATTTTGTGTCTTTGATTTTTGAGCTGGTGGTCTAGCAATCTGTATCTTTTAGAGTAGTCTTGGGACTAAGATCATTTTATATTAGACACTGCAGCCCCAGCTATACTAGCTCTATAATAGTAAAGCCACCCGGTATGTTGTAGACATCACAAATGGGGACATGTAGTGGCTTTCTTGTCTTTTTCTCCCACTGTTTTGCCTCCCAGAACCTGGCACTGTGAGTCCAGCGGCCGTTTGTGGCTGCAGTACTCAATTTTCACATGAAGTGATTGTAATTGACCATGGAAAGTGGGTGTATGTTTGCACATGAATCAAGGTCTGGACTGTAGAAGGCAGAAAGTCTTAAATATCTTAAGGACCAGGCTTAGGTCTCCTGTTACTTTATTGCATTGTTCTAGCTCCACTGACCGGCATCACATTATTTCAATTTGTGTTTATTTAGCTGAAGAGAGATGTGAATTACTGTGAATATAGATTGAAAAAGTTCTAATAAAGTTTTACTGTCCTCTTACCGCTTCTTTAGTCACAGCAATCCTATATTGTCATTTTAAAAGGTCAGCAGTGTGATTTCAATGAAGATTTAATTCTGGTCTCATTGCAGTTTTATACGCAGGCAGTTTCACTATGCACTGACAAAGAGTTGTGATTGGCGACACCATCTCTGAGAGGTGAGTGGAGGGATTCACAGCTCAAAGGTTCCCTTTGTCTCTTCTTGTAAGCAGAGTCATGAAAAAGTACCATTCAGGTGCATGAAGGTAGCCTAGATAACACTGTCGTAGTCTGCATCCTATAAAAGTTACATAAAGAAGGGACTTTAAGGACGTATGCATGGGCAATTTTATCTATAGATGTCATCTCTGGTTGCCACCTATTCCATACAACTTGAACAATAGCACGTGGTGAAGTCATGACTTGCCCTAGCAGGACGCTATTGTGGTTGTATATAAAATACATATTTTTACAGTTTCCTTACCACAATTATTATTCCTCCTCCTTGCATATATTTATCGTAATAATACACTAAGACAAACCAGAGATAAATCCCTTTGTCCTTGGTATTAGATGAACACTGAATGGTAGAAGGCCCCTTTCCTGAGTAGTTTCTGGTCTAAGCAGATAGGACACATGAAGAGCAGGAAAGAAGAGGAATGAGAAAGGAGATAATACAGACAGTGAACAATGTGTTACCAACAAATGTCTAGTCAGAGTTGAAGTTTTTAGTTATATATGTTATCGTTATTATATCTCCTTAATTGTTATTTTTCCCAAGTGATATAGTATAAAGCATGTGTTTTCCCATAGTGTTATACTTCTGTGTTAACAATTGGTTATACGGCTTCTTTTTCTGTTCAATCATTTGTTGGGCAACATTTACATATATGTATTTCCTTTTGCCATGAACATCTTTGGTTAACTATACTATATGCTTGATTTTATGTCTAATGAAAAAAGTGCTTTAGGCCATAAATTCCAGAAAGAGCCTTGCTAGTTGTTTAACCATGTGTGAGTATAACATGTGACAATATCAGCTTTTAAAGATGTATTGTGAGAGAAATGAAACATCTCCAGGTAGACAGCTATTTCAGAGAGGGTAAGCAAAAGCAATAGCTTTTTTTTTTTTTCCCCTCCACATGCATCACAGCTGCAATAAGCTGGAGCACCTGTTCTTTGCATATTCCTGCTGGTTTTTGCTGTTTGTGTCTGCTGCCAGTGGGGTCCCAAGAGAGGTACAGAAGCTTTTTAATGGAACAAGAAAAGCTGGGAGTGCATAAGATGTGCACTTGCACAGCAGTCGTCTCTCTCTTCTTACAATGACCACAGTTATGAGGTCAAATCACATTCTTTTGATATAATTAATGAAACTACATGAGAATTAATTACACCTCAGCATGCCAGATTGCATTTGTGGGAAAGAAGAGCTTTTCTAGTTAAGCTAATATAATACGCGAGTATCACATTATTCAACTTTTAAAAATTTGTATTTTGAAACATTGAAACCAATTTAGCAGTTGCTCTGGGATATTTAGTATTTTATGACTATCTAGTAAGTGGCATTTACCTTACTAAACTAACATTTATGTTCCATCAGGAGTACTAGGAGGCGTGTATGAAATACTGTTCATTTTCCTGTCTTGGCAGACCAAAGAGACTTTGATTGAAAATAGTTATTTAGAACAGTGGCTTGTGTTGGTAAAAGAATGACATGCAAAACAGAATATCTTTATTCCAAGTTGTGTCTCAGGTGATGCAAATACTATTGCCTCTGAAGTTGTGTCTGAACTAACTAAAAGTTGGTAATTAGGTGTGATTTTAAAAATCGTGTGTTCTGTTCCTTGTTATTTGAGAATAATTTGCGTTCTGCTGTTGCTCCTTAACATCTTACAAACTTACTGGCTCAAATGATTGGTTTGACGTGGTCAGTTTTGGTTTAATAGACAGTGAGTCAGCCTTCAAATGTTTATAGAATTAAAGCACGTGATTTCAAATGAAAATCTAGACTATTTGAAAACTATGAATTCACAGCAAAATAAAGAAAACAACAGCATCACAATGCTACTACTTTACAGAGATACTAGGATGGTTATGGGGTAGAAACACCTCATTTATATGTTTTTGATGTCACAAAATTATCCTAGTAGACTGTTTCTTCAACAATGGCCTGTTCTTAAATTGCCTTGCCATTTAAGGCAACCTAAAGCAATTTTTTCTTTCTTTGTAGGCCTGGCAGCGTACAATTTTCGTGCTAACCAGAAATCCATGGACCATAACATGGGTGTCTTTACAATAAGAGAAACAGAAGAGCAAAGGTAATTTTGGACTTCACATTCTCCTCTACCCTGGGATGCAGAAGGCAGTGAAGCATAAGGAACTGTAGATTTGCTCTGGAGGGGGATTTTACTGGAAAGCTCTCGTGTCCCATTAACCCCTAGAAACATTGTCAGTTTTGAATTCAGAAGAATGGATGGCATGGGAGATGATGGGTATAGAAAAACTGTGCATCATGGCAGCTTACAAATATCTGTGTTGTAGAAGAACAGGACTGGAAAGTACCTGGATTTCTGCTAAAATGCTAATAAAACCCTGAGGGACTGCCAAAGGGTAGGATGTCCTTTATGTCACTTTGTGCTCTTCATGTATATTGATGTGTTTTCTGAGGATACCAGTTGGTTATTGAAAGATACGGCATCTTCCTACAAAGACTGCCTCACTTATATCTGTAGAGCACTGTCTCCCATAATACTGTTATTCCTATGTGTAGGTTTTCATTTCCACTTGCTCACTCCACATAGCCACTGATCCGCTTCAGTGTGGCTGAATTTTTCTCAAATCGAAAGCTTTGGAAGCTCGTAGGCTTTTTTGACTACATGATCTCATCTTTCAGAATAACTGTTGTATTATCTACATTCAGCAGAACTAGAGCTAGTTATAGGACTTGAAAGCACACTTGCATCTAATGAATAACATTAAAATTTATACCATCTTATGGCTGCTTCCCAGATTATGACCACTTGAGATCAGGAGTATGCTTTTGAAGCAAATCTCATTGTCTCTGCTTATTGTGTCCTGGCTGATATAGCAGAGTGTGCAAACTGGATTCCTGCCAGGTGAAAGTAAACAAGATGCTTTCCAACCACTGAAAAGCATTCAGCCCAGAACACCAGACTAGAGCTGGTACAAAGTAAATCCCCTGAAACATGGGGAGAGGGTTGTCAAGTTTTCAACACTGTTTCTCTTTCTAGACTCACTCTTTTTGTGCTGCACTACATCTAATGTGGGCAATAGCCTTAGTTTGCATTAGTGTATAAGCTAATGTAAAATTTTCTTTCCTCCTCTTCACTTTTTAAAGGGTCAATAGTTTTGCAAATTACCTGGAAACCCTGAACCAAGCTTGGATTTAAATAATAATATCCATTCCCTCCCTTCTTCTCTCAGCTACCCGTGATCATTAAGTTAAATCAGCCATTTTTCTTATACTATGATGGATGAAAGAAAACTGCAGTTTCTAAATACCAAAAAGTATCTATGTCAAAAAATTACCTCTCACAAAAGCCATGACATTTGCAGTTTATGCAACATGCAGCTATGAAGCAGTAAGACACCAAGAGTGTGAACTGTTTAAATTGTTTGTTTCTGTTTCCATAAAAAATAAAATCTAGCAGTTTAAAATGTGTACAGTATAATAGCTGAGTAAAGCAGGTGAAGGAAGGAAGAAATACACCCCAGGGCATTGTTTACCTCTGACTTTGTTTAATTTTATGAACTTGGTTTTATTACATAATTTTATAGTGTATTTCTAATTTGTGTTATTATTTTAAACATATTGTTATTAACAATTGCTGTACTGATTGTTGCCAGATCTCCTTTCCCATGTTGGATAGACCCATTTAGTGATAATTATTATTATTTATTACTTTTATATTAGAATTGTGGAAGTCTCTTTGGCTCCTCTTTAAATATTAAATACTTAAGGAAAAGGAAGACTCATCTAGTTGTGATCCCATAGCCATTAATTTCAATGGCAGAACTTCCATTGATTGAATGAGCCTTGAGGCCTCATGCTGTATACATCAGGTGATGTTTTTAGAAGATACAAAGTGAAAATATCTTTTCTGGAAAAATAAACTAATGTGTCTTTTTCCTTTTAAAGCTAAAATCACTCCTCAAAGTTGACTTGGGACCTGATCAAGTCGATTTTTGTTTAAATATTAAAAACAATTAAAACAAATCCTTTTAGATTGCAGTCTGCATAAATCCCATTAAATACTTCTGAGGTGCACTAGAATCTTCAATTGTAAAATCCTTTAATAAATAGCTCACTGAACCTCTAAAAATTTGTTGACAGATTAAAAAATGTTTTCATGGCACTTATAAAGCCTGCAAAATAGATGTTTGCTCTGCAGTATCATATGCTATACGGTGTTATATGTACCACTTAGTTCAGCATGCTTTCCGGGATTATGCATTTTCTGTGCATTTTTCATGCCAGATGACATAAGGTTCCTGTTAGAGGTATGGGGTGATTAAATTTACATATGACTGGTGGAATTTAAACTGATATTTGACTTTCAGTGGTATGCAAATGACTAGCATCCAATTCGGTACCAGTAAAATTACTGACCTTTCAAATGCTCATTTGGCTTCAAGTATCCAGTGGGACCAATATAGACATTGCTGTCTATATTTTATACCACTACAAAAAGCCTTGGAATAGTTTCAATTCCTTAGACTTCTACCTTCCTATGGATACTGGTAGATATTTTTCAATACATGTTGGGAGTTATTGATCTCTGGTAGACTTTTACATTTTTTTCACAGTTTGCATTCCATGAGTTACTTAGTCTACTTTGGAAAAAATCTATCCATTACTCCAAAACCTCCTTAATTAATATTGTTGAGACAAATTTCCTTGCATATATTTTTTAATCTCGCTTGTAATCTTTTTTGGAAGGGTCTACAAAATAGAACTACTTTTGAGAAGAGTGTTTGTCAGGTCATCTTCTTCTGACTGCCTGAAATTCTCTTTAATATTTTTCTAAAAATAGACTGAAAATAGGAGCCCATTCTACCTCACTGTTAAGCAAGAGCCAGTTTCTGAAACCCAGTCATTCAATAAACAGTTTTGAGTGACATACTTGAAATTTGTCTGCTCCCTGTTGGAATTTTATGAATAAGATGGAAAGGAATTTTTAACAATTAAAAAAAAATCAGTCATCTTTTCTAAAAGAAGTCATGAAATTGGATGAGTGGAGTTTTCATAAGAAAGTCTGTTTCATATGAATTTTATTATACTCCAGCTAATATTATATTGAATGGGGTGGATAAGAGAAAATAGACAGTATCTGCCAAACAAATGTATGAATCCCTGTTTCATATTCAGTATTTTAACTGATGATCCTTCTATCCAGATTTAGTCAATCTTGAATATTAAGTGTACATTTTCAATTCCAAACTTACATTTTGTTGAGTTGACTGTCCAGTATGTAACAGAGAGACATGATTTTCATAGTAAAAGGAAGACTAATTTATAAAGTAGCTCCAGTTATAAAACGCTGTTTGAATGCAGATAGAAATGCTGAACATAATGGTCACAGCATTATCTTCCTAAGAAAGATCACAAAAGACTCTCCCTTATCGTAGACTAACACATATCTGGCAACAATGCTAACTTCTATATCTTGCCTTCCACATATTTTAATTTATTCTGTAGGGCAGACTTTAGGCTAATATAAATTGTCCTAGGTTTGTAACAACAGCTTTGATAGCATAGACCAGCTGAATATCTGCTTCAGCATACTCCTTTTCGTCTAATGTACTGATTTCTTACTATACTTTTAACTTAAATAAAGCATATGTTTTCAAAAGTTACTATATTTAATAAAATTCAAGGCATTAAGAACAAGCTTGACAGGTGAAATTCTGGGGAGAAAGAGAGAGCGAGAGACCGACAGACAGACAGAGAGTATGCTCTATCCAGCAATGACTAATACGATTAGAAATAGTAGTAAGATTGAGCTCTTACCTGTCTTTTATAAACTCACTGTTTTTGCTGATTAATAGAGCTAAATCCTTTCAAAATTGTTTGTTTTAATCATCTTTGATGCCCAGTTTTACTTCTGTGACTGAGTGGACATTAATTTGCTGTTAAGTGCTCTGTTACCTGCTAGAACACATGATGTGCCGGAGCAAAATAATAGGAGCAAGTTATTAACACTTCAAGGTTGACCCGCCCTTTATCCCAGAATTCTTGCTGTACGTCTTCTTATTGATCTGACTCATGCAGCTTTTTGTCACCTGGGAATTAACAATTCAATGTTTTATTTGACCATTTATCTCTTTAACAAAATTGTTGCAATCTCTTTGACCTTTTAAAATGTTTATGAAAAGGTGTTGGCGGTTAATTGCACACATAAAAGACTGAAACCCTAAGATCAGGTCTAAGATCTACAAAGAGCTAATCAAAACTTCCTTACCAGAACATTCTAAGGTATAATGTGAGCATTTTGTTTATTTGCAATATAATGAGAAGAATAAAGATTTCCAATTCCAGGAGGACTGGTACTCGGAAGAGCGACTCTTGTCCTAACATCACAAAATAACACTGCTAGGCGCTGCTTTCCTACTGCTTCTTTTTGGGGGGCTTGTGGGTAGAGGAGCATCAATTGAGGGTAGAAAATATCTAAAAATAGAATTGCTCATTAAAACTACAATTTATAAGTAGATGTGGATATGTTTTTTGTAGCTTATTATTAGTGCCAACTGCATGCATTATCTAAGCAGTAATTTTGCTGTAGCTGTGTGCCATGTGAGTCTTTGTGTAATGGGAAGAGCACAGTATTTTTGCCCGAGATTCGTGGGACAGGACTGCCAGGTTTGTTACTTCTTCTGGCAATGTTTTCTTATAGTAACTATCAATAGGTGTCCTAACCCTCTGTCCAGCTGCTCCATCCTGTACCACCAACCCATGTCCTCAGATATCACAGATCTCCAGCAGTGTTCTGTAACATTCCGACTCAGTTTTCTGAAGTCACCCTGTTTCTGCCTGTTGTAATGCACCAAGGTGATGGCCTGCTGGAGTCTCTTCTGTGCAAAAGGCCCAGTTTCAGGTAGGGAAGAAAGCTGTAAGGCTTTCTCCCAGGGATGCCGATGCCTGATGGTAGAGGGAGCAGCACTGACCGCATAGGTGGTAGGAGAGGTAGAGACCCAGCAGTGAGGAGTTCCCATACAGTACTGCAGATTTTGCAGCCTGGGGATACTATAAACATCTCCTCTCCTAGAGCTGTATGTGTTACACTGACGTCAGCTCAGCCGCTGTATCAACCCATAGTCAGCCTGTAGAAGATCCTATCTTACTCTGGTAGACAGAACCTTTTATGATACTGTTTTAGGCACCCTAATAAGTTGCTTTTCTGGTATAAATATGTATCCTGCCAGTAGAATTAATAGGGTTACCGTTATTTTCTTAGCTGCTGAACTAGATTATGCCTTCTACCTTGTGTATCTGAATATGGGAATCTGCAAATGACTGCACTGCACAAAGCATTAAAATTATGTAGTAAGCAACTGTGAAAAAAGTGAGTTCAGTGGCACAGCTATGTGAAATTTCACAAAGCCAGAAAATGAACTCAGTAATACGGATACTGGGAAAACAAAACCAGTCACTGAAGAATCCTTGAACTGTTTTCTTAACTAGTAAAATATTTTTGCATGGGTTCATGAGTGACTAATTATAGAAGTCTATTTGTGCCATGTATATACTGCTGCTCTCATTTTATCAAAGTAAAATGAAGTTCTGTGACTTCTCCAGCTGTGTGTTTCCCAGAGCTAACCCAGCACATGTTCAGTGTACTTTCCTGTAATTTTCAAGGCCCCACTTTAAATGATAAGGCCTGAGGTTGCTTGGCTTATTCACATCTGCTGCTTTCCTGGAGGTCAATCAAACAGTTCTTCATTCAAGAAGTAATGGGGTCTTACAAAGGAAAACAATTATTTCACTTGAAATCTATTGATCTGGTTTCTGTGGTTCATGTGGTGTTTTGGGTGCAGAACAGTTGCTTGAAACAATTTGAGATCAATTCAAGTGTAACTGAATCAATAGATAACCATAACTGAAATGCACTAGTCTAGTTTTTTGTAAGAATATATTTTATGCTACCAGTAGTAATATGAGAATGCTAAGGGTGATCAAAATAGAAGGTCAAAATTAGAAGCTCTTTTATATTATTGAAAACTCCTACTTCTAGAATCAAATTTCAGCCTAAAGGAAAGCTGAGATGTGAATAGGGTTATGATATATAGTGATTTTGTATTTTAAAAAGCATTTTTAGAAGAGCTTTCCAAAGAGTTGGGTTCATTCCTTTTCAGTTCTGAATATTAAGTTCATCCAAAGCTAAATTTGCCAGATTAATGGCATTATCAAAATGTCGATATCTTTAAATAATTGCTTGGTAAGATGGCAAAATTTACATTTTTTAATTAATTTATTTTCACAATAAACTCTAGTGCTAGAAATTTGCAATTTTATATCCAAATCTCCTTTTTGTATTGCCAGCACAGTCAGTTTTTATTTTACTCATTTTTCTATTTGCCCCAGCTCTGTTTTCTGTTGAAAGTTTGTTCAGGCAGAAAATTCCTGACCATTTAAAAGAAGTTTGAAAACAATGGATGAGGCAAGTCAATCAGGGTATCAGAAGATGTACTCTGACATTAACCCTTCGTCTTCTGCCAGAGTACTAACTAACAATAAAACAAATGGAACAGGAGAAGCTTTTGCTGAAGCAGTTACTAAACATTAGATGTAATCATTTTGGTCTTCACTTAGAAAAATATTGTTTTGAAAATCTTTCCTGTGGTATGCTGAGTCTGGTGGACTCTGAAATAGGCAAGTTTGTTTTCAGCTCTGCAGAATGTTTCTGTAAATTATGTATTCTGAAGGGAGAGGAACTTTGTAGGATCTACAGGATGAGGATCATAACTAATTTTCTGAATCCCCCATGGGAGAGGACAGCTATCAGAAAAAGATGCTTAGTTGCTCATGAAATAATAGTGAAAGGCAAAAAGGTTAAAAGTCCTTTTATCCTTTTGTGGATGTGTTTTGGCTGAGAAACAGTAGTGCTTTTGAATCTTGCTACTTTGCTTTCCTAAATCAATTATTTGGCAAATGATTGGTAATAGATATGGGGAAAAACTTGCCACACTACAAATGTACACTACCATAGATTTTCACAAAAGACCGTTAGATTTTTAGTGATGCTTAGGCAAGTTTTTGAATGCATAATTTCACTTGAAAAGTACATTTTGAATATGTGATGTTCAGATAAATCTGCTTGTTCTGCATGCAGAAATGCCTTTTGTTTGCAGAAATATAGATACCTATAGACAAAAAATATTGCATATGGAGCTGAGATTGATTTAGTCCTGTGAATCTTAGTAGTGTGAACTGCCTTGAGATATTCAGATTCAGGGAAATGCTTCAGATACTCTGTTACAAATTTAGTTAGTCATTAGGTCTTGCTTAAACGTACTGATTTCAGCAAAATACTCCTAACAGCAATATTGCTGACATCAGTTGCTCTCAGCAATGGAAGCACCAAGCGAGCTGTAATGTAGATGGCTGCAACAGCTTCTCTCAGGGCTCTGTGGATTACATTTGTTTCTGGCACATCATTGGGCAGAGTGTAGTCTTCTGACTCTTCAAAATCTTCTCTTGGTTGGCACAATTCCTAAGCTGTCGTCTGCTCTTCTCTGTGCCAGTGGCCAGGGCTGGACTTATCCATGCAGTCGGTGTGTCCCCTGTTTCCTAGTGATCTGCCCTTGTAGATGTGAAAAGGCATAAAGTTATATCTCAGGATCCAGAATATAAAGGGAAATGTTCCCAACTTCATTGCAAGCAACCCTGTTTTTAGCTTCAGTTCATGAAGGTTTGAAGCATCAGTCATGCTAATTACAGCGCGGAAAGGTGAAAATCCTCTGCAGCTAGCTTCCTTACCCACTTTTCCTGGCAAAGAGTAACTAGTCAGTGTTTTTCCAGGAAGCAGTTAGGGTTTCCGCAGTACCTCAGGAGTTAACAGAAGTTTGTAGTTGAGGGAAGAAGAACAAACAGCACCGTTCTCACAAGAAGGTGGGAGGAGAAGGAAGAAGAAGAAAAAGCCTAGCAGCACAGGGGAAGAAGAGTAAAACAGAGCCCCAAAGTACAAACTCATACTTAATACCAGCCAGCTTCCCAGCTGTCTGCAAACCAGGAAAAGTTCAGTCATGTGGTATGTTGAAGATGTTAAAATTAAACTAAAAACACCTCAGTCCAACAACCATTGTAAGATACAAGGAAGGAAAGAAGCCAAAAACCTGTTAAGTTATTCAGCCATGTAGATCAGCTCTAAAGATATTGTCAAGAAGAAAACATTCTAATATAATACTTATTTTAGTGTCTTTTGGATCACCAATATAGACCAGTGACTTTCTGATTATAAAGTGAACTTTATATTTTATAGACAATGTTTCCACTCGGGTTTATCATTAAAGCCTAATTGAGTGGCCTAGTTCAGTTATGTGCTAGTGAGAGGTGTTGGAGAAATGGGAGAGAGATGAACAGCAAGCAGTGATGAGATAGAAATAGGAGGGGAGACACAGAGGGAAGGGAAGGAAGGAAGATTAGAGCAAGAAGACAAGAGAAATACGCTAAAAGGTAAAAAAGAGTGTCGACAGGCATAATTGAAACACAGACAGAAAGGTTTGGTAAAAGAGAGAATGGTAGACAGTTGTGACTGTAAACTGAGCCATGGTTAGAACCAGTGGCTCAATATGCAGCATGGATAGTCAAATGCTGCATAAATACACATTTTAGCTTACCCTAGCTGTTCAAGTTAATCACAGAGTTTGTGCAGTGGATAACTGAGAGTCCCCTACTGTGTTGCTGGATAGACAAACCAAATTAGCCCAAGAGTCTGTCACAAGGCTTGGGCTAGGGCTGCTGTTGCTCATCAAGACTTCTGCCATTCCTGTTTTCTCTGGTGGATTAAGACTGTTGCTGTGATTTTGTTGTTGTTACCTGGTTCACTGGTGTGAGATAATCTAGAGCCAGCTACAGGTTCCTTAATATCGTGTCTGCTACAAAAGTGAAGTGGTGATGAGAAAGATCCCCAACTGCTAGGTTCAAAAAAGCATTATACAAATTAATTAATCCACAAGGGCTACTTCATGCAGAGAAATTACTTCTGGCCCAGGAAGCCTTTGAACCACAAATTGTTGGAGGTTGCAGTATGTGTTTGCCCTGTCATTATTCTTTCCCATAGACATCTGCTATATGCCACTGTCAGAGACAAGATACCAAGCTTGGTCTGACTGGTACTGCTATTCTTATGTACAGCAATGCCTTGTATAGGCTACAAGTACTGGGCAATGGCCAATAAAGGCATCCTACTATTGTAACCTGAAATTAAGTGCAGGAGCCATAAGAGTGCACAAACAGTAAACTGCTACTAATAGTATTTGGACTGTGCCTGGGTTGCATCAGATAATGCAACTTGCATGAGGTTGAATGAACTTTTGAACACAAAAATGGAAAAGAAAAAGTAAAAAGCAAGACCCCAAAATAGGATACACAAAAGTCTTCAGCCAAAACACAACACAACAGATGGAAAAATTTCCAAAGTGTAAGAGAATGAAATGTGAGAACTTCTGTGTTCTTCCATTTGTAAAATTGAATTTAAGTTATTTGCCTGAGGCCCACAATTTCAGAGCTCAAATACAATACTGTGAGCAAAACCCGGACATTTTAGCTGTGGACATCAACATACAACATCCTTGCAGTTGGCAGTATTGGAAAAAATACAAAGGGCACAGTTAATAGAGAATCTCCAATCATAAAGACATATGAAAATACGTAGAGAGAAGGTAGCAATATGTTAGAGAGTGCCCAGAAAGAAAACAATACAAAGTATTTAGACATTAACATCCCCTGCAAATAGCTTAATGTCTGAGTGTCTTGAGTCCCTAATTTCCAAAAGTCATACTCATTTAATGATGCAATAAAATGTACAAACAGATTAAAATTTTGTTTGCTGTTCTTAAAACTGGAAATCTAAAATTAAGCACTGTATTTCTGCTGCACTGGATGAAAATGGAGGTAAATAATATTTATGACTTGTTGCCCAAATTATAGTTGTTAAAAAAATCACCCTCTACAAGGTGTTAGTGCTCCTTTTTCCAGACAGAACAGTGATATATCAACTTCTGGTCTTCAGGCTGAGCTCAAATAAAGTACCTGAAAACATGCTAAATTTCCAATCCATTTAACACTCAAGTGGGCCAACACTCCCATGTGAGTTGGCCAGTTTTGATCATCTCAAGACGTCAGTTTTGCAACACTGTTCACTGACCAGCTCCAGAGATCATCTGTTAGATTATAAGAGTTAATGCTGAACAACTATTGTGATATTAAACAACTGTGGACTTGACTGGGCTTTCAGAAAGCTGCATTACTCAAAAGAAATAACACATTCATTCATCTCCTCCTACAATGGAAACTAACCTTCATAGTCCTGCACTTCATAATTTCATTTGCCTCTGAATGTGACTTTCTCTAAATTTAGGGAGAATCTTCTCTGTGCATCTCTTACCTCGTGGTATGTTCTGCTTGAGTTACTCCAGAGGTGCTGCAGTGCAGAATAGACAGTAATGATCTGCAGTGCAGAACTGAAAGAAGAATTATCCTCATAAACATTGCCATGGAAGTGAGAACTGCACCGAACTGTGCCAACAATTCTTATGTACCTATCTCATGTAGAGATCTTCCATGGTGTCTATATGTGCAGTATTATGAACAGTTCTTCCCAGTTAGGACTCTTACTCTGAGGAATATTTCTGAAAAAAGATTGGAGTTAATATTCAAGCTGGTTTCATTTCCTTTCACCTTTCTTCATTTTAATGATTTCTAGTTCAAGTTAAGTTTCTGGTTCAACATTAAAGTGTGCTGTTCTCAGAACAAAATCCCTTTACTGTGAGGTAAATAATCTTAAGGAAAAATGATGATGTTGGATGCTTTCATTTAACATACCAAATGGTATATCACAATTCATAAAGACTAATTAGGAACTGTGTGAAAATCAGGTATTATAAGGACTAGTGAATCTTCTAATTAGCTGGGATTTCAAACCTGACAGAAAATCAAGATGTTGAGGATTATAGTGGAAAAAGGTGCTTTTCTGTTCACCCACTTCATGGGTGAACAGATAAATGCCATGTAAGGGTATGATGTTTTCCTGTATGCACTTTCCCTGGTCACATTCAAATAAACACACAAATACCGTAGTCCACTTGATGATCTGCCTTTATGGCATAAGGAGTTAAGTGGAAAAGATAGCTTATTAGACTAACATTGATGTCTTTCTCCATTACATGCTGTAAGAGAGAGTTATCAGGTCTGTGACATTTTAGGTCTCATGTTGTTTATGGGATAGAGCTTGAAAGAATGAAGTGGGAATGATGGATGAGCAATATATCTTGTGGTTCTCTGTGTATCGGGCAGGCATCCTAGACCTCTGCGATCTGCACTCGGGTCAAATAAATGCTAGGACAAGTCAAAGTCAGTCTCTACCAGTCCCAGGATAGTTCAGTAACAAATGCCCTTTGATTTAAGCATAAGCTTATGATAGTCAGAAGTCTCAGTAGTCAGTCCCAAGGCAGATTATAAATAGTTACTAGTCTTACTATTGGATGGGAAATTAATTGGTGAAGATTGGGTATTTTGGGGTAATGTGAACTTGTTTGTTAGCTTGTTTTTCTGATTAGGTGGGTTTCTATGAGCTCATTCTAGTTCTTAATAAGAGCAGTTATATGTTGATATAATGAAATATAGTTCTGATGCTTTTTATTGGCTTCTTTTTCCTAGCAATTTTTATGGAAACTTCTATCTGATCATATCCCAGAGAGGGGTGAGTGTGGATGAGTAGATTTATTTATGTGTTTTCTAGGTTTGCTTTTTGGGAAACTGACTTTCCCAGTCCTTTATCATACTTTCTTTAGGTGTCACAGCCTTTCAGCTCCAAGACAGGCTTTTTAGCTGTTTTCTTCACTGTGCTAGCAATGACCATCTGCAAATGGATCTGCATATTTCTAAGTATGAGCTGCAATATACAAAATGCGTGTTTTGCTTTGAGCCCTATTAATCATGCTTTCTCAAAGCCCAAGTTAAATACATCTCTCTACACTACAGTTAGAATATATCATATTATGACTCATACAAAAAGGTTTTTATATAAAATATATTTAACATTTTAGCAGAGGCATATTGTTACTGAGTATGTAGTATGGAAGGTGATCTGAGAGACAGATTAATCTAATGTGAAAGTGATAGTGGTTCACTTCAGGCCCGTACCTGTACATGGCCAGTTGACATTTTGGGTCCAAGTTTAGAGAACCAATCTAAAGCTTGCTTTTTTGTTTTCAGAAAGGCTATTCTGCACTACTCAAAATAAGACATTCTTCCTAAATAACAACTAGTTGATTTTAGAATTTGTTATACAGAGAAGTTTTAAAATCAAATTGAGTTTAAACTCGAGGAGTTTAGGAAGATTTCCTTCAGGAAAAGTCCTTCAGGGAGATTTCGTACCACACAATAGCCCTGAGATGCTGACTGTAGAAAGTGGGGCTATTGTTCTCTAAAACAGAATGTTAGTAAGCAAGATATGAAATTAAAATCCTTAGGCAACGTCGGAGACGCTTCTTGGAAGACAACAGTTCTGAAAGGAACTCTTCCAACACCACTAGGTGCATCTGTACACTGTAAACTGTGCTTCAGCCTGACTCTAAAATGAGATTCACCCATCATCCACACTGTGAAGTTTCAAATCTGCATCCAGAGGCTTTCTCGTCCTGAGCTCTGTCTTGTCCTGAGCTGGAGTCTCAGCAGACTTGTCTCCTCATGCTGGCCTGAGCTTTTGTTCAAGGTCAGAGGACTGGAGACAGACAGGTCAGACCACTGGAGGGCATCCTGTGGCTGGCTCTTTCTAAACACAGTATGTATGGTTTTGAGCTGGAATGACACTGGACTTAACTTGCAGTGTGAGTGAAAAACAGCTAGGAATGTGGTCTGATGTACAGACTCACTTCTGAGCTTGCTCTTCCCCTCACAGTGCAGAAGCGACCAAAACAAAACAGTGAAATATGTTGTGTAGTTAGCTGGCAAAAGAGTTTCAAACTGAAGAATCCTTCAGAAAATAGAAAAACATGTCTGAGGGAACAAATGGAAAAAAGATAGTTTAAGGATAGTCATGGAAATTGCAAGGACCAAGGAAGCACATGAAGATCAAAAAGTCAATGGTTGGTCACACTCATGCCTTATATTATTAGAAGAAGCTTTCAGTTGTTGATTTTTAGTCCTCTCCTTGTATAGTTGCAGCAAGCAACCAACATAGGTCATGTTTAGCAATGATTTCACTGCATCTGCAGCATGGGAAAGGGATTCTATGTGAGGAGTAGCTGACAGAAAAACACACACACACATGCTTTGGCTAGTGTCCCAGTGAGACCTCTTTACTATGTATGTTATGAAAAATCTTTTTTTTTTTCATCAATGATGTTGTGGAAAATACTTTCACACTTTTGCAAAGTTTAGTTTGAGAGGTCTCTATCTGAAGCCTTGAAGAGCTGGAAATCTAATGTGTTCCATCGTGGGAAATATTTGCATTCTGAGACTGAGAGCAGGGGAGCAGGCATTATAGGAAAAGCTGGTGGAATGTGAAAACATTAGGAAATAGCTTTAATGTTTTGGGGAATTCCATTTGTTATTTTCACCTAAAACCTATGTAATTTTGGAGCTATGTGAACCCAAATGTGGAATGACAAAGGGAGGTTGTACTTTGGAGAGGAGTGCATGTTTTGTAAGACTAGGTGGTTTTCAGAGATGCTGCTTTTGAGCCCTTGCTCATTATAAAACAAAAATGGAATCCCAAAAGAAAGGTTTCAAAGCAAACAAATTCCTATGCAGTCAGTCTTCCTCAAGACAGTATCATTATCTGTCATCATGTGTAGACACAAAGTGTATCCACATAACCATTTAGAATTCATTTGTGATTGCGGTATCCTACCGCAGATTTAATAAAGGAAAATACAGCTGAAATTTACATTTTAGTAGTGTTTTTGCCATTTCTGTCTTTCAAATCTATAAAAATGCTTGTAGGTGTATCATTTCAATGTGGTTTTTAATGATTTAATATCTACTGTTGAAAGCTTGTGTTTGGTCATAGGAATGTTCACTGGATAAAATTGGATACAATATATTCTAAGTGAATGATGAAAAAACAGTAAATGCTACTTGGCTCTCTGACCTGCCATTGTCAGCACTTCATGGCCCTTGTCATTGTTTATGAGTCCAAAGGAAGCAGGTTAATCAAGGACAGCTATCTGAATTTGCTTGGGACTACTCCCGATTTTTTAATCTAGCTCTGGGTGTTTATATGTTCTCTTGAAAGTCTAAGTTTTTCAAAACAGATGGAACAGAAGGACTTCTCCTACTACAGGCATTGAAAAGTGCCCAGGACACCTGTGTCTATTTTGTTCTGTATCAACTGTTGTATGCTGATGCCTCCCAGAAGGGTGCAACAGAAAAGGAATAGTTGTCTTAAGTTACTTGAGTAAGACTGAAAATTGGGAACTTCAGAACATATGGATATATAGTTTGAGACAGAAATGACATCTCCTTGATGAAGGAGGGAGGGGTCCTGATGACTTCAAGGAACACACAGCAGAAGATGGAAATTCCTAACCTCCTCACAGAAAAAAGATGCAGTGTCCCTTCCCAGACTGTCTGCTGAGAGGATGGTGACTGATGGGAACAGGAGTGACAGAAGAGGAAGGCATACACCTAATGGAAATCTGGTGATAGTGAAACCTCACCATTCGTAGTCTGATGCCTTTCTACTGTCCCAGACTGACACACTTCCTGGTATAATGATCAGAAGATGGCAAATGCACCCTTCCCATGAATGTGGCATCTTAATTAATTTAATCAAATGTAAGATTACAAATAGGAACAAATCATAACTCTATGGTTGCTATACACTGTCATTTTAGAATGGAAGTAAGGTTGAGTGCCTTTACATAACAGTTTCATAACTTAATGTGTTTGGATTTCTTATATATTACATATGTTATATGTGTAACTTACATATGTCTATAAGATTTATCTGAAACTTTAACTCTTAAATTCCTGTGTTTGAAGCTTTTTCTTGAGGAATAATCCCTATAATACTGTTATCCTTAATTTAATGATATTGTCTGAAACCCTGTTTAACATGATTTTTATTTGGGAGTAAATATTAGCCCCTTTGAAGGTAGCAGTTGCTGTACCTGGGAAGGTGTAACTTCTGAACTAAGAAGGACCTGCTCTTGTTAAAACTGGAGAGAAGAAAGTTTCTGAGTTCCTTTGGCATACTGCCAAAATGCTGTGTGTAGCACAGATGGTTAAACAGTCTTACAAGGCTAAAGTCTGATAATTCTGTTTCATGATCAGCTATTTGTCTGCCACCTCTTTGATGTGAAAGTAGTATAGCAAGTACTCAATAATTTACATACTGTACAATATAGCCAAATATAAATGATGCATTATTCTTCCATTTAGCCCCATTTGAATTGATTGATTACCAAATCTTCCATTTATCATTTATCAGCATTGTGATTATTTATAACTTTTGCTGAGTTTACAAAGTAATGCATCAACCAAGAAGCTGAGATGCATTTTACTGATTTATAAGGGATATTTTGGTGATCACTGCTTGATCCTTGTATTGTTTATTTATTTAACTTTGTGAATATCGAGCTTGAAAGGGGAGCCAGAAGATATGGGGCCAAAGCTAATGCTGAGAAAGATAATCCCTCCCCCTTTTTTTTTTGTTTTGCATTACTGACTTTTACTGTTGTAATTTTTGCTTTAAAAAAAAAGTATCACAAAAAGGAAAGGCAATGCTGATAATTTTACTAATGAGACTGAGAAGGGCTTTTAAATAAGCGAACCAGCAAGGATGCTGCCTCCTTCTCTTTGGGGCTTTCTGTGTTCTGGTGGAAGGGCTATCCACAGTAGATCTTCCACTAAGTTTGACCCCAAATCTAGATAGCACTAGCTTTGTGCCCTCCTGCCTTGCTACTGTAGCTGTGGGAAGAGAGGGTTTTGGCAGATCTGTTGCTGAGGGTCGGGGCCCTCTGGGCTTTCTCCCTAGTTTGGATCAGGAATGCCTGGGAAGCTGGTGGGACAGAGCACCCTGCCTGTCTGTGAACCCTGGTGTGGGTTCTGCAAGCTGGGGCACTCTGATTTTCAAGGGTCTGGGTAGCACTTGAAGCTGGAAACTTTCCAAACACCCTGAAACCCAGACTGCTTGACTCCAATCTTGATGTCTGGCCATTCAACTCGGTAGTGCAGATCCACACCTGTCCAGTACTACTGATGATCATCCATGTGCCAGGGACAGTCTAGTGTGCTGTCACTGGAGCAAAAGACTGGATTGGGGTGTTGGCCAGCACCCCCTGGGCCAAAGCCCTGTGGAGGGAAAGAGCGGGGTACCTTTTTATTCTCCTCCTACCTGTACTGAGCAGTAACAGCTGACCATGGCTGAGGTTTCACTTACTCAGCTCCTGAGATCTTCTTCATGGCCTTGTTGCATTTTCCCTAGGAGTGGGCCTTAGACATTATGACTTTTGGGGACTAGATTTTTCGTTGTGGGCTGTTCTACAATGCAAGCCCATTTCAACCCTTTATGTAGGCTGAGAACCAAATATGTTGCGCTGGAGACACAAGAGTGCAGCCTACCTGCTCTCCTTGCCCCAGATCAGCTTCCTGTCTTTCTTCGCTGGAGCAAGTCAGCCTTTCCCTTCTCCTTCCCCTCCACATTCCTGATCTGACAGTTACTCCACAGGAGGCTAAAGGAAGGAGCCAGGCCTGATACGTTGAACACTGAAGACTTCTCTATTTAAAAACAGTAATCCCAGTTCATTCTTTTGAATGAAGCAAGTTATGTTAGTGATGAATTTGAGGCTAGTAAAACAGAGAAAATGTGGGTGTTGGCTCTACTAAACATTTCTTACTCAAACTGGACTAATTATTAAAATTAATTGAAAGGAAAAATCACAGAACAGGTACTTTTGTGGCTATTGATAGCTTTTATTTTTTAGCACTATGCAACCTTTTGTGGTCTGGACTCAGCAAAATGATTTTTTGTTAAAAATTGCACAAATGGTAGCAAAATGAAAAAGTGTGTTGCTGGAGATATATGTAATGTATAGCTCTCTGGGCTTCTACCGTATCTGCTATCCTTATTAACATTTGCTCTGCTAAAAGAAAAGAAGATTGAACATAAAAAACTGAAGGTCGTCCATACAGTTGTCTCAATAGCAATCTGTGTGACTTTAACCCTGTTGAGGAAAAGTAATTACCCTTTGGCTTCTGATGACCTCAACTAACCTTTGTTGAAGGACCAGAGAAGATAAAGGCTGACCAACAGCCTGCCCTTCCTGCCCTGTGGTTAACCCGCTCTGTGAATGAAGAACACCCTCAACAATAGAATGTGAAAATGTTGCCATGGAAATATCATTGGAAGAAGAAACAAAAATCTATTACAATTAATAGCGTTTTATTAGGTGACTCCTATAGAACTGTTTAATCCATGGAAGTTGCTCTATCTTAAGATCGGGGGTCAGAAAATTCAGGAGGAATAAAAGAGGAAGGGAGAGTGTGCCTCTTTAAAAATTCAAGAGCTGTTGGCAGAGCTAGGGTGGTTTGCATGAGAGAAAATAATCAGTTGTATCTTGCAAACTATAAGTATGGGAAACGATAGAGAAGAATAAATGCAATTACAGTAATTGCAAATGATAAACGCTAGCTATCCAACTGGTCAGGAAGTGTATTAATACACAAACATTGTGCTTTTGTTATTTGGCAGATTACATTGGTCATTTATCTTTTCGTATTTTTCACACTACCCAGTTCTTGCCTAGAGAATATCAGGTTATTTACAGAGCATAGGCAGTATTTGTTTATCTGGCATTTTTGAAATTGGGTCCTATAATGCTTTTATTGTGATTTTTTGCTCTTTTTCCTATTAATTAAATTTAACATCTTACATTACATAATGTTACAGTTCTGTTAAATTCACAGGTCTAGTTTGGTTTGTTTTAGGCAGAATCTTGTGCTATTCTTTTCCTTCAGTAACTGGTGACTTCATTTGGAGCTGACAGTGCTGCACATTTTCAGAAGTAGTTTAGCAGATTCTAACAAATGTTAATATTTCTTTGACTACACAAATAGACAAAAATTGTGTAGACATTAAAAATCTACATGTTGATGACCTACAATATTCCAGTTTCTAGTGCATGATAAAGCATTTCAATTAAGAAAATTCTGTGACATTTCCTTATTAATGCACAAATTACAATACATTAATTAATGTAAGAAAAAGTTTTAAATGCATGTTTTTATACATATGTACCTAAGCAATCTTAAATTATCTTATTGCTGTTAAAAGAAATGAGAAATCTTATGAGGTTCAGATTAAGACATATTAATACACAATTGTATGTGTATGTTTTCTAGTAGAAAATGAATTCAAAGTAACGCATTTGTTATCTTTTAAAAATGATGCATAAAGGGATGCATCAGCTTCCTTTCTTTCAGTCTGGTTTCCAAAATACAGATATTTAAGATGCTAAAAAGATTCAACCGAAATACCTTCTTTAGTATTTTTGATAATCTTGCATAAATGGGAGCAGGACTCTGCCCTACCTGTATGTTTCCTCTAATAAAAACTGAAAGTGTGAGAAGAGTAGCTCTAGCAGTAAGCATTGTATTACAACCTTTTCGTTCTTTTGAAATGGTGAATATGAATATTTTTCTTCAATACTTTCTGTTTTGTGTCCCAGTAATACAGTTGTGGATTTTCACCATGAGAATACCCTTCAGCTTAAGTATATTTTGAAATGGTAGTTTGAATAGGGACAGAGTATGCTGGATAGAAACAAACTTTTATTTGTGAATGAAAAAGACCTGTACTGCGAATGTGGCCGTTTTCTTAACCGTTTCCTAATTATAACAAGATTATTCAGTTTTTAAAGTTTGTTTACTGTTCCAAATTTTTGAACACACAGTGCACTATGTCTAGATATAGAATTGCACTAGTGATAATACACCCTGCCTTTTGTTTATAAAATGTAAACTTAAAACTAACTGTCTGTTGCTATATTTATTTATAGTTGTGTGAACATTTAAAGTGGCTTTGGTCAGATTTCTTCCACTATATGAGCCTGTATTTCAAGTTATCAAAACAATCTAGGTCCTGGATCAAAGCAATGTGTTTTCATTAATTTTCAACAATTATTTCCACGTCACTGGCTACAAATGATTGTTTGCTCATATGACTCACCTAGTTATGGTGCTGTGGAGAACTATTACCTGTTTCATTGACTGTTTCACTTTTTCCCTTGGGTTAGTGCCAAGGTTTTCATGTTAATCCCTTTCCATTTCCAAATGCTCTAGGTCCATGGCATTCTGGCTGAAGCTCAGAACGAAAGTCAGGAAAGTCCATCATGACATGTGGAGTTGCTGTTGCTGTGTTTATTGGAGAGAGAGAGAGAAAAACAGAAGGAGAAGAATTACAATGTGTTACTCAAAGGTATGCATATTGATAGCCTGCTGTGTTCTCCATACTTTGAGGAGTTTGAGAAATCCCTTTAAAATATCATATCATTTTATCATAATATCATATTACTTTTAGATTAGAAGTTGTCATGAAGTGTTTTCATCTTCACCTGTGGATTGTGTTCTGTCATCTTTTAGTTGGTATGGGGACTACATCTTTTTCCATTTTAGCCTGACATAATTCTAAGGCCTTAGAAATGTTTGAATTCATCAAGATTTAAATTTGGGAGATCTATAAAGACAGAAGACTAAGGGAGCTAAGAAACATTAGTTGTAACTGTTATTGAACGTTTGCACAAGAATAATTTTCTGACTGAATTACTAATGAGCTGTAGATACTTATTCTGCTTTATAATGTGTTTCTTATATTCATTCTCTAAAATATATTGTTGTCTGTCATCGTCAACTTATTGGGAAATTAAATACAAGCTCTGTAATTGAAGTATTTTTTCACTACAGCACTTTTATTTTGATATGACCATAAAGGTGTATGTTATGTTATGCTAGGCATAGTATAACTTATATAAAAGAAGTAGGTAGGTAATATCAAAGCAAAATAATATCAGAAATGTTCTTAATTGAGCTTCAAAGTCTGATCACATGCAATCACATTTTTTAAAAACCTAAAACATATTTTTACTTAAATTACATTTTGTTCATATGTTCATTGATATTTTCACCATAAAACAGAAGAATGTAGTTTAGTAACTAATGATGAATCTTGCTAGCCTATTTTCATACATATGTGGTGGAAAGTCAGGAATGAAATTATTTCTGTATTATTCTGACCTGATAAATTCATAGACATATATAAAATACAAGGCTTTTAAATACAGTACAATTCTTAAAGCTTTAATTGATCTAACATTGCATAACTGGTGTATTTAACTAGTGGTCTCCTATTGTTCTGTAGCATTATCTAAAAATATTATGCCTTTTAAGAGCAAGACTAACAATACTAAGATTTAAATATTATATGAATGTTATAGGGAGAAAAGAGACGTAATTCAGTTATTAATGCTAATTGTGGCAGAAATATTAATTATCACAAGCTTACTTCATGGCAAACTATAATATTGAAAGTACTGAAGGAACATCTGATTCTCAAAAATCTAAATACAATCTGAATATCCAAGGCATTGCAAAAATGTTTAGGGTTTATTTTAGCAATTTACACAAGCTACAGAGGAGGTATTTTTTATAAAATAGTATGGCATTTGTGTAGCAAATTACTGTCACTTTAAAGTCATCTACTAGATATTTATTAATAACACAGCAATAAAGCATTGAATATAGTTTGGATAAGTGTTTATTGGTAGACTGCATCACAAAAACAGATAAGTAAATCTTTATCTTGGATGGTTTTGTTTTTAAATAAACAGCAGTATTAGATATCCTAAAAGTTACCATAGTCATTAAATACCTTATAGTGCTGTATCCCTGGTAATCCAATTTACAAAACTATATTCTCAGCAGAAAGTCCTGGGGTATATAGTAGTTCTCTTCAGTAAGCGCTTTCTGCTTTTTCTTGTCATGAAGCAGTGATGGTACATTTTTATCCTGTTGATAATTTGACTCTCTTTAAACTATTTCTTGTTGACCCACTGGATTGGTCTTTATTAGGGTGGAGGTAGCTGGAAGATTGAAGGACTGCAGACCATATATCATTCTTCCTTTTTTACTGTGCCTTAATATTCAACATAGCATCATTATTCTGAGGCAAAAAGAGAAAAGCTGGTCCATCATATATTCCACACATTGCTAGTCTTTCCTTTATGTCCTGCAGTGCTAGAGAGGGGGATTATTGCTGCAGAAAAAAAAATCTGGCCATAGTGTAGGAATAATCACTGCAGTCCAGCTCACCCCCACACCTCTCTTTCTCTCTCTCTCTCTCTCTCTCTTTCTCTCTCTCTCCCTCTGTTTGAGGCCCCAGCTGATTCAGTCTGCATCCATCCATACATAAATCATTGCCCTTATTCTATTGGTTACATGGTACATGGCAAGTATTGATTTTTTCCGTTGCCTCATCGCTGGAGAACCCATGGTTTTTGTGAGACTGAAAATGCAAAATTTTTTGCTGGAGATCTTGTCAAGGTACAAAAATGACAAGCAAGGAGGGTGCTATTTTAAGGTTTGTATGACTTAAAATTTTTCACCTTCTCTGTTCTACTCTACAATTGCCTGTGTCCCAAAAAGTCGTGGCTTGTTTAATCACTACTGCTGTAGGTAGGCTTAGTGGCTAAGCAGCCGGAGAATAAGTAAACAGAAACAGGGCCTGATCATTCTGAGAAAGGCATTGCTTATTTGTTAAAAGTTTAATTATCTTCTGAAATATTAACAGAAAGATAAAAAAGGATACAAAAATAATGACATTTTAAGGGAAGAAATGAATCATCAGCACAATAGGATAATATGGTGTAGAAATGGACATTTTTTTCTACCTGCATAATACAAAAATATGATACTGGACTTAACTGTTGAGATAGATCTTCATAGCATTTTGAAACATATTTGCTAAGCCTTTATCAGTATGATTGCTGTATTGAGTTAGTTTTTCTCAGCATTTAAAATTGCCTGAAAATGCCTCACAAAGATGGCACCTGGCTTCCTCAAAAAGTGTATCTGAGGAACAGGAAGACTGGATTATGAGATCAGATTATGCGATGTTCTAGTTCAGTAAAACAAAATTCCTTGTTATAAGACTCGCTCTTACGAGGAGCCTGATCCAAAATCTATTGGAGTCAACAAGAATGTTTTCACTGACTCAGTAGGTGCTGGATCAGCTTCAGATTATACAGAGGCCAATATTTTCCTGTGTCGGATACCATCATTTTCCCCCGTTTTGAAGAAGAGGTAAAATGGGATAGGATGGGTGGATTACATATAGATGTAGAATTTTATTATATTTCTTCTCATTACATATTTTAACTCATTTCAATGAAATGTATGCAAATGTGTAGTGTACATATTTGCTTTGATGCCTGTAATGTAAAATGACCAATGCCAACCCCACCCCCCCACCTCTCAATTACTGTATTTTGCTTTTATGTTTTTTTTTTAAGGCCACTGCCCCTTCTCGTCTGTATTGCACCACTTTTAGACCCCAGTCTTCCACCAAACTATGTGTAGATTCCATTTAAGTCATTGTACCCAATTGCACATCCTGAGCAGCCCATATTTTCTATATTTTGTGGGGGTTCAAAGCAAATACCTTAAATCATAATACAGCTTTAGAGCTCTTGTGCTGCTGGGGCTGTAGAAATGAATGATAAAGCTAAAATTATCAACAGAGAATCTCCAGCCAGAGATCCTCACTTACTATACAGGACATACAGAGGCTGGAAATGTAGTGTGCCACTGCTGCTCTGAGAACCAGGGCTGAACTGTTCAATTTGCCCATTCCTCTAGCTGGCACCATTCCTATGTGAAACAATCTGTGCTGACCAAAACCTTGGGTCATGCTGGCACGTGGGCCATCTCCCTCAGACAAGATCAGGGTAATTGCCTCCCTACTAAAGTTCTTCTTTTTCTGAATATAAGTTGCAACTGTTTTAATTAAATGAATAAATAAGAATATATAAAGGTGTTTAAAAAAAAAAAAAGACTGTGGGAAGCATGAATTTTAGATTCAAAATATTATGTATTCCTTTTGCTCAGGAAAAACGACAGGGCATTGCCTTCAGCAAATGTGGTACTCGCTTTGCCAGAAATGTAGTATTAGTGAAAAATGTGCCTTTTGTCCCACTGAAAAGTGTAAATTTTTCTACTGTTTGTTTTATACACACAGGTCAGACCCCCATTATATGCAACAGTAATTTTTGTAGTAATTCAAATGAGGACTGTTCTGTTATCTTTGTGAAAGTGATTGCATAAAAAGGGTTTGTTACATGTCTGGATATTAATCATTGGTACCAATTCTCTGGTTTAAGTTCACTCCTTTAACCTTTATTACAAAAAAAAGGAGGGTTATTCAGCTAGCTGGGGTATACTTTATCAGCCTAGTACCAGTAGTTCAGTGATTAAAACACAAAGAAAAGATATTAAATAAATAGTAGTCTAAAATTGAATAATACCAATGGGTTTTCATCAGTTTCTTACAGAGTAACAGGATACAACATGCTTTCAGAGTTTGTTGTGAAGTTTCCCAAGCTTTTAGGACTGTTCTTCTATATGGATATATTCACTTATATATATTCTCTTGGAGCCACCCAATCTGAAGTTTAAGCATTCTCAAGATGACTGGCCTATGTTAAAATATTTTTCCCATAGTCTATGCTACTCCTTAACCAAGGTGTATTTGTCTCACGGCTCTGGGGAATTTTGGTTCAAAATTTGGCATACATTGTACAAATACAACACAGAAATACTTCATATGGATGCTCCGTGACATGACCATTCTTTCTTTGTTTGTTTTTTGTTCCCCTTTGAAATCATGCATTGTGTTTTCTGTTAGTCTTTTGTGTAGTAGGATGGATGCTCTGCTCGCTATGGTCAGTATGTGTACATCATACTCACCAGGCTCTGTGATACTGACTGTAGTACTGACTGAGGTAGCTTTTTAGTATGCCCTGAGGAGTTCAGTTGTTACCAGTCACGGGAATAAGACAAGTATGAACTTGCTAAATTCACCGACAGGGAGACAAGAATTGGTCTTATTCACTGGGCTTCTGTAGTAGAACTGGCTGCACAAATCCTTCCTGAGAGTTCCTCTGCCTGATGTTGGATTGTTAGCTCTTGAAAGCTTAATGATCCTGAATCACAGGCTATTGTGCTTGGATTTTACCAAGGAAACATCTTAGATTTTCTCCTCCCTTGAAATGAACATAAATCACTCTGAGTCCTGCAAGAGTCCTTCCAGTGTGTTTAGAAAATTGTCTTAATGTTGCCAGTTGTTTTCAGAAAGAAAATGGAATATAGACAGTGTGATTCCAGAGCATGGGCCAACACATAATCTTCCTTCAGATCTTATGGGAGAGACCATACCCGTTGCTCTCCAGGAACGTGGGCAGTTATATGAAGCGTGGTGGGATTTTCTTCATACCACTCAGAGACTGCTAGAAAGGGGAGTCAGCTACTCCGCTGGGCCAATACTGCTGCTTTTGACTGGTCAGTTATGCTTGTCGAGGATACGCCTAGCTCTGTAGATGGCTGCACAGATCTTGTGGTCAGCTATGCTATGCTACTACCCTCAAGCCCATGTTGAATCTTTGTTGTGCACTCATCAGCCAAATCCTTATAACTCTTTTCCGTCCTGGTTTGTGATACCAAGATATATCTAGTGCAGCCAGTTCAGCCAATTTCTTTTTGCATATCTCTCTTGGAGAAGGACAAGTATTGGCCCTTGAAGATAGACATGAGAATTAATAAATAACAATGACAAAAGGTGAAAGGGATTTTGCCAGTAACAGCCAACAATAATATCTTTGTTGAAAACATAAATGGAAAGAACAGACTGTCCTATCTGTTATCTAATAATATGAACTGAAAACCATGTTTGTGTAAGATATAAGTGAAACAATCAGGGAGGGTTAACCAGTGGCATTGCCTGAGCACAGAGGGCAGAGAGGACTGGCCCTTTTCTCCAGTGATGGAAAGCCATCCAGCCAGCCCAGGGTGCCAGCACACCACTGCTCCGCGTGGTGTTATGCTAGATCCACAGTTAGGATGAGCTGCAGACTCAGCCTGCACCAGGCTAACCCAATCTCTCTTTCACCCGTCTTTACTGACTTCACATCCGCACTGTGCACAGCAGTATTTCTGCTAATGAAACATCAGAAAATTAGGAGTCTGTTGGGCAATAGCAGACTTTCATCCTCCAAGGCCTTCATAAATAGTGCTTGTGATATAGAAAAATAAGTCTTACTAGTATCTCCATTTCATAGGTGAAGAAATTAAGTGACACCAAGCGCTGGTATTGAAGCTGAGGATATGTTTTAGAGCTCCTGCTTGTGACATACGTGTGGGAAAAACTGCTAAAAGAACAGTTCATACATGTGGAAGTTTGACCCCTATAGTGCTGTCAAGGGCAGTGAGTTCTGTGATTTGCTTAGCAAGCATTAGTCACAAAAGCATCTGGCTCAGCTCAAACTTGTACATTGCATTTTCTCAAATATCAAAAAAAAAAAAAAAGATAACAGAGAAGGAAATAGGAACACAGAGTCTTTTCTGGAGGAGGGCCTGCCTCTTTTTCTGTTTTTCTCAGCCTCTTGTTGTGTAAATCACTCTTTTATACCTGGCAAATTAACTACACGCTCTGAAACATACTGTAGGAAGTCTGTTGCAGATATATCCATTTAAATAGGAGTGTAATATAGTGCCACTTCATTTAACCCGTGCTAAATGGTGCATAAGATCCCAGAAAAGTTATTCAGCAATAATGTTAAATTCCATCCCTGTGAAGAAAAAAATATCTGTGGACTATACAGTTGAAGCCTGTAGTTGCAATAAAATCCAGGAAAAGGTTATTTTACCTGAATTTATCACTTAGCAACCAAGAATCTACCTCCAGAGAATGCTGTTCAGTGGGTTACCAAGTAACTGCCTGTGACAATTACCAAACAGCTGGCCCAGTAATCTACATACCCTTTAACCTCAGTCAGCTGAAAGATGGGCTGATGACAGCTAACAAACAATAGAAACACACCCTAATATTTTATTTAAGAGCTGAGGGAAGCCACAGCTGTATGGATCGTTCAGCCAGCTGGATTTAACTGTTTCAAACTGTGTGTCATGTCTTCAAGAAACTGTTATACAGCAATATTGTGTGTTTAAAGACATATTCGTGTCTTTATCTTCCAAACTTTGCATACAATACTGAAATCCAACTAGCAAAATAGATACTGCTATTTTGCAAGAATGGTAAACAGCTAATTATGAAGTGTTTGCTTTATATATGCAACCAAAGATTTACTTCGTTTTCCATGAATTTATGAAGTTCATGTTGTGTTTTACTGAAGATAACTATTCCACTGATTATCAGTGAAAGGAGGAATCTTAAGGTAATAAAGGAGTAATTTAGAATGAAGAAGAAAAGCATAATTAAGACTGATAAGAAAAAATTTAGAAAAAGAATACTGAACTTAGATAGTGAGAAGAGCTTCCTGATAATGAGATGGATTATGTCTGGGGGGTGGTTTACTGAAGAAAATAGTGAAAGTACAATCATTTCCAATATGTGAAAGTAAGCTGGAAAGAGTAAAACACTGGAAACATTAGAGATTCTAATACAGGTATCAGTCCTGCATTGGTGAGAAGTTGTGAAAATTGCTTTTTTTTTTCATTTTTACTTTCTGTGATGTTGTAGCATTACAAATAGCAGTCAGCAAATTTGCAACAAATTGCAAAATCTAACATTTTCTGATGGCAGATGCCCTGAGCCTGTAAAGATTTATGGACTTGCCTCATCCTGCAAGTTCTGAGTGATTCCTTTTAGTTTAATTTAGAAACAGGAAAAAGGGTTTTGGAAGTTTAGGGCACCACTTACATTTACAAATCCCAGGCATGCAAGCTGTGGCTAAAATGGCAGTGAACTCAGTTTCTCCCTGCAGGCTCAGTGCAGGTATGAAGGAGGAGAGCATTTGGACATCAGTTGTGTCTTGCTATTGCTAGTCTTTCTCTAGGATATTCTAGCTGAGATCTCATAATCTGCTTTGCTGCGCTCTTTCTTTCCCTGGCGTGTTCCATATACTGCAATAGTAAAGAACTGGCTCAGAAATTGTCTTCACCAGATTTCCACTGCCAGAGAGTTCAAAAAGGGAATTTTTTCCTGGCTGTTTGTGGCTAGAATCCTGCCTCTTTGCACTGGAGGATTCTTTAACTTCCTGGTCAGATTAGGCTAGAGAATTTAGCCAGCTCTGTGTTTTACCTCACTTTTAAAGCATGGCTGTAAAATTGATAACATTTACCTTTCACTGCAGACAGTTACACTAACTTTTCAGGTACTCAGGCTGAAAAGGAATTTTTTGTTTCCTCAAACAGATTCAAAAAAAATTATAGCCACATCATCATCATTTCTCCTGACATAACAACACCTCTCATGGCAAAGAGGGGTCCCACTGCACATACAGACAGCTTTTCAGGGTGAGTCCATACTTACCTGGAAGAAGAAGATGTTGAGGACTGTTACATACCTCCTTCAGGTATCAGTCTAGGCAACCTTGTTTCTCCTTGGTGCTGATATAGCCCCAAGCCAGCTCCAGTGTTGGGGCAATTTAGACCTAAACAATATCTTGTCTATTTTATTTGCTTTTTTGATTTGTATGTTGAGCAGAAATGTGTTTGATTTGTATGTTGAACACTTCTGCTCAACATACAAATGAACTCCAAGCAATGAGCTGTAAGCAATGACACCTTTTTCCTCAGATGTTAGATTTCATCTACAATGAAGCAATATATTTAGGCAGTTTAACTTATTTTATCCCATACCTGTTAGTTTACATTTTCAACACAGAATTTCACTGAGATCTTATGGCCTATAGGTCCAATTCTATGATGTCCACCTGAAGTTCCTCATTGATTTTGCTATTCATCTTGTCTCAGCTCTTTTGTAGCCAAAATTTCTGCCAGAATCTTTGCTCACTTAATTTTTGGAATATCATTAAGCAGCACAGATTATTGTGATACCTTCCTGTTAACATTGTATGATGGGGAAAAGTGACTGCCTATTGTTAGATTTTGTTGTCTGAAGCCAGTTTTCCAGTTCATCACGTGAATGTGTTTTCTAATACATGCGTTTATTAAAGACACTCAAAGAATGCTAGGGCTGCTACTTCAAATACTCAAAAGATTGAATAAGCTGCAAATAAAGTAGTCTGGGGAGATGGAAATCCTTCTCCTATGCTTGCCTTGTGACCATGCATTAAGAGACCATCTTAAAGTAGATGTTCATATACTGCTTCCTACATGAGACTCTTTGCATGGTTTGGAGGATGTGCAGCACATGAGCAGCTTTTCAAAGTGTTGTTTCATGCCCTTTGACCTGTGAGTGGTCCTAAGCTTTATTTACTTTGCCCTATTCAAATGCACTCTGAATATAAAATTACTAATTTCTGTCATATTCCTCAGTGCAGCATTTAAGTACTTCACAAATATTAACAGATGTCAATTCCCTAGCCCATGCAGGTGTGAATTCAAATTGTCAGTCCTGCTTTATAGCTACAGAACTGCAGCACAGAGAAACTGAGATCAGAAACATCCACTAATTTTGAATGCCCAATTTGAGGCGCCTGGGGGCTGATTTTTCTGTGTACTTAGCATTACAGAATAGTTCAATCATTGTGAACACAGGCTCTGTTGACTCCATTTGCCACTCCAAATGCTCCACTTCTGCAAATCAGACTGCAGGGTCTCCAGGGAGAGGAAAGCACACCCGTGGCAGGCTGAGTACCTTGTCTACCATTAGAGGAACAAAAGTCAGTTATGTAGACTAGCATTAAGACCTCTTACCTACAGACTGTGCTTTGCTTCAGTCCCCTGCTCCTTTGGCATACACATTCTGAATGCTGCAACAGATGAAACAGTGCTCTGCAGACAAAGATGCCAAGGCATTGTCCTTTCGGTGCACCAAATGGGCCACAGGTCTGAGATTAAAGATGGCTTGTAGTTGGACACTGTGGTCCGAATGTATATTCTCAGGCCCTTTAGCATATATATGTACACCTCCTTCCTTACCTTCCGCTGCATGGCGGGCTCTGCCACCTGAGTGGTGACGATCACTGACAGATGTCATAGGTGAGGAGATGACCTTTCTGTCAGTGTTTAACACGCATTTGCTGAGAATTGAAGACCTTAGGTTCCCCAGTCTGGCTCTTATCCTTTCCATCACATCTCTGTCTCACTCCTGTCTTTTCCTTCTTATGTGCTTCACTGTGCTGGTCTGTCCAATTCCTGTTTCCCTCTGTAAGGCCAAGTAGCCTCTGTCACTTTCCCCAGTATTTCTCTGTACTCACTTGATTAGTCCTGTAGCCCTTTATTAAAAAATGTTCGAAGTAGAGCAAAGATTTTAAATTCACTGAAAATCCAGAAACTTTTTATTTTCAGGTTCATTCAAAGTGATTTTTTTTCCACTTTGGTCATGACTGAAGAATTGATGATTTGCCCTAGTCACAGCTCACATCTAACATGACTATTCAGGTTAAGAATGTGCCTATGCTTAGAAAGTGAGCAAAGACCTTGGAAATATTTATAAAAAGCAAATTGAAATACAGCTTCTTGTTGATATTAATGACTTCTGATTGCCATCATTACAAGACATCTACGTATTTTTGGCGACATTCAGCCAGGCTTGTAAACTCTGTTAACCTGATGAAATGCCTGAAGGGAAACAACACCAGGGTCATGAGCAACTCAGTGCATCTTTGGGGAAGTCAGAACCATGGCAGCATCTGTGGAACTATTCTAAAACTTGTCACTGCCTGGAGGGTGAGACCTTTACTCACTGCTTTAGTGTATCGCTTAAGCTCAGTACCAGAGGTGCTTTCACTCCTAAGCTGATTATTGGCTTATTTGGGTATATAGGGAAGTGTATGAGATCACCGTGATTTCTTGCTTGCACCCTGTCCAGCTATTTGTTTGTCTCCATGGTGGAATTTGGATATAGGAAGACTTTGCTAGGATATTCTTTTTGTCTTTTGATGAAAATCATGAGTGTCCTATTTTTTGGCTGGTAGTTGGTTGGTTACGTTGACAGATGTTGCAATGATTCTTTTGGCAATATTCTGTTGTACTGACTATTCAAACAGGAAATTCATCTTTTAGTATTTGCACATGTTAAATGTTTGTTTTAGTAGGAGTCAGCTCTGACAGCAGACTGGTCAAATAGAGTATTTTTGGAGCAGAAAACTCTGGAATTCTCAGAGTGTGAATTTTCATTGTCCCAGAGGTCTACTGGTGCTTGGTGTTGGAGCCTTGTATCCTGAAATACCATCTAACCGGCTTCTGAGGAGAGGAGATGTGAGCTTGAGTGTGAGCTTGAGCTTCAGGTTGCTGCTGTTTCACTTTTTCTTAGTGGCATGTGTTCCTGTGTGTGCTTGATGGCACTCTGTTCAAATGAGACCACGTCATCGTACTTCTTGAGATTTACTGAAGTTTGCTGTGTAACAGAGTTCATGCTGTCTTGTCTCCACTTCAGTTTCTGAAGAGTTGGTTATGTTTTGGTTTACAGAGCTGGCCTTTTGTCTAATACTTAGGGAACTGAAGAGTAAGGAGGCTGTGGCTTGTGCTATGCATTAGAAAGCGAGGACATACTCAGAAAGTGAGGAAAGAAGAGCTTTTCTCCTGTGAAGGACTAGCTGAAGTACATAAGTACAGACTTATGCTGCAAATTTGGGGAGGCAAGGTATAATCTGGCCAAGACCTCTCCAGATCATTTCGCTGCCACTTAGTGGGTGAGAAACAAGTGGCTGCAACTTGCATGTGAAAGCTGCTCTGTGTCTTGCCAGCCTTTTGGCAATACTTCAGAGCTACAGCTATTTTGAGTAATGGAGCTTTGAAGTGGAAAAAGGCTTTGTGGCAAGCCTAGCACATGTATTTCTGAGAAACACATTCAGTTCATATATGGCTATTTTTGTGTAATTTGACAGGAAAAATCTGAAGTTGATGAGATGCTCAGGTGAATCAGATTACAACATTCACATACGTATTTGCAATGTCTGTATTTGCACCCAAAAGTTATGCAATTGCATGTAAGAATAACTGTGTATATATATAGCAAAAACATTTTCTGATTTCTGCTTACAACAGTTCAGGTACAGAATACATGCCCTTCATAAATTTATAAGGAAAATAGAAAAGTTTGTTAGCTAGTGAGTCTTTGAAAATTTTATATCTGCAAGTTGGTAGAAGAATCCTTGAGAATCCAGTGCTGATTAACACTGGTGAAATGTGAGAAATATAATGAAATCTATCCTTTCAAAAACTGATATTTGTCTATTCTAGCATTTGGAGTGTTATTGTCAGTTTGGAAATTCAATTGATTGTTCACCTATTAGTTGAAGTTTGATATATGCAGTTTCTGGAGCTATAATGTCTCACATGCTTTGACAATTTTACTGATTGCCAGAATTTTAGACTTTATTTATCTTTCTATCGTGATTTCTTAATTTCTTAATTTTCTTCTCAAATTTACTCATCCTAATCTCCATTTGACTAACAGTATTGGTTCTGGAAGGGGCACACTCTTTCCAAATGAAACTCAGAAGTGTTTTCTTTTATACTGAGTGAAAGTGTTTTGTATGCATTACAGCAAAGGGTAATGTCTTTTAACAAAGCTTGTTTTAAGCACAAAATAATCAAGATTTGAGTGTTATTAAACTAACACTTTTTGTGAAAAGGAACTGGATTTATAAAAACAAACCAACTCTTCAGCCAGACCCTTTATGAATTGCAAAAGAAGCTGAGAGATTTGGCTTGAAAATCAAGGTTGCTTTTTAATTCATCAGAGTTTGTAAGAGATTTGAAGGGACATAACATTTATTTCTTATTTCTCTAAGTTTCAGTCCAGGCCTTGGAAAAAAACATCTGACAGTGAGTTTGTTTGTATATTTTAAATGTTTGCCTAAGTATACTAGGCTCATTAGTAAGCCTTGGAAAAGGCTTGCTTTGTTAAAGTTACTATGGAAAACAAGATACTAAAGGCTCAAATCTGTCTCCAGAATATAAATAAGCATAGCTTCCTTTGGACCAGAGCTTGACCACAGTTATACTGGAATCCTTGTTTCAGGGAGAGTTACAAATGTGTGTCTGCTAAGAAATGCTGTTCCTTTAACAGATTTCCTAACAGTGGTCACCAAGTCTGTGCCTGCAAGATACATACACATCTACATACAGAAGGACTGCAGTGAATCCAAAATAGCTGTATAGAGACCCATGTCACATGAACAGGACATCTCTTATTGCTGTGTAGGAGATACTTGCCTAGCAGATAGAGTGCAAGAGGAGTGTGGACACCAGGACCTTCCCGAATCTTCTTCTGTGCTGGGAAATGGAACCTGTGCTCCATTTCCTTTCTGACCCCTAGTATCAGCCAGCAGCTTTGAGCAGGCACAGAGAGGGAATATTCTGCTGCTGGCTGCACAATCTTTCCTCCCTGGAAAAGTTTCCTATGTCTTTGGATCAGGGGAAAAACACAATGTTTTTCCTTACTTTACATGGAACAGCTTGTATGGTTATGGTTTAACCTCTAAAGAAGAGCACAGATTACTGTACCCCTACACATAACCAAGACATGGCAAGCTTAAAACTGGATGAAGTAAAACAGTCCAGTTAATAATCAATATGTGACACAGTATAAATACTGTAGAGTTCCCTGTAGTGTGATGACCAAGAAAGAAGACACTGCTAAAAATTATCCCTCAAAGACTTAAATGAAATAATATAACAATCTCTCTGGCATTGCCTGAAGCAGTCATTTTTTTTGAGCATCTTTATTTTATGATAATTTTTTAATTAAAAGATCAGATTTGAGAATTTCCTATGTATTAAACATCTGTCTAAGCACCACTTATCCACTTGGCACAAGGTGGCTGTGTCCTCATTAGGCAGAATTTATATTTCCCTGTTAAGCCGAAGTCATTTCTGTTCACTGTCATTATACTAAGCTGGGTCCTTTGGTGATCTCCTAATTCAAAAAGCACAGTAGCCAAATAAGCCCTGATAAAGTGATCACTGTGTTTAAGCCAAGCATATGGTAACCTTAGAGGATGTAAAGAGAGTGGAACTGCAGCAGTACTGGAGAACTTCAGATATTTTGAATTGCTACCTGAGAAAAGTACAATTCCTTGGTGCAAGGTGTAAAATTTTTCATCTGAAGTGCGGTCTGGAGCTCAAGTCTTATCAAACTATGACAATTATTTGGTTCTTGAGCTAATAGTCAGAAGAACGCTTACATGAATCTTAGCTTGACCTTGTATTGTCCAGGTGCCACCTTTTTTGATTGCTGAAATCTTTAAGACTCTGTGATGACATGTGCAAAACTACATAAAATCATTTTCATTGTACACAATTATAGTTGTATTATTTTCTGTACTTTTCTATCTATCATAGTAGAAACATTTTCATCTTCACAGAATGTTCATCAGCTTTCCCCGTTATTCTTTATCTGAAATCACCTTTTGTAGCATCATTTAGCTGCTGTGCTATTTTGTGCAGCAAAACTACATTTAGCTCAGTATAGCTGTGTATCAACTTTTTAACCTTCATAAGCATATGCATTTTAATATAGTTTTCACTTGCAAGATTAAATGTTGTGTCTTACATAGTACTATAGTGCAGCAGTGCAGAAGTGCACAATTTTATCATTTGGAAGTATTTACTAGAATCCTCTTTGAACTGTATGAGGTTGGTAGGAGAAAACTATTTTCCTACACACATATTTGCTGTGCAGTTCTGAAGTTGCATAAGAGCAGTCTTTTTATTGTGCAATTTAATGGACATGCAGGAGGAGGGACTTCCTAGAGCTTTGGGACCAGCAGAATTTGCCTTCCACTTTCCTCTCATATCCTCTTTGGCTGGAGCTACAGAAAAGTGGACTGTTTTAAAAGGAGCATACATTTTAAAGTGTGCAGATAGTAAAAGGAATGGTCTACTTAAGTATCTGCTCAAACATTTTGGGAACCCTCTGTGTATTTGATTAAACCTTTCAGTAGCCAGCAAAGCTTGTCGTGAATGCATGTACAGCAAATCATTCATTACTTCTGGGCTTTGCAGTCACAGTGAAAAGTCTACTTCACTGGCCTCATATGTAGTATTATGGATTTAACTTGGTTAAATCAAGACCAACTTTTCTGGAATAAGCAAATTTCTAAGTTAACTGTCAGCTCTTAGTCTTCAACTATCTGTTCGTGACTTACACAGTTTCTAATCTCTAAGGCACTTCTGTCCTTAACTGTGTAATATCTTTATGCGATAATGAAGTGTCATTCTTCCTATTTTTGATTATGGAATTTGGATTCAGGGAAATGATATGACTCTCCAAAGAAGCAGAGGTGTTTTTTTTTTTCCAGTCCATATCTTCAAAGACTAGTCTTTTCCTCATTTCATTTGCTCCAGGAAGGGTTTAAAACTTTTTTATTTTTGGAAATATACCTTGTACTTACTAGAGGCTGAACTATTTTATTCTAACTTGGTGTTTGTCTGAAGATGTTTTGTTGTTTTCTTGAGAATTTTGGAGTGTCAGATGAGGTAGAATGTTAGAATGGAAACTGCTGTTAAAATTAACTATTGCAGTCATTGCTATTCCTTGTACAACAGTTCTGAAAAAAACATCTCCCATAATTGCCTCATAACTAAATCATAATTTTCCAAGATTAGCAAACTGGTTTCTTCATGTGTGAGAGATGAAAAGCTATGCAGTATTTTTCTTTTCTGATGTTGGCTTTCATTTAAATAGTATGTAATTATGCTATTTGCCCAGAATATCACTTCTCCAGTAATCATTATCACTTATTTGTCATGATGGTTACTTTGATTCTCTTGCTTGTTTTTATTCCTTTTGTCTTTATTTTTCTGTCTGTGGGAATGGTCCCATAACTATTATAGCACTGTGAGAGACAGAGTGAGCTATAAACAGCATATAATTAAGTAATATACCTGTAATAGCAAAAAAAAAAAAATTGTCGTCTCCTCTCTACTGTTAGCTGGAAGGATATTGTTTGCTCCTGAATATTTCAATTGTATGTTAGCATCCAGTTAAAAGATCATAACAGACATCCCAGTTAACTCAAGTGAGTCTGGACAGGGTAATTTCTCATTTTCTCAGTATAGTCTATAGTTATTTACAGTTAGAGAACAAGAGGATTTAAGATTGCTTGGCAGCTCCTGGGACCATAAATATGTCTCCTCAGGGCCGTGCAGTTATGCATCCTGAGCTCATCTGCAGCCAGGGAATAAATGGCGTGTTTTTGTTTATTTTATCTCAGGAATCGAACCTTCCGTGTTCACCTGTATTAGGAATCTTCATTTGCATCCTCAAACTCTGTAAGTTTGCTCATCTTCTCTTCTACTCATCCTGATAATGAATGGTTACCAAACCTGTTCAATTTGAAAATTTCTAGGCAGTTGAGGTTTGAGTGGTAGTAGCAGAGAGTGGTAAATTATACTGATTCCTATAGCACTTTGACTATTTCCTATAGTTGATTGCGATATACAAACAGTTTGGATTTAAAACACAGTAAAAAATAAGGTTTTTTTGAAACTAGTTTTAACATGCAGTGAAGTTAATGTATAATTGCAGAAGAATCTAGATCAAATACTTCAGTTTTGTATGCCTGGACTAAATATCTATGTCCCTATTTTGTAGCTTTTGTCCTAATTATCAGAGATACTGAGCCCACTGCTCCCATTTACTCCAGTAGATATTCAAAGCTTCTGAAAAATATTAATCTAAACTATATGCCCAAATTACCACTGAATACTTTACTTTGAGCATTCAGTTTGGAAACATCAGCCTTTGTTGTTATTTCTGTTAACTTATTTTGCTAGGTTTGCCATTTGACCTGAAGAGAAAAAGCTGTATTTGCAGGGTTGGTGAGACAGGTGAATCATCACAATGTGGAGCCATAAACCACACAACAGAGGGGTAAACTGTGAAGGGAAAAAAAAGTCATCTAGTTCTTCCTGACTTTCTCCAGCTCCTCTTTTATCAACACTGTCTCTTACTTGGTGGAGGAAGGAGGAAGGAGAAATGCATTATACCTTTGCCTCATGCCTTTGCAGAAACCCGTATGCGATAATTATCACTTAAATGCTCTGATTGCTTCTCTAATTCATATTTAATGCACTCACTGCAGTTAGAATGGAAGTCTGCCCAAGCTCTGTGTTTACTGTACTTGAAAATTCCTGATGCCTAGATTATCACCCTGTATTCAAAGAATACAGGGTTTGTCTTGGTGTTATTGGTCCTTTTCAGATTAGGAACTGCTGTTTGGTCACTTCAGTCTCTGGTTCAGTGAGATTGTATTGCATAATTAAGTCCAAACAGCTTTGATATCTAATGAGGGAACTTATCCATCTGCCTTCCAGGATGATCGCATAGCCAGTTCTGCAGTGAGGCCTGAGTGAAATAATGAAAGATACTCTGTCTTGAGTAGAGCAACTTCAGAGTCGTAAATGGAAAAGCAGTGGATATGTAGGGGTGAATGATCATCAGCAGACATGGAAGACTTTTGTCTGTATGCAAACATAATTCAGTTGATATCTAGGCAATGGTAGTGCTCCACAACAATAGAGAGTGGAAGAGGAAACTAAATGGTGGCACCAGAGACCAGAAAAAATATCAGCGGCTTGATGGCCAAAGAATGAAACCTAGTGTATTATGTGAGAGCACTAGAGTAGCGGACATGCTGAGGTAAGACATGGAAGGAAGCTGTATTGCAAGTGGTGTTTCTCAGGAAGCAGAGCTATATGGTGCATATGCATAACGGACCAGATCTGTGTTGGTCTGTGATGAGCGAGTGACAGCGTGACAGCCTGTGTAAGGTGTCCTACTGCAGAGATGTTGAAGAATGAATGAATCCCATAGCATTGGCTTTAAGCTGAGCAAGACCAGTTCAGGCCACATCAGTGGTGTATAACCAGTCTAGTTGCATCAGAATCACTCACTGATGGGGATGACGCTGGGATCTCCCATTCTTTTTTCATGTCATTGAGGTCTGCTAAAGAGATCTCTAAGAAGAACCTTTAGATGAATTTCCTGATTCTGTGCTGATGAATGATATACTAGTTTTATTTTCTTCTCTTTGTCTTGTATCACTAATCAAGAAATAATTGAGTTACCTTAAAAGAAGGATAAGATAAATTATCTAGGAAGAAGAATGAACTGTAGGCACCTGAAGTCAGGAAGCTCCTAGAAATTTCAAGCTGAGAATTGGCTGAACTGTGAATAAAACTTAACAAAATGACCAGGTACTCTGGAAAGTCTAGATAAAGAAATACATATTACAAATTAACAAAGAAAATCCAGAGGAATCTGAAAATCTTTGGGCAACTCCTTTCTGTTCTAGAATGTTTCAAAAGATTGCTCTCACATTCTTTCCGACTGCTTTATTTGATGAAGGGAATTTCCCTAAAATTTAACATTTCGCTCTTGTATGAATAGGTTTTGGCAGAAGGATATTTTTCCTTCTGTGTTGATATTAAGGTAGTAAATTGTCTATCCCTGTGTTCACTTGCTAGCTTTCATTTTTTCCTGGTTGCTCTGTAATTTAAGTTCATCTTTCATGAAAACCATATGTTGGATTAAAGACAGGGTATTATTTTCATTCATTGTAATATTCTCTGTTACTTCCTCCATTATAGTGCTATGTAAAAGTAATTATTATTCCATGTGTCACTGTGAATACATTTAAGATTCTTTAGGTCTTCTCTAGCAAGAGTTGATTTCCCTTCATGATTAACCATTCTCATTCTTCTTCGTATGTCAGAATTAGCCAAGTATAAACATCTTTATAATATAAAGACTTTTAAAAATATGAAAAATGCATATTACAAAACTGAATTAGGAAAGGAACTAGGTTACAATTCAGTAGAATATTAAATTAGTGACAGCAATTTATTTTAGACATGAAGAAACCTAAATAAACTAAGCAGCAATTTAAAGAAAATAAATTCCAGTCTTAAACATTAATGCCTTAAAACTGACAAAAGAAGCAGTTTATACAGTCGCATTAACTTTGATGACATTTGTATTTGGTCTGATGAATAAAGGTTGAACCTAGATGGCTTTTAAGAGTTTATGAATTTAAATTTTTGCAGCAATGTTAAACAGATTATACTAACCCCATAGAAAGACATTTCAGTTGGTAAGTTTACTTTATTGTTAATATTCTATTCCCACCAAACCTCAGCTGTAACTGTATTACATAAAAGTACAGAAAATTGTATAGTAACCTCACCGTCTGCTGTACAGCTTTTTTTTTGTTCTGGAGTTCAAGTTGAAATACATTACTTGAAATCATGGGTTAGGTCACTGAAATTAGATGGGACCCCTGCAGTCTAATCCATAGAAACCAGCCAATTCTTTTGAGTTTTCTTTGTTTGATTAGTTGTACTGTAATTAAAGAAATTACCAATAGTCTTCTGTCTGGATGTGATTAACTCACCAAGTGCTCATACCTATATTCTCTAAGCATCTTCAATACTACAAGGCTTCATTTATGTTTCTTAATAAGGAAACAAAATTGTCTACAGCCTTAATACTATGGCTTATGTATTACAAGCTGTTATATCTTGTTCCTCAGTGATGTCTATTTAATTGTTTCTGATTATGCCTGAATTTTAATTAAAGAAATGAAATGCTGTTGTATAAATAGGAACATGCTTCTCAGTAGAGTCATTAAATGTGGACAGAAAGAAATCAGATAACATTAAGAGCCATCTAAGGAAACAGAATCTGGTATGTTGGTCCTCCATATTCATGGAGATGTGGATATGATTGCTTGAATTATGGCTGTCACCCAGATTTCTCCTACATGCTCAAGAATCTGAGTTTACATTCATTCTGGTGCAAAAAGAAACAAAACCTAAAAAAAATCCAACCCGACTGTTTGATTATGATAATGACCTTGGTTACAAAAATTGATGCAAATTGAACTGTTTTGTTGAATTTGCAAATGGAAGGAGCAGCAAACTATAAATTCATCCTTATGGGAGGTTTCATTGATTGGAAGGAACAAATTCATAGACTGATAAAAAAAAAAAAAAAAAAAGAAGATGGTATGCCTGGTGCAAATTGCTCACTAGGTAGGGGTCTGATCTCTGTAGATTCAGTGGGGAAGAGTCCTCATGGGTTTAGTGACACTGGACTCGACTCCTGTGCCTGGACTACGAGATACAGACACTTGTCTCTGGCCATTTGCCAGGGTCATGCACGGCTCTGTGCTGCAGGTGTAGCATGTTCCTGACACGCAGGTAGGGTCTGTGTCTGGGTCAGTGTGCGCTGCACTACCTACCAGATGCCAAAGTTGAGACACAAGATTTCTGCTGCCTTCCCACTCCTTTGGGCTGTGAACTGCCCTCCAGGTTGCATGGTTTCTAACCGTGAGCAGTGGAGGGGGCTGGAGAGAAAAACAAGTGAATTTTCCCTCCTCGACCTCTGCAGCACTGGGAGGAGTAATGCCCCAGCGCAGCTGCAGCACTGTGGCAGCTCTGCTTGGTCCCACTGAGTGCACACTTTCACTGGCCGCCTGCTCCCTGCTGAGATAACACAACAGTAACCTCTCGACACATTGTATTAAAAATAATCTAATTTCCTCCCAAACAAAGCAGAGCAGGGCTCATGGAAAGGGGCAAAGGAGGAAGGACTGATACAGTGTTTTTATTTTGTTCTGGGAATATGTATGTTTTCAAGGTAAATGAATTTCTGTTTAGGCGTTGATCATGCACATTAGTGAAGGAGACTTAGGTCTCTACTGTGATCCTGACATTTCTACAGCCTGTCATTTAACTGTTTCTACCCATAAAAAGAGGATAAAAAGAAGTTTATCCTTTAGAACATGCATGTAAATGCAATTCACTTAAAAAAAGCAGTATAATGTGTCATGTGTCTATATAGAAGGGACAGATCACATAAGAAATTTCATGGGGTTCTGAAAAGTGTTCTGCACTCTTTTGTAGGAGGCTGCAAAGTAAAATCTACCATACAAAAATCCTAAATTAAAAAATCTATAATTGGACCTTTTCCCTTTTAATTCCCTGTAAATCATATTGTTCTCATGGGAGCTTTTCGGTGGTTTCCTAAAAGTGATTATTCTCATGGAATCTTTATTTGGCTTAAAAGTCCCTCTCAAGTGTTCAACCATCTTTTTAAAAAACAACAAAATTGACACAATTAACAAAACCTGAAAGTCAGTGCCAAACTGAGTGCATATAATTAGCTTCTATAGATCTGTAATGAATCTTACATGAAACAAATGTATATTAAATATGGAGACTGCAGCTATATCAATGTTCATATTGACGTTTCAATTGGATGTCACAGGAGGGAAACCGCAAAAGTGAAAGCTCAGAAGAGAACCATTTGCTTAGCCAAGGAATTCTATCTGCTGTGTTTTACTGAAAAAAAAAAAATCAGTGTAGAATATTTGTTTATCCTGAGAAACAGGAATATAAATGCTTTGGCAGATTTGTACTTTTGACAAACAGAAAGTGCTGTTGATGTTAAAGAAGAGCCCAGAGATGAAGTGGGTCCCAGTTCATCTGTGATAGGAACTTAGGCTCAAATCCAAACCCTGCTTTTATCAACTGAAGCAGTCCTTTGATTTTCTTGGATTTTGAATGGAGATCGTGGTGGGCGAGAGCTCTTGCCTTGAAAAGACTGCATTAAAAAATTCAAGTAACTCCACTGAAATGGAGCACGTGAGCAGCGTGGGTGAGTTAGTGTTGACATTGCAATCTTCTTAACTTTTGCGTTTTCTGGTTTCTGGCTGTATATGCAGACTTTGGTACCTGGCTGTACCTTCTCCACATGTAGATATTAGTGTGATAATCTTCCCCGGATAGTCATCAGAGAGGAGGACAGAGGCGTATTAGTGCCTCTAGCTGCAAGATGGATCTGAGAAGCCTGAGAGAAAGTGAGCCATTGCCATGTCACTGGCCAGTGGAATAAAGTAGGAAACTAGGCAAAGTGAACTTTCTTAAAACATAGTGTAATACCATATCACCCTAAATACTTGATTTTTCACAGGTTCACTCAGACAACAAATCACATCCAGGGAGAGATGAGCTGGATAAAAAGCCCAAAGAAGGAACATTTGGGAAAGCTAAGATTTCATGAAAAAGATGGCAAAAATGGAAAATGTTTAAAAATTGAAATAGGCTTCTTGCATCTTGTTGTTGGCATGATTACTGTAGTAGAGAACAGAATCACAGAATCACAGAATCACAGAATCGCTGAGGTTGGAAGGGACCTCTGGAGATCATCTAGTCCAACCCCCCTGCCCAAGCAGGGTCACCTAGAGCATATTGCACAGGATTGCATCCAGGCGCGTTTTGAATATCTCCAGAGAAGGAGACTCCACCACCTCTCTGGGCAACCTGTTCCAGTGCTCTGTCACCCTCACAGTGAAAAAGTATTTCCTCATGTTCAGATGGAATTGTCTGTGTTTCAGTTTGTGCCTGTTGCCTCGCGTCCTGTCACTGGGCACCACTGAAAAGAGTCTGGCTCCATCCTCTTGACACCCTCCCTTCAGATACTTGTACACATTGATCAGATCTCCTCTCAGCCTTCTCTTCTCCAAGCTAAACAGGCCCAGCTCTCTCAGCCTTTCCTCATAAGAGAGATGCTCCAGTCCCCTAATCATCTTTGTGGCCCTTCGCTGGACTTGCTCCAGTAGTGCCACATCCCTCTTGTACTGGGGAGCCCAGAACTGGACGCAGTACTCCAGATGTGGCCTCACCAGGGCTGAGTAGAGGGGGAGAATCACCTCCCTCGACCTGCTGGCAACGCTCTTCCTGATGCACCCCAGGATACCATTGGCCTTCTTGGCCACAAGGGCACATTGCTGCCTCATGGTTAACTTGGTGTCCACCAGCACTCCCAGGTCCTTCTCGGCAGAGCTGCTTTCCAGCAGGTCAACCCCCAACCTGTACTGGTGCATGGGGTTATTCCTCCCCAGGTGCAGGACCCTGCACTTGCCTTTGTTGAACTTCAGGAGGTTCCTCTCCGCCCACCTCTCCAGCCTGTCCAGGTCTCTCTGAATGGCAGCACAGCCCTCTGGTGTATCAGCCACTCCTCCCAGTTTTGTATCGTCAGCAAACTTGCTGAGGGTGCACTCTGTCCCTTCATCCAGGTCATTGATGAAGAAGTTGAACAAGACTGGACCCAGGACTGACCCCTGGGGGACACCGCTAGCTACAGGCCTCCAGCTAGACTCTGCACCGCTGATCACAACCCTCGGAGCTCTGCCATTCAGCCAGTTCTCAATCCACCTCCCTGTCCACTCATCTAACCCACACTTCCTGAGCTTGCCTATGAGGATGTTATGGGAGACAGTGTCAAAAGCCTTGCTGAAGTCAAGGTAGACAACATCCACTGCTCTCCCCTCATCTACCCAGCCAGTCATCCCATCGTAGAAGGCTATCAGATTGGTTAAGCATGATTTTCCCTTGGTGAAGCCATGCTGACTACTCCTGATCACCTTCTTGTCCTCCACATGCTTGGAGATGGCCTCCAGGATGAGCTGCTCCATCACCTTTCCAGGGATGCAGGTGAGGCTGACTGGCCTGTAGTTCCCTGGGTCCTCCTTCTTGCCCTTTTTGAAGACTGGGGTGACATTGGCTTTCTTCCAGTCTTCAGGCCCCTCTCCTGTTCTCCATGACCTTTCAAAGATGATGGAGAGTGGCTTAGCAATGACATCTGCCAGCTCCCTCAGCACTCGTGGGTGCATCCCATCAGGTCCCATGGATTTGTGGGTGCCAAGTTTGCTTAAATGATCTCTAACCCACTCCTCCTCCACCAAGGGAAAGTCTTCCTCTCTCCAGACTTTGTCTCTTGCCTCCAGGGTCTGGGGTTCCTGAGGGCTGGCCTGAGCAGTAAAGACTGAAGCAAAGAAGGCATTCAGTAACTCAGCCTTCTCTGCATCCTTCGTCACCAGGGCACCCACCCCAGTCAGCAAAGGCCCCACATTTTCCCTAGTCTTCCTCTTGCTACTGATGTATTTGAAGAAGCCCTTCTTGCTGTCCTTGACATCTCTAGCCAGATTGAATTCCAAACGGGCCTTAGCCTTCCTCGTCACATCCCTGCATACTCTGACAATGTTTCTATAATCCTCCCAAGTGGCCTGTCCCAGGTAGAAAACCAACAGGGATAAATGAAAGTGCTCGTGTACCAATTCTGGAAAGTATTTCAGAAATAAATGAATGCCTTATAAATAGGTTTGGATTATGTTTACTTAATATCTATTAAAATAGTTACTGAAGTATTTGAAGGAGCTTTTATATTTGATTTCAGAATTTTTCGATGTGCAAGCCCTGTTCTGTCTCACTAAAATCTAACTGGTAAGAAAATTACCCATCCATGAACAGCAGCAGCATTTTTGGGATATTTAATATATCACACTGTCCACATTTCCACAGCTCCTCTGCAACCATTTTGATGCAATGCATTTTATTTACATGCACCAGAATTTGTATTATTCTAGAATATGATATATAGTAATGGGCTTTTACAGTAAACAGAATTTATGGCTTCATTTACTGTGGCATGCAAATTGAAGTTCCCTGTGTAGTTTCATCCAGGAAAAAGCTGCTTACACAGCATTTGTCATTGGCTGTTGATTGTCCTCAGGCGGTAGAAATAAGTAAGAGATTAGTTAATAAGTCAAGTAAATTCGTCTGGGAACTATCAATACATTGTGCAAAATACCATATTATCTATCTGCCCTTAGCATTCCAATAATTAAAGGTAAGATAGCATTCTGATAGCAAATCTGTGTTTTGGGGTCCTGTAAGGAGGTCATAAATATTTGCTATTTGTTGTGTTTTGGAACAGCTTGTATCAGCTGAGAGAAGCAAATACAGTAGAGATGCTATGGAAATAACATGAATTTTGGCTGGCTCTGAAGTCACAGGGAAGTCAATGGAAATGTGATGGTCTCATTTGTACCACTGAGCCTCTTCTATGACCTCCCAATGCTGCCTAATACCCTAAGCTACTGGAAAGTAAAAAAGGAGAATTCAGGGGTAGAAGGGAGTTGCCTAATGTGGCCCTTGCAACAGCTGCAGTTGAGTGCCTTTGCCATAAACTCTCATCTCTTAGCAGGGCAGTCAAGGCACAAGATTCTTGGGACTGAAGGGAGAGCAAAGTCTGGATCTCCCTGTTCCAGACCTGCCTCCTAACTGCTGACAAGTCCTCCTACACTGCTGGTAGAGGGGAGGCCCTGGGCAGAAGGATGACTTTCTCTTGAGTGGTTAGGAGGACTTTGCAGTGTCAAGCACAAATATATGGTTTTCCTTCTCTGCTGGGTCTGTTTTCCTGATGAGTAGAGTGCTTTAAGTGGAGGGTGTGGTTGGGCTGTGGAATATCATTCTCCACAGAATGCACTCGTGTTTTTGCAGAGCAATAACAGCTGAAAATTGTTACCATCCAAATGTTGATTAAGCATGAAAGTCACAGTTATGTTTAAAGCAGATGGCTATTCTGTTCGTGGAGCTCTGTCAAAAATGGACTGACAGTTTGGGTTCTGTACTGAGGAGAAGGGAGGTGAAGTCCAGAAAAACTGATGACTTGACCAATCTCATACAGAACTCTGTGGCAAAACTAGAAGCCGAAGAAGATCCTTTGCCTGCAAAATAGAATAATAGACTTATCATCATCGTGTTTTCTTTGTTTTGTCTGCTTTGATTGTAAATTCTTAGGAAACAGAAGCTGTCTTTTACTCTAAGATGTACAGTGCTTAGAACAGCATGTCTTCCTCATGGATGGTACTTCTAGGAATTATATATTTTTTCCAAATGAATATGCATCATGGAGAAATAATAACACGCATCTTTATTGAATGTCCTATCCAACATCACAAGGCTTAAATGGAAATAGAGAATAAAACTACTTTTCTGATTCTAAAAATAATTTTCCTGGGTCATGTGGAAAATCATTGCAGAGGTTATTTGTGGGAGTTCAAATGTTCAGTTGTTCTGCTATACTTTTTCTAGGAATTACTGCATGGCTGAGTGTCAGCCTCCAAAATTCTGAAAAGCTCATGAAAAGAACTGCTGTGTTTCCTTTGGAAAAACTGGATGGCAGCATAAGAAAAAAAAAGTGTTAGAATGTGTTACAGATTTACTGGGATTTGGAAATATAATGTATAGTTTAAGAAGGATGTATCTATTGGTGTCACAATTCAAAATGGACACAGAATTCATTTGGGAATAGAATTTATTTTTCTTAATGTATTGTTACCGACCATGAGGACAGTTGTACTGCTCGCCAATGGAAACATGTCAGTGGAAAATCATGAAGTTTCCTTTGAGAAACTGTGAAATTTCTCAAAGGTTAGTAGTATGTGATAAAGAAGGTCGATGAGATGACTGTTTGGATCATCTTCAAAGTTACAGAAAGACTATTTGATGTGCTTAGCAGAGGCGCACTGCCATGAGCGAGTGCTTGCCTGGGCTCTGATGACAATAGTAACCTGTAAAGTTTGACCAGAAAAAGTGGCTTTCCTGAAAGCAGCTGGCAAAGTCAGGATACTGAAACAGCAAGAATGCTGATCAGCAATTCCTGCATTAATAACTGTTTGCCAAAATGTAATAAAATTTTTTTTATAGTCAAAGGCTGAAAATAGGAAAAAATAAAACAAAACAGTGCTGGCCTAGTGTACAGTAAATCGTTTCCTGATATTAAAACTGTTGTCAAACCACAGGTCGTAAGCATTGCAGCTAGCAATTCTTTCTTTTAAATAAAAGAAAGTCAGAACTGATTAAACACCAGATAGGTTACTTTAAGTAGACCCAGACTTTAAGAGACTACTTGCTCTTTTTAGTTGCTTGTTGGTGTATGTGTGTTTAATAAATATCAAGACAGGAGCTTCCATCTCTTTGTGGTCTTTCATCTTTTTCAGCACAAAGTGTCTTTTTGGATCAAAGGAAATAGTTATATCGTATCTGGGAATTTCTGTGTCCTGGTAACAAGAAAGTGGGGGGCGAGGTGGGGAGGGACAAACTTAGGAAGAAAGCAGATGGTGGGAAGCTGTATAGACATTTTTCATTTTCTCCAGCTCCGTCCTGTTTGCTGTCACTGACACACATTAAATGAAATAGGGCAAAAATTGGTTTTGTAATCTATAATATACATTGCATTGTTTGCAATCTGTATGCATGGGAGAAAAAACTCTGATCTTCATGTAAAACATCTTTATGTCAAATGAGGTAAGAAATCAGCTCATTCCTGCCAATGCTCATCTTGTTTCAACAGCTGACATTTTATTTCATGTTCTGCTATCTGGTATGTAAGGGTGGGGAAGCAAAACACCCCAAGACTGTTCATTTGTGTAGGAATCTGCTCTACAAAAAAGGAGTCATCTTGGTTTGCATTTTTAAAATTTATTTCGTAGTATCTGTAAACTGCAGGAGCACAGCATTAATATTTCTCCTTCTCCTGTGTTATGTCAGCAGACTGAGAAGATGCTGAAATATGAGATGCTTGTTGCCTCCTTGAGAGAGGCACAATCAACCAGTATCTGAAACACAGAGAAACCTAAACAACTGAAAGCTGTCCCTTCAGCCTTAATTTATTTACTTGTCTTTAATTTGTAGTCTGCCTTAGTAGGTTTAGCAGCAAGGTTCACAAAGATGAAGAATGTTCACACTTTGAAACATAACTTTCTACTGTGATACCAAAACCTGATAATAACACCCTGGGAAGTGGAGGTCTGTGTCAGAGGAGAGATGACTTAGTTATAAGCAGAACTAAACGCCAAAGGGAATTTGGCACAGGCAGCAGAAAATCAGGATTTTATTCTACCAGAGAAATCAGACAAAAAGTTTTAATACTGACTTTTAACCTTCTTTGCTTCTGAAATGTATATAGGAAGCAGAGAATAATTACTGAATAATTTGTAGTGAGAACTGTCTGCTTTCTCTCTCATTAGATATATGTGCTGCATTTGCTTCAGTATCTTCAGCCAAAACTTCCCTTCCTACTGCTGCTGCTGTTCAGGATGCTGAGTTCCAGTTGACTACTGTTCATCATTGCAGAGATGGCCATTTGTAAGTGGTATTCTCTGAATTAGGCTCAGTCCTGCTAGATGAACTCTGGAAACTCAGGCAACCTCACATACAAACTAATCAGGGCCTTGGGCTGGATGCTGGAAATTCTTATTTCCATAAGCAGTTTAAATCCTGTGGAAAACTCCCACTGACTTTACTGGTATTATCCATTTGCGGAAAGTTATTTTGGGGGAAATGCATTCCTTTGTAAAATGGCTGGCAAGAAGTCTGTGCAACACTTAGGTCTCAGTTCTGGCATATTATTTTTGTTGGTCGGAATTTGTTCTGTGCATAGCACAATGTACTCCATGACTGGAGCCTGCACTTCCCATTTTAGTCTAATAAGAAGTAATATTAAAAAAGAAAGCAAGGCTTTAGTGCATAAATGTTTGCAGATATTGGACCCATGGGCTATATCATGTTTGTGTCTTTAAGCAATTCTCTATGGAGATCAGAATGCAATTCTGCTTAAAAATGTAGATCCAGCATAACCTATCTTTTGTCAGGGGCTTTGGACTCTTAAATGAGGAAGGTTATATAGTAAGTGAGAAATAAAATTAGGTACAGTGTTTTTCATTTGTCTTCTGAATGTTGCTATTATGTATACTCTTTTTATACTTTAATACCTTTCATTTCTGTATTTATAGTTGTTTTGTGATCTCACTCATCTATGTATTTTCACAAATATACTGATTTTTAATTGCAAGTTAAAGCAAAAAAGTCCCTGAACTAGCTTGTTTAAAGAACGTTATCTACTGTCTGGTCAACATATTTGCTGTGATGCTTCAAGACAGAGAACCATGCACTGTATTTGAATTCAAGAGTTTGCTAGTAAAAATGCCCATCTTCCTAAGGTTATTTAAAATGAGATCCTACATTTCACAAATACTACTGCTGTCTGAAACACAAAATCCCATCCTATATTGCCATGCCAGAAAATGTTAGTGGATAAAGTGCAGAGCAGGTCACAGTATTTCTAATTCAGATTAATGACCCCATTCAGCTTGTCTCCTTAGCAGGAAATTAGAAAGTGCTGGGAAGGAGAAAATAGTGATTCATAATGCGTGACTCTTTGTATTGGCAGTTGCACTCATTAAAAGCTAAGATATTGTTTTGATATAAAATAATTGAGTCTGACTTATTTATGGGGTATGGCTGTCCCAGCTTGTACAGATTCCTTGAGAAGACTGCTGGATCTATGCCCAGATTAAGGAAGAAGAGGAGACAGAAGCCTGTCATCAAACCCTGGCCAGGTTAAGTACACAACTGTTTTTTCATACTGCAGAAACGACCAGTGCTGCTTATCTCAAAAAGCCTAAAAGGACAACCATTTTGTTCTTCAGGAAGGTTTTGAGCAGTCAAGGAAAAAGCAATGAGAATCCACCTAGGAAAGCAGCTTATATTTGTTGCATAATTTGATACGTGCATTCATATTTAAGCGCAGCGGTTGAATCTTGAGGTTTGTAGAAGAGTATGTCAGCAGTCAGCCTGTGTCCCAGACAATTTGGGATAGATTGTGTCCACAGAGGCTTGGTGCAAAAGAAGCCTTATGTTCTGTGCACCTCTTTCAGCCAGAGTCCAGAATAAGACTGCAGCACCCAACCTTACTCACCTGCTAGCCTTCCTTTAGTAAGGATTTCTCACTCATGCAAAATGAATTTCTATGCAAAAGAATGTCAAAACATTGCCTAGAGAAACAATCCCTGTTCAAGAACATTTGAGACCAGGCTAATAGGGAAATGTGGGATGTATCTTCAAAGAGAGTAGAACTTATGCATGTTACATGGGACTGGAGTAGAAAGAAGCTCTCTGTGTGTAGAGCAGTACATAGGATTTGCAGCTCCTTCATTCTCCCTCTCTAACCTATGTGAAGGGAAGTAATGGGGCTGCAGTGCATTTTTCTTTTGCAGCCAGTTGACTGGTGGATGACAGGCTGTTGCAAACTGCACGGTACCAGTGAATTTCATGTCAGTTTTTGAGGTTTCTGCTGCACAAGTCCATGTAAGAGCCTGCATAAGAAAGGAGGCAATGCTTCTCCAGCGAGTTTCCAACATTCTTGTCTGCACCGCTGGTATTAGGTTGCAGTTTTAGAGTCCTTCAACTATATTCAAATACTTCTTCCCTCCCTCACATAATAGTAGTGCTGCAGTGGGGCTCTAGGAGCAGAGAGGACCTTACTTGAGTCCTCCGCTCAGATGTGAAATTCCTTGGTAAAGGCAACCTCCTGCCCCCAAGAACCTGACTCAGTATTTCATAATTGGTCTGCCAGAATTTCCGTAACCTCTTTGTTTTATCTGTGTTACAGTTTGGAGCTAGCATCTGGAGTTCAATAACTCTGTAGTGACTGCAGCAACTTCCAGCCTCAGTATCCCAGTCAGTTGGATTGCTCTCCTTTTTAGACAGTTTTTGATAAATGAGCTTCCTTTTATGCCCGCTCTTTCTGTTTTGTTTTGTCTCAAGCAGCAATTAAGCAATCAAGGAAGATCTCTGCCTGTGCTGTTAAAACTTTGCTGTTGTATTAGGCTAGCAGGAGAACAGAGCAGAAGTAGGGTTCTTGCTGGTCACAGGAAATGCTGAATTGATCCAGAGAAGCGAGGACCAAACCCAGGATTTGGCTCCACTGGAGAGTGCCATAGCTGCTGGCTATTAGCATTCTGCTCCTGTTGGTTCCCATGAATTTGAGTTCTTTTTTCCTTCCCAGTGGCATAGCACTAGTTCCTGGAAGATACTGGTTTGAAAGCCAGCAAAAATGAGAAATGATTGTAGCAGGGTCTCCGACGTACTAGGTAAATCCTTAACCAGCAGGCTGTTTATACGGTGGCACTACCTCTGGCCATGGTCTAAAGAAAAGGGGCTATCACTACTGTTATTTTGTGAGAAGTCCAGTTCAGTTTGTGCCTGTTAGTTTGAAAATGTGCAGTGGATTGACTCAATATGCAGAAGGAGAACTTTGGGGTCAAAGGGGACTATAGGGTCTGAAATATTAGTGCATAGTAGGCTAGGCTTTTCAAAGGTTAGGGATTTTCAGATTTTCAGCATTGGATTTAGTAATCTATATTCTGCTGAAATCCTATATTAGGTGTCTTTCCTTATTCTGGGTTTGGCTTGTAATCTTTAAGAACTGTAGTTACCAGATACTAAAAGGTGGCACCAGCATTGCTCACTGCACAGCTTAGTGTTGTCTTGATTGAAACACTGAGGTCAAAGGCCAGCAGAAGTCAAAGGTCTCTGCAAACTAACCATATGCACGGGCTCTCTGAGCTCTTCTCCCTCTGTGTCATGAAGACAAATGGCATTTTTTAAAATTCTCCCAATGAAGTAGCATTCATTTTCTGGCGTCTCTTCCTTCTTTATTGCTTCCTAATGAGCTTCATTCCCATCACCTCTAGCCTCCCTGCCTTCAAACCTGCATTTACACCCGTGCATAGAAAAGAAGCAAATTGAACAAATTAATTAAGCTGGCCTGTCTAATGAAATGGGCTTTGGTGACTTCTGTTTTTTTTCCTCTCGCTTTTTAAAGAAGTCTTCTATATATCTTTGATGGCCACAACTGCCGGGCTTTTTCTGTGAGCAGAGTTGACCAGAACACCAAATTCTCTTTGTGTGGTGTCTCAGGTCTCAAGTTTAACTCAGAACATTTCCTGCTCTTTATGTATTTTTACATGCATGCGCACACACACACACATACATATATATGTACGTTTTTACTCTTTATTTGTGTACTTTTCATGGTCATTTTGCTTGCTTGTTTATTTTTTTAGCAGTGGAATTTTCATGAAGGTGCTTTTTAAGGAGCTATTTGGAATATTGGCTGTTACTTAGGGTAAGGAATCAATACTATTACAGTCCAAAAAACTTTCTTTAAGCCCTGGACTGGACAAGGCTATATTTTCTTTCCTATTCTTCCCAGGTTGCTTTGTTTATAGTGTGAGGTCTCTGTGACAGATCAGCAGATTCAAACTAAAGTGTTAGCTATGTTTTTTACCTGTTAAAAAAAAAAAAGCTAGTGTGTGAGCTGGCACCTGACATTGCCCCCTGTAATGTTCCTGTTGAAATCTGCTTCTAGATATAATCCTGCTTACACCGCTTTTTTCAACAGTGTCACTGCTTTGCACTGGAGTAAGTCAGCTTAAACTGTAAAACTCTGCTAATTTCAGTGGTGTGCTGATAAAGTGAGGATCTGGCCTCACATGTATTTTTGTTCCTCATTATCACTGCTTTGCTCTTGACCTCAGGTGAGGATCTTGACCTTTGTGCTTCAGACTGCCCAGCTATAAAATGCATACAGCACCCTCTGTGTGCAAATTATTATCTGTACAGTGCTTTGAGAAATTCTGTAGAAGGGGGAAGGAGCATGATGAAATTGCTGAACTTTCAAAGGTTAAGTGTGGATCTAAGAATGGATTCTTCAGCTCCTGACCGTTTCCTAGTATCTGCTGTTTTCTGTAAACACCCGCTGCATATAAAGCAGGCGGTGTGATGAACCTGTTCTTTTGTATGATACCATGCATTACCATCAGGCAGTCCAAGCTTACCATTGGAGAAGACAAATAATGATAATCACATTTTTATTCTATATCAGTAATCTTTGTCATTCCTCCTAACGTGTCTCCTTTGCTGCATGTCAGTGCTTTCTTATGAGGGTTTTAAAAATGGTTATAGATGGATAGGGCTAATAGCCTCCACCTGATTTTTACAAGATAGCTATAGTCCAAAATTTCTATGTGCTGTTTCCTAACACAATACCACTATTACCAGATGAAAGTGCTATGGATTCTTTCTAAGGAATGTGAATAATTTTAAATCGCTCTGTTGAAACTACCATCACTGAACCTTTCTCCCTTCCTGTCTGCTCTGTGTTTTCACTTTGAAGTAATAAATACACATAGTCTTTTGGTATCTAGATAGTTACCTTGACCATTTTCTTCCTTTTTATTCCACAGCTCTTCACTTCGTTATACCTGAAAAACAGTGATGGTCCAGTGAAATGAAGGTTATATAAAACACAGAGATATCATTTTGTACTGGTAAGAGATTGTACCTGAAACTTCAGTAGTGATAACAGAAGATCTAAAATGTCATATATTGAAATATCAGTGAGAATCTGAGTCTGATTCAGCTTTCACTGTTGGTTACTTTGGAAGTTAACTCCGATTACTTCAGTAGAATTATTACATAGTGAGAAATAATAGCCAGACTTTTTAACTCATCCTTCAACACCTCTGTGATTCACTGCACATAAGTGTGTCCAAGAGCAATGCTATGAGATTTTGTTACTGCTTCTTCCTTCATACAGTTTATCATGCAATGTTTTACCGTACTGAAACTAGAATGTTTGGAAATGGATGACAAATATGCTTTATTTTATATATTTACTACAGTATAATCTGGATGGTGTGTTTATTTCAGTCTGTATATGTGAAATTGATAGTGTAAACTCAGAAGAAATGAGGGAGATTGAGAATGAAGCAAAGCCAGCAATTGGGAGCAGAACAGAGAGAGGTTCTCAAAATTTTTTTCAGCGACATCCTCTTTTTCTTTTTGTGTTTTTTATATGCTCTTGTTGTCTTTATGTGTTCCTACTACCCCAATGATAGAAGGGTCATAAATGGCTCTCTGTGAGAGACTTATAATCCATAAGGAAGTGCTGTTGAAAACATAAACTGTATCTATATTCCTGACAATATCAGCCTTTGGAATTAGGAGTGGAATGGAAGTGGAAATGAGTGTAAGCAATGAAAAGGCTTGAATGAAAATTCTTTCGGCTTGGTACTTGAAACGCTGCATATCAGTGGCATTTGTATTTGTATTTTTTCCTTTTAGTAGAGATATCAGAAATATATTATCTATGATGAGAAGAACAGCAAGGGTGATCTAACCTCTAGTTGAGGTTTTGGACAGTTTCATTAGTCTTCTGTGTTCAGGTCAACTGGCTTGACCATTCATAGTTTTAGGACACTTCTTCCCAGCTGGAATTTTCTGCAGTCAAGGCAGTAAGAATTCAGCTTATTTTAGAGAGCCAAAGTTGTTTGTGAATAAACAGGATCTGCATGCCTCAGGTTGTTTTCAGTCTTGATAGAAGAGCTGTCACTACAGATGGGGAGGGCTAAAATGGACAGGTTCTAAAAGTACAATTTCCCCTCAGAACCAGAACATGAAATGACACATTAAAATGGCCATAGGGTTTTTTCTTTAATGCCCTCACACCATTTACTGTAAGTTACAGTTCCTACAAAGATTTCACTGCCTTGAAATGGGTCAGAAACTTGTGTAAGACTTTGACAGAGCTGTTGCCATTTATGCTTAAGGGAGGTCTGGCTTGAAATTTTGTCAGAAGTAGCAGTACAGTGGTATCAGTACAAGCCCACTCATACTGCCTCACCAGTGTACCTCAGCTCCACCACATGGGCACCACTGTTGGAAATCCTATGGACAATTTTCACATGAACTCAAAAACTGATAGGCATTTATAATTCTCGATTGTGAGAGGTATTTCTAGTTTTCACTCTCAGTTGGATTTTACTCTTGGTTGGCACCGATGACTATCAACATTAACCATTCTCAATATCAAGATGCCTCGAGAAATATTGATTTCCATTCCCCATTGACAGGGATTGATACCTCTCGATGTCAACTTTGGGTCTCAGGGTGATTTTGCTATCAATCACCATCGATAGCTATTGAACTTGATACCTCTTGATGTGGAGAGGCAAAGATGCCTGTCCATTTCCAAACCTATGGATAGGGATCAATATCAATAGGGATTGATATCTGTTGATTGCTGTTGATATTGATCTCTATTGATAGGCATTGATACCTCTTGATCTCAAGGGGCATCTCTAGCTTTTGCTCTCGGACTGATTTTGCTCTCAGACTGATTTTGCTTTTGGTAGGCACAGTTGACTATCAATATTGACCGTTCTCAATATCGAGATGCCTCAAGGGATATTGATTTGTGTACATATTGCTTTGGAACAACATCTATGGATATCCATCCCCATCGATAGGCATAGATAGCTCTCTCAATATCGATCCCCATCAATAGGGATCAATATCTCTTGATGTCGAAACGCATCTATCGCTTTGGGTCTCAGGCCACTTTTGTTCTCGGTTGGCATTGGCTGCTGTTGACCTCAATGCCTCTTGATATGGAGAGGCAATGATGCCTGTCCATTTCCAAACCTATTGATAGGGATCGATACCAATAGGGATCAATAATTGTCAATCTCTATCGATATTGATCCCTATTGATAGGCATCAGTACCTCTTGGTCTTGAGGGGCATCTCTAGCTTTCGGTCTGGGACCACTTTTGCTCTTGGTAGGCATCAGTGTTTATCAACCTTGACTGTTCTTAATATTGAGAGGCCTCGATAATTATGGATTTCCATACATGTTGCTGTGGAATGACCTCTGTCAATATCAATCTCTATTGACAGGCATCGATACCTGTCCATCTCTAGAGGCATCTGTAGCTTTTAGTCTTTGGCTGATTTTGCTTTTGGTAGGCATCGATACTGATACCTCTTGAGATCAAGAGACATCCATGTCTGACCATTTCCACACCTAGCGATAGGGATCGATATCATCAGGTATTGATAACTATTGATACCTATCAATGTTGATCCATACCTATAGGCATCGATACTTCTGTATGTCAAGTTGAATCAGTAGGTTTTGGTCTCAGCCTTATGAACACTGATACCTCTCTAGACTGAGAGACATCCATGCCTGTATATTTCCACACCTATTGATAGGGATGGATGTCGATAGGTATCAAAACCTCTCAGTGTCGAGAACCATCTGTAGCATTCAGTCTCTGGCCAGTTTTGCTATTGGCAGGCATAGACACATATTGACGTTGATACCTCTCAAGATCGAAAGGCATCTATGTCTATCAATTTCTATACCTATCTATATGGCCCTGCATCGTGGCATACTGTTGCCTCTGTTGGCTGCCTATTAGTTACACTCCCATACCTACAAATGGATAACTGGATTTCAATACCTGGCTAGCCTATAAAAATGCCTATCAATACATATGGAAATCGATGATATTGATGTCAAGAGATATCAATGCCTACCATTATCAAAATTGGACTTGAAACTGAAAAATATGTATCAGTAAGTATGAATCCCTATCAATGGGCATTGCTATCTTTCAGTCTTGATAGGCAGCTATACCTATTGGTCTTGAGACTGATTTCAGCATCAGTATCGAGCGGCATCGATGCTTATCCATTTCCGTACGTATTGATAGGTAATGATATCAATAGGTATCACATGCAACAGCAGCAGCGGGTAGTAGTCAGAGGGCCTGACCAGGCTTGAAAGCCTCTCCACAGCACCCTGAAAGCAAGGCCCTGGCAAGCAGCAGACCTCCTTAGACAGCAAGTGAGGTCAGTAGATAGGGGCCTGTGTCCCCTGCAGCAAGGAGTCTACCACTACTAACCCTCACCGTTTCCTCCTGGGCTCCTCTGTGGAGGAGGCTCTGCTGGCACAGATGTTCCTTTTGACAGTGTTCCCAGCAATTTGTTAGCTGTCCTGAAGGTGTAAGTCTTCTGGTGGAGCAAGAGCCCTTCTCCAGGTGCCAGAAGTCAGCAGCTTCCAGCCGTCATCGTCGTGGGAGTTTCCACCTTCTGACCCAATGGGCACTGACTCTGCCTGCCCCTCCACTACCTGATCATCCCAAGTTAGTGCTGACTGTGGCACTGCAGGGTTAAGGGAGTTTTGTAACACTTGTCAGGATTTAAAATCCCTTTAAAACAGCAGAGAAATGTTGGCCTTAAATGTTACAGCCTAATACAATTTTTTAATGGATGTATTTCATACATTCTAATCTCTAAAAAGTGTAAAAGAGGACTGTTCAGTGCAGCTTTGGAGAACACACCCATATACTGTTTCTTCCCTGGCTGATTTCCTTTTTCTCTTCAATTGAGTTATCTTAGGCAGGAGATGGATGGCAGAACAACACAGGCAAATGCATCCTCTTCTTTTTGAAAATACCATTTTTTTCCCCTTGCAGGTTCCTGAAGCATTGCAGAGCGTAAGTTTGGTCCATTTAAGAGCATATTATTACCTTTTGGGCCAAAATCTCTATTGCGTTAAATATGCGCAGACTTTTTAGTGTAATTGTGCTCCTCTGTGTCAAGGAAGCAGGATTCAGACCTTTGAAGAAGGCCACTTGAAGTTAGTGAATCATGTGACAGTCATCTTTGCCTTGTAGATTTGAGTGCATCTTAAATAGCCCACAGGTGAATTGGAAGCTATGAACATAAGAGCCCCAGAAATCCTGCTTCTGCCTTTTAAATTAAGGGGGGGGGGGTACGTGTATAGGCTGGGGGAGAACATGTTTCTCAGCTGGCAAAGGCCACTACCTCATATTTTGATTCATGAGGACTATGACTGTCTCTCATTTTAACTTTGCTAGTGAACTAGATGAAGATGTTTGTATTACTGTCTGGGCCTTGGTTTAAGGAACATATTAAACTCTGTGTCTCATCTGTATACTCTGGCAGGCAGAAGGTTAACATGCACATTTTAAACTGGTGTTTTTCAGGTATCACCAGCTGTCTCCCATTTCTTGCATCAGAGTAAGAAGGGAGATGAATTATTTAACTGAAAAATTTCTCTAGATTGGTTACTTACCTGAGATTATTGATGCCATGACCCCACAGGGAGGGAAAGCTGTATAGTAGTGGCTGATAAAGCAGACATCTCTCTCCTTTTTCCCTGTCACTTTCTCCTTTTCTCTTTCTCCACTAGTATATACTGACAGTTTTTTGAAACATTCATTGTTACCTATGTGACAAGAGCATCTAGAGGCACTAGCTAAGTTTCGGTCTTTTTTGTGCTGGGTGCACGCTGAGAACCCAAAGAGCTGAACAGAACATAGACGTAATGGTCCAAGATAGGGAAAAAGAGAGCATTATTTTTCTGATTTTATAAATAAAACACTTGAAAAGTGTGGACATTTTTTAATGGGCCATCCTAGTTGATGTAGGATGTTAATGTAATTGCTGCTATTATCTATCATATATATATTCTGGCAATCTAAAATAGTAATTAGGGAAATGTATCTATAGTAAGATCAAAATTGCACATCAGAAGCTATAGAGATATCAGGGAAAACAAAAGTTTTATGTGATATCTTGTCATACAGTTTCTCCAAGGGTTTAATAAAATTCATAGTTGTAGCTTTGCATGTTGAGGTACAGTCACCAAACTCTAGAAACAGGAATCATGGCTCCTGAGAAAAGGCTGGTTTCCTGCTCACATTTAGCAGCGTTCATCTCTAGTAGTGAAGCTGATCAGGGGTTACAAATGGCAAGATTTTTCTTTTGCAATTCCAAGGGACAAGGAATAAAGCATTCTGCTTGCAGTGTTCTCTTAGCCAAACAAAAGATTCAAAATAACAGAAGCTTTTGAACTGCCTTCATTCATATTCTCTTTAATCCGGTTATGTTTCTTCCTAGGCTTGGAAGGCTGTTAATTTGGAATGCTGGCAGATATCCTTAGAAAAATGCAGTGCTATTGGTATCCACAGTATATTGGACTCTCTTTCTTCTTCCTTTTATTTGAAAGAGCTAGGGGTGCTATCAAAGACGGAAGTATTTTCAAATATTCCAAGTCTGAGTAAGTTTAGATGCTTTTGTTCTGATTTTTCCTGGGTCAAACCCCTTAGAGGAGAAAAAAAGGAACTTAGAAGAATATAGTTTCATAGTTTTCCTAATGTTTCAGCACTGCTGTTTTCAGTACCACATAGCACCTATAAATTCAGATTTTCCTTAAAAATGAAAAATGGGAAGGAGAAAATGGTCTTCCTGTAGGAATTTCATTACAGCTTGGAGGAAATGTGACTGCAGTTCAGGGCTGATTCTCAGAGGGTTCTTAGCTTTTCAGACATGTTCTCCCAGGTCTCTCTCCTGGCTACATAGCTCAGAATTGCAGTGGGAGGTCAAAATCCTGCGCTTCTAACCACAGAACTGCATGTGTATTAGAAATGGACAGTGAGTTAGAGCGAGGGATAGAGGTCAAGCAAAGAAGAGAATTTCTGTATGGATTTCTTCATGTTATTGACTATACTTAGAAATGCAGTGCTCCCCACACATCCTGTTGGCTGCAAGTGCCAGTGTGAACCCCAACGTTAGAAGCTCCTCATCTCATTCCCTAAAAGGCCAAAAAGAGCCTACAAGAGCAACGTTATCTTATTTCTCCCCCTCCAAAAAATATCAACCCAGAGCTCACCTCCAGAGGGCACTATAAACTTGCTTTGCCGGTGGTTACAAAATGTGCGATACACAAGAGGGAGCTGTTTGATAGCATTTTATTTCAGTTAGGGGACATTAAAAATTTAACTCTAATATTTTTACTGTCACTGTAATTGCAAAGCAAGTGCTTTTAGATACATCTTGTATACATGTTGAATTAAAAATCCCCTGGGGCAGCTGTCTTTTGTTAACAAGAGATTGATGTGCTTATAGAGTGATATGTGAAAAACATACACAAACAGCAAAGGAAAAGCTATAAGTCATTCATGAAAAAGTCATTTAATATAATTCTTGGGTCTTCTTTCCCCTAGCTAATTTGCAGCTGAACAGTTGCTCTACAGTATATATATAAATATGCTAAATATGAATATATTCATATTATAAAAATATACAAAAACAGAGTCCTGAGGATTGACACAGTAGTGCTTACAGACATTGTGATAAACTACTTCCTAACATTACTGAAAGATACTCCTTGCCTTCCCTAATTAGTGTCCAGATGAGACAGAAACATACAGAGGGGGAACTGAGGCATGGAGAGGAGGATGAGAAATCCAAGTACTGGGAAGGATGTATGTAATTTTTTTTGCAGTCCTTATAACACTGGAAAAGTGCTGCTTCTTAACATTGCTGGTAAGGCCATGTAGGAAGCCTGTGGCAGAGATGCTAATCTTTCAGAACTGCATGTTCAAAATGCCACATCTTTCATGAATATCCCTGGGTATTTTTGACCTATCCAGGTTAAAATGGCTGCAGAAGAGGGCAGCAGCCTGAGGAACCGCAGCAGCCTCGAGGCATGAAGTTGTCTATTGTTCTGCTGCTGTGTGTGTTCCTCGGCACTTGGGTGGCAGGAATCCTTTTGGGCTTCACAACCACTTGGTGTTGGTGTCTTCTGCTTGGCTGAGATGAGCTTGGGAGGGTTGCCAGTCTAACACAGGATTACTGGCTCTTTGCCGGAATTACTGCACTCCACATGCTGGAGTATGCCATACTGGCTGCTGGCTGCCCATGTTTGTCGGTGAAGGAACTGGCAAGCAGAACTGGCCTTTTCTCTTAGGATGTACCCCCTCTGAATAAGCTAGCTAGTTCAGGTACTGGAAGCAGTGTCAGCATAGCACTCTGCCTGCCTAATTTGCCACACTGAGAATATAGTAGCCCCAGATGTAGCATTGTGCTCATGCAGGTATATTGCTTCAAGCATGCAACCTGGTGCAGGTACCTCTGTGCAGGGATACATTATGTCATCTAGACAGACTTTGTGAGACTGAGCTTGCAAGAGAGCTCTGAGGAAGTCCCATCCCAGGCTGCTGGCATATTTTTGGCACTAAAGGCTGATTTTGCTGTGAACAGCTGAACTGTGCCAAAGTGGGAATGGGGAATTTGCTTTAGGCTGTCTTGTTGGTGGGGACACAAAAGCAGCGGTCAGAGAGGCTTGCAGCCTGGGCAGAGATCGCACGTTGCCACTGGCTCCGAAACAAAAGCAACCTATGGCAGATCAGCTGTGGCAGTAGGCAGGGGAGAGAACATTGCAGCCAGCCAGGGCAAGCCATGGGGAAGCAACCAAGAGGTCTCTAGCTGGCATGGTGACTGGGATGGAGTCATGCAGTTTTTTTATGGACTGGAATTTCAGTCCTTTGGGAAATGGACATTTCAGTAGCAGGTTTTAGTCTAATGATTGGACAAAGAATGAAAATACTAAAATTGATCACAAATTTATCAGATGTTCCAAACTGTTTTCATTCTGAAAGCCAAAGCATTTTGTTTCAGCTCATTTTGACCACATCCGCTAGATCAATTGTAGTGCCTTAGGCCTCCCTTCTAATCTGTGGCTGGATACATCATGCTGGTACACAGCAGCAGCTCAACTAGGGAGGATATCTCATGGCATCTCAGATGAAATCCAACCAGGGAACGCAGAAGAAGGAAAGGGAAAAAATGGAAGAAAGGAAGAACATGAGACATCACTCCTCTGAGACAGTGTGGTAGCTGAGGCAGACAGAGATTAATGAAAAATTGACCTAAGAGGAGTATTTTCAACTGGGTCAGCTGAAGTGTTTCAACTGGGTCAACAAGACCTGGAACAAAATTTTTCATTTTGATTTTCCTATTTAAAGTAAAATATAAATGACTGCATTTTCCTTCAAAAGGCATTAGAAGAAAATTCTCAAGCAGCTCTATTGGTGGCACAGAAGAGAAGTTTCTTTCTCTGAGCTGATAAGAAGTTATGATTTTCAATTCTTGGTCATCTAGATAAGACCCTCCCTTTTAATTTCAGGCTTAATTTTGCCTTCTCAATGGAACCAATGGCTTGGGTCTTTTGAGGGGCAAATACAGTGGGATCTTGAGACAATTTAGCCATCCAGAGTGCCCATCCATGCCATCTGGACTCAATCCCTTATTCCTTTATTCAGCAGAAAATACACATTTACCCCCACCTCTGCAACAACTCTGCTTTTTGCATTCTGGTCCAATTTGTTGTTTCTAGCCTAGAGAGATCTTCCTTTGAATTAGAGGTCCCATCTGTTGTCATCATGAGCAGCACAGAAATAGAAAATCCTGCAGGTGAATGGAGCACTGCTTTGCAGGACCAGACTGAGCTCTGCATCCTATTTAATGCTCAGTTTAAATTCTGTTGAGTATGTGCCTTAGATCTTGGGGTTTTGGGGGCAATGTGCCAAGTAAATGAAAATTCATATTTGACAATGTTTGGGTTCCTTAAAATGAAGCACTCTACAAATAAGGAAACTGGTGGCGGGGGGAGCGGGCAGGTTTGCTGAGAGACAGGGATGGTGCTGAACACACAGACGCACATGCTTGTCAGTGCATCTTTTTCTTCTGCCATTTGATACTTTGTATTCTCTCTCTCTCTCTCCCTCTCTTTTTTTTTTTTTTTTTTTTTTACAAAAATGGACCCCCGAGGAGACAGTGTTTGTGGACAGAGCTGTGTCGGGCCAGTCATTGAGCTATCCTGGGGCATAAAACCCATCTGCAAACATTTGGCCTCTGTTCAGTTTCAAGGCTTCTTTGAACAAATCTATGTATCCGAACTGCTGTGTAAGCAGTTCCTGGACACGGTAAATAAGAATGGCAGAGCTTAGTGCCTATTTGGCAGCACATTCTGTGTAGATATCTAACTTGTAAAACAAGAAGACATCCATTAACCCAAACATGCAACCCAGCTATTAGGCAGAGGCAATTCCTGAAAATTTTCAAACCAGGACCTATTCAAAATCTCAATGTCGATCTGAATTTCATAGCCTCCCCATCTTCTGCGATATCAGCAGAAGAAAGACTCTTGGTGTGGCTACTGTCCATATCATCCTTTTACTACACCCCGGTGGGATGTTCATTCTATCAACGGTAACACTGGTCAGTTCAGTCCATTGCTAAATGAATGGGGGCTGGGAAAGGCAGCTGACTGGTCTGGGAGACTGAAAGGCTCATGATGGAGGAGCAATGGTTTCATATTCCTTCTTGTCTACCCAAAATTATCTCCGGTTCAAAGGGTCTATTTATTTCATATATCCCAATACCAGAACCTACGAGAATATTCCTTACCCTATTGCACATCAGTGTCACTACTGAGCAGTACAATATGCTTTGAGCATTCTGATTTTCAAAATTAGTTCTGATAAAAGGTGGATCTTGATAGGGAAATCAGAAATAATTCCTGACCTAAACCCTCCACAGTCTCAGGTATTCAAACCCATGCCATGGATTTATGCCACTGTGAGAGACAAGAGCTAGCTGCAAAGTTTCGATCAGGAGCCTGGTTCTGAATTTCAATGAGTTAGAGGTATTGTCCAGGCAAATGGTGGGTACGGTACTGCTGAATTCAAATGGAATAATTCTTTAGAGAAAGAGAAAGCAACAGAAAGCTTTTCACTTACTATATTTCTTTCGAGTTGGGATGAAACTTTTCAAACTTCAAAATAAATCTGTGAAAAATTACATAATCAGAAAATTTTATGTAGGCTTTGCACCATGTAAAAGTTCACAAGAAAGCAAAGAACAGAGATTTATCACTAGAATCTGAATCAGATTAATTTTATGGATTTGGCCCTGGCTCAAATCTGAGTCTCGTTTTAGATATAAAATCCACAAAGTCTGTAAATTTGGATCTTGTGTCACCCTTGGGTACTACCAGTTTGTGGTAGAGTGGATTGCACCAACAGTATGAAAAAGGTGAAACAGGAATTTATTTTGCTATTTTTATGACTATTCATTATGAAGTTAGGTTTTGTAAAACCCTATGATATCACTGGCAGAAACATGTCATCCTGGTGGTAAAAATTATCATTTATTGTGTTCTCCCTTTTGGGTTCCTCTCTATCTTTATTGGATCATAAACAGTCCAGGATGCGAGGAAATCCTGGTCATCTACATTGTGATTCTTCTTGTGGCATCCTGATGCATGCAGTGCTGAGCTCAAGGCTCCAAGCTTGTATCCATCTTACAACAGGAGGAAGGACCAGATAGAGGAGAATGTGCTTTTTTGATATATTTGATATACATGTGCAACCACAGTACAAGCATGATGACATCTGTTTGCTAACATTTGATCCCATTCTTCACTACAGCTCAGAGATGAAAACTGTAGCTGGAACTCTGTGTTTTTTTAGGACCATAACATGTGTAGCTATGCAGACCAAGGAAGGGAGAACCAGATCTCATTTTTCAGGTGTAAGATGTCCCTCTGAAATGGAGGAGGAGAAATTTCTTTCCCACTGTGTGCAGCACGACACAGTGTGGCTTTTGTCTTCTTCCACTGTACAGGGTGTGAGTGGTGCCTGCAGGATGGATTACAGAGGTGTTAGATAGGTAGAACTGTCACATCTTCTCAATCCTGTATTCTTAAAGCATAGAAATGGCCCAGCTGTCTTGGAATGGCAGCTCTGTGAAGGTCAGAGCATGTCGTATTGGAATGAGGCATCCTTCCCTCTGCGCTGGTAGAAGCCTGATAGAAATCCCAGGGAGAGTTTTAAGCAAGGGTTTATTTGAAAGCAGATGAAAGCCAGCGAATTAATCAGCAAGCAGAAGGAAATTGACATCCTGAAAGACTTAAGCTGTCTGAATCATGTGCCAGACCTGGAGCTAAAGGCAGTTGCAGGCTTGCCAGCACAAGTGCCAGAGAAAAATGTGGAGCAGGACACTCATGTCAGTGAACAAGACGCTGCAGCAGCCTGCTGCTCTTGTTTTGTGTTGGCAATCTGTAGTGGAAGGGAAGTTAAGATGGACATGCTGCACTTGGTGTTCTGCAAATGCTTTCTGGGCAGTTATCATCCATCTGAGAAAGAAGATGAAAAACAAAAAAGAAAGCCCTTTTCTTATTAAAAGCATTCCTCCTCCTCACTAGACCACCCATTTGACAGCACTTTCAGAAAGAAATTTTTAAAAATCCAGTTTGGGATTGCTGAGTGCCTCCATTTTTAGTCTTGTGCTTTAGAGTGCCTGTTCATCCTAAAGGAGCTGCACTGTTATGCTCAGTGTTGGAAGCACCAGCATTTCACTAACAGGGTCAGTACTATCTGGCAATAAAAACCTTTACTTTACCATTGAGTTGTAAGGTTCAGGCTGTCTTTGCTGTCTAGTTAATTTTTGTACTGGTAATTTATGAGGGCTGGAAGATCCAGCCAAGAGTGGATAAATCAATATGTTCACTTGGGAGGGAGTACTGTAATATTTTGGCTTTTTCTGATAGAAATAAACAAATCTCTGATCTTACAGTGTTGCCGTTGAGAGGAGATTCCATGTTGATTGGTCTTGGAAATGAGTAAATGGGAAAAATAGATATGAAGATACGTTAAAGAAGCCTTAGAAATAAGAGCACATTTCTTCATATTAATTTTTCTTTTTTGGCTAACTCAAGCATGTTCAATAGCTCCTCCCATCAACTGGGAGAAACAAAGGAAAACCTACGAATGTTCATTTACATTTTTTAATGAATTTACTTAGACTCCATTTATTTTCATTTTGAGTTACTTTTCATTAGTAGCCTCCTGGTAGTAAAGTCTGCTGGAAAGAAGCATTTGAACTTAATGTAGGAGCTGATCCACAACAAATTAATTTTAAACTTGTAATACTGTGATCTTGCTGATTTTTCACGGACTGCAACTTGCATCCAGCTGCAGACCTCAGCCAGGAGGTTGAAATCAATCAGCATCAAGGGCCAGATGGTGAACTCCTTATTGATCACTAACGTATTTTCATTGATGGCTGTGGGTTCACTTGTGGGAGCCACTGTTCTGCAGTGCCAGAGTCACAGTTTAGCCCTGAGGAATCTTGTTATTTTGTTTATTTACAAATGACTTTGCATTTCACTGGAACCTCTTCCTTGCTGATTGTCTCTAGCACTGTTTTTTCCCATGAGGGGTTAACCATGCCCTTGAAGGACCAGAAAATTGCAGTTCATGGGTTCAGAAGTAGCCACTGGGCAAACAGCTGCTTCCCTTAAAAGGTTATGAGCATGTATTGTTCATTAACACACCATTCTCCTGAATATACTGTGAGAGAACATCCGTTCCCTCCCCATCCAAGCCTTTGTTGGACATGATCCTTCTTCTACCCATCTGTTAATAAGCAAGTGATGTCACCCTGTTCCTCCTTTCTTCCTCCAAGCAAAATCTAATGACAATGAGCAAATAATAGGTGAGATTTGGAGAGGGGATGCTGATAGCGTTGGAATGCAGGGTGACACCAGGAACGGGCACTGTAACTGAGTCAGAAGATGACATCAACACTCCCACTCCGCTGACAGGTTTGCTATCTGAATAAAAAATGGGCTTAGGCCTGTGCTCCTATTGTGTTACAGTTAATGCTGGCATTCACTGGCAAACGGAGGCCACTGTTAGTTAATCTGATCAAATGTAGTTTAATGGAATGGATAACAGCAATGTAAATTCTAAAGGGGTGATGCCATGCACTGGTCTAGAAATGAAAGTGGGCGTGGGTCACTCTGGGTGGGGAGTCAATCTGTCACTTCACTGCTTATCTGGGTGTGTGTCCTGGTTGAGGCAGGACATCACTGCAGGTGCTGTACGCATCCCTTCTGGAGCAGAAGCAGTATCTTGGCTTGGAATTAAAATCAAAACTGAGGTTTTCCTCCCCCATTCTCCTGCCAGCCTGTTAGTCAAGTCTTGGAACACCTTTGAGATGAGGGTTGTTTAGCTGGGACAAGCCAGGGCAAATTACCAGATGATGGGGGCTACTGAAAGCCCTTGTCTGCGTGAAGGTCGGCTTTCCATAGTTAGTCTCCAGCTTTGCCTTTCCCCCAGACTTCAAGAGAGCTGCTCAAAGCATCAGGAGTTGGTGCAATGAAATGGTCTGAGGAGAAGATGGAAGTACTTGTGTATCTTCCCTGCTGTGGCCCATCAGAGAGTCTGCAGGATAGAGAGTACCATCCCATTGGGAATATTCTTTCCATGTGCCAATAAGATACTGAGGATGGCTGCCAGGTGAGGAGCATTTCCTGTGGAGCTTCCAGATCCCTTTGCAGCTAGCTCTGGAACATGCAGCTTTTGAGTTCCAGCCCTCTTCTCCACTCACACTTCCCAGTAACACAGGTTTTCATGTAGTCCTTTTCTCCTGAGTTGCAAATACTGCACTTCCCTTACAGTATTATGAAAGAAAACTAATATACTTCTGCTGAGCCAAAGCAGTGGCTGGACTTTGAAGACCTAGGAGTATACCTCCTCTCAAAACTACTGTGGGAATGCATCTGCCTGAAGGATGATCCTTGTGGAGATTCCTTTTTCTCTGATCTTACCCACAAGCCTTTCTGCTGGATCCCCAGGTCCCTTAGCTGTCTTCAGTGGGTGTGTGGAATTAAATGGCTGCATGTCACTAGGTACATAGGAACAGAGAGGGTGATCTCAGCAGGTGCAGGTTGTTGATAATCTGCAAAGTACTCTGGCAGCCTTTTGCAACAGATCACTACAAAAACGTTTGCAGTGAGTGTTCTAGTGGAAACAGGCTTTATGTTAGATTTTTCCCTGTCTGTGTTTGTGGTCCAAGACTTACAAACTTCTTCCTCAGATGATGTTGAGTATGAAACAGAGATAAGCATGAGGCTTGTCTCTTTCCTGATACAAGTTAGGAGAAAGAAAGTCAAGAACTAAGGATTATTGGGCTATTAAGATTTTCCTGGATTATTAAATCTTCCATTACCAATCAATATATCGCTGTATAATTGCACGAGTCAGAGACAGACATTCTACTCTGCGCCATCCAACAATCTCCCATAAATCCCAGGTCAGGGTAACTGCAATCTGCTTTATTTTCTTTATACCCAGCTAGGACTCCAGTAGCTTTAGTAGCTAGTATAAATCAGAATGGCTGTGAGGAGGCTGCCATGTTTATACAAGGCTGAGCTGGCACTATAATGCCCTTTTTCTTTGTCTCTTTCATGTCTTGCTTTGGGGGCTGCAGAGGAAGAGAAAGTTTCAGTGCCACTGTTCATTTGGCATCACACATTGCAATAGTGCAATACCAATCTGTTTAGATTTACAGCATGTCTACTGGGAACTGCTTGAATCCCAAAGAAATCTGAAAGCCATTCCCTGAAAACACATACATTGATACTGGGTTTTATGTAACTGTCTTTTAGACACTATCTAAATCTGGGGCTACCACTCTTTCAAAAGAAATGCTCTCTCCCTAGAAAAAAAATCAAAACCCTTTTCCAGACAATTATTTCCAGGCCATGTAGCAGAAGTGAATGATATGAAATAATATTTCAGTAGCAGCCTTGAGTAGAAGGCTTGCATAACCAGGAACTGTCCTGTGTCAAATCTGAATGGATGTTACTGGGAAGACAGGAGATTTTTACAACCAGCTAATGTAGGTAGTATATATTTTGTGTTGGTTACTCATGCAGTTCACTTCATTGTGACGTGAGTACTTTCCTCTATGCTAAGTGGCTACACACACAGCTGTAAGCCAGTAAGTACCTTGTTTATAGCGGTAAGCCAATGACTAGAACAGCTTACTTTGAGTTAGGAGACCTCAGTTTAGCTGGGCTATGCCACCAACTCAGTTTGTGACACAAGGTAATACATTAATTTTCATGCAACTGATTGTCCTGCCTTTAATTTAGAAATAGTGACACCAGTCTTTATAAAGCCCTTGGTCATCTTTGACTCACTGTTGTGGTAGGAGGTTAATCCAAACACCATTGCTACAAAAATGAGGGTTTCTGCTACAGTGATTTAAGAGTTCAAGGGAAAAGAATTAGTTTTGATTAGGTTATTGAATTTGATAATCATGGTCAAACTTTGATAGCCTCCAGTTTAGCAGCATAATCTGCAAAACGTTCTTCTTGCCAGGTGCCCAAATGGCCTCATTTGGTATCATGACTGTGAACCACAGAAAAAGCAAGACGACTTTATGTGCCAGTTTCTCTGTTTTCAGGTTTATTTAAAAGAATCAGAAGATGGGTCAAAATTCACATCTGCACCCACATTTTAGCTTCTTCTCCCTTCCCTCAGTGATGAAGTTCAGTTGAGTGCAAAGTGAATTGATCCAGATCTGTAGTGAAAATCCATATTTGGAACTCTAAAAGTCGAGGGTGTTCGGTTGGTACTTAGATTTAGTTTGGACTTGTGAATAATTAGCCTAAGTGTGATAAACAACCAGGCCAAGTAGGGCAGAGAGACCTAGCATATACAACATTTCACTGTTCTTCTTAATTTTTTACTGAAGTGTTCATAATGTCTGGCCATATGCCAGGTATACATATGAACAAAATGTTCCCGTACTAAGGAGATCAGTTTTAGAACAGCTAGGAAAGGATGGGAAGAAATATGTATAAATCCAAAACAACTAGATTCACTGAGGAAGTCTGGCAAAAGTGAGGTTTCAAGGGAAGTTTGAAAATGGGAAGTGTCCCTGTGCTGTGGATGAGCTCAGAGGTGAGGAACAAGGCACAATCACATGAAACAATGCATGGCGGCTCTCTTATTGAAGATGCCAGTAAAGAAACAGAGAAGTGTGAGAACATTTTTGATTTCACAGCGAAGATTGACTGAGAGAGAATACATTGTTACTTCAAGCTGCAGCCTCAAAATCAGCATCTGTGATACTGAGGGGTTCAAACCATCCCTCTGTCCAGGCAAACCCATTCCTGCAGACTGCTTGTGACATGCCTTTTGCATTGTTATATGTGAAGTTACTACTTCAATAGGCAGGTTAAAAAATACTACCTTGAATGATATGTGAAGAGACATGCAGAAAGTCAGCCCTGCTTTTATTTTATGCACATGAAATCGAACAAAATGGCTTCCTCAGTCAGTAGCACCTTAACTTTCACCCCGCTCCTCTAGCTGTCATCTTCCATCACTGAACTGCTCTTCTCTTTGATCTGCTTTTTTGTTTTCAAACAGCTTATTTTTTCATCAAGAAAGATCAGCTTCTCCTGTGGGCAGGACATCAATAAACACACTAGAAAAAAATAGAAGAGATATTAATATGGATTTATTTTCTGAATAAGTCCTTGTGCCAGAAAACTAAGCAACATCTCTTCCTCCCCAGTGACATTCCTATAATAACCATTTCGTAGTAACAAGGCTATGAACAAAAGAATCTTAATAACTCTAGGATCTAGTACTATTCAGTCAGAGTTACTGTTCAAGGTGGAAGGATTTAGTCAATAAAGTTTTCAGCTACTCCTGGTATTTTTAGCAGGAGCTACAATGGTTAAATGACAATATTTTAATATGATTGTTCCTTGCATTTCATTACAATATAATCAATTTCTTTATTAGGAACTGATACAAAGCAGCTTGAAGTCTATGGGATTCTTTCCATTAAATTTAAAAAGCCTTCTACCAAGCCTTTAAGTCAAGGACCAAACTGGAGTTATTCCCTTAATCTGTTCTCCAGTGAGACAGATTAATAAGAGGGTATTATATCCCTTTTACATATGGAAAAACCAAGAAAGTTGCAGTTTAACCAGTTTGACTAAGGTCAGTTGGTTAGTCATAGGTCTGAGAGCAGAGCTCCCTCCATTGGACTGACCAGTCTCTTCCTACTGATTGTACAGTGGCTGAATCCTGAAGGATCCATATAAAGCTGCAAGTTCCACCAAGTCATAAATGAGATCACATTTTAATTAAAACATCGGTATTATAAAATATACATGACACAGTAACACATAATATTTAGAAAACTCTAGTAGGAATTACATAAGAGTTTGTTCCATGCAATATTTAAAAGCTGTCAGATTTCACCTAGTTTGCTGTCAGTGTTGCTGGAGATACTCTTCTCCAGAGCCCTTCCCTGCACTACATCCTACTTTCTGTGGCTATTTTCATGGCTAAGCTCTGCAAACATCTCACCTCAGAGCTTATCTTTGTTGCCATCAATGAGTGAGTCAAACACCTCACATTGTGGACTCCCTTGCTTCATGAATAGCCCTGTTAAACTCTCCTAGGTGCTTGTGGAGTTGGTCATCCTGTGGATGGGAGCCAAGGTTCACTTTCTGACTTGAAATTCATCATTCCTACTTGCAAGCAGTATCCTTCTGTTTAGCTTTTATTTATCACTCTGAATAAATGTATTATGGTGGAAGGAATTGTCATGACAGTTCTGGATAAAAGTGTCCTTGATGTATACCCATTATCATCTCTTCTTATCATGTGACAAAGGTGACAAAGTGCAGCTGGTTAATTTGTGATTCATCCCATACAGAGAACTTGCATTCTATACTAGAACTATATGCAGAACTATACATTTTCTAGAAATGTTTGTGATTTTTCACCTAGCTATAGACATACGTAGGAACTGACCATGGGTTGGTCAGTGTGCCCATTAACAATGATCTCCAAGGGGATGTCCTGACTGGGAGTAGCTGGGGTGCATTCCCTCTAATTGCCTCTGCTCTCTTCCTTCCTTCACCATCACACCTGTGATGGGAGCTTTGAAAACAGGACCTGGAAATCAGCCTGTCTTTCCTGCTTGTTAGGGATTTGCACTTCTAATACGTCCTGGAAAGAGGGTAAGGCTTAATAGGGTGGGGTTTTTTTTGTCTCCAAAACGATGATCCTCTGATTATTCCCGTTTATCTATTAAAGGATGATGCTTCTGTGTACAAACCCAGCAAATCCAAGTCTTCTTTTCAGGGAACACACTGTTAATGTCTTTCTGTATGAGCCCCAAATACTTTGTTTTCATTTTTCAGGCTCTTACTGACTGTGGGAGGATCAGTATCTGGTTGATAGTGGCTATCGTTGTTATCACTTAGTGGCAGGTGGTATAGTAGTAGACTGCACTGAGTGTGTTCTCCCTTTACTTTGGAAGCACAGTATAACCATAAAACTAGCAGTTGCTTCACATTCAATTTGTAACCTTTGCCCTTAGGAGAAAAATAGAAGTCTATGTGTAAATACACTCCGGTGTGAAATACGTTCCTTGTTCACTGCAGCAAAAGCTGATGAGTAACTCTGGGGATGGAAGAAGGGAAAGATGTGGTTTCCAGTCAGTAAGGGCTGCTGGAGGCAGAAGCAGAGGAGGGTAGCAAGGAGTTCCAGGTACAGGGACTAGCTGGGTTGTCACTGAGTTTTTCTCTTTGGTGCTGTTCTGTGGTTAGTGTTGCCCTCCCAGGTTTAAGCCCCCATGTGGGTGCCTCTGTAGGTATGTAGCTGCCACCAGCCACTTCATGGGGGTGTGAAGCTGCACTCGTTCCCTTTCATGCTAAGCTTTTCAGGCTGTAGTGTTCACCCTAGCAAATCTGTGTTTCATTTCACTTGCTGTCCCACTATAATGGAGGTCTAATGTCACAGGCAATCACTGACCAGCCAGATCTCCTAAATAACACTATCATTTATTGCAATAGGTTGAGCATCATCCTTTGGATAATATGTCTCCTTTAAGGTGCCTAACACTGAGCTCTCAGAATTGCCAGTTCCTTTGGAAATTTTGGCTTTAGCCATGTGAATAGAAAACTTCCCCCCTCTCCCTGCCTTCTCTAGGGAAATGGAACTATGTTGTCTTACTCAATGCGGCTTTTATCCATCTGGCACTGCAGCCATTTAAACCCAATTAAGGAAGCTACAAAAACAAAAAGAACAGAGAAAGCTGGTTTTCTGAAATTGTATTCTCTTTTGTTATCAGTCTGTAATCAATGCTGTGGTAATTGGTGACAACAGCTGAGGAATTGCTGATTATTACAGGAGGTGAATGTCCAAATCTGTCAGCTGAGTCCAACTTGCTGATCTTCAAATCAGAGCATGGGGTCGTTAAAGCAACACAGTATTGTTACATTGATGGAACAGGCAGTCTGCTAAGTTCTTGGATACCAGATGGTAAATGCAGCTTGAGCTGGCAAATTGTTGCTCTTCTTCCTGCCGTGCAAAAGATTTTGTCTAGAAGCATAATAAAAACAGAACAGAAAACCAAGGAGATGTATTTTTAATCAAGTATAGGAGATTTGAAAGAAAATAATAGCAATTAAAAAAAGTCTTGATACCAAGGAAAAACAAATAAGAACAGATTCTGCTTCAGTGCTTTCTGATTTATTCCCCCTGCATGAAAGCTCTGAGGGCCAAAGCCTGATGATTTTACTCTACAGATAACCCTAATGACCTCAATAGGAATTATAAATAAACCAAGGTACCACTGAGCTTAAGTCTGTCCAGCTTTAGCATAGTGGCTTAATACAGAGACGTGGGGTTCTTTTGCAATTCTACAGTTTTTCCAGAATCATGGAAAGCAGCAAAAGTTTTGAAAAACATAGAATTAAAAAAACATTAGCTGATGATATGACCAGTCATATGTTGGGGTTGATCTATAAAAGTGAAACTTCTTAAATTAAGGAGTTTTCCCTGCAGACAAGCCATGCCACTTCAAACTAGACAACACAAGGCCTTGAAAATATGCTTTAGTAAGCCATCCTGTCCTGGTGAGGGATTCATCAGATGATAAGATAAATCTTTCCTTCTCTAATTTCGATAAATGTAGGAATCCTTGTGGTGCCTCACAAAAATGAAGAAATTAGTCTGCCTTTTCAAAGCACATAATGTGCCTTGAAATGCAATCATAAAAACCTCTGCAAATATAAATCCCAAAGGCAATCAACATGTTTTGGTGTAAATCTTGAGAGACCTAAGTTGCCTAGTCTTCACTATACAAACAAATAATACCATTTGCCCTGTAATTTTCATCATGGGATAAAAATGTCTTCACTTTTAAATGTTCTCAAAGATGAGAGCTCTGATTTCTATGAGTCCAGCATTTGTTTTTGGTGGTATCATTCATGCTTATATTCTGTAATGCATTTACGCATTGTGGGGAGTTATTTGCTCCATGAATGATATCAGGGCAGTCTCCAACTTCGTCACATTCAGATCTAAATGTAGAATCCAATCTTTTTGAATTGCTTTTTCAGTAACAAGTTTTCCCAACATATCAACATATTCCTTCCTGCATGGATGGGGACATAAATAAATGAAGTAATTCGTGGTAATTTTGATACAAAGGATTCTGTGAGGGAAGGTGAGGGTATTTGGCTGAACTGCCCTCTGCCTTTTGCTCTGTAGTGCACGCTGTCCCCTGCTTGTAGACCCTTTGTGCTGTACCTAAGAACTCAAGAACGGTGGTATGGGGTAAGGCCAGAAGCCCACCTAGCCCCATGTCTCTTCTCTGACAATGGGCAAAGCAGATGCCTAAGGAAGAGTAAAGAATAGGGCAAGAACCTAATGAAACTTTTCCTACCCTCTAATGATTTGCAAGTTAGGACTTCCTGAGCTAGAAAACATTTCATTAACTTTGAAAAGTGGGCCATTTGGCCTAAACAATTGGTTTGTGATGTGATTGTCTCATTCGTTTATCTGGAACCATTTAGAGAGCATTTTGATCAACCCAGAATCTTGTCTTAGTGCTCATTTGAGTCCTGATTATTTACCCTTGTTGTGAATTTTCCTGTTTGTGGCCTTCTCATTTGATGATGAGTGCTGCAGATGGCTTATAAATTGAGACATATTTTAAACTAAGTATGAAGCTGGTTGTGTAACCTCAGCTGCCTTGGGATTTGTACTGGAAAAAAAAAAAAAAGAATTTCCCTGCAAGTACTTAACAGACAATCAGTGTGCAGTGAATGAAGGCATGGATGTCATTTTACATCAGCTATACTTGCTTACATTCCTTGTGGCTGGAGGCAGAATTTAAAAAGCCATTGGATGTGGCTGATAGAGGGAGGTAATAAAACAGCACAGAAGGAACAAAGAAATGCAAACTTACAAAAGATAACAGCATCACTCTAAAATGAGCACTTCCTAAGGTCTATGCTTTTAGGGAAAAGGAGTTTTTTGCCTTCTGTGTTGTATTTGCTGCTGCAAAAACAGAAAAAAGAAAAAGAAAAATATAACAGTATAGTTGTAGGGAGGTTTTAATACTCAAAAATCAGAGGAAAGTTTAAACTGTGAGATTCTCAGGATGTGATCCCGTGGTGCACTTCCCCTGCTCTGTAGCTTCTTTCGTGACAGAGGGGACAGTGCTGGGCAGAGGAAAAAATTTTTAAGAGCTCCTATGCACCTCCCAACCTCCTCCATTGTAAAGACCCCCTACCCCCCAATTTGCTCATCTGAGTGTTCAGATAGCAGCATCTGTGATAAGGCTTTTTACCATCTGCAGATGAGCAGGTGATCTGCACCATCCTGACAAATGATGACCTGACTTCATGTCATGACCTTATCACATCGTGGCCTTATAGTGTGGTGCAGGAAGCTGGGCACAATACCTGCAATGCTAAGAAATCACAGTCTGATGTGAAATAATACAGACCACCTCCTCAGTGACCCAGCAGCTCCTGCAAATGTGTTTCCCTTGTTGAGCTGGCTTTCCACGGAATGTTGAACAAGATCATGTTGTAACCCTGTAGCTGCCTTGGGCCTAAGCTAAATATCAGACTGCTAGGAGGAAGGCAGTTCTCAGGGCTGCTCCCCTGGCATGGGTCAGATGAATGGTGTGCTGGGAATGTTTTCTTCCAAAATCTTTCCAAGATGTGGGTTGAAATTCTGGGCAAACTCCCATGAACTATCATGCATCTTCCACTGCCGGGGCAGGATGAATTCCTTTGACCTTTGATCTCTATAACAAAAACCCTGACTAATGTGTGCATTCAAAAAAACTCTCAAAGGCTTTTCAGAAAAAAATTTGCCCATTATAGTGAGACAGTCAAGTTTATTTAGCACTATATCTTTTAGTGTCATTTGAGATGCCGTAGGGTACCACCTGGTCTCTAGCTGCTGCTCCAGGGGGTGAGGATCTTTCATGGGTCCTATGTCATATCTACTAGGCCTGTATGGAAATCTCAGATGCTCCAGGACACCCCAGCACAGCTAAATTGGGGCAAGTGAAAATAGCCCTCAGCTGCATTGACTTGTCTTGAGGTTGGACACATATGTGCCCATGCTTTGTGCATAGTGGAAGGGGGTCAGACCCAGCAGTGGTGCATGCAGTGTGAGAACCTACACAGCGGGAAGCACAAAGCTATCCTCTGCCTAGTTCTCTGGCCTGGTAGCAGTAAGCCTGCAGAAACCAGGTACAGGGCAGCTAGCAGGCCATACCTAAATATGACTCCAGTAAAAATTTTACCTAAATAAGAACTGAACTCTAAAAAATATACTTTCTGGCTGGCTTTTGCTGTTTTGGCAGTGCAGAGCTGCCGCAGCCAAGCACAAGCAGCTGTACTAGGATACAAATACTTTTAGGTTGTTGAAAGAGGCAGAGAGTGCTTGGGAATCAGGCCTGTTCAGTGCTGTGTTTTAATTCTCACGGGTGCAAAGTGGGTGTAAAACACTACCTGGTCAATCTTGTTCTGTCCCTTGCAGACAGAGGGGTAATGCTCTGGGAAAGTTGGGTGTGCGTACTTTAACGGAGTTACTTACAGAGATCAGATTGGATCTCACAAGGTCTTTATAGACTGGCCGTCATGTTCTCTTTCACAGGGCATGTGCTGTGAAGGATGGCGGAGCCTTATATCCAGCCTGTACTGAGAGTGCAGTTTACAAAAGCATTTCTAAATAGGTGACAAAAACTAGACCTCCAAAACCCAACCATCAAATGCCATCTGAGCAGAAAGAGGCATTACAGCATGGGCTGGTTCATTTGCATGTAGAGAACACAATGCTTGTGGCAGCTGCTTTCTCATCCCGGGAACCAATTTAGCATCCTGTTCCCCATATGACTAAGACAATAAATTACACTTTAATCTAAATCTTGTACATTATTCCTACTACAATGGCTGGGCAATTTCCCCATTTCTTTTTTCAGCATCTCCCTTGGATCCTCTTTATCAGCTATATTGTTTCATATTAAATAAGTTATTGGGTTTACCTGGTAAGGCATTTATGCTCAGCATGAAAATGAGCAGTACACATATTCTCCTTAACATTATTCCCCTTCAACAAACAGAGCAGATAGTCTAAGCTGCAGTTTTACCTAAAGGAAAGAAACAGAGATGATGTGAGGAAGTATCTTATTTGGATGGGGTCATTTCCTGAAGATTCTGCCCATTTTTCACTCATCTACTTTTAGTCAGGCAAACATGCCCTTGAAGTCCCTGTGAAAAAGCATGCCAGAGAGAGGGCTTGGGGAAAGGGAGAGAGAATTTTTATCACCCACTGAGTTTCAAAGTTTTCAAAGCTTGAATGAAGCAAAATGAGATAAACACAAATAAAAAGAAATAAGAGACCATTCACTGCCTGCCTTGGACCACCGACTGATAGGAGGTGCCACAGAACGTTATAAATAGTCTATGTATGATCACAGCAACTGAAATTGGCAAGAAACAATCCTGCTTTTCACACTTGGATTGAACCACATAGCAAGGTAGATTTTTCGATGTAAATCATTCAGATTATTCCTGGATAATTTATTGCCATTACAATATTAATCTTAATTGAGTTAGACAAGAACATATATTTGTTCTTAGTGCTTTTCAGACTGCTGTGTATGTTTTTGACTTTCAACTCAAGAGACAAATGTTGATTTGTATGACCATTGTAGCACAGATTTTTTTTCTAGTGCTTTCCATGCAAATGTTATATTTATGTTGCAAAAGAGTGAGCACGGACTGTGGCCTGTAGGGGTTAAAGACAGAAATAGCAAGCCATAGATTTTTTTCTCTTACTTGAATTCTTGCATATTTATGTATGAGTTTCAGTAGAGATAGTCTGGGTAATCACCTCTAAAAAGGAAGGTGAAGCCTAACATGCCAAATTTCTCTGTGAAACTTGGACTGTCCTTTGTTTGTTTTTCATTTCTCTTTTTCTGGATGATCTTATGCACTCCCAGGGCCTCTCCTATCTTCTTTATGGGTCACTAGTGGATTCTTCTCTCTGGTATCTGCCTCCCTTCACCCTGTCCTATATTTTAGACTGGTTTCTCTGATACACTTCCAGTTTTGAATGTGTGTCCAAGCCTTCCTCCCTCCCTGCTTTCTGTGGGCAGGTTTGCTAATGTATTGCTCTGAGCTGCTGTGTGAATCAGCCTGCTCTGGTACAGGAAGCAATCTAGTTGCAATCTAGCAATTGCAGCCTGACAGTGCCCCATAGCTTGGTGCAAATGAGTAAGAGGCACTTCTGAGATGGACTGATTTGTTTATTTGTGTCCTACGTTTTTTAAATCAGTTTGAATCCGGCTAGAGATTCTATGCCACAGTTACCTTCTTCCTCCTTACTGCTTATATGTCACACCTGCTTTTTATATTAAATTGTAAAGCCTTGAGGGAGACAAGTTCTTTTTTTTACTCGCTGTTTGTACAGTGTCTAGTACGACTGGGGTTCTTTCATGGGGATTTTGGCTGCTACTGATATATAATGATTAAATAACAATGAAATGAGTCTCTGGGGCTGTCTAATGCATCTGCCTAAAATCTGGATTTTTGCTTGGAATTACATTCCTTTGTGTCTAAACTATGTTTTTGCTGTGCTTGCATAATATCATTTTATAACAAGAAAACTGTATGGCAGCAAGCCAGGGGTATTGATCAGGAAATTAGGAGAAAAAGCAGCAAAATTAGAAGCAACATAATTAAATTGTTTTTCCCCAGCAATGAGTGCAAAATGCTGAGTGAATAGTATGGGGGGAGCTTTGAAGGCATAACATGAGTCAAAAAGCATGGTGTCTCAGACTCTCCATATTAATATTGGATATGAAAATCACTGGGTCTAGTGAAAATAAGTTTCTGCCTGCCTGCCAGTCTGGATGGACAATGCTCATTTGGTCAGATAGCCTATCTTTTATAGCTAGAAAAGGGAAAAAGATAGGTGTCACCCAGTTTCATAGCTGAAGTGTTGAACTTTACTCAGTAATATGGACACACATAACTGATCTTATTTCTCTAGAAGTGGAAAGCTTAAACACATCTTTGTGGAATGCAGAAGTCTCAGCTTCCTTTGCCTTTGACCAGCTGGGTGACATTTTGCATTTTGCAGCCTTTGCCTTTACTGCAACAACAGTAAAGTTGTTTTTTCTAGAGTTGTTTCTGCTTGTGCATGAGCAAATTATACTTTATTTCAGGCAAAGCTTCATGCTAGTTACACATGTAAATTCATTGTTTCTTTCCATGGTAAATGCTAGATGATTTTGAGTTTCTAGGTAAATTTTATTTTTCTCCTGCCACCTCTCTTTCTCCATTTCTTGAGAGTTAAGACAAGGAGGAAGACCTGAAAACACCTCAGTTTCAATTTATTGTTCTAAATGGTCAAGGTCCTAGGTCTAATTCTTGTGGGCTTCTCTCCCAGCCATCACAATAACATCCAGTGTGAACACACCAACTACCAGACTTACTCAGGACTGTACCTCAGTAGCAAAATTTTTGGGGCTGATCATGGGAAGGAGGATGATAATTTTCTAGTGCTTTGATGCCTGTTTTTCAAATGATCTCCTGTGTACATGAGTAATGATAATTGAACAATGACCCATTAAGAGGAGGGATATAGAGAGGAGTCACTCTTAGGGGTGATACTGGGAAGTACTAGAACTGCATCGACCATGTACTCCATTTACAAAGCAGGTATCACACAGTCAGAACAGGAGCACCAGTTAGCATAAAGAGGCTGCATTATTTAATACACGCCACTGAAAAACTGACATGAAATAGAGACAAAAGTTCATTGATATTTATTGTAACCAGCTTTGGGAGTGGCTTCTCTTCTCTCTGAGAAGATGATATGCCCCAGTGAGCAGGTGTCAGGGCTCAGTCACATGTAAACTCCCTTGAGCCTGTAGTGGGCTTGGATTATTTTTAGTTTATTGAGCACTCTCTGTTTAGCAACTAAATGGAAGAAGATGTCAGACATCACACAGTTTCACAGTTAATGGGCTGCACTTGTTTCCAAGGTGAATATTGGACAGCTTCAAGCTCTGGGTAATTTTCCATCTCTCTCCCTATCTCTTTCTCCATCTCTTCAATATTAAATCAACTGGGAGGGTCTGTGAACTCCTTAACTTCAACATGCTATGCTCTGAGCCACTTGCCTGAAGCCAAAAGGCTGAGGTGGGGCTGGGTGTATGAATGAACAGTCACCTTTAGTCCTAGATTCTTGCAGTACCTCCCTACATTGACTGCCTCATTTAAAATAGTCTATGAGTTGGTCAGGATACAAGATTTTATGAAGGGACTTAATGGAATCTGGGGATTGTTTTCCATCTTCTGTTACACTGTGATTTTGAACAGACACTTACTGCCTTCCACCTTTTCTTTTTTGAGTATTTCAGTGTTATCAGTAACACATCTGTGCCAGCTGCAATAGCTTGTAATAATTCTAGATGCAGTGTTTTCAGACCTGTTCCATTTATTTTCCCAGTTACCTGGCTCCACAGCTTTGAAGGAGCATTGCTGAAACTTTTTCACACCATTTCAGCATAAAAGGTCCAGCTCAAATGGGTTCTGCAGAGAGCCACTATTTCTGGAGCACTGAGGTAATGATCCGTGCTTTCTGTCATAGTCTCTGAGGACTTGGTTCTGTTCTAAGGCATTATCAGCTTCAGTAGAGTTAGAGCAGAACAATGTGGTGGAGGATTTCACACCAAGTATTTTATGTCTTTCCTTCTCCTATGATACAAACAACAAACATTTAAAAAAAACAATAGGAAATAAACATGCTCCATCCCACTAACAGTTCATCGTGAGAGCATTAACTCTGAACTTCTGGAGAGTGTGTTTAGATAAATACAAAGGGTAAAGGACAGCTTTGAAATTTATATCTTAGGTGAGATTCCTGATACAGTCCAGACTTCAGTGAGTTACTTCGCAGTCAAAATCTTTCTTTGATTAGTAGCTTGTATGAAGTTGTCCCCTCTCCTTCTGTCTGCATCTCTCTCTCTGGATTCTTGTTTACTGATAAATGTTTAATTTCTTTAAATGAGGCATAGTCAGTGCACAGGACCCCAGAGTTCTTTTGCCAGCTTTGACACCAGTTCTTTCTGTGGTTGTGCACAAGTCACACATCCTTTCCCTCCAGGTTTCCTCTCAGAGTAACAAGAATCATTGCATCTTTTCTATCTACATCTTTTGAATCTTGTGATAATTAATTTAGTGGCTTACCAGACAAAGTTGTGGACTGTAGCTCCATTAGTGGCAATTGCAAAGCATAGTCCAGGTGTTATCTGAATTACAGGCACTATTTCTGGCTAAGCCAGTCCTGAACCACTGATAGCCAGAAGCTAAGAGGATATGCCAAGAAAAGGGTATGCACTCTGACAGCACTTGCTTGTTACTCTTCTCTAGACAGTTACAACTGACATATTTTTATAGGAGAGAAAATAAGAATGAGAATGCTCTGTGGGTGGGGAGAAAGGTTGGAGGTGTGAAAGGAAAGGTGGAAAAAGAAGCAAAGAATGGTAGAAGGAAGACTGCATGTTGTGTCCCTTCTTTCAGAGCTGCATGCTGAGCTGAGCTGCTGATCATTGAAGATCCCAAGGCAGCGAGTAGTAGTAGTATGTAGTAGTAGTAGTAGACGACCAGTAATAGTATATGGTTGAGGAAGGTTTTGCCCATAGTCCAATGTCTGTCTTGTGCCAGGAAGGTGTCTGTAACAGATCATCCAAAAGCTATTCAAATTTACCTAAGCTGACAATTGCTCAGCTGGGCCAGTATGGCAAAAGAAGTCCTGCCATGCATTTATGGAAAGTATATTTGAACTTATATGAAAGGTTCTAGAGGTTAAGTGCAGAGCAGACACCTCAGATAACCTCTTATGCTTGTGTTAGCAAAGAAAGTTCCTGTGAGCAGCAGCACACACCCACGTGAGCAGTGTTGCGCTGCACGGTGGTGCATCCTTGCTTTCATTGGTCCTGCTGGAATAAGTAATACAAGGCACTCCATTAGGAAGCAAGATAAGTTTGGTGACAGTGTTTGTGAATAAAGCCTTACTTCTGAGCAGCTGAGAAAAAGCACATCAGCAAGAGTTGCTTTGAATGAATAGTGTGATTTTATAAAATGGTTGAGTGACTTTGTTCTCTTTCATTGAAATGAAACAATAAATTTTCATTCCAGCTTTTTGTCCTTTAACAGTATATTTTTTAATACTTTGAGTTGGGATAAATTTTGTTTAATTCCACGGCACAGATGATAAGAGAGAGAATTAAAAAAACCCAAAGTCTTGTACTTATAAGACTCAGGTGAATTAAAAAAGAAATAGAGCTTAAATCAGCTGAATCAAATTACCTTTTTGTTGTGAAATTATCTCTGAGTTGTGAATCAGAGGATTTGGCTCCTGCTTCTCATGAACATTTATTTGTGTTTCTCAGCCATAATGAGTACTTTGCACTTACTAATACTGTGGTTTCATCTAAGCTTTGCAGATGTGCTTGTCTCCTTGTGAGGCATGTGCATACTGTCTTCAATTTACTGATGATTAAGCTAAGGCACAGAAGACTGCTGACTAGCTGAAGGTCACACAGAGGGTGAGTGGGGGCAAATCCTGGCCCAGGATTCTACACCTTGTCTAACCTCTAACAACTTGACAAGCTAGTGAGCTCATTTCCACAGGGTCCTAACTGTGGCTTGTGACCTGTCCTACAAAATAGGTTTGTGTAATTTTTTAAAAATATATAATAGTAAATGTGGGTACAGTATGAGTGCATTCCTGGATATTAACTCATTTTTTGATTCCAGCCAGCTTTTAGGTTTCAAAAGCAGCATCCAGAGAGACAGAATGTATTTTTATTTGCCTTAAAAAGATCAGCCGGCATGACATCATCCCCTTCTATTAGGCAGGCACTGATCTTTGCAGTGGTGAGGGAGGGAACATACTGCCCCTAAATCAGTTGCTCTAGAGCAGGCTCATGTGAATAAAATAAGTGATCAAAAGGCAAGGATCTTCAGCAGAAAAAGAAGAGTAGGGTTGCAGAATGAGAGTCTCTTGCTTTTGCTTTGTGGAGAAGAAAGAAGGAAAAGCTGCAGGAGTCACGAGAAACCAAAGCATGAAATTCTCACAGGGAACAAATGGTGGATAGTTTTAACAACCATTTGAACAGGGTCAGAGAAGAATAAAAGGACTTACTGAGTTCACTTGCTGGAACAGAGTTCACACAATGCTCATTTGGCTGGCAGAATGGAAAATGGTAGCAATCCTGGGAGTTAAAGAACAACCCTTGGGCTGCAGACACATGATTATATGCCAATGAAGAATACAGTTAATTAGGAACAGCCGAACAGAAGCAGCTCTACTTTGGTGTCATGCTTTATGTTGTTCTTTGTTCTGAACATTCTAGTTGTTTTTGGAAACATCTAAAACTTGCTATAAAAATGTGCTAGTTTCATCTCCATTACCAAACCCCACTTCTGCAGGAACTGCCATACCTCTATTACATGAAAGCATGTTGAAGGATAGTAACAAGATATTGAGGGAAACTGAGGTTCTGGTCATACGTATTTCCAAGGCTACTGAAATGTCTCCAAAGCAAGAGGCTGTTTTAGATCAAAGTTATCTAGCATTTTCTCATTCTTGCTGCTGTTACTGCACCTAAGCAACTGCCATGATGACTTTTACTAAGAGCAGAAAATATCCTGGCATCACAGGGGCTGTGCAGTAATAGTGTCCTGTCTTAATGCCTGCTATGTCTGCTACTCAAGATCGTCTTCACATGACAGTACTCCTGGCTTCTGCTCTATGGAGGAGCCATAGATCTGAGACCCTGTTTCTTCAGTGAACACAAGGATTCAAAAAACACTGCCAGCAATCAACAAAACTTTCCACTAAGCTTCTTGTGGTAGATGATTGTAGCACAACACCACTTGCCCCAAGCACTGTGATCCTCTTAATCTGGGGACTGTGTCTTGTTCAGCTTTACTCAGGGAACCTGAATCCTTCTCTAAGTCAGGGATGTGGAGCTGGAGCTCCTGCTGGTGCAGACCAGCATGGCAGTGTGTGGGAGCACTGTCCTTTTCTGTCTCTGGTGAATGGCCTTGGGATGGAGGCTTACCAATAAGCATTGTCTTGAGGACCACAAATGTTTGTTGGGGTGTGAGGGCAGTCTTTGGGAGGCTTTACTGTGCCTCCTTGTGAGCAGCTTCAGTGCAAGTAACAGGATCCTGCCTTACTGTGTTTAGACTTGTTAGATCTGACTGGAACAAAATCTAGCTAGCACTAGCCCTGTCCCCTGTGGGAAGCTGTAGTCCTGCCATCTTTGCGGCCCTAAAAGTGGCCAGGGAATTGTGGGATAATCAGAACTTCGTGTTGGCAAGACACTGCATGTTGGCAAGAACAGTTTGCAGGGGAATATATTTAATAAGCACCTTAAAACCTGGACTGTCTGGATCAAACCTGATTTTCTAGTGAGAATAATTCCTTTTTGCATAAGATAGGATATTTTCCTCTCCTCTGTTGTGAACTGACCCTGCTTCCAGCTCTGTGGAGGCTGTCTGTAAGGACAAGTGTTTGAAACTTGCTGGACTTCAGTTCCTGTGTCTTTAAAAAGGTAAAAATACCCCAAATCTCAATTATCCGAATCCTCTGAGTTGGACCCACTTAAACCTCACTTGGAACGAAAGGCTGAGATAATGGGGAGACTATCCAGGGTCCCCAAGCAAGAAGAGAAGAGGGCTGAAGAATAATGGGGTAATATACATATAAAGGCACATTCTGAGCCATGTTAGAGCAGAGGCTAAAGATGTCCAGTTACTTAAGCCAGTGATTATCAGCAGATTTCAGGTGCCTCAAATGTCTTGAATAACCAAGGCTGTGTTCCGTTGTCATACCCAAGATAGGGAAATGGAGGCAACTGAGAAACTTGCTCTAGACAAAATAATAATCTTCCAGAGGGGAGAAGACCTGGTTGACAGGCCTTAGTTCTGCCTGCTGGCATATATTTGTGACCTTGCATAACTGTATGTTGCGGGTGTCAGCTGTGTTCAGGCCAACTCATGCCAACCTTAAAAATGCAAGTTCATATGGGTAAGTGCATACAGTGTAGTTACCAGCCAGGTTCTAGGACTTGGTAGCTGAGCACTCCTTGCTTCACTTTCATTTTAAAAGAAGACCTGTTTTACTGAATCAGATGGCTTGGCCTTTTTTGTAATAAGCAACTGCGGTAAACAGGCTGCCTTTTGTAATTCAAACTCAGATTATATTCTCCTTGTACTATTGTGTGGCATTATAGCAAAGTCAATGAGGGCTTTCATTGCTAACAATGAAGCCAAACAAAGTTTATATCTGTCTTTAATAAGAGCATGATAAGGTCAGTGTTGGGGGCATAATCAAAGCCTCCATAGGATCTGACATATCATACTGAACGTTTCCAGCATCTGCTAGCCTTAATTGATTTGCACACGGGACAACAGATTGACTGGGATGTTCTGAGATGCTGCATTGTCAAGCCCCACCAGTTTTCTGGCCATTGCACTAGAAATGTCTCTTCTTGTTTGCACATCTTTCATTATGAAAGACCAAGCTGTGTAGAAACAAGCCAGCCAAGTTCAAGCTGTGATCTCTTCTGTAGACTAGTGCCCAGCAGTTTTATTAATTATGTCAATTTTGGCTAGGAAAAAAAAAAGGGCCAAACAAATGGAGCTAAAAAAAACATGGGGAGGGACTAATTGTACAGTCGTTTCTTTAGTGCAGAGCCATTCAGCTCCCTGACAGTAGTGTGTTAACACATGTGCTTTTGTTGCCATGTGAAATGTCTAGTTACAGAGCAGAGGCAAGACACTTTTTAAAGTGTTTTAACAGCATTTCCCACAGCAAGTGTAGTTCCATAGCAAACACATTTCCATATAGAATGGCTTGTGTAGGAGCAGACAGAAAGACTGAGACCAAAAAGAGGGTCTGTGGTGTTCTTCCTTGAGTGGCAGGCTTTCTGGTACTCCTAATCACCCACCTTTGGAGAATTTCATCCCCCACACCACCTTCAGAAGATCTATCCCAGTTCTTTTCCTTTTTCCAGCAGTGATCTTGCCTTCTAATTGTCCTTACCTGTCTGTGAGATGAGAGCATGTTCTGACCAAATGCAACTCTGAGGAAGCCAATAACATTGTATGGCCACCATTTTTTCGTATAAGCGATACTGTTGGCAATGAGAGACTTTAACATCAATTTTTTCTGAATAGCTTTTTTTCAAAGTGATGAAAGAATCTTGAAAGGTTTACAAACTCCATATATGATGTCTGAAACTGTCACTTTTTTTACTTTTTTTTTCTGTTTTCCAGAAGAAAATCACCAGCCAAACCAATTTGTAGATGAAATGTTATGTCAAATTCAAATTTACCTGAGTTTTAGGTTAGATTCTTTGTTAGGCTTATGGCAAAGGGCTGTGAGGCTTAGAATGAGTTACTGTAATATGGCTTTGTCCATCCATGGAATAAAAATCATTTTAAAAAACTGCCATCCCCAATTACAAATGAAGAAGTGGAGGCATTAAGAAACTTGTGAAAGAGTGACAAAACTAGTCACCAGGAAGAGCTGGAAACATGGTCTGCACTCATGAGTCTACCCCACAGTTCAAAAGTGAAATCCTACCTGCTCTGAAGTTGTGGACAGCTGACTTCAGTGAAGCCAAAATATAATCCGTATCATTATTCTGCCTTTGTTCAAATTATCCAAACCTCTTGATCCAGTTGATCTGTCTGGACTCTTTAAATGTCACAGAGGCTTTGGTCTTGCCTCTGTGCTTGGACATACTTCCTTCAGAAAAAAGCGTAGGTTGGGCACCATAGTACACTCTAACTTGTATGTGGTGTGGCCTGTAGAATATACCTGCTCCATAGTCTAAATGGGAGCTGATTTGCTTAACTGGAGCATTATGCATACTGTGGAAAAAAGCTTATTAAATAAACTTTACAGAATCACAGAATTGATGAGGTTGGAAGGGGCCTCTGGAGATCATCTAGTCCAACCCCCCTGCTCAAGCAGGGTCACCTAGAGCACGTTGCACAGGATTAATGCACAAACTTAATGGAGATGTGTATATTTTTAAAGACATTAACTGCTTGCTTTGTTCTCTTGTTTGTTTGTTGTTTTTTGTTTTTCTCGAAAATAGGAAATAAAAAGAGGTGGCAATGAAATTAAGGAAAGTTTCCATTGCTATATTCTGTAGATCAATGAAGTATTACAGCAAATATGAATTCCGAGGATTCACAAACTCACAAACATAGCTGAGGTTGCAAATAAGCTGCTGTTAACTGGAGCTCCAAAGATCAGAGCAGTCTGTATTTCTTGGACTATGCTCTGCTCATTTATTCCTCGAGGATTATAATTTAAAGTATCAAAAGAATTGAAGATCTGGAAGCAACTATCTTCTCATTTGTTTATTCAGTGCAGGAATATGTTTGCATTAGGCACCTAGCCAAAAGCGGCTTCTTCTATTAAAAAGGAATGGGTCACAGCAGGACATTTAGAAATGGATTTCTTCAGTAGCAGGCTGCAAACATTCATTATTTCCAGTTGTTTTGTAAATGAACGAGCTTTTTACTTTCTCATGTATTACTTAAGAGAAATAAAAGACAAGCTAAAGAAGTCTTAAATGTGTTTGAAAGTCACAGACATGAAAAGATACATGTTTTCATTAAAGTACTTCAGGTATTAAGTATTAATTAGTATTAGACAAAGTGGTAGTGCCAAGTGACCACAGAAACTAAACAAGCTTTCTCCCTTATTTAAAGAGAAATGAGAAAGCAAGTTAGTAAAATAAGACAAAAAGTAGTATTTCATACTTCAGTGGCTCAAAGAGAAGAATGATTTTTCCAGATCATACAGAGCTGAAGGCCACCAACCTTATTCATTATGAATGGTAACTTGCTCTTCAATGAGTGCTTTTGAACTCTGTGGAACTAGTTGTAAAGTGACATGTCCAAAATTTCATGGAGAAGTGTAATAAGTTTCTCATCAAGTCCATCTCTGAAGAACACTTTAAATCTGGCTTTTGTGACTGGTTAATTGACAGAGCTACAGCCTATATTAAAGGAATAGGAACTGAGATTTTTAGGTTTTAGGTTGCCCAATGCACACGCTGGCCCAGGATTTACCCGGGTTACTTCTCATTTCTTGCAGGTTAAAGCCAACACACAGGCAGTTAGCATGAGTCAGCTGATGGGCAGTACTGTGTAAAGTCATGATAACTTGATTGCAGGTCAGAGTTTGAAGGATTGGGGTTTTGGTACAAGAATAAGCAGCATCAGGATTTTGCAAAATTCTTTTTGAGATGTTTTCCCCCTTAAATTCATTTTGGCAAGTTTGTGTAATGCATAATACAGGATTCTGATTCTGCAGAATTGAAAACAAGAGTGATAATCTAGAAGGTAACTGATTTTTTTTTTTTCCAAAAGGATGCTTAAATCAAGCAATTGTTTTCTAAGCAGAACTTTACTATGGTATTTCCCACACAGGTCAAAAATGCTGCAGAGAGGATGTCATTCTTTATTATATTCTGTGCAGGTAGGGATTGGTGGAAACTGAAACAGTAAGAAAAGGGCATTAGGAAAGTTTCAAATTTAAATTCTATTTTAAGTGTTGTTAGAATATTAGGTCAGTTCTTATTTCCCTTATTCCACATAGGCTTGCCTAACCAGAGTGAAATCTTCAGTTCCTTGAGTATTATACATACCCTTCCCTAATTTGCTGTTTCGGAAAGATGTGGAATTCTTATATGAATAACAGATAAGTAAGACCATATGTGGTATAATAGGTTATATTCCTATTATATTGCTCTTGGCACCTCTTATATCCTCTGAGTAAGTATAAATCTTTTCCCTCTTCTCCCTCCTTACAAGAGCATAGGCTGAGTTTGGCATTTGCCATTGTGCTGACTTCTAATACACCAAAAATATAGTTACAAGCCTATCCTCAAGACTGTGCGTTTACTTCTTAAATGTGATTAATTTTAACATGGCTCGCTAGGATGTTTAGAGAAAGAGAGATCATGGTGTCTGGCCCTTTTGCTTGTTGGAAAGGCGAGGCATAAAATGCATTTGGAAAAAGAAATACGAGCACATAAATCCAAAGCTGTTTATATTTTTAACAGCCTGCATTTCAGAAGAATGCTGAGAAGCTAGTGGGATGGTTTTGGAAATCTTTATCTGAAAGACTGTTGAGGATTCCAGTTTCATTGATGAAGAATGAGTACATTTAAGTACAAATTCATGGTAGTACAGATAATATGGGCAAATTCCCATGAAATTGGAAGCATGAAACTGATGCATTGCATTGTGGGCAAAACTTTGAAGCAGCTTGCATGTAACCAGAACTAGGAGTGGACTTTGAAGGTTGCAACTGGAAGTAACAGTTATTCTTTTCTCTTTCTCGATGAATCAAACAACAGTACCTTCTAATGGAACTGAAAAGAACTGAAAAAAAACCAAGCCACAGGGTATAGGGTGCAATCTTAAGTATTGCATTTAATCCACAGCCACTGAAAAACTTTTTGATCTTCAGAAGAACTTACTGAAAAATGATATTTGTTCTTCTCATACATAATTTTTACTGGGAAGGGGAAAGTGGGCAGGGTAGAAAGGAAGGGAGAAAATCTGGTTTCCATTGGAAATATTTTTAAGTGAAAATTTCCAACCACCTCTATAGTTAACAAGGAAATAGAACATTTTGTTGCAAAGATTTCATTGGGAAACAATTTCCGTTTTTCATCAAAAAAACTTTCCAGCCCAGTTTTTCCAAACAGCTCTAGTTGTTTCACACAGTGACTGCTTGAAAGCTGATGGAACAGATGGGAAAGAGCACAACTCTGCCATCCTCAAGAGCGAAGCATCCTGTAACAGGAGAATTTCCCCAAGCACAGGGTAGTGTGGGATTAAGTGATATTCAGAACAGTTCTGATTCCGCTCATTGGAGGGCAGTGATGCACACGCACGTTGACCAGCTCTGTGCAATATCAAAGGGCTGCACAACTTACTATACATGGCAGAAGGATCATTTCATGCACCAGTGAAATACAGTCTGTTGTGGGTTGGAAAATAGCAGTAGCTGGACCTCAAAAAAGGCTTAGATTCAGCTTGGGATACCAGAGAAAAATCAACATTTGCTAACAGTTACCAGCCTGTTGGTATCTGAGACACCACATTTTCCATTTATACTCAGAGCAAGAAGTAACTGTGGTCTTTTCATATACCACAGTGTGGTAATTTATCTGGCAAATGTTCAGTTTTTAATGATGACCACTATATTTTCCATTGTTTGTGCTAGAGGTCTGCTTACAGTTTGAGGCAGTTCTGATGCTCTGTGTTAATCATTCAGCCATATGAAAATACATATAACATATTTCTTCATATGCTTAGCAGAATACTCACATAGATCATGCACAGAGTGACTAGAGAAAATTCTCCCCTCCCACTCTCCCTGCAGTGCTTGACTTCACTGCATCTTCCATCCTCCAAGTTTGCTGATATGTATTTCTTCCTAAATCATCCTCACAGCTCTGATAAGATCAGACGAAGTCAAGATAAAACTATCAGATAGCTGTTCCCTTTCTTGCAAGTCAGATCTTTCTTCCTTGAAAAGAACACACCTGTGCTGTCCCGTGTTTCGGAGATCAGCTGCATCCACATGTGAAAAACCCTGACTCCGGCCAGCAGAGCTGAGATTCAAAGAATGCAGCAGAGCAATGCTGCAGGCCACTGCTGCTGATGAGTCACTGCACCAGCTCTGCAGACGTCCACTCGGAGGTCATGGCTCTGTCCATTTGTTCGCTTACGAGGGGTTTATGTCAAAAGCTTTGCGTACAGCAACATGGCAAGGCGAATTACTTGACCTTGGACATCTATATTTGACATAATTTCTAAACACTTTTAGAAACACAGTGAATAGGATCGGGGAGGATTTAGTTATAGCTATTTTCCTTTTTTGCCTGGACTACAGATTCTGTGATAAGCTTAGCTGGGGCAAAGAACCCTGCTAGTGAGCAGCTGATTGCAACCAGAGATGTCTTTCTACTGCTCAACAGAATACAACTGTTTCCTTTTCTGCGGATGAATTAAGGTCAGATTTTACCAATCCTCTGGCAAAGAAGGGAGCAGAAATGTGTCCCCACTTTGGGATGAAGGGGCTCTCAAAGGAGGGGCTATGTTCTCTTCACTTGACTTCTACATTGGTGTGTTATTTAGGGAGAAGCGATCTGCATTTCCAGAGCAACTTGAACTCTCCCTGCCTGGAGGGAGAGGCTTTCTTCCTCTGTGAGACCAAACACAGAATGTGACTGCTTCTTAATGCAGACACAGTGATGGCTTTTAACCACTTCCCCCAGTGGAGAAGTATTCCCAGCAAAATCGTAAGTACTTCCTTTGCCTCAGTCTTTACTGGCAAAGTCTGCTCTCAGGCCTCCCAGGTCTCTGCTTAGCAGCTCACTGCCTAGAGACCTCCAGCACAGTGCCCCTGACGCTCATGAGATGGAGCCCTGGAGAGGAGCCTTACTTGAGCTGCTCATGGGCTACATGTATCTCAAGACCCAACAGTGGCCAGACCTGCCACAAGGACGGACAGAACACAAATAATTTTGGGTTATTTCCTTGTCCAGTGAAAGGGAAGCTCTTTTATCCTCCCAGCAAACAGGAGGAGTTTGCTGCTTCGGAGAGTAACAGATTTATCTCCAGGTGGTGGCTAGATGATCACAGCCCAGCAGCTGTCTCTCACTAGGCAGGTTTACAAGGACTACTCTCCCTTCTAGGCAAGTACACAAGGCCCAGATTCCACCTGGCTGCATATTTTGCAGTTACAGGGAAAGCAGCAGGGAGCTTGTATAACACACTTAGGAGGCAGGCAGGACTGCATCCTAGGGCACTTTTAAGTTCAGGGTAGCTGTACTGAAGTTGCATTTATTTTATGACACTTGAAGGATCTGACCTGTTATATTTATTTTACAGATGGCCTCTTTGAACTGCTGCTGTTTCTATTTTTTTAATGAGGTTCTCAAGAAACATTTATCTATTAAATCAGGTCATTAAAAAAATTACATTTCCTTCCTGAAGCCCACTGTGGTTTGTCTGTCTAAGAAAACTGGGACACACAACTATCATTTTTTGTGTGCATGACCACAGAACAGTCTCAGCAGAGAGCAGGGTCCTTTTTATAGAGTGAACATTGTCCCCCCATCTTCAAGGTGCTAAATAAACAGTAGGGTTCCATAACCAGAGAACAAGCCAAAGTATTTCTTGTGGGGTTAAACAAAGTGTATCAAACAAACAAAAAAAACCCTGAATATTCTTTTTTTTTTTCAATGTTCATTTTCTTCAGCTTTCCCAAATTGTCTGTTATTTGTCTGACTCTAATTATATTTGGAACGCAAATTTAGGTCAAAAGAGGAAATGTGCTTGTCTGCGTGAGCTCAGAGTTAAGGTGCCAGCTTTTCCAATAGATTACTCTGGAAGATTTGCAGAAGACTCAGAGGCCTTGCAACACACTAGTAAACTGAACACATCCAGGAGCAGCACTGGCTGTTGAGGCTGCTACTACAGAAAGGCCCATGCCTGTACTGTAAATGCTGTTAGCCTCAGGACAGGGAGGCAGCATACAGGCTGCCCTTTGGGCATGGTCCCAGAACCGTTCTGATTCAGAAGTCAGAAACTGTTTGGGAGAGAGCTAGTTGTATAGGCTGAAAGCATAACAGAGAATATTTTAACAGCCTGACTGATCACGCTCCATTTCTCAAGACCGTTTCTAGGTGCTGATCAGCTTACTAGTGTACACTTTGTCATGTTTGTTGCGTGCGACACCTAAGCATTAAGGAATGACCCTGTCTGAATATGCTCAAATTCCATTGCACTACCCTCACTAGGAAAGGTGAGTCTTTAATATCTTTTGGGGTCCAGAGCTAAGATGTTCTGAAATGAAAATGCTGGGTCTAGATACTCTTTGAACTTGGGGAATCATTGTGGTTTTTAAGTCCTACTCTGTGGGACTGTTGAGACCATACCAGGATAGCACTGGTACTGGGTTGGGTTGTGGTAGTGGAAGTCCCATTACCCTACTATTCTTAGAGCTATGCTTCTCTCTCCCCTTCAGAAATAGGTGAATAAATGTGATCCTTTCACAAGGGAGTCTGCTAAAAGCCCTGATGGAAGTTTTGAGCACACAAAAAGGGTGATCCTTACATGGACTAAATGAAATTTTGGGATTAAGTTCTCAGTCTTCCCCTTTCACAGACCCAAGAGTCAGTGGATTTATCTCAAGTATTGTGAGCATGTGTCTGGAATGGCAAAAGGATTGAAGGCAGCTTTCAGGGCGGTCTAACAAGTATAAGCTCAAAATTTCCCCTGAAACCATCATATTTAAACGTGAGTTAGCTAAACAGTTCTTGTTGAAGCAGAGTCAGTGCCAGAATGATTGGTTTTTGCACACCTTACAGAGAGCTTTACCTGATGGCGTAGGGCACACTTTATATTCCACCGCCGTCCTCTGTTTCCCGCTAAGAGGTTACTGTGATCTGAATCTCTGATGACACTTAACAGGCTGAATTGCCACTACCCTGTGGCTATTATTATTATTGCTAGAAGCGTAGAAACAGATGTTCAGGACCTTCCTGGCTCTGTTTCTCTGATGCTTCCAGCAAACTTCACAGGAGATATCTTAGCATCATCCACCATGCTGGTGAGATCTCCATTGGTGACTGTTTTCACAGACAAGTGCAGTCACAGATCCAATATAAAATGACTGGCAAAAGGAAGCACATACCACAATCCTGTTTAACTTAATAACGTTCTTGCACATGGCAGCAGGTTTTGAGGGGGAGCCAGTGCCTCTGTGACTTTGCACTTCCACATTTTCCCTTTGGTGTGTTTACAAGAGACAAATCAATAGAGAATTTGCAAAACTGTGAGGAGGCTGTACAATTTTACAGTCATGATTGCAATACATATGAGTGGCAGAAGCACAGGTGAATTATGCTGGTTATGCCAAACAAGTGGTGATAAACCTTTTATAGCCCCATCCCATATTTTGTATCTGTCACATCTTTGGCTGTTTTTATCAGGTTTGTTTTTTTAACTTTCCGTTGAAACTAATTTGTTGCTTTGGAAACAACTGTGTCATCAAACTGGGGGGAACTTAGTGACATTCTTTGAGGTTGTCTAAAATCAGTTCATCATTTAATTTTAAAACTACATTATAGCAGTTGCTACAGCAGTGCTCATTTCATTGTTGTTTCATCCTTCCATCCCATCTCCATTCAACCAATGCCCCTCTTCTTTTGCCCCCCTATTAGGGTATGGACATAATGAGTTCTCTAGGATAGGAGGCTTCTTCATTTACTCCATCTTTAAAAAGCCTGCTTGACATCGTGCAGTTGAATTAATCCTGAAAGATAGAAAAGTTGTAAGGAAGCTTCATTTTCCCTATTTTCCATGGTCAAAGAGAGGCACAGAAAGGTTAGATGATTTCTTTGTAGTCATGCAGTGAAGCAACAGTAGAGATGGATTTTACACTGAGAGAGATACAGGTAGATAGAGAGATAGGTAGTTTTATATACATATATATTCCCTCTACCTCCCCTCCCCCTGCCCCCAGCAAGCTCTTATGATGTGACATTTACAGATTTTCTAATTGTAGAGGAAAGCAAGTTTGCCCTACGGTTACTTTCATTTCCATTTTGGTGTAAAAGCTCTTCTGATACTAAGGTCTGGAGCATCCTCTAAAAGATAAGCTGAGAGTCAACTCAAGGTTAAATTGCAATTTTTAAGACTGCTACCATGTGATTTGGACCTGAATTTCTTAGTACTACTGCAGCCAGGCTGAATGTGGATTTTGGAAGGACAGATATATTCCTTTTGAGGATTGTACTGGAGTCAATTCCTTGTTTGCCAAAGATAAGTCTGAAATGATGGCAAACACTGAGTCTCACTCTTTAAACATCTGAGAGTGTGTGCTATACATAGAAACTGGGGGTTGAGGGAGAGGGATTACTTTAAAATGCGGTGAGCTGTCATTGCCAATACAATCCAATGTCTATATTCTAGAGGGATAAAATGAAACGCAAGTTATTTTCTCCCCTGTTTAGAGGTGATCATTTTGGGGGTGGAACATAATGACTGTTTAACAGCATTCAGCAATATAAATCCATGTCCTCCCAGATGATTTTTTTGAACTGTGAATAGTTCCATTAAAGTCAACAGTATTTTTTGCTGCATATAAAGAAAAGCACACAGATATGTTTTTGTATTTGCACTGAATTCATTGACTTTAATTTAAGGCTGAGAGCTGTCAGGTTTAAGATACAACATCTTCTTTGTAATTCTCTTTCATTCTTCATTGCTATTTAAAGTCATAATTTGGAAAAACATAATGTGAATGACTAATTTAGGAATAGCTTCCACTGTTACTGTTATCATTTGTGTTGCTGTGGGTCCAAGGACCCCACCTACAGCCTTCACAGAGCATTGATTTAGTGAGCTCTGGGCCAAGTATCTGGCATTGATGAATCATCTTCTATCCCAACATGTGCTTTCTACCCTCTGGGTACTATCCAGACTGCATTCAATGCCGTCAGTGTAGCAGGATGGTAAGGGCAGTCAGGTGGGGCAGCACTACCTACCTTCATGAATGAGAGATGGAAAGTAGAAAAAATAATGTGTTAGTGCAGTAATGTGAGTCTCTAGATGAAGAGAAGTGGTACATTTCCTGCCCACACAATGCTGGGTTTTATCCAGACCCTTCCTTCCCGCCAAGTTAATCACTCTATGTACAGCTTGTAAATGTTTTGGAATTGTGATTAATATGGTTTTGAATAATTGTGCACATTTTTACACATAGTTCTTTAAGATTTCTACAGATAGTTTAGAGGTTGGGTTGTGATAGTTTAGAAGTTGGGTTGTGATTTATCAAATATTTGAACTTTTATGGATTCTTTTCATACATAGAAAATTAGAATATTGTTTCCTTTATGAAATACATTTTCCTGTTCTGGATGAGGGAACAGAGTGCACCCTCAGCAAGCTTGCTGTTGATATAAAACTGGGAGGAGTGGCCGATACACCAGAGGGCTGTGCTGCCATTCAGAGAGACCTGGACAGGCTGGAGAGGTGGGCGGAGAGGAACCTCCTGAAGTTCAACAAAGGCAAGTGCAGGGTCCTGCACCTGGGAAAGAATAACCCCCGGCACCAGTACAGGTTGGGGGGTGATCTGCTGGAAAGCAGCTCTGTGGAGAAGGACTTAGGAGTGCTGGTGGACACCAAGTTGACCATGAGACAGCACTGTGCCCTTGTGGCCAAGAAGGCCAATGGTATCCTGGGGTGCATCAGGAGGAGTGTTGCCAGCAGGTGGAGGGAGGTGATCCTCCCCCTCTACTCAGCCCTGGTGTGGCCACATCTGGAGTGCTGTGTCCAGTTCTGGGCTCCCCAGTACAAGAGAGACACGGCACTACTGGAGCAAGTCCAGTGGAGGCTGACTAAGATGATTAGGGGACTGGAGCATCTCTCTTATGAGGAAAGGCTGAAAGAGCTGGGCCTGTTTAGCTTGGAGAAGAGAAGACTGAGGGGGGATCTTATCAATGTGTATAAGTGTCTGAAGGGAGGGTGTCAAGAGGATGGAGCCAGACTCTTTTCAGTGGTGCCCAACGACAGGACGCGAGGCAACGGGCACAAACTGAAACACAGGCAGTTCCATCTGAATATAAGGAAAAACTTCTTTCCTGTGAGGGTGAGTGAGCACTAGAACAGGTTGTCCAGAGAGGTTGTGGAGTCTCCTTCCTTGGAGATATTCAAAGGCCATCTGGATAGGGTCCTGGGCAACGTGCCCTAGGTGACCCTGCTTGAGCAGGGGGGTTGGACTAGATGATCTCCAGAGATCCCTTCCAACCTCAACTGTTCTGTGATTCTGTGAAGTGTACTTACACACTTGAGTTCACTCCAGAGTTTTGTGCTCCAGAGTTTCTCATTTATTTATTTGGAAATAAAAATCCAGAAGAGAAAAACTGAATCAACAGGTTTCTTGAGTCTCTTTTAAACATGATCTGCTTATCCAAAGCATTGTTGCATGTAAACAGATTCTGGGTCTCCTCTTTCAATATCTGACTTGTCAGGGTGACATCTGGTAAATAACAGAACTAAGCTGTCTGGTCAGGGAAAAGAAAGGAAGAAAAGGAAAGAAAATAACCTAAACTCCTCAAAGCCATTTAAGTTTTTTCTTTATGAAATACATTGGTAAATATAGTTCAGCTAGCACCCGGCTGGTGTTATCATGTCTGAGAGCTATGGCACTCTTTCAAACAAAGCCAGCAAAACCTATACTTAGAAGCAACCTTCAGATTTTCATGCAAAGCACAGAAATGGGAGTGATAACAAAAGGGGGAAGATGGTGGCTCGCCTACGTTTGTCTGTCAACCCAGCTGCTGTGTCAGACTTTTCTGTGAAAACCCTTCAAATTGTGATTTCCAGGAATGCAGCTGTTTCTGTGCCTCCCTGTGCACCATCACGGGCATGCCATCATGTGTCTGACCTTTTCAGAAGTGTGTTGACACGTTCAGAAATAAGCTTTGCGATGTAAAGATAACATATTGGGTTGGGAGGGAATGGGGATAAACGAATCAGCCCAGGGAGAACAGGCCCTTTAAAAGCCATGGCAAGCTCTTGCAGGGGTCTGGACTATGTGGTCAGGTCTGGCAGCTGCAGTCTCCATCCTGCTTTTCTCCTGTCTGTGGTGCTTGTCACTGCAGGATCTGGGCACCCCACACTCATTCGTCAGCTTATCCTAACATCACCTTCTGCAGAGTGGGTGGGGGGAAAACTTACAGAGGGGGAAATGAGCTCACCTCCCACTCTCTGTGCTCACATCCCACTCACCTTGTCTGAGCTGAACCTCTGCACAGAGAGACCGAGTGATTTGCCCAGCCTGAGAGGTCTGTGTCATAGCTGGGATAACACTGTAACTGCTGAGCCCCAGCCTGGTGCTTCAAGCCTCAAACCACCTTCCTCGTCAAGTCTTTGCGAGTGGTGCGGCATTTAACGCCTCAGAAGCTGCTGTTTTCCCCTTCGCTTTCCCTGTCAAAAGTAAAGATAGCACAAGGCCTTTTCTAAAGGCTGGCACGTGTCGCAGGAGCTGTATTGCTTTTAAGCAGTCTGGCATTGTGAGAAGAGATAAGCTTCTGTATCAGTTCACAATAGCAGAAGGCATCAGGACAAATAAAAATCTTTCACCGTGAAATTGAGTTTGTTATTTCCCTGGACAGCTTGGGTCAAACCAGCCTGGAGGAGCCTGCCAGGCCCTGCGGGGAATGCTGTGCAGGTGCCTTAGAGCTGGTCACAGGCGCTCCTGGGACCGTGACTGGTGGTGTGAGTGCTCTGCCCTTCTGTGCGTATCACCATTGATTACATGTCAGCAGGTGCTGATAGCATATGTAGTTTTACCTGTAAGGTCGCATGTCTACTGTACTGTCCTCTGGCTTCATCAAGCAGGGAGGTGAGGTTGCAAAGAGGTTAGCGTGCAGGGTGAGTGCTCAGAGGTTAAATTCCTGCTTTGCCACTGATTCTGGTGTTACTTTGGAAAAAACGTGGAAAACAAGATCTCACAAACTTTTTAATCACACAAATCATGTTTACTTCAAAAACATTTCTTAAGATATAAATGGGAGCAGTTATATTTAGTACTTGCAAAGTTGAGCAGTCTTTATTTTATTCCAGAGATACACTTATACACTTACACATCTAAGTCCATGATGAGGTGCATTTAAGCTCTGGCTGGGTTTGTATGTGGAGGGGTGTTTTTTTTTTTTTTTTTAATCAACAGTATTGCAGATTCACTTGCATATGCCAAACTGGTATGACCAGCACTGCTTCTGTAAAATAAATAAAACTTCGCATGATCAGGTCTTGTTCGTCTTGAGCAACTGCAGAAATGGGTAATTCTTGTCATGGACATTCTTATCTGTTCAGTCATTTGCAGAAAAACTTTGCTTTTGCCAATTAGGCAACTGGGAACCCATTGATCTGAGCCAGTAGTTGTGTGGATTTCTCACAGAACAGCGAATTTTTTATTTAATTTGTAACTCATTAAAGAGCAAGTTCCTCTAGCAAAGCCCTAAATGATACACCCAAGCAATGTTTAGTAAATATGCTTTCTCCTGATTTTCTTAGTATCTTCACTCCTTTTGGAGCAAATGTAATTTGGTTCTTACTGCTATTTTGAGAGAGATTCTCAGTGCTCTTTAATCACGAGCAAGAAAATGGAAAAGTGCTGGAGAGGTATATGAAGATTAGGAGAAACTGGACAGAGCAAAGTATAAATGCAATCCCATTTTCAGAATTACCATTGACCACAAAGCAGCTGATGACCATTTTCTAATGGTATTGGTAATTTTCTAATGTAAGCTCCACTATTATACCTTTATTGAGGATTTACCCAGAACTGTGACTTTTTACATAGTTTTCTGACCTGGCTCACCAAAGGCTAAGCTGTGAATACCACACCTTGCCTACTGCTTTCCTTAACATTTCCTGCTGTCTTGGCTAGCTGCTGTTATTTCTGTCACTCGTCATTCATTGATCATTGAGTCAGAGAATGATTCAAATGTTATTTAAACAATGATATTTGAAGACTGTTTATCAATGACTCTGACTCTGTGGGAGAAGTGTTTTGCAATATGTACTTCACATTTTTTCCCTCTGACAATCTGGAGACCTGGTGGTGTTACAGGTCTGCTGGCTCACCTCCCCCTGTGTGACTCAGCTCCCCCAGGGCTCCCACTCTCTTCTGTACTCCCCCAGCAAGAAGCACCAGCAGAGCGTTAAAGTTGCTGAACTCTGGAAGCAGTGTGCTTGCCTTTGCTTAAACGTTTGGGCGAACATGATCCCTGCCTTCAGGAGCTGGTAGATGAGACAGATCCTATCTGTTTGCAGAAAGGGGGAAGGGTTGCAGGACAGGTGAGAGCAGCTATTGTGAGACCACGGGGATAGCAGTGGTTAGGGCAGGATATTTTTGGTTGTCCATGTTCAGTTCTGAAATGGTCCTGGTAGGCATCAGCCTTGCAGAAGCAGCTCCCAGTTGCTTTCCTCCTGTTCCTGGGACATTTGCCAACTTCTGGCTTAGCTGAGCCAGGACTCGGGGTGTTGATTGCTCTCTTAGGAGGGTGAAGGACTGTGTTCACCTTTTCAGTGAAGGGCATTGCCAGAGGTATTTTCTGTGCACTGTCACTGGAAAGCCACACCATCAATCAGGCTTTGCTTTGCAAGGTCTACAAAAGAAGATCCTGGTGCGTACAGCTCTCTTCACTCCCCAACGGAGAGGCTGGGTCATGCCAGTCCACGTAACCCAATAGTTATCCCATGTTTAAGCAGTATCAATCTCATATTCCATAGAAGAATGATCTGACCTTTCTTGTTTATATGATAAGCGTGTCCAGGAGGCTTCTTTGTCAGCTGGGTAGTCCCAGCTGCCTGCTCACAGTGCATCTTGTCAGCTCCAAAGCTCTCAGCAGGGCTTTGAAGTTAATAAGGAGTTATTTGGCCTGGCACAGAGCATCTTGTAGCATTACAGTTTTTTATTTCATAGTGAACCCCTGTACATGGCTGGAATAAAAAAGTTCTTCTGAGTCAGAGCCTGCACATTCAGCAGTGCTGGAATGGCAGTGGACTATAACAGCACATGGTCAAAGCAGGTCAGTTTGTCTGTATCTCCAGAACCTGATGAAGATGAGCTAGTTTGGATATTTAAGGACTGGTTATGGGAGTTTGCTGCTGGAAAAATCAGAAATAGCTAAGAATGGTTTATTTTAGTTCTTGCTCAGCTGTGGAGTGTGAGGGCAAAACCAGTATATGGCTCCAACCCTTACATCCAGCTGAGATAGTAGGGTCTTCAGTTGAGTTAAATGCTGGCAAAAATTTTCAATGATATCAATTATTCTCTGAACAGAGGTTTAGTTGGTTCAGTTTTTTTTATATTGCCCCGAAGTCCCTGTGGTTCACTTTGCTAGGTAAGCAAACTAAAAGTGAGTAACTTAAGTTCTTAAAAAAGACTTTCTCAGTCCATCTCTGCTGAGTTCATGTATGTGGGTACCCATCCGATAGATCTTTCCAGTTCCCAGTATTCTAACATTGTATTTTTATCCATAAAATATCAAAGAAAAAACATCTCACTTAATGTTACACAAGCGAGTGTGTTTATGAGACAGAAAAAAAGAAAATCCATCTCCTGAAGCAACATTTTTTTCTTACAATTACAGAAGCATCTCAAATCCCTAACCTTGTTTAGGTGCCTGTGTGCTGTCTGTTAGGTGCCTGCACATTGTCAGAGACTCTTCTCTAAACTGATAAGAGTAACAAAGAGAAGGGAGAATCCCTATTGTACAGGGGACAAATGAAGTGATTCACTCCAAGTCACAAATGAGGTCTGTGGTAAAGCTGGGAACAGAAGTCTAATCCTCCCCAAGTCTCAGGCCCTTCCCTGCAAGTACTCCCTTGCTTTATTATGCTTTATTTCATTCATAACACTGAAAATAAAAATGCTGACAGTGTTAAGGGAGTCCTTTCATGCTTTTGGTGCTGCTGGCCAAGGAGATGAGAATGTATCCAAACAATAATTGCAACTGATCAATTACAGCTTCAGTATACAGTACCTGACATCGTGTCTGTTAGGGTCCACCACTCTCTCTGCAATCGCATGAGTGTGGGTCCATGTTACCTACAAAGCAAAGCAAAACGGAGGCCTCTCTGCAAGCAGCAAAACCACGATCTCGCGGACTGTTATGGGCCAGGCTGTCCCAGGTTCTGTGTAACTGTACTGATTCCTTTCTGTGGGTGCCCTGCTGGGGGGGTCAGGCAGGGCTGGGCTGTGGGAAGGGAGAGAAGAAAGAGAGGCATAGCTTTATCCTTGTCTGCCCTGGCTATCCAAACTGCCTGGCTGGTGGGGGGCAGGGGGCAGCATATGAGCCAACTTTAAAGGATACCACAAGCGCGTTGTTTCTGCTTCCTGATCACTTGGCTCCTCCAGCTAGTCCTCTATCTTACCTAGGACTGTACAGGAAATGGTTCTCCATCTCATAGCAATATTCAGGCTTATAATACCCATTTTGGTTCAGGACTAACCTAAGACCTTTTGATTTTTTTCCCCCATGAAGCATATGTGAGGCCAGCCTTAACTTGCCCACCACCCAGTGGTGCTGACAGTTGCTTGGGGTGACGAAGAGAGAGGCCAAAGTCCATGCCCTCAGGAGCCCAAACTGAGCATCGGACTTGGGTTTCTCAGGACCAGCCGAGTGTTACTCACCAGGCTTTTGGCTATTCTAGGGAGAGACCATCCTTGTTCTTTTTTATTTGTCAGAAACTTGCTGACTCAATCCAATCCCAGATGAGTTTTCCAGTGAGTTTTCTTACAGAGGTCTTTACTGGTTCTCCAGGCAATGTTGTAAGGGAGAAGAGTTACCACTGAATTACCACTGAAACAAGATTTAATTAGTGAGTGTGAGAAGTGAGTCAGACTCTCTCTATGAAACCTTTCTTGATACAATTAGATAAAGGTAGTAGCACTCAGCTTTCAAGATTTCTTTATCTTTGATAGTTCTCACAGTCCTCCTCCAAGGCCTAGACTTCAGGCATGAAACTGAGCAGTTTTATTTGACAGATACAGATAGTACTAACAGATACACAATGGGGTGGGTTGATGTATAGCTATTATTGGCATTCATTTGCAGTGATTGGAGCACTCGCTTTTGTCTTTGCAAGCCTTCCCCAAAGAGTGCCAACAGAATCTGCATATTTTACTCTCCCTGGGCATCATGTGTTGCTTAGAAATTAAATTACACCCACCAACAGAACTCAGCAATGGAGGGCAGGTGGAGGGGAGTGTCATATCCACTCAAAAGGATAGGGGGGAATTTTGAGAAGATGCTCACATTTAGGATTAAGTTTTCAAGGGTTTGGGCTTCAGCTAAAAAACCTTGTGGAAATAGTCCCATTTTAAAAAGACCTGCATGTCCATTGAAACCAGTGAGTGATGGTTTTTAAGCACATCTGGAATCCTGGTCTTTCATTCAGGTCACACTTTCTGTTTGGCTAAGAAAAATAGATCGCATGCTCTTATTTATCTCTCCTCCTTAAACACACCAAGAGATTTGAAAGCTGCAAATGTAGAAGTAGCAAAAGGAAATATTTTCTTCCACACAAAGCATAATTCCCCTGTGCAACTCGCTACCAGTTGGGGAGTTATCAAGAATTCATCAGGATTCAGGAAGGGAGTGGAATTTTATGGTTGGACCTTAGAGAACTTATGCAGCCAACTGTAAAGGAAAGTCACAGGTCTGACATATAAGCTCCTCAGTACTTTTTAAAATCCCATGCTATCTGGAGAACAAGACCATCCATGTATATTTTAGATGTTTTATTTGTTATTTTTGTTTTAGTGATGGAATAGGAACATAATCCAATTTCTGAAGAACAGTGCCCAGAAGGAAACTTCTGCAGTAGGCACATCATTATATTGTTTTCTCTTTGGGCAGAAAGAAGTGGAGCCATGGTATTGCAAGAGAGGGGTCACATCTCTAGGTACAGTTGTCTCTCCGATTATGGCTATGTTCATTTTACCTGCAGATAGACTTTGAGTGCCCTGGGGCCCCTATGTCATGTTAAACGCAGTGCCAGATCAAGGCTGCTGAAAATTATGTCAGAAATGGATGTTTCGTAATTTCTGGGTGAAATACCATCTTATCATACCTCAGGATTTTGTTCTCAGAGGGGATAATGCATACTGTACTCATCTAATGCATACTGTGCTCATCTAATATGTACTTCCTTTTTTTTTCCTAGAGACAGTGAATGTCTCTTGTAAGTGCCAGCAATTTTCTTTCTGTGGTGTGAAGTACCTTTTGTCTTAAGGAACCTCGGCTAGCTCACCATAGTGAGTCATTTCAATTAATCACAGATAATACTCACAAAAAAAGATCATACTTATTAAATATCACTTTCAAACAAGGCTGAGACAACACACTAATTTTGTCCATGACTCCAGTAGAGTTGGCGTGTCAGATTACTGTCAGATTACTGCTTTACTACCCATGTCTATATGGTGTATATGTATTAGGTAGTACATCTGTTCCACAAGAGATGTTCAGTGGTTCCACACAAGAAGGCCTGATTCAGTTCTCAGAAGTCTTTCATCTGTTGATCAGATATGGAGATGACACAAGCTTCCCCACATGATCATCCACAGCACCTCAACCCTTACCTGGTAGGGCTGGCTTAAGGAACACTTGTACTTTATTGCTTCTTCATGCTCATTTTAATTTCTCTGTTGGGACTCCTTGGGGACTGGCCCAGACCTTTGCATTAATTTGAATAGGCCTTGTTTCATGCCTTATGTGACTTCTCAAGCATATCAAATAAATATCTGTGTTTTGCATATCAGCCCACACCTCCTATGTCAAAAGATTCCAAATTATTGTACATAGTTCACTCATTTATCTTTATAAAAATATAGCTTCTAGAACAGAACCTGGCAGCCTGGTAGAAAATTAGCCTACAAAGCACAACACAAGAGAATCTGCAAAGAGATTTTCACCAAGGAGTCTGAGCAAATCTGTCCTCTGTTTTTCAAGCCTATATGTAATGCCATGAAATCATTAATGTTCATGCAGAGTAGATATGTATTCCCAAGATCTAATCCAATGTGGTAGACTGCCTAACATTCAATTTGTTTACTTCTTTGCTTTGACAAGTCAGAGTCAATGAGCTCATTAATTACCTCATTGCATGAGAAACAAATCTAGAAGAAATGTCAAATGGGTTATACAGATGTAACTGAGAGCAGAACTTGGCCCTGCATTTTTGAGAAAAGTCACTGAGTTAAGTTTTGAGAGATGTTCCCATATATCTGAAGAGTTTCCTTGCTCTCATCATTGCATTTGCCACTGTGACAAACAGCCAGAAAAGCAAAAAACATATTCGATGAGCAAAATGATTCATTTTGCATTGTCTGGTCCAGATTTTCCTAGATGATAGATGTTTCCACTGCTGAGCAAGTCTGTGGGGCAGCCCTGAGCTCCCAAGGATCCCCCATGGCAAACCGCTCTCCTGCAGCGCATGTGCAGAGCCAGTGAAACTTGCAGTTATACCTCCTCATGGTAAGTGTTCTCCATTTTTAACTTGCTGCTTATCTCTACCTTAGTCTTCCTTCCCTGTCTGTCCCTAGGGTGGACATGTTTAACTTCAAGGCCCTGAGCTTCAAGGTTCATTTCAGAAACCCAGTAGATTCGATTCAGCCTAGGTGGGCAAAGATGACCATACTGGTTAAGAAACTCTTTGATCAGGCTAAAGACAGATCACTGTCAGGGCTAGTATGTTGAACGAAACTGGCTGTGACTTGTGTAAGCCATTTGTGCAGAACTGCAGCACTGAGTTTGGTGTGTGTGGGCAAAGTGCTCCTCAAGGGTACAAAGAGTGAATGGCAGATTCAGGTGGACATAAAAATTTATCCTGAATTTGACTAGCCTGAGCTTCTTCAGTAAAACCAGTGTCTACAATAAAGGGAACCAAACATTTTTACCTAAAACTTCTTTCATTCTGCTCATGGAGAGAAGGAGAGAAGTTGGAGTATGGGACAGCAATTGATTTGACTCTTTGTGCTGATAAGAGCCATATTTGGAGCAACAGGCTATGAGTCATTACATTTCTAAGCTGTCTGCATGAAAGATACTTAAAGAGATCTTGTAGCAAAGGAAATAAAGCTGTAAGTGGCTTAAATGTCAGGGAGGTTCCCAAACAAAATGGAGGGTTCCCATTCCAGGTGAAGGTCCTGTCCCCTTTCTATTATTATCCCCTTTCGTAAATGATAGTGAGTGGAGTGTGGCGATGAAAGGCAGCAGACAGTCCAGAGTGGTTTTCATCAGTTACCACTGAGCTCAGAGATTGCAGTGCTCCTTTTTCCCCAGGTAATTCATTGTTTGCCCTTCCTATTGCTATCATAATTATTTGTAAGGAGTTTCTGCTTAGCTGTGAATGTGGCAACAGAAATGGGTGTTTAAAACCATACCTTCTGCATTTGTAGGCCCTTTGTGGCTCATGCGCACCACTGTCAGATTAGCTGATGGTATATCGCCACTACTCCAGTTTAATACTAGCACAGATTTTGAACTGCAAAGGATAGTGGTCTGGTCTTAAATGAAATAAAAATTATTTATAGATATTTGTTCAGCTATTCGGTAGGGAGTTTCAAAAAAATACCACCACTAGAGATTTTTCTGTTCCCTCTGATTTAAACTGAAATGTACTCAGGTATTCTAGTAATGAATAACAGTATAAATTCTTAAGGCAGGCAGATAATTACTCTTAAAGACAAGGAAGCTTTGGACTTTTATTGCTGTGTCTATGGACTGTAAACTCTTCAGCACTGAGACTTTCTTCATGTCTATAAAACATCCAGCCCACGGTTAGCTCCACAGAACAGTACCCAGTTACCATCTGGCACTGACTATAACATATAGGCATGTACGGTACTGTACTGGTAGTTTTATGCAGGGTTGGGTCTTAGTGCCGACATGGTCTGTTGCAGCAGGATCCTGTATGCCTTACAAGTTACTTTTCACACCGGAGGAATATGTTGCAGGTCATTATTTAAACTGATACCATCTCCTGATATGGTACCAAGCATCTGAAATAAGTAGCTATTGAACCATGGAACTCTAAGGATGGAGAGTTTTCGTGTTTCAAGTGTTCATATTTCAAAATTAAGTGCCCTCAATAATGAGTGAGTCTCTGTGTGTGCTTTGTCCTCGGATCTGTCGGCAATGTGGAGTAGCTGTCATGGAGCACCAGCCCCCCTTTGGCTTTAGCACAGCATCCCAGAAAACAACTGTACATGTTCAGGAAGGAAATCAGCGTGAAGTTCTTGCAGGGATAGACACTCACTGTGGCTGAAAATGAGGGAACGAGAAATGTGAATAGACATACAGCAGAAAATCACTAAAACTATTACAAACATGCAGTGCTGATTTCAGAACTGGAAGCCAGGTTAAAATCTTTTGATTTCTTTCTTTCTTTCTTTCCCCTCTCTAGTTAGTCCTAATGTCAAAGTTTTTTATATTTCAAAGGTAGGGAGAACCATCACAAATATAATAATTTACCCCAAATATCTTTTTCTCCTCTGGTTAAGTTCAAATTATTTCAAGTTCTAATGGGGAAAATACAATATTTTAGCAATATAAACTGTGAGAGAAAGATGAGAAAATGGACAATGAGAAAATTGTTTCTAAACAAAGCTTCCCAAATAGGGTGTGAAAATTCATTAGAAATTTCAGTGACTAAATACACCTTTTTGTGTCTTTAGAATGACGTTTCTTTCCCATCAGCTCATCATTATGAAAACAGGGAAGAAAAAAGGATCTTTTTCTGGCCAAACATCACACACGCATTTTTAACCAAAGTGTTCCTTTCTAAGAGATTTTGAGGGGACTCACAAGTAGCTTTTGTCCTTACTGTCTTTATTTATGTGAGTGTAAACATGACGTTACTGCATAAAAGTGAGCAACTTCGTGTAAATGTTGCTGTGTATCTACTAATCCCATTTGCCTTCCCCTTTTTATCTGTGTATGATTTTGTATTTGGTTTGTTAATGGAATTCTGTGGGAATGATGTTTTCCATTTTCTCCAAAGACAGGAGTGAACATATTAGTTTAAGTTTAATGTGAAAGCTAAATATTAATCAGAACATTTCCTTTTGGATTTATTTTTACATCCATTCCTACAAGAAATAAGACAAAGAGTCATTACAAAAGGGAAAATCAAAATGTTACATTTGGCTGACACATTTCACTTCCAATGAAAATGGTGTTTCCTGGTGTTGCACTAGAAAATTCTAACCTATACTGACTGGGAGGCTGAGTTTGCATGCATATGAGTGCTGGATACTGGCTTCACTGGGTGATATCATTGACCTGTGTTTTACTAGAAGTCAGACTTGATCACAATGATCCTTCCTGGTTTTGAAGTCCATAAAATATCTGTTTGTTTTGATTCAGCAGTAATTTCTTTTTTAAATCTAAGAATTGATATTTGACAAATTGCTTTCAGTCTTAACAAAGAGATGAACATTTCATAGTCATTTTCTGCTGTCTGTCCTTGTCTGGAATCACCTGGCTCTGGAAGGCATACTTCTTGAAATGAGATATAAGCCACTCTGGCTCCCTTGCAAAGAGGTGAAGATGTCAAGGACATGATCACTGTGAACATCACATGTATATCTGGAAAGAGACGGGTTGCCATGCTGGGCACTCACAGCCGTAATCTCTACCTAATCTGGCCAAATGTTACAGCTGCTAAGCAGACAGAATTACTTTTGCATCCTAAACTGATCAGCTAAAGGTCTCCAATGATAACAACAGTGGAAAAGACTGTTAATTTTTTTCTTTGAGACTCCACTTAAAACTAGCTCATGTTTATAAAATAGTGAAAGAAATGGTCTAAAGTATTGTTCCTTTGCACTGCCTTGCCTGTTTACAGAGCAGTGTGTGGGTGCAGCAAGCACTAAAAGAGCTGCGGTGCTGTGCAAGGGGTTGGGAGATAATTCACTGCTGAACTGACGCAGAGGCCTGAGCAGAAAATGAGCAGAGAGAAGGTCTGTGCTCTTAGCCTGGGAACAGTGAATATGTCTTCTCCCTTCTTGTTAGAAGAGCCGTCTTCTGCAACCTCTATAGCCAGGCCAGGAGGATATGCTGTTGTGTTTGTAAGATATGCATGCAGCCTCCCTTTTTCTAGAGTCCCTAGGCTTTAATGTTATTATTCTCACAGTAATTCCTGCATGCAGGGAAAGAGTATTAGCCCTGTTTCACAAAAAGGTGACTAAACTCAGACTAAGCACCAGATCTGTGAAGATGCAGAGTACCTAACTCCTATTGAAATCAGATGGAGTGGTCACCTTCAGGTGGGGTAATACAGGAGGCGGGCAATAAGCAACGTGTCTACAGGTAATCTGAGATAGAGAAGGGTCCTGAGCTAACATATCCTCAGCCTCATCTTCACTCTTTACATTGTCTCCTTTCATACCACTAAGGAAATGGCCTTTCCCAATCCATCCCTGGACTTCAGTGCTGACTGAACATTTATCTGCTTGAACTTCTCAGACAGGTTGAACAAATGTATTCATGCAAATAGGTCTTTTGGCTGTTAAGGAAGGAGCAGGAGCTCTGTAGGGTGCTCCCTCAGGTGCCCTGCATGCCCAACACCATAGCAGAGTCACCATGCTAAGCTGGGGACACTCTGTGAGCAGAAATGTGGGGTAGATAATTCTAACAATCCACATTTCCATTTTACTGGGAAATTTGGCCTTCACACTTCTGTTGTCATCTAGAACCATTTCTTTCTTTTCATGCTTTAGCTTGAGGCTAGGTTCCCAGCACAATCCAGAGAAGGGAAACAGCTGTTGGCTTAAGTCCTTTGGAAAGCACTCCGTTGAGCTCAGAATTGGACCATTCTTGGCACGAGCTCCTGCAGACAACAGGTGACTCATTCTGCTTTGGAAAGGGCAGCCGTATCCTCTGCTGTCTCCTTGAGGGCTATAGGCAGTTCATACAGCAATTTCAGCTTTGCCTTTTCTTCTGCTAATTGAAGAAAAGCTCTGTGCTTACTCTTTGCAGCAAAGCCAAACTAATCCAGAATACACATTTGCTCTAGATTATCCCTTTACTCTTTGGTTAAAGTAACACGCAAATAGAGCAAATGGATAAAACCTGTCTCCCTGCCAAGAGATTTATTGTGCAAACCACAGCAACTTTAAACAAATACTGATGACTACTGTAAATGAGTTGGTATTAGCAAAGAGGCGAATACCTCCACTAAATTTTACTGCTATTGAGTGACTGTTGAAATGCTCAGCAGATTTACGGTCCAGAGGTACCTGAAACACTAAGGAATTAGAAAATAAAGAGTTTGGTTTTATGTGTATCCCAGGTTGCCCTAACTCCCACACTAGCAATGACTGACATGGGAGGCAAACAGAACAAGGTTTTATTTATCCTGATTTATAACAGCATTTTCTGTAGTGGCTTATAGAAATTGTAAACAAAATGTTCACACAGTAAGAGAGGGAGGAAATGCCAATATATTAAAATCAATGGACCAAACTGTGCACTATACTGTGAGTACTTTTGGCCAGGGAATGGAAGTGACCTGTGTTTGGCTGAATTGATTCTTCCATCTCTTGATATTTACACCAACACGAATGTGCTCCTGTGATGTCAGTTAGCAAAGGACAGGCATGAATACAAGGGCAATCAGGCCAGGAAAATTTCCATCTGATCACTACCTCAGGAGAGGGGGAGCTGTACCTGTGAAATGCATGGAGGGGGTTTACCTCTTAAAATGGACCATCTGTGGAGACGTTGGGTCTCTGTGTGGAGGCTTTGCCTCCCACGACAACACGGCTACTGAAGGGAGGGAGGAGAGAACAAGGAAATTTGGCTCAGATCCATCTTGAATAAAAGTCATCATTGCAGATGAGCTGAGATCGTCCCCCCAGAAGTTATATTTTTAATATCTTTTGAAAAATATTTCCTCTAGGAACACTTCCCAGTTTGGAAAAGGAGTCTGTAAAACCACTGCAGAAGTGACATGTCTTTTGCTGCCACTGTAAAACTGCTCTCAAATCTGGCTGATTTCCCTGTATCCAAAAATCCCCATTTATGTATGTGGTAAACGTTCTTAGGACCCTTCTGCTAAAATTGCTGAGCACATGCTCCATATTGGCCAAGCTCCAGCTGTTTCTGCTTATGGATGGCACTCAGTGTGCTTTCACCCTTCAGAGCATCCCATAGTGTAGGTATGAATGTAGAGTTCAAACCAGACTACCAGGGATAAAGGGAATGTTAATTGAAAATAGCCCAGAAATTGTAGTTCTCCACTGTTTCGCATAACTCTGCATGTCACTGCTTTTGTTGCTAGGAAAGCACCAATTACCCTGCTTGAAAACGACAGCCCCTTCTGAACCCATGGCACTGAGAAACCGCACAAAGTTGCAGCTTGTGGAAGAGACTCTGCACTCTAGCATGGCAGGCTTTGTAGACAGTGTACACTGAAGCTAAATAGCCTATGCGTGTGTGGACACCTATGTTTTTCCATAATTACTAGGTGCTACTTGCCTCCAAACCCAGAAATAGAAGCCAGGCTCTTCATTACCTGCCACAGTATAGCCCCAGTCCACATGGGCTCCAGTATGTATCTCTCTCCGAACCCTAACACTAACCCTGACCCTAATTCACAAATTAATCTCAGGTGGGGCCTAAAACTGAACCCACCAGGCCCATTGCTGGCCTAAAGGAAAAAGTTGTCCTGATAGCAATATAGGTGCAGCCGCTCATTACCTTTGGCATGCCCTTTGCAGCCCTGCTCCAGGTTGGGCTCTAGGCTTTATCTCCCTCCTAACCCTAACCCTTACCCTAATGTCCGGCATGGCCTGAAGCTGAGCCCACCAGGCCCATTCCTGGCCTAAAGGAAAAATTGTCCTGGGAGCCATCCTGGTGCAACCCCACATTGTCTTTGGCATGGCCTTTACAGCCCCACTCCAAGTGGGGCTCTAGGCTTTATCTCCCTCCTAACTTTAAACCTAACCCTAATCCTAACCCTAACCCTACTCTTAACACTAATGTCTGGCATGGCATGAAACTGAGCCCACCAGGCCCATTGCTGGCCTAAAGGGAAAAATTTTCCTGGAGTGATCTTGGGGTAGCCCTGCATTTCCTTTGACATGCCGTTTACAGCCCCACTCCACATTGGGCTCTAGGCTTTATTTCTCTCCTAATCCTAACCCTAACCCTGACTATTAGTCTTTTATTTTGTGCAGTGGGAAATACAATATCAGTTTTGGATATGAGATAACGGAGGAGCTGTGATATATGTCCTGGGTAGGTAGCACGCAGTGAGATTGCCAACGCCTGGGCTGTATGTCTCAGCCTGTCTGGACTCCTGTTGCTGTGGGGCTCTGGCCCACTTTGGTTCAGTTGATCTCTCCTTGATGAGAGGGAGGGAAATAGCAAAAAAGAATAGCAAAGCCTTGTGTGAGGGAATAGCACAGTGGCAGTAATAGGTATTGAAATGTTAAAAGATGCAATGGTATTTATGCCCATATAAGCATTTGTTGTCACTATAGCACAGGGAAAAGTGAGCTCAAGGCTTCTGCTCTGTCAGGTATCTTGCCTCAATCAGTGCTGGGGTGGAGAGCAATCAAGGGTAGTTAATAACTTCTTGTGGTGGAAGTGAGGACTGGTGCTGAGAATGGGGTTCCTCTCCCAGCTTTGTTTTGACTTCTCTCTAATGTATGCTGGAGCACCTTGTAGTATACAGACACCAGCCAAGGGCTGATTTCTCCATGGGGTTTCTGTGTAGTGGCACGCATAAATTCCAGGCTGACTCAATATTTTGCAACATGTGGGTCTTACAGTGGCTACTCTGGCTTGTGGTCAGTGTAACCCTCATCTGGCCCAAGCTGGTGATATGGTGATATTTCTACCAATCCACCATGGGTTACTCAGAGCTATGTTGAGAGTTTTCAGTGTCCATCAGAACCCCAGTGGCACTTTAAAGGAAGGAGGAAATAGCGGCTAGTTTGTGGTTGTCCCATGTAAGCAGGAAAGAGGGATGAGGGCACCCCCTTCTCCACTAAGTCCTTAGTGGATATAAAACCTCTTGCTCGGTGCAAGTCTCACTGCAGGTGAAACACGCACATTGTTTCTGTTTGTCTGACTACATGTATTTCTGAAGACTAAAATTATGAGCCCAAGTACCTCTTGGGAAAGACTTACGCTCTTAAATTGGATGATGTGAAATGCTGCTCCAAGAATTCACTGGTTCGGGAACTCAGCTGCGCAGATCCTCCCTCAGCCATCTGTCTCAATGGCAATTTCACAGGCGGGCTAAGCTACAGCATTGACCCTACTGATTTACTAGACAAGCTTGCAGTAGTTCCTGGTTCCTCTCCCTTTAGATGTCTTTTTTCCTCCATTTTTTGCTTGAGGTGGTAGTAAAATGCCAATTTTGTTTTGCTGCAGTACTCTGGGAAACTTGTAGCGCGGACCATATCAGTATGATCAGTACCTTTATAGCATGGGCCTTGCTATCAACTGGCCTCCTGTGGGTGGTGACAATGCAAATAAATAACAATACTCAGATGGAAAATTCCACAGATGAACTGAAATGGTCTCTGAAATTTTTTTTGAAGTGAGAAAACAACTGTATATCAGCAGAGAGCCTGCACTGAGTGGATCCATCATACATACAAGAAGAGTGAGCAAAGGGAACATCTGTGAGTGCTTAATTCAAATGCTGAGGGTCCGGAAAATGTGGTGAGCAAGACTGTATTTCATGTGAAGAGTAATGGAACTCCGTAGGAAGCAAAAGATAGGTAGTATAGGGCTACTTACCCCTTATGGCACCTGAATTTCCTGGGTAGCTCAACTCATCGTCATGAAATGTCAGCAACAGAAATGGCATACAGTCAGGTACAAATTCTGGTTTATGCTCTTTCTGCCAAATGTTATGTGTATGCTGCAGATGAGGAGAAAAATCTACTTTCCATACACAGAAATATTCATGATGATTTAAATGAGTTTGTTTTTTGAAACATGATTAGCAATCCACCAGAGCTTTTTTTATTTTTGTGTCCATCTGGGGATTGCCACCTACATCCTTGCTCTTTCATTACATGACGAAATAATAGATTTCGTATGTGGAGAGAATGAAATTACCTCATAGGCCTACTCTCTGACACATGTGGCAGATCATACCTTCTCCCTCAGTGACTGAGTCATTTTGAAGTAAACTTGGCTGGTTTGTAGTGAAATGAGTAGGGAATATTTTTTGAAGCAGTCTGAAAATGGGCTCAAATAAAGAATGAATTCAGCTGTTTGCATCATGACTTGCTGCTATTCCATGACTGTTTGAGCAAGTTCAGCTGGCTTCTCACAGGCTCTCTCACACTGACTGGTGCTCTACGTCACCCCTGCTCCTGTGGGACCCAGTGCTGTATTATACAGAGCAAGGGATTGGTCACTATATTTGAGAGGGTTGTGATCAAGGCCTGACTGTAAATCTGTGCTCACCCTATGAAACTTCTCCTAAAAGTTACAGTCAAACTATCAGGGAACTGAACCAAATGCACGCGAACTATGCCACAGACCTTCAAAATGTTTAAACACCAAACTTGGACTGATTTCAGTTAACTTGTTTTTCCACACATGTTTATTTTCGAATAGCTAAATCAAGGAACTCGCAAAACAGATTACTGAGCTGAAAACAGTCATAAAGATCATGGGCACTGTGTTACAATTTCTTCCCTCATGCCCATAGTCCCAGACTGTACTCAAGTGAGACAGGTAACTGCAGTAAGACCCTCAGGGCCCCATTTTCAAGTCCTGGGCTCCTACTGAAGCCCTTGGACATGGTCCAAGTGCTCCAAAACACCCCCTACCCAGCACATCTCCACTGTGATGCTTGGTGAGGGTTTGGAGCCTTCTATGCATGCTTGTGTGAGATCTCCAGAAAACTTAATCATAAATTTAGGTGCCCAGAGCTCAACTCTCTTTATTTTCTAGACTAGCTTTGGTTGTAGAATCCTCTAAAGATCCTCAGCCACAAAGACTTCTGGTATATAGATTTGAAGTCTGTCTCCCTGATCTCCACTGGCACTTTTAACACTATCAAATTAAAAAAAAAGGAAGAATTTCATAAAGTCCTTGTATACTGTAGGGTAAAGACTTTTGAGCAGTGAAGACTAATGCTTTTTAACATGGGATAGACTAGGTGCTAAGGCCCACTTTGCTTTTGCTAGCTGATGTTGGGCAAATCACTTCCATATAACTGGGCCTCCATTTCTCATTTCCTCCTCCTGTAAAAGAGAGGGATGCTGAATATTAAGTACAGTGAGGCATTCAGATGTCATGGCAGTCAAAGCCCTAAGAATGTTTTTTGGGGAGGACAGGGTAAAGGGAGCAGATTTAGTAATGCTCAAATGTTTGTATTTGTTTTTTAAGTTTGTTGGGTATTTTATTAGGAAAAACTGTCAAGTTTCAAAAAAAAGTTTGGATTCTTTATTTGGAAATGTCTTGTTTTGAAATGTCCTTCATTGTTACTTAGACAGTAAAAATATTTTTAAATGGCTAGAATGAAAACTTTTGCTTCCATAAAAAGCAAACGTTTTGTTTGATCTGAAACATGGTTCATTTAAACTTCTTCAGCAGCTTTTAAAATGCAGCTACATTATTTTTTCTAGTTGGAGCTCAAATGCTATTTTCTCACATCTTTCGTAAACTAAGAAACCTGTTACTGCTACAGCTCTGTCGATAAACTCTCACTAGAAATACACACTTGCTGTACAAAAGCAATATTAAATTTACTCTAGATATCGGTCACTTTGACTTTTCTGGTCATTGGTATATAAAGTGTGTATAAAACCAAAATCAGATACTTTACCTTCTGGACATCTTGTAAGATTGATCTGTGCAATCTACAGTTTAAAAGGCGAGGAAAACCTAAGATTGTGTCTGTGATTACCTCTCACTTAAAATATTACGCTTTGTTGTGAATGATTTATGACCAAGAATCTCTTGCCACCTCTGTTTGTAGAGCTAGGTTTGGCTTTCATGTCTCTCAATAGGACTGAGCTCTGGACAAAGTTGTTTTTGATAAACCCTGAAATTCCCAAGCTGCTGTCTTTTCTGCAGAGTGATGCTATCATGATTTATGAAAAAAACAGCCTCTAGAGTTTGTTTTGCTTGGCATGTGGACAAAACACTCCAAACACATTTTTTAATAGCAAAAGGTTATGTGGGAAGCTTTACACTGAGCTCCTTGAGTGGAAAACTTTGCAGCTAAATTGAGAATAATATTTTTCCATCTAAACTGACCTTTATGCTGATATATCCTCTGTCATCTTGGGCTCTTTTAAACTGTGTGTAACTTCTACAGGCTTACAGTTGTCCTTTATCACTGGCAAAGGAGACAAAACTACTCAGGACCTTGTCAAAGAGAGACGCCTTCATTCCCCTTTGAAATAAAATGGTTCTGTGCTTTGGTCTGACTTCCAGCACCACCTGTGTCACTGCCACATCACCACGTTGCACCTTTGCCAGCGCAGACGTGGTCAGGCGTGCTGTGTCCACCTGCTTTGTGTTTCCTGAAGGCCCTCAAAGCAGCATTCTCCACATCGCCGTCTCTGCCATGTTTAGCTTGGCTCATTCCTCAGTTTTGGTGAACTGGGATGTTTAGCTTCATGTTCAGGGGTAGGAAGTTGTGGGAATAAGTGAATTTGTGATGGTGTGAAAGGGAAGACACTTTGTGTGGGTTTGAGGAACAGACATTTTGAAAATAATGTAGTTCATAAAATTAATGGAAACAGCAGTAAAATAGTGAAAGGAGTTCAAAAGAAAACTAATAATGAGACTCATTGATGAAGCAGATTTTTTTTAAGTAGCCTGGATCTTTCTCCTCAGTCTGAGCTCTTGGTAATCTGACAGCAAGCATGTGACAGCAAATAGCAAGTATTTCTGACTATGCAATGGGAAAGACACATTGCTCCAACTGTTCTGCAATATCCCCATACAAACTACGGGAGGTATCCTTCATGCTGCAGCCAGGTGGGCTATCAGTAGGTTTGGTCTGCGATGGAGATCCTGACTATTCAAAGGCACAGAGAGGTTGAACCTTGCAATTTCTTTTGTTACTGGAGTTGTTTCAGAATCTCCTCACACAATGTTTGCTTCTCCCCCCCCCAACCATGTGAAAATCATAAACAGAAATGTATTGAATTAATTGAAATCAAAACTTTCTTCAAAATGATCCTTTCTCAGAAGGCAGTTGTGCAAAAACCAAGCAGGTGTCTCCCATCCCATCCCATCCCATCCCATCCCATCCCAGCTCAGGGGCAGGTGGCTGCAGGCTAGCAGATTGCAGTTCCCCTGGCATGGAAGGTTGCACCCTGGGAGCTCACCATGTGCTAGCTCCCTGGGCCAGAGGCAAGTAGTCCCCAGAGCCATGGGCTCTAAAGCAGCAAGTCAAATAGACAACTCTAGGACCAGGGTTTTCCCTTTGACTGGAAATTTCAATGTGCTGGGAGTTGGGTTTTTTTTTTTTAGTGGCTATTTTTAACCAGAGTGAAAACAAATTTCAAAAACACCTGAAACTTCTGCAAACTGCAATTACTACAAAATTCTGAAAAATGTTGGAAGGAAATTGCTTCATTTCTAAGGTTAGTATCTGTCCCTGTGACCCCGTGACAAAATTATCATTCTGTGTGTATGGGGGTTTCAGTTCAGTGTCTGAAATAGTGTGTGTCACAGTCTCCAGAGTGGTGTGCTTAGACCAAGAACCTGGGGTTGAATGTAGCATAAGGGTCCATGGGAGGTCTGGGAGCTCCAGACTTTCTGAGAGTGTTTCAATGTACAGTGTAAGAAAGAAGATGACTGCACTGGTGTCATCTCATCCCTCTTGCTTTCTGGGACCAGCCTTTGGAGTGAACCATCTCATGAAAAATGCCCAAGGATTGCATTAAAGCAGTCTGGTGAAAGTCCAAGGAAGCTAGCTATCAATTAAATGATGTGGGTAATTGGGATCCAGTCCTCAAGCATTGTTTTAGCAGTGAAAAAAACCCACAAAACACTTTACTGACAGTGCTTAGCCCTGGATTGTATGTTTGACTGCAGCCATAAGCAGAGCTGTTCATCAGCTGAATTCACAGTTGTGCATTGGTTTGGAGGAGCTGGGAAGCTAATCTCTCACTTGCCACTGCATTGGTTTGGTTCTCAGAGGAGTTTTGGTGTGCGCAAGCAAGATTCCTTTGGGAGGAAAACACAAGTGGAAGCTCTGCTTTATACCTCCTAGCATCAATTTCCCCCATCTCTTTCATCCAACCTTTTGAAAATAATTCAAAAATGTTAACTGATGCAGTCTGCATTTCATGGCAAATCACATTCTGTTATTCTGAATTCTGCAATCCCTGCACTTTCTTTTACTAGCACCAAAACACTAGGTAAAAATCTGCCTCTTCCTGTGGTGTTTTAAGACTAAGCGGAAGAAAGAAATGATGGCAATCATATGGGCTAAGCTGTAGATACAGAAAGTGTTTCTGGTTCTAGAAGTGTACATATGTGATAAAAATGGCTGGGGAATTCCAAGGAGCAGAAGGCATTCCTGCCCAAACCTGGATTAGTTTCATGAAACTCAAGTGGCTAATTTCCTTTAGATTCCTTTGAAAATCCCTGCCATCCATAATAGTGATGATACTTATGGTCATATAACAACTTTATAAACCCTATAAAGCATCACTGAAACAATAATTAGTTTGCAGATCATCGCTGGGCCAAAATTCTTTATCACTCTCCATTTTTCGGTTGCTTCTGAACAGCTTTTTACTTCTTATTTTCCTAGCTCAACTCATGGTTATGAAAACTTCTCTAGAGCCTCTGACTTACAGGCCAGAAAGAGAAAGAAATATATGAAGAACGGCTCCCATTTGAATCATACATCAGCAGGCAGTTTGGTTCTATAAGGTTAATCTGACCTGAGTTGTTCCTGTGAAATGTTTTTTCGTGAAAGGTTGTTCATCAAATTGACTCTACTTTTTAGATTAAAAACTGACTTCCAGCCTTCTGCAATGTATAGCTCACAGATATAGGGCTTGATTCTTTTATCTTTTGTATCTGACCAGCTGTTATTTACATCCACGTAAATTCGGAGTGATTTGAATTAAACTAATGTAGTTTCAATGGCAATGCATAGTGGTTTAAAATAAGAGGAGGCTGAGGTGTACAACTTATTGGAGATTCACATAATGTTTGGAAATCACTTTAGTTTCTTAAAGTTACAACATGCATCTGCTAAAAGAGACCTTCAGCCTTTTAGAGTTAATTTACACCTCCCTTTTCAAAATGTTTCTTCTAGCTGTTGATCAAAATGTTTGCACTGTTGTTGTAAATACTCCAGTAGGGCCAATTTTTTCCCCAGTGTATCCTCACTGGATCCTTTGGAAGAGCATCTGGCATGAACTTGTTTCATTGTTTCCAGTTATTTCTGGGATCATGAATACAATCCCCACAGAGCCTTTCTTAATTTTTTCTCATAGGTAAAATCCTTTTCTTTCTTGCTATTACACAATGTGCTATTTGCTTCACTTTTATTGAAATGATTTTGCTGGCATTCACACATTTTATACAGCTGTTACCCTGTTATTAGAGCTTACATGGTTTAACAAAGCAAACAGCTTGCAAAGCATTCTGTAAAGATGTACAGGCATCCAATATAGCACTGTTAAACTTTCCTAACAATTCTTTCACTGATGAGCTTCACTGTTTATCTTTGTGCCCTTCAGATTAATGTTCTTGTGGTCTTTATAATGGTGGCCAATGGCCCACTTAGCTTTTAAAGTTGTCTCCTTGTTTCTCTTGGTCTTGTAGATGTATTCTACCAGTTTGTATAGCTATATATATACATATATATATGCAATATATATGCATTTCCATACTTTCCACTGAGATATCAGGAGGACTGTTTTTCTTCACCTGGCTATATAAAAAAATATACTCTATTCTTGGTTCCCAGTGCCCTTCCTTAAGCCTCTTATACTACGGACTTTTGCTTGCCTGCCCTCCTGCCTCTGTTCTCATCCATTTTTCTCCTCCTAGCTTCTAAGGACTGTGGCATTTTGGGATGCATGTGTGCTTGGGTCCAGTGGGCAGCTGGATTAGCATTGTTTTCAGTCTTCCCTTTTCTTTTCTCTTGGCTCCTGGCAGACTTGTGATCAGTTTAAGTGAAGCTTCAAGACAGGCAGCTAAATGGCCGCACAATTCCCTGATGCCTAGTGATGACCCATTTTTTACCAGCCTCATTCCTACTTTTCTGCACTGGTTGTTGCCACAGACATGAACTGAAACTTGTTAGGATCACAAACAGCAGAGCCAGGTGCTATAGAAACTTTTTTGTAGAGATTTTATGTTTCAGCAGAAATTGCTGGAGCTCTGAAGATGACTGTTGGGATAGGATGGGGGCCAGGAGGGAGGTGCAGCACTGGAGCCCACTACCCTAAGAGGGTGTGGAAAACCTCCAGGGAGGCTTTCACTGCTTGCCTGGACAAAGTCATGAGTGACCGAGTCTAGTGCTGGAGATAGTCCTGCTTCAAGTGGGAGGCTGGACTACATGCCACAAAAGTCCCTTCCAACCATTTTTGTGAATCTATGATATCTGTTTTGCTGGAAAACCAAACAGGCAATTAATTAGTGTAGCAAATAAATAAATAAAAAGAACAGAAAAGCTATACCACAAAGTAAAAGTAAAACAGAACATGAGGGAAAAATGACATGAAGGAATGTCCAAATATTTTGCAATAATTTCTAGTGATGGATTTAAGGAGAAAAGATAGCTACCAAAGCCAGGCCTTTCTTTGAGCATTTTAAGGGAAATAAGTTATTTACTGAAGTTAATGTTGAATTTAATGGGACTTTACAGCAAGAAGATTACAACATCCTCTGCAGAAAGCTGAAATGACAAGACATGAGTAGTAAGATGATAACTAGAGAGGTGGAGGAGAAACAGAAGTATATTACAGCTGGGGCACTTGTAGGATGAAATAGGTGAAACATAATGAAAGGGTTGTAATGCTTATTTTTTTTTTTACAGCTGTTCTCCAAGAGTGATGTCTCGCCTTCAAAGACACAGAGTCATTTGGGGTAAGGAGTCCTGGAAACAATCCTTTATAATTGACGTAAAGGCAAGCCCCTGTTGTTATGCCTTCTGTATGTGCTATGTAGACCACCACCAGGCAGGTGGCATCCCCACTCTGCAGCAGACAGTGGCAGCCCAAGAGGCATGCCGGCTTGCTAGTGCCAGCATTCAGTGCTGTAGGAGTCAATGCCCATGGGGACAGATCATCCTCTGAAGACAGAAAACCTCCTGTGCAGAGAACTCTTACAAGTGAGCTACAGCCAGGAAAAGCAGAGAGTGCGTACAACAATTAAGGGTAACGGGGAGAGAGAGTACAGCTCTTCCTCTTTCACTTGTGGGCAGAGGGTGGAGTCATTCAAGACACATTCTTGATGTTATTTTGAACCTTGAGAAAGCCGGGTTTCTTTTTGCTTCCCCTTTTATTTTTTTACTTGTTTTTGGTCGCCACTTAGGAACCCCATGAGGGCAGGCTTCTTGCAACCCAACCCCTTGCAACCCCTTGGAGTTGTTCAGTGAAATTTATGTAAATCCTGAGAACATTGTATCTGTGACAGAAGCCGTTCAACAATGATCTTCCTCTGGTACGACAAGGATTCATTAAATGTAACTGCTTGGGGTCCAAGAAGGGCAAAACAACAGGTGTAAGCACTTCAAAAAGCAGCTGGAATGTGGTAGCCAATGTCACCCGAGCCTCATTTGCTCCAATAATGAGGCGCACAGTGATACAAAACCAACACGGCATTTACAGTTACGGCATGATAAATGTTCTCTTGTGCTTGACAGTACATCACAGTTTTTATTCCTTTATGTGGAGATTAAAATAATTTGATCCAGGACCTCAGTTTTGCTCACCCCAGTAATGGCCAGGAAGTGTTCATAATTTGGTCAAATGCTTGAGCGAACTGGCCATTTGACAAAGCCCCTGAAATTGCTGTCACTTGCTCAGCTGCGTAGTGTGATAAAATGACTGGGTGTAACTATGGACACAGCATGGCAGAATCAGGATTCATGTACAATGTGGAAAGCATGGTACTTTCTGTTTTCTTTAAGCAGAGAAACAATCTTCTCCTGGCCAGCTGCCAAGAGTAGGAAACTATATGGGTTTCACGTCCTCCAGTGGCCATGGCAGGTGTATCACTTCCAAGACATGGCCTTTATTATTCCAAGAACAGCAAAATGAGTGATTCAAAAGCATTGTATCTGTGAGCCAGGGAGCAATGGCTGGGTAGCAGTCCTATAACAAGTGTCATCGAAAGCTAATATTTGGGCCTGCTGAAGGGTGTCCCATCTGTGACTTAAGATACTAATTCAGCTTTTCCAGGATTATTTCCATAAAAAGTTTGTCTCTAGTCCATTTCTCTATAAAGATATATTCAGAAAAGTAAATGGATTTAAACTTATCATAAGTTTCAGAAGGAAAAGGCATCTGGCCTTCACAGAGGAGTAAGAAAAGACCTAAAGATGCTGGTTATACATCGTATTATATGTGACCTAAGATAAGTCAGTTTAATTCAGTGCCTGGCTGACTTTTAAACCAGGCATATGTAAGGTACTATGATTATGGTGAAAATAAGCTCTTCAGTTGAAAGTACAAGGAGAGCAGATTGTTTCAAAGGTTGCCCCAAAATGTTAACATTTGCTTTTGCTGTACCTGAATGTGAAATGGTAAGTTTCTGTGCACCAGAGAAGAGTGGTACAAAAGGAATTAAAAAATCACAATAGGTATTATCTGCAATACTGTCTGGCTAGCAATGTAACAGTTATGTGTAGAAGTAAGGCTTTCAATTTTCAGCAGTTAAGAAAGCACCTTTTTTATTAAAAGCAAAAAAAGAATTCACATATCTGGAGGTAATAATCTGTCAGACTAATCCACAAATTCTTCCAGTGCCAGTGGGTCTGTTTGCCCCAGTATTTATTGCATCTAAGCTTTCAGGACACTATGATTGGGGCCACAAATGGAATGGAAGAGAAATATGTCTGTGGGGATTTCAGAGTTGGGGAAAAAAGCAAGTTAGCACAGAACAGCTGTAGTTTGACATAGCAAAGGACATGCTTTGCTCGGGGATACTGAAGTTGAGCCTATTGATTTCTGAAGCAATTAACACATGGTTCTTCATGATCCATTTACCCTTTCTCCCAATATACGCTTAGGCAATGACAGTCCAAAATCAGGACTGCTCTTGCTTTTTCTGTGGAAAGATTCCAGAGAGAATAAAAACTGTCAGACTAATTTCAGACAGTGTAGCTAAATTCATTCTCTATAGGATGTTTTTTAATGTATCCCTTGAAAGGAGAGCTGCAATTTAAGGAAAATATGTTGAATTTAAGTGTGAAGCTGAGCTTTGGCCAGGGAGCGCAACAGGTGTATGAAACAAATTCTTCTACTAATTTGAACAGACCTGATCAAGAGCATCAATTAGAGGAGTTTTATCCTTAGAACTTAAAATTTTCTTTAGTATGGCACAGGTTTAGAACCCCATGAGAAAAGGGCAATAAACAATTTATCCTAAAATATAGATATGGGGCCACATACTGTTGTGACTACAGAGTCAGTGGTCTATAGTAATACTGTAAAAATGTATTTTTATTGGCCAGGCCTAATCCAACATCCACGGAAGTAAATGGGATGCTTTGCCTTGACGGGCCCTCTTAGATACTTCAGCTAGAGTTATCTTATTTGTAGAAGAACAAAGCAACAGAAAGTAAGACTAAACAATTTAGAGGTCTTAGGTCTGTTATAGAGTATCTATGTGTGTACAGGTTGTCTTTGTAGCATGCTCTGATGCAAACAAAATGGCAGATGCAATTTAGGCAAGAAAGGAGATCTAGCATCTGTAAAAGGCTCTGTACCCAGAAAACAAGTTGTAAGAGAAATATGCTGCACACTTTGAAACTATACTTGTAATTGCTTTTCCCTGTGGCATGGGAGAAAGCAGACTTTGAAGGTACAAGGTCATCCTCCTTGTTTCATGTGTACATCGGCACTCTCCTTCCAGCAAAGAGATTTTATGATTTAACTGGATCCTGCCTTCCAGCCAGACTTGCATTCAACCTTCTCTCAGTCCTTAGCTTTGATTTTTACTTAGGCAGATATGATTGCAATGAAGGAAGATAAACAGGAGCAAATTGTCGTATTTTCCATGACTTTCCTCCTTTCAACCAGCTATAGATTGTGAGTAACTTAGTATATGAAACAAGAAAAGGAAGAGAGAAGGGGTTAGAGAAGGAGGAGAAATAGAATAGTGAGTCACCCTGTCCAGTATCTGCCTGAAGATCTATATTCTGCTCCCTTCTTAAATATAGAAATGATTTCATTCAATTATTAACTCTTGCCAACTAAACATTTGGTATGAAAGGGGCTCTTGGATGCTGATTCATAGTGATGGTTCTCTAAAGGAAAACTGGAGCAATCATGTATACTCTCTGCAATAAATCTTGACTAAAGGAGAAGATATGTATTTAAAAATGCTTTTATTCAGTGCCTGTCGCTTCTGTCTCCTGTAAATGGTGAGCGACTCTAATGACAACTGATAGGTTCTTTTCTACAGAGATTTTCTGGTGGGTTCCAGATCCCACTCAAGCGATCAGTTTTAAAGGATAACAGAACTTTTCTCCAGCCTGTGGAAGCTTCCTACCATCCACATAATTTCATGGTGATTAATGTTCCACATTTGGAGGCTCACACACTATGCCAATTGCTCCTGGTAGACCTCTATACCCACACAGAGTACCTTTGATTTCAAATGGTGTCCCATACAAAGTAGTAATAACCCCTCTTTGAATTTGGATATAGAGTCAGACAATAGAGGCATAACTCAAAGGGACCTAAAACCAGATTTTTATTGCAATGTGGGACACAAGCCCATCTCTGGAAGTCAGTAACTGGAAGCACATACTCACTGGATCCATTGTGCAAGGATCAGGGCCATGGACTGGCACACTGGCAATTGCTTCATTATCTGTGTGCTGAGATGTTGGGGAAGCCACTGTTGCAGGATGGTGTAAGGAAGTCGGTGACATTCTGCTTGTAATGTTTTATTCTTCTCCACCATGAGATATTTTGACAGGAACAGCTTTGGGATTGCACTGGAAACTTTAAGATGGGAAAAGGTGGTGATGAAGGCACTGTCATCTTGTGAGACAATGCAGAGAGTCACAAATTTGAAACAATAGGTAGATTAGCAAGTTAAAGAAGAATTTCAACTATTTGGGCTGAACTAAATTGTCATGGGAAGTGTTTTGAAACTCTGGAACATTTCCCTACTTATTTTAGGATCTGAAAGCTAAATGGGAATCAATAGCAGAATATATTTTATTTTCACATGGGAAAGATGACTTGGCATCTCTCCATCTTGTATCTGTGACGGTGGTCGCTCTTCCAGACTGATCAAGTGCTTGGTTGCAGAGGGACTTAGGTGCTGAAATCTGAAATCAAAGAATACTTATTACACACAAAACCACTGTAGAAAAATACAGTTGCACTTCAAAAAAAGTGTCTTACTGTATTACCTTTCACCTTGGACAGGTCAATGATTTGTGTTTCATCTTGGTTTTCAAAAGTTATTAGCATTTGTTTCACCTTGCTTGCAATGCTTCACTGACAAACGTAGCATTTTCCTGTTGCAGCAAAATAGCTTCGTATTTCCAGGATCAAGTTTTTCATCATCGTTTTAGGAGCTGTAATGCCATGAAAAGGGAGAGGGATTTAGTAGCTCTGGCCCACCTCAAGGAGGAGTTGTGTGAGTTTCTGCCATGCAGGTTGTCAACTTTATCCAGGCTCTTGTTTCAAAATCTGCTGTAGTCCTTTGAGTCTAGTGATAATATCTGGTTTGTGTTTGTTACTGCTGTGCTGGAGTAGTGATGCAGGAGATGATAGCCCAGAGGAAATCCCCAAACTCCTTTCTTTTGGTGGCTCATCATTTTCTGCAGTCTGTGCTAGGTCTGAGCAAAAGCCATAGTAACATTTGAATTCTCAGATCAAAAAAGGGGGTTTGCCTCATATTCAGAGACAAAGTAAATCTTTGTCCATCCCTTGAACCAAGTGCAACAAGAAACAGGCATTGCAGGAGCCTTGGATGTCATGACTGCCCCGCTCATGTTCCTGGCTATTGACCTATTCTCATTCATTGAGCTTTTTCTGCCTGTGGAAAAATCTGCCATCAGCAACTGTGACTGAAAGCAGGGAAGCTGCTTGGCTGTCAGATCCTTTCAATCCAATTAATTCCTGTTGTGGGAGAAGAAGAGGGCCCAAAACCTTAAGGAAGTTGGATATGAAAACACAGCTTCTGGATGAAGTGGTACGGTGCCTGCAGTTGTCTTACCTTTGACTCCCTGGATGAAGGGGCTGGGAAGGAAAAGACCTAGCTTTCTCCCTCTAATACCATTCTGATTAAAGTAGGGAAATCCCCGCTGGGATGCAGGGGAGAAAAAAGACAGCTCATGCAAATAGGTATACCCAGAAACTCACAGAACTCAGATGAACAGCTAAACCAAACTTATGTGCGCAAGACTATAGTCAGCAAAAGGGCTGAGGGTGGTGGGAATGGAGGGAAAACAGGCACCAGAAGGAAGGACACAGCACCTTAGGAGGAGGCTTTAAACACAGAGGCAAATTTGTTCTGCCAAACTCGGGTAGAAAAGCAAGAGAGGACTGGTGTTTATTTGCCTTCTTAGCTATTTTGAGGACAAGACCTTACCTCGTAAATCCATTCTTTCCAGGAAATGCAACAGAATCTAATCTATTTCATAACAAAGCCATTTGGAGTGAGCGTATAAGAGAAGGGAGTTTATTGCCATTCATACTGTTACTTACTTAAATGCAAATTCCGCTAGTGAGGCAATTATGTATTGATTAGATTTCTCATTGTTGTGCAAAGTGAGCATTTCCTTGCCTTACTAGTAGCATTAACTTTGCAAGTATGTCCATAGGCAACAACTGGCATTTGTGCTGCAACTGCCTATTATAAAATGGTACAAAGAAGAGTATTCTCAGGCAGAGAGATGAAGCCAAAAGTAGTTTGATCTTTGCAGACATCTGTTTTGGACAATTACTGCTGATAACATTTATTAACAACCACTGGAGAGCACACAACTCACATTTAGGATTTACCTTCTGTGGGAAGGAATACTTAGGCAAAGCAGTGTCTGAATTTGAAACAGGAAAATTAAAAGATGTAAATATTGAATACCATTTGTTTCTCAGGATTCATGAAGAGTCTGCAGCAAACCTTGGAAGCACTGAGGCTTTTTTTAGCAAGGGAGGCAAAGAAAACAGTTTCAGCTTGGAAGGTTCATGGCCAGCACTTGATTTTTATAACATGTTGTGGTTGTACACAGGGAGAAACTGAGGACAGGAAAAGTACTGGCCCTGAAGAGGGTAATCATGAATTGTGAATGATCAATGTAGTCTGTTTCATCTATAGCATTTATGCCAATCTACAGAAAGATCTAAGGACATCAAATGCTACACTCACCCAGTAATGCCAATTATTTGTTAAGGGTGGGATTCGTCACCATCATTATTATTAACACTATATTACAAAAGTAATGCCCTAGATGACATAAGGGTCTTTTGCCTCAGTCTGGTACAAATGCACAATAAATCCTTGCCTGGTCAGACAAGTTTGATCAGCTCTAGTTATACATGTGTGCTTGTAAAGACCAGCTGTATGCTTATCTCTTGCTGGGAATCCTCTCCCAGTCCTGGCTGACACAGGAAAAGTTACTGCCACAGGTCTCCAATTATGCAATGCCAGTTACATGTAAATAATTCATACTTCATGTAGAAACCCTTTCTTTGATGACTAATTCCGGAGAGGAAGACCTAAGGCTACAGAACTCGCGGTTGAACATATCAAACACACGAAGGCAAGGCGGTGGATGAAGACATGAAAAATGTTTTCCTTCAGGCTGTGCAGCAGTTGTGGGCTGCAGTGGAGTCCTTCTGAGGACCCCGTGCCCTGGGACACATGACCTCTCATTCACAAACAAGTGCAGTTTCTTCCTCTGGTGGTGTGGGGATGGGCTGCTCCCAGGCTGCTATGGTGGCACTGGGCTGTCCGCAAGGACTGGACAAGGACAAGGAGCCCAGGGCCTGCTGTCGTACTGGAGGCATCACAAGCACACCTGGCACTCAGCAGACACTTGACATGTTCCAGTCGCTGTATGAACATAAAGGGAATATTCTGGGCTGTGCTATAGTGAAATAAGCAGGATAGTAGCATTAATATAGCTGATACCTATTCCCTATATTCTCCTTTATGTTTGGCCTTTATTGACAGTGGAATCATTCTCAAGAATGTTTTGGTTTGTCTTTAATTTCCCCATCTGTTAAATAAAACAAGGTTGCCTGCTGTTTGTGGCATGCTCTGTTCTTTTTTTTTCTTTACTTTTTAGGTCTATTTGGTGTTCAGCTTTGGGTGATGCCAGTGCTCCCCTGGGTTGCTTGGTGGAAGCTTGGAGATGTTCCTTGCTGTTAGACTGCCTGCCAGTATCACCTTAGGTTGTGTAATTGCCCTGTGCCTCAGTTTCAAAATTACATGCTGGGGTCTCTGAAATATTCGGAATGTTTGCAAAATAAAAACAAATTGAATATCCCATACTCTAAACTGGCTTATCTCAGTGCTCAGGCAATATGAGTATGAACACTTTTATTACCTCATCCCTTATTAAAAGTAGCTGACCCAAGGAGAGATCGCATGGATCTGCTGTTTTGAGTTCAGCCTCAGGCAGTCCCACGTCTACCATCTGGAGCTGGCACCAGGGCCAGCTGACTCCCATGGGAGGGCAGAACTCATTTTCCTCTCTGCCAAAGGCTCATCAGAAAGCCTGGGGTACTCAGAGCTGTAGCGTGCACACACCAGCCCTTCGCCATAGCATCTTGGGCCAAAAGGTGTCTTTAGTAATACCATGACAATGAATGGGACCAGCAGCTCTACATTCCCGTCTGCATTTTGGTACAAGCGATTGACTAATACTTAGTACTGCTATAGAGAGTGGAAAATGCTCACCAGATAAACTGATGAATTAAGGGCCAAAACCTTCCTTTCCCTGTGCAGTTGTAATTTCTAGTGCATGTAGGATAGAGGAAGGGAAGGGCTTGAAGACTGATTTTGTAAGAGGGGCAGGGATATTCCCTAGCTGCCCTGAGACACAACTCACCTGGAGCTGTGCCTCTCCTGTTGTCTTTTCTTCTATTTGGTGGCTTCAGCCTGAGTGTCCCCCACCAGAGAAACTGGTATATTTGTACTGCATACTAAGGAAAGTGAAATTCCCTCTCTGTAGGTAATCTCATGCTGTAAAAGATGGTATAATTTGGTTTAAATGTTTTTTTCTGCTCTGTAGTAAATGGTTTACAGTCAGTTTCCACAATGAAGGCATTGCTAACCTTGCAGAGCTATTACTGATGTTAGCAAGCATGAAGCCAAGCTATTCTCCGTACGTATGTGCTCAGCTAGCATGTCCCCTAATTTATTATCTGCTAGGGTAAGCTTGTCAAATTACAAGGACATCACTACGAAAGCAGCAACATCATCAACTAGGTTATGTGTCCTTGTTCCTGCAACAAAGTTGAAGTTAACAAGGAGCTTGAATGTTACATTATTAGGATTGGGGTTCCGTGTGTGGCTTATTTTACTATTTAATAACCAAGACATTGTTTTCTGTGTGTTGCATTTCTGTGTGCTGCTGTCAAATATAGTGCTGTGTGAGGACAGCCAGCCATTCTCTGCTCATTTCAACACTATCTGTGTAGGCATTTTCTTGGAGACCTGCTTTTGTACTTTCATTTTTTTGACCTCAGAATCTAAAATAAATGCCATTCTGAAGAAAAGAATGTGTTCATTTGTTTGCTTTCTTTGTTTTTCCATAGACCAACCATTCTCTTTTCCAGCCCCCCCAAATCCTCTTCTAAACTCCCTCTTTCCAAACTACAGGAAGAACGAACAGCCTCTGGATTCAGAATTAGTTTGAGTTGGGAGACTGGGTTCGCCCATTAAAAACATGCAAGAATCCCAAAATTGAAGTTTGAATGAGGCTTCTGTTTCTTCAGTGTGACTAAAGTTCAGGTCTGGAGTTTTATCGTAAGTCTGTTCCCTACCCCAGGTGGTATTGACCTGGTGAGTGTGAATGTGCCTTCTCACCCTTTGTCTGGAGCACTCAGTTTGTATCAGAGGGAAAGGGAAAGTGTACGTTGCTTACATCCCACAGATTTGCAGGGAGGTTGTACATCTAATGCAGGAGCGCCTATATCCTATCACTCTTGCAGACATGAGCCCAGGTGGCTGTGATGAAACCTGTGAAGATGTAGATGGTAAAAGATTTGTTAAAGTATCACATTGCAAGTGCATATTATGTGTCTCACTGTTCTGCTGGTGAAGGAGCCAGAAGATGAAGTCCTGAAGGATCAGTTACTGTATGTGTAACCCTTCTGCCAAGGTCTGACTGGCAGCAACAGAAGCCACATTCATATTTTACCCTGTAGAGAAATCCTGTGCTCAGTGGACTTTTTTTCCTGGCATGAATCAGTTGGCTTAAGAAGCAGCATTTTGTAAATGCAGCGGAAACAGCAGGGTGTCCAAATATACAGTACCTTGTTCCTTTTTTCCTAAAGAAAACCTATCTTAATTTAAAAATTTAAAAAAAAAGTCTCCTCCTTCTCCTTTTCCCCCTCCCACAGGCTATAACTTTTGCACTCTAGTTCTGGAAGCAACTGGACCTCCTTCTTTCCCTGCACCTCAGAGGAGCTGGACGGATGAAATAGAGTTGGTTGACTCAGACCTCCATACATTACCATGACTGTAAACTGCTCTCTACTTCCTGACATGCCTCTTTGTAAAAAGCTCCCAAATGTGACAGGAAAATATATGCAAAATAAACATGTCTCAGGAGCTTTTATTTATTTCCCTCTTTTCTAAACCCTAGGGGTGCTCTTTTTTTTTGGTCTCAGCCACCAGGCCCACTTACGTAGGTTGGGTTGAATCTTTTGACCATGGTGGTATAGCTTCTGCACTGTGTTGAAGATAGTTGCAGGTACTCATGCAATCTCTTTGTAGCAGTAGGCAGCCGATGGAGGCCACCAAGCAAAAAGTTGCACAGGATGCTGCCAAAAACAAAAACAAGGACGATGCCCTTCAGAAAGAAGGCTTTGCTAGATTTTGTTTTGGGGTGTGTTTGAAGGAGAAGTGAGAACAGAAACATGTGGAAGAGGAACAAAAACAGCTGTGAAACACTTGACTGCAAGAACCTGAGAAAAAAGCCTAAAAAGAGCTTTTTGCAGCAGATTCCCCTTGGTGTACAGGGAAGCAGGACACTGCATATTCTCAAGTTCTTCAACAATTTTATTGCTGCCAGTTTCTCTTCCTACCTGGGACAACCTGCCTAATGTTTGGATGCAGATGGGTAATGTGTTCTTCTGATGTTCAAAAGAATCACGTACTTATGATATGTAATACTGAAGTGTGAGTAAAATACATGCCTATGATCAAAGGCAAGGGCTGTCTGAGGTACTGTAGCTAACTAAGGCAGAAGCATTGCTCTGCCATATGCTGTGCTGGGCCTGTCCTAGGGCTGCATGAGACTGAACTGTGGGAGTGGGCAACCAGTGACATGGTCAGAGGTGCAGCCACATGGAGATTTGAGGTTTATACACACAGCAATGGAGCTAAGAGCTGGTCCAGGACCCTCCTTTGCTCTTTCCACTGGGAAAGGGCAGAAGCAGGAAGTTCATGTCTTCTGCTCCTTCTCCTGCCTGGGCTGTTCCCTCTGTCTCACTCCAAGAGGGGAGGAGAGTGAAGGAAGGAGGTGTATGGGGATGGTGGTCCTTGGAAACTCTCTCTTCCTTTGCAGAGCAGAGCAGTCCTCCCTCGGGACTCACCTCCTGAAGGGTAGAGCAGTCAGCATGGGCGCTCAAAGCACATCCCTTTGGCATCACACCCTCAGGACTGATTCTTGAGCTGGAGATTATATCCACAGTGTCCTTAACATACCAGCTACAAACAAACAGGAAAGAAACAGTGAAAGAGGGAGATGGAGCAAGCTGCATATCTCCCAGCTGATGGCTAACAGAAGCTGACTATCTGTGTAAAGCTGCTGCAGGACAGTTACATTTCAGACCTGACTTTACAGGGCCGAATAACTTTACATGGTGCAGTGGAGGGCTCATGTGTACGGAGCATGAGTGAGCATGACAAGGAGAGAGAAAAAATGTTTGTGAAAGACAGAGTGAGACGGGACCTAGGGTAAGAGGGGACAGAGATTTGGGGAAGCAGAAGGGAGGGACTAAGACAAGGTCATTAGAAAAGAAGTCAACTGCAGCTGAGGTGAATCAAAGGGAAAAGGCAAATTGGGTAGTGAGGGGCAAGAAGACACAGGGGCCAGGAAAAAAGCAGAGAGATGTAACACTGAGGGTAGAAAGTGTCGGCTATTTTGGTTCCCCCCAGATCCATCCCTGTGAACCAGTCCAGTGGGGTGAGGTGGGCTCAGGGTTGACAACAAGCACAGAGTCAGGCCCTGGCTTCCATTTTATTTGTGACAATGACCTTTTGTGGCTGTTTTAAAGGCAAACAGTCCTTTAATTCATACATTTTATTGCTGTCCTTTTTCTGCTTTTGGAGATTGTCTGGGAAATGAGCATACCTAAAATCAGCCTGTAATTGCCTGCATGTGACTGGGCTGCATAAGTTCCCTGCATCGAGCACTCTGTGATACTTCCTAACTGCATGAGATAAAGTTTTGGTGGCAATGTTTTGGCTTGGTCAGGGATGTAGCCCTCAGGGCATTTAACATCCTGGAAGCTTGATTAACACTGAAGGGAACACTGAGGACCTTTAGCTCACTACAGTTTTCAGTTCTCATGAATCAAATGCATGGAAACATGGCATGAATGCACAAAGAGGAATATTTAATATCAATGATGTAATAATGTGGTATTGGTTCAGTGGCTCTCGAGCATTATTCAACAGATCTTTCTCATCAGAATGATCTTGGTGAAATGAGATTTTAATAAAAGCAAGCAGTACAGCGTATTGTTAAGCATTCAGAGCAACATCTACATTTCCTTTCTAGTGCTGTGGTGCTGAAAACACATCCCATTTCAAAAGCGAATGTTTAACTACAAATGTAATTTGCAAGAAAATAAATTTTTTTTGAAATCTGCTGAAAGCATACATATTAGCAGAGCAGCCTTTCTTGCAAGGTTTTAATTTTCCTTTTTTCAAAGGAGCTGCATAAGAAAGTTGTTCAAGTGATTTCTCCCTAGCTATTCTGCTGAGTGATTCCTAATTACCCTCAGCATTTGAAAGGTGAACGGTACTCTTATATAATCAACATTAATAATTCAGCTTAGTCCAAGAAAGCTTATTGCAGCTAGTTCTTTGATGCCAGAAAACCTCTACTGAAGTATTCATTCTCAATTTAATTCATAAGCTCCTAATAAAGCCAGGCCAGCCAAAGTATTTTAACTTGGCTCCTACAGTTAAAAATGTTGCTGAAATTATTTCAGGTAGGCAGTGGTAAAAGGGTATTGTAAATTTTGGAAGAAATTTACTTTTCCATTCTCTTTCTGATTCTCGGGGTTGTCATCTTTGGGCTTACGGAAGGTTTCCTAGAAATTTTGCGTATGTACGCATACTTTCTCTTTCCTTTCTTTCTGTATGCCTTCTTTCTCTCTGAATGCCCTCACTGGCAGAAATGCTACTGTATCAAAAGTGATCAGCATAAATGGAGGTGAACAGTGCTGTTCTTTGCAACACAAGCTTGCAAGGTCACTTCCCATCACATTTGAGCCACCACAATCTACTATTACAAAATCAACACAGTTACTGGAAGATAATGATCTTGTGCTCTTTTATTAATGGAAATAACAGGAAGAATGCCCTGACAGACTGATTCCATCAAAATTAGAGCATGAAGAAACTCCAACGAAACAAAAGTATTTTACTAGTCTCCCTCATTTTATGTTGGAAAAGACTTTCCATAAGAAGGGGTTTTATGAGGTCTAATAGTAATATGCAGAAATATAGACATTTGTCTCAACACAGTCTGTGTGATCTGATATGAACACAGATCCTCTGAAGGCAGTTATTTCTTTGGCATCACTGTTCTTTCTAAGAGCCACTACTGAGATGGATGGATGGATTTCTGTCAATCACCAGTTGAAGTTTTCATGTTTTAACTTACTTCCTTTTTTAACTTATTTTCTCATTCTATTGTTTTTAATTATTACTGAGATATTCAGTTGAGAAAATGAGTCAAGGGCAATATTTGCTGTTTGAGGACCTGAAAAACTAGTCACTCTGACTCCAACATGAGCAATGAAAAAACATCTCAGGGAACATTTTTTCAAGAAAAATAAAAAGCTACCTCTATTTAAAATGCCTAACGTTGCAAATGTGTTCTGTAGAAGTGCCATCATTTCTTAAAGGTATCATAGAACTCATCTGTTTGAAGTATTTTTGATTTACCCAAGGAAAATGTTCTAGTGAATGCTTCTTCACACTGTCCATTTCAAGACTCAACATATCCACTCATGGTGGCTGAAAGAAGTCATTCCTAATAGGCAGAAACATACTCTTTGTATTTCTCACTTTTTCCATCTCTCAAATGGGATAATATTTGTAACCCCTGCAGGTGTATTGAGAAGATCACTGGGTTGTAAAATTCTTTGATATGTTGGGATGCAAGATGCTGCAGAAGAACAAAGTACTGCAGATGAGACAATGAAACTCCTCACCTGGCCCAAATACTTTTTTTCTTTTTAGTTCAAGAATTGTTATTAAGTTTTTGAGGGTTTATTAATTATGATGTAAAAGTTCAGGTATTAAAATATTACTATGAATTTTTGGCTTTTAAAGAGTCTAGAAAACTTGTTTGGAACAAAATGTTTATTATAGGCTATTTAATGGAGTTCATTTCATGTTCACCAGTTCAGCAGTACGCTTTACTAGCTGTAGGCTTGTCATATGACAATGTGTAATAAATCAGTTATGTACCATTTGTGGTTATTCTGCACATCAAGCCAGATTTATTTGTTTCAGTGTCCAAACTGGGATGCATTTTTGTTGTGCTTTTCCAATGCTGAACTGTGGATGAGACTCCTTGTTAGTCTCTGAAATATCTGTCTGCTCAGGAAATTGTGCCAAGAAAACAAACTGCCTCCTCAATTAGAAGGGCATGTCTGCTCCTGATTTGAATGACTAAAAGTCCTTTTTCCCTCAAATTAATGTGTTACTACTCGCACAAGAACTGAGATTGTTGTCAGTGGGGTTTATTGGTTAGTGCTGTGAGAGAGGACCCAGCAGAAAATCTTGTGATCATCCCTGGTTATCTTTGTGAAGGAGTAATCTTTATGAAGGTTCAGCGACCTTGAGGGCTACCAACATGGAAAAGGCAAACTGTGGTTTGGAGCCATGTTTATGGTACTGGTGAAGTCTTTTGAAGTGATAGCACTGTAAGCCCCTTTTTAAAGAAGAAACAGTCGTTCTCTATAACTATTCTCATGAATGATTTTTAAAAGTTATGGCTATTGGGGAAAGAACTGTGCAGTACGGATTTCAGGAGGAAAGAAAGAGGAATGGTAAGGTTACATGCAGAAAAGATGTAAATGAGGAAAATTGCTGTTAGTCAAAGAAGTCCCTCTGACCCATGAAAGATGTGATAGTTCTACCTACTCCTTTGCACTGTGAATTTATTTCTCTGGGAGCATGACATCTTTAAGGGTTGGAAAATATGAGTGTGGATTGGGAAGGAAGCTGTGGAATTCATTGCGACAGTCAAAACCAAAGGTAATTATTAGCTGCATGTGAACGTGAGCTAATCTGGAACCTGTGCTTCATACCATTTCTTACTGGCCAGAAGCAGCTGTGAATAGACTGAAAATGGTACAGTGCTGCAGCCAGTGATCTCGTTATATGGGTAGATTAATCATCAGTTTACAGAGAGCTGCTCTTCTTCCATGTGGTTTCATTCTTAGCACTGTGCTTTCCAATCTTGTGACTTTCTCCTTGTGCTGAATAACAGTTAATTATTTTGTTAAGTCCAAGTGGAGATATATTGATTCCTCACTACTCAAGAGTCATATGATGCTTAGCAAAATGCTAACATTTTTGCATCTAGAGAATGGGGCTGTGAAATACAGCATTATCATCTCAGGCAAATAGACCCACTGGTTTTTATTTGTGTCTATGTACACATGACCTCTGCTGACTTTAAAGTGTAGCAGGAAAGTGAAATTCATTTGCTATTTGAGTTTCTGTAGTGCCCACAGAGAGAAAAGAGTCCCTTTGAGATGAACCTGTAATAAAAAAAGCAGACACTCTGCCTAAAAAATAAAATAAATGTAATGGTGAAGTTAAATGGGAACAGGTGAATAAATGGAATTGCTCAAGGTCATAGAAAAGAGATGAGATAAGCAAGGCCTCCTGAGTTATGCTTGGTAGACCATCATGCTTGCTATTCCATCGTGCTTTCGTAACATTAGAGTCATCCTCTTCTGCAGCCAAGTCATAGATTCTCTCTTAGTCTGTGAAGACAAGTTTCTGCTCCAAATCCAAAGGAAAACATTTGAACAGTCATCTCTTGCATGCAAGGGAAGCATCACATGCAGCAGTCTCTGGGACACACTCATTCTCTTATCCTTGATTCCTTTAGTCAAGATGCATCCAGTTTAGCCATGCTCCAGCCATTTGGCAGGTTTGAACCATGCTGGTGAGCATGATACAGAAATATCTCATCTGAGAATCTTACTTTGGGGCAGGGGGAGGGGGGACATGGGACTTTGATTCAAACTACAATTCAGGGTGCCAGGTTGCTTTCTCTTAAACTCTGGTATGGTATTTACACCTGTGGGCTGGTGGAAGTGGCAGCTCTTCTAGGGTTAAGCAGCAGCTGTCTGCTAGTTTTGATAAATCATTGGTGTCTACAGCAGTAGATAGGTATATAAACAATCCTAGCATTAGTATTCATTGGCTATCCATCTGAATAAGGGAAATACTCCATTTTATTTATAGATATGTTGTTTACAGAGGAACTCAGTTGTTCAAAGAGCAGCCATTGCCCCATCTGTGTGAACAAAAAACTGTCCGGGCAAATGTTATCTTCAGTGGAAAATGAGTAGTAGTGTGGGCACGGTCAGGAGACCAGAAGCTGTAAGTTAGGATGAATGGACATCTCTGTGTGCTCACACAGATGCATGCTCACACACCATTTTCTCCAGCGTTTGACCAACTCTAATAATGTGAGCTGACCACAAGTGAATGTGACAAAATTTTTGGCTCTCCCTGTGTACATTTTGCTCAGCTCCACTGGAGTGGCTTCTAAGAGCAATTTTTTGCTAAACATCTCAAGTAATGAATGAATGGAAAAGTATCTAATTAGAATGATTTACTGTTCATCGTGCATAATAAATGAATAGAGTTATTCACTGGCAGTCACACATCTCTGGCTAATACTTTTGAAGGTCATTCGTACCAGTCACCAGTCTCTCACCACATCTTCGCAATAGGGAGCCACGTGCTGAAGATAGTTGTTTAAAAAAGTAGGATCAGGTCAGTCCTTTGGTCTGGGTTTTTTCTTCACCCTGGTTCTTACACAGCACATGACCAATGGCTAGAAAAGGGAAGATCAAAAACAGATGGAAATGTAATAAGTGTGTTTAAATTATTAAATCATCTCAGCCCAAAAGAGAAGAGCTGTCAGTGTTCATTGGTCTCTTGGGGAAGTCAGAGCAGAACAGTTTGTTCTGGGGTGTCCTCTCGTGCCCAGATATTACATTACCTAGGTTGCATGGCATCTGCAACAGTTTCCTCTTGGTGCAAAACCATCTGACTGGAGGAGAACTGGATTGCAACATATTATTAACATTTTTATTATGTGCTACTTCAAGTTCTTCAAAAAATCCCCCAATTTGGGTTTTGTGTTGTAATTTCCTTCCTTAGTTCCAGAGTCAGACAACGCTAGAGAGGAATAGCAATGCGCCATGTGACCTCTCCAACAAGAAACATCCAAGGGAATTAGACTATTGTAATGATCTGGAAGCTATACTTGTGTGCTGCTCACTCCCTGGGACTGGAAGAGACTTTAACTGTACATCACTCGTCCAGCACAGCTACGGAAGAGTCTGCTGGTGACTCTGTTCCCTGCCTGTGTGGGTCTGAGCACCATGGGAAGTGCTAAATGAGTACAGATCATTTGAAATGTGCTAAAAATGTGCTTTGTGTTTCTCTGAAGGGAACACAGACTGTATCACCCAAAGGCATACCGCATGCAAAGGAGTCACTGAGGTCCTCAAACACAGGGATTTCAAGAGCTGTGGGTAGGAGCACAAGTGGGTAACATGTTGCCCCAGATTGAGAAGATTTTCCCCTGGCAAGGGGTCTGTGGGTCATCTGATGTAGACAGGTAGAGACCTGATGTAAAAGGCAATATTTCTTACTCGTTTCCCATAGGCATGAGATGACTATAGCACCTGGAAGGCAGCAAGTGGTTAGAGAGCAACAGAAGAAAACTGCTTTCCAGTGCTGCTTTCTCTCCTCTTCCATCACTTTAGGAAATTGCTCCTTTTTGGTTCATTGCACCTGGCCCTGGTCTGGCTTCTTTGATGTCCTTGCAAAGGCCACAGTTTTGAATGACTGTGTTGCTGCCATGGTTAGGGATCTGTCTTCTGCCTTCTCCCAGCAGCTGAGCCAGGTATTGATTCATTATTCTGAAGGACGCTGATCTTAATTAGAGATACCCAATATTCCCGCCTGACAGCAAACAGTCATGAGGAGAGCTGAGTAAATAGCACCTTTTTGCAGCATACCATGCCCCAGTCTTTATGAGGTTCGTTGATAGTGGTCCTGTTACCTGTAGGGCCAGAAACTCAGCTTATTCATAAGGATGAATCTAAAGCCATGCAACTCCATGACTGTTTGTAATAATCCATTTCTGTTTTTACTGTGGATTCAGAGCAAATCCAGATGAGTGCAGATTGCTGTTATGACCTTGATCAATTTCAGGAGCCTTGATATACCTTCATTCTATACTTTGGAAAGTAAACTACATAGGTGTTGACTGATCTACCTTAGGGAGGATGACTGAGTGAATCTGCTTTGATAGAAATAAAAAAAAAATGTGCATGCAAGGAACATAGCTTTTTTGGAGGCCATACTTAATCCACTAAATGTCTCTCTCCTGGGGGTTAAAGTCAGCCTTCACAGCATCATATTGAAATCCTTTCCTTGAAAAGTTTCCTGAAATATCTCCCGTGGAGATTCCAGGTTTGGGCCACACCACAGTGGTTATTTGCCCACCTCCTGTCCTGTCTGTTGAGATTGTGTTTGTGTCTCAGGTGCTGCAGTGGTAAGTGCAAAAGACAGGAAAATTTCAGAGGCCTCATGCTGCTGCTCTGCATCAAAACCAGCTGAGGATTTATTTTTGGCAGCTTGTTAATAAATAAAAGGACATTGAAAATACAGATCATCGCAGAGTACAGCAGTATCCTTTCCTGCTCTTCTGCACTGGGCTCAATGGAGTGATAATAATCCAGCCTCTTTCTCCTTTCTCTGCAGCCTTCCACTTCTTCAAAAACAGTTCAACATGAATGCAGACTGCAGTGAAAATGTGGGAGTTCAGTTTGCTCTCTTTGACAGCTCTTCAACCAGAGCCCCTTTCAGAACCAAAACCAGAACTGGAACCGAAACCTCCTTCTGTGTTTCCTCCCAAGGATTCCTGTTTTCGGTTGTGGGAAACAAACCCATATATACATTTTAATTTTTTGGTTTTCACTCACAAAACCCTCTATGCCCTGAAAGCCCCAGTGATACCAAAATCAACGATGGAGGCCAATGCTACGAGTCCTGCTGCATAAACAGATCTTGAGTACAAAGTCAGCACCTGGGCAAAGCTGATGACTGCAGCTGTCTGTCAGAGGCTTAGCTTGTTGTTTTCAGGGTCCAGCAGGCAAACTGCACCCCTGACTTGGCTGCTGCTCAGCTCCAGCTCTAAAATCCTCCTTCTCACCTCCCTCTGGAAAAACACAGAGCTAAAACAGTACAAGCTACAAGTTAGTTAGGAGTGCAAGCAGGTCTAACTCACATATGGAGGAGGCATGGAGTCTGGAAGTACTTTAGGTCATCCCTTCTTACAAGGCTTAACTGCCTTTTGGAAGTGCCCTCCTCATGTTAAGTCATATCACTGTTGCTCAGCTTTCTCATTGCACCCGCCTCGTCCTACTGCATCACTGGCACTGCTCTTCCTTCCTCTCCCCTTGGCAAATTATATTATTGGTACTTCATTTCCTGTCACAAATTCATCTAGTGTTGCCGCTGGTGGGTTTCCCTTGCTGAGTCAAGCCAGCTGAGCTTTCCTAATATGTCCTTCATTACCTGAGTTACTCTGTTGGGGCTTGCTTTCATTTTATACTTTTGGCCAGTCGGTGTCTTTGTTATGCTCTGACAGAAAAGGACATTATGTAAATAGAAATGGGGCTGCTTTGCCCACCTTTCCTGACTTCATTTCTGACTACAGCTGTTTGACTCTGAGTGGGCAATGTAGGTTTAGTCTCTGTTGTGCACACATGTACAAATAGAGGAGCAGCTCTCCATCTTTTCTGCAGCCGACCTTGCAGCTTGGGGAAGCCCGCGATTTTCCATGCCTCTGCAGGCCCAGCTCTTTCCCTTTCCCTTCTTCCCCACATCTGCTCAGCCTCCTTGTCCTGCCAGACAGGCCCAGAGGATGTAACCCTTCTTCTGGCCATCGCCTCACCTTCTTAATCCCACCCCAGGAGAGCTACTGCCTCTCTTCTTCCTCCCCAGCAGCTCTGAGGCCAAGTTAATTAAGGTGAGCCAGACCCATCAAACTTTCCAGAGTCACTCCAGAGCTCTGGGTTTCCAGACACTGAACTGAGACCCCTGGGCAGCCCAGGCTGCTGCCCAGGTGCTCCTCGTCGACTGGAAATCAATGACAGACAGAGCTCAGCTGTGTGGGGTGTAACTTAGATAATTTTTAGTTGCTAATTTTCAACTCTGTAAATCACACAAGTCTTCAGATGGGGATGAATCTCTTGAAGAGGACAAATGAAAGGGATGTTTCTGTCAACTGTTGGATGAGGAGGAAATACCACTGGAGTAGCTGTGGGGTGTTATGATTTTCATGCTACACCAGGACAAACCTTGGCAAGGGCTGTCACACTGAATAGTGATGGAGAAAAGTGAGATGACCTTTTCAGACTGTCTTGCCCATTTAGCATGAAAGTTTTTAATGACGTTCCTAGAGGAGGATCTTTATTGGATCAAAACTGGTTCATCTCTTTATCACATGATATTTTATCATATGATACAATAACAGAGAGGAGAAGAGTCAAAGGGGAAGTGAACGTTGTCAGCTCCTCTCAGTCTTTATACCAAACTTTGGTAGAAAGGGATCATGGCAGGAGGCCAAGTGGAGGGAAAACTTCAGGACAAAAGGACAGGGAGAGAGAGGAAGTAATTGTAACCTGCCATAGCAGCAAAAGGTAACAAATTCAAGTAGAGTCAGGCTTCCATTGCAGCCAGTTATTCTGCCATAAAGATATGAAAGCAACTATTATCTTCCTTTGCCCCAGGGTTTATTTCTCCTTGTTTATAACACCATAACTGAGAGAGACACGACATTTCAGGACAACTGCTTGTTTCATTTCAGAAACAAGAAATAGTGGGGTGCTCTGTCTGTCCTGAGAGGGATGGGTAGAATAATTTCAGCTGAGGAGGAATGATCCTGAAGTGGGATATGAAAAAACTGTATTTTAGCTTGATTGGAGGAAAATCATAATCAAAAGAGTCTGAGGTGGATATAATAACTAATTCAAGGTAATGATGTTGAAAGAAGCAGTGTTTCTTCTTGTGATTTCTGTAATGATGGAAGTGAATCCATGTCCAGGCCTGGAATTTGTCAGTCGTAAATGTTCCAAATCATGAATTGCTGATAATATTCTCATTTTCTCTTATTTTAATGAGGAATTACCCACCCACTGAGTGGTTTGAGTTTTGTTTGTTTCCCTCTTTCTGTTCACTGCAGAGTGGTCTAGATTTTCCATACATTAAATTTTCAGTGATAGAATTATTTTTTACTTAAGTCCACTAAATAATTCCACTGCAAATTTCAGGGCTACAACTTCTATTTCGAACAGTGAGGAGTCAAGAATATTCCAAATATTTGTCCACCTCCAGGAAGGATCAAACTCCAGATTAACAGTATACTGTGGATTTTAATGGAGAAGCCTGAGAGTGAAGAAAAACCTTGTGTTCATTTCTAATACTGTTTGGGCATTTAAAAACCACTTTGCACAAATTTAAGTTCCTCTAGGATGTTGTATCCATTGTTGTTTTTATGAAAGACTGGGTCTGTTGATCAAATGAGGCCACTGGGCAGCTAGACCACCCACGACTGTGTCATTTTCAATCTTTTTATTATTTACCAGAGGGTAAATTTTACCATACTAGCATTCAGAAAGTTCATTCTTTTCCAGACAATATTACAGCTGGCTCTTTACAGAAATGATACTTGCTCTCAAGTCAGTTGTTCATGATGTGAAGTGGTCTGTAAGAGAAGGAATTTCATCAGCTCAACTGTGCAGTGGCTGATAAACCCCTCGAAGTCAGAACAAATCCATTTATTTGTAAATTAGTATGGGCTATATAAAAAAATAAGAGCAATAATGAATTAAAATTAAGTTCTACTAGATGTCTCCTGTGTTGAGGAGATGATGCCTGCCAATCCCAAATTTTGTGTGTCCAATTTGGTGTGTCCAATTTGGGACTCTGAGCCTCAGAAGCTCTCATAGACTTCTAATGGACTCCAAGACCAGGCAAAGTATGCTGGGAAATTATGTACTCTTCTTCTCAATAGTTTTCAAAGTTCTGACATCTGGTTTTAACACTCAAACTTTAAAAATACTTTTCATGAAAGAGCGCAAGAGACCACCCAGAAATGCCACCAGCCCAGAGGTTAGGAAACTCATCTGTTTTTTCTGGTGTGATTCTTTTTCTCTGTTTCTAGTTTTGAGAAGAAATTCAGCCTGAAGCTGGAAGAATTTTGTGAAATCCTATTGTGATGAGCAGCATATCTAATATTAACATGAGAAGAGGCACCTCAGGTAGTAATGATGGTGATGAGGTCAATACCTTGCTTTTTTTGCAGGGATAACGACAGTCTTACTTTGTTAGCTGAAGCATCATAACTCTTCCTTGAGACACAGCATGTAAATGTTCTTGCAGCCATATTATGGATCAATAAACTATTGCTTCCAGATGTTAGGGACCTAGTTTTTGAGATGGCTGGTGATCAGATCCTGGAAATCAAGCCATACACAAGATGGCCAGATTTGTACAATGATTCAGCAGTGAAGAGAGATTGACAAAGTTAATCCCTGTATTCTGAGATTTTACTGCATGGCTACAGTTCTTTGCTGTATGTATGCCACTACTTGTTGGAGAGATGGTAAGAGGAATAAATCATTAATACTGCACTTGAGTGCAGCTTTTTAACCTATAGTCTCCTATAGTAGGAGAAATCAAACGGTTTCCAGAACCATAAGAAACAACTGTACATAGTGATGGAGACAATCTAGCTCGATCGCTCCATTGTTCTTTCCTTTCTCTAATTTCCCTAACTGTAAATCACTCCTGCACACTCTTTATGTCTACCCAACACATGCGGAAATAATTAAACAGCTTTTGGAGGGAAGCATTTCCCATGATAAACCAATTCTCTCCTGGTACTTAAACACTGTGGAAGATTGACAACAAATTGACTCTTGACAGGATTAAAGGTCCGTAGCGAGTGATTTTCTGGAAGCTTGGGAGACACCTGCTGTCTTTGTAATGCTCCCCCAGTGCATCGGCCTCTCTCCATGCAACTGCTTGGGTGCGTTGCCCGAGCACTGGCTTTCTCCTCTTAAGCAGCAGGAAACCAGATTTGCAAAATAGAATAATTACTGTATGAGGCTAGAAGGAACACCATGGCCAGTTGCCAAGCAGAGTTCAGCAGCCAAATTGCTGGCTATGCCATTGCAGTGTGAGATATCGGACAGGAAATGCAGTGCATTGTAACTGAAAAAATGCTACTGAGTTGTGCTTTCTACACCAGTGGTGCTGACAGGCCTCCCCCCTTCCTCCCCCCTAGCTTTCGAGGTCAAAGTGTTAGGAACCTGGAGGTAACCTTACATGAAAACCAGTGAGACTGTGTGAATGGAGAACAACTAACTTCTTCATAGTACTAATCTTTAATCACTGGTTTATGCACTCATGCTTCAGGCTTCTCTAACTAGCAGTGCTAGATTTTTTTTTTAATCTTTTTTTTTTTTTCTCCTCTCTTCAAAGAATGAGCTACTGTAGAGCAGATCCCCACTGCTTGTATTGAGTGCTTACCATTATGCACTCACCAGCAAGACTGGCTGTAACAAACTTCATTAGACTGCATTATGGAGTGCTTCATTCCCTTGGTAATTTTGAGTTCATATAACCAAGCAAGAGCTGGGATAGAGCGGCAATATCTACAGTTTAACAGCTGCCACCTGAACCCACTAATCTCTAGCCACATGGGTTTGATAAAGAAATAAAGGCAAGTCTCTAATTCATGTCACAGCTGTGTTGAGCCAAGGTGTTTTAAGTCAGTATTTCTGGAAAAGCTGCTTGCTAGTTCCTGGTGGTAAAAATGCTGGGTTGCTTTGCTGTGTTTGAGGTATCTCACTATTGTTGCTCATAACAAGGGGCAATGAGCAGTCTGAACCATCTAAAGCTTATGGCTAGCATCAGGTAAGTCTCTGGATGTTGTAGATTTGTCATGCTCCTCAAGTTTGCAAACCTGCTGGTGTGTCCAGGCTGTTTTACACTAGGAGAGAAAAAATGATGAAATGCTTCTGTTTTCTGGGGTGGTTATCTGCAATCGAGCTCTACCAATTTTGGCTGAGTTTTACATCCACGTTTGTAGACATGTGAATTCAGGTACATTGTTCTGTCACAGCTGCTATGGTGTCTGTGCAAGTGTGGGAGAGTAGTTGTGGGATTTATGCAAGGGTGGTTCAGTGAGGTATTTTCTTTCCTGAAGTCAGACTGGGCCTGGTGAGTGAAACTGGGACTGGCAGCAGGATGCAGAAGCAGTTATTACATGGGATGGCTTTGAGAGATGGGGGCCTTTTACAAATCATTTTCTGTTTGTGTTACCATTTTGTTAAACAATTCATTAAGGCCTGTTATTCTAATGCTTAACTGGACACATGACTAATGTCTTATAATGATGGGACACAAAAATACAAGTGTAGAGACTCTACCTGCTTTAGCCTGTATTTTGGGCATCCCTATGTAAAGTACTGGGGTATGTGCAGACAAATCTAGACCTTCATTTTTTCTCAACAGTGTGCCAAACTAATGTATTCAAGTGTATTATGTATGAGCCATAGTTTTGTTTTTTTTTTCCTGCCAAACAGATTTTGTTTTTCTTTACTTGCTCTGTAATGCTACTGTCTGGATTAGCAAACCAAAACCATCCTGGGTGTAGAGAACCCAGAATGTGTAGAATTGGAGTAGACAAACCTGCCAGATTTTCCTGGGATTGATTATCACTTGGTTTTAAAGTTTATGGCAAAGAGAGAGATGCAAAAAAAGGAAAGCTCTCCTCATTAACCAGAGGCTTTTGTTTCATTCAGCCTCTAAGAGCTGGAGAAGCCTTGATGGCAGCAGAGACTGTTCCTGAGGCTCCTAAAGTTGTAGTTCCTCCATGAGCCAACTTTTTTTAATTAAATAAAACACCTGCAAATTATCAGTGGAATGGATGAAAGCTGGTGTCTGGGTCATGTGGCTCTGTCTCCTGGAGTCTCCCCTGGGTGTGGGTACTAAATGAGGCATTTCTCCTGACTGGGACTCTGTCTTATCACAGGTGGATTTTCAGCTAAGGTTTAAGTTTGCTCTGTGACCTCTTCTCAGTGAAGGCTAAATATGACTTCCCTGCTTCCCTTCCTCCCACATAGCTTTTTCTATGGAAGCTGCAGGGGCTTAGTATTTCTGAAAGTACCTGATTTCATTACAGATATTTAATGGATTCAAGACTGACTACAGGAAACATGAAATGGGTTCAAGACTTGATTCACAAAAATATACAATGTTGACAATGTGGGAAATGACAAAGATAAAAATGATATTAGGGACATACTGAATGCTAATGGGAGGTGATATTTTAGGGCCATTTGTGCCTTTGGAATCTCACTCCACTGCTTAGGACCTAGCAAAAATAGCCTGGGCTCTTCAGTGAGCATCTGGAACTGCTGGTGTCAACCCTGACACATTTGTATGAAGAGGAGAGGTGGAGAAGAGGAGGGAGGCTCTACCAAAGAAACCAGCTTTAAGTTAATTGTGTTATATGGTAAGGTGTCTTGAAGCTCTTGTCTAGACTTGCATTCCTTGGTGAAGAGTGATCTGAGGAAGCCTTAGTGAAAGGGAGGGATCCTGCTCTATCTTGAAAAGAGCATTTCAGATATGGCTAGATCTTTGGGAATGAAGTGGTGCTTGCATCCTTCCCTCCAGCCATCTCCTTGATGCTATCTGTGAATGGGATTCTGGGACAGAAGCCTATTATAGGAAGGGGGAAAACTGCTAATATCATCCCTGTGTATGTAAGGGGGAGCACTAGCGAGCTGAAATGAATAGAAGACATCACAAGCATGCAATACATTGGTGAGAGTATTATTAGTTTTGTGTGCAATATAACAAAAAATTTGACAAGAATTCAGACAGGAGCCACAAAGCCAGAGTCTGGGTTAGAGAGAATGTCTTCTGGTGGCAGACCTCAGGAGCTCAACCTGCATGAGAGTTTTGGGAAGATGGAGGGGAAGCTGGGGGAGGGGGGCAGTTCCTTGGGAGAAAGTGCTGAGGAGAAGGTCAACAAGAATCAGTACCTGGAAGCCAAATTCAACTAGCTTGAAGTGGGCACTGGGCACAAAGATGTACCATGGCGATCTAGCACTGGAGCGAGCTGCTATGGAAATTGCGGATACTTTATCTCATTTTTAAATCATGAGTACCTACCTAGCCTGAGGATGAATTTTAGCCTAATTTGTCTTTGGAGATCAAAAGCAGTGGAACTGTCAGTGGAGTTTGAGGATTTGTTGTTGGCCTGAGGTAAATGCTATGAACTGATTGCACAGCTGGATTATTTCATGATAGTGTGTAACATTCATTCACACTATCAGGTTGTTTATGGGCCATAGCGTATGATGCCTTTGATAAAAGAAAGGAAAATGCTGCTGCATTTTTACATCTGCCCTTTGTTTCTGAAGGATAACAGCATTTGTACTGACAGCAAATGAAGCTTCAGTAAGTTCAAAAGGTTATGCCAAAAATCCGTTATTAGGAGTTCAAAGCTTGTGACATTCTGACCAAATTTCCAATTAGAACAAGGCAAAGATTTGAGTGTTTTGCATCTTAAAATCCTTGTGTTTGGAGGCAAGGAAGAGAAGGATGTGGAGTAGGACAGCCTGAGTATTCAGGTCATTCTTGTCTATGACTTTTGCTTCTCTTCCCAAAAAAGAAATTGGAAAATTGAAAACATTAACATTTGCAAAGTCTTTCCTTTTTTTGCTTTGGAATGAAATGTTTAATACAATTTAAAAGTGTTGACTTGTCTTCAATGAAACCTTTCTCAAAAATTTGGATTTTGAGAAACCTTTCATTTAGCTGGAGATGATGACTTTAATTGGTTTATCTGAGAAAACTATTAGATTATTGATTGTGGGGTATTTGCTTCTTGAGAATGGAGAAACCAAAATTTTTTAATTGCTTTATTTCTAGTTGTCATTTTAATTGCTGTCAATTTGTAATTTCTTTCATGGCTTTTTAAAAAGTAAAACTAATAAGAAGGAAATTTGTCTTGACATATACTACTTCTGACTCTGTAGTGAAGAAAAGTAATTTTGCAGAACTTTGCATTTCTCACAAAACTGGAATGAAATGTGGTCAAAGCACAAATACTTTTTGCTCTTAGAATGAGGTTACCTGAATTCTAATTTCTTTTCTTCCTCATTTCATCAAAAAAGAGATAATAAAGAACAACCCAGAGTACATCAAAAACTGTCACTTTGCATGGTCTGGCAAAAGCATAAACAAGAAGGCAATTAGTCTGCTAGCCCTGGCTCTTTAAAAGTAGCTTGGCAGGAAAGCTTATTCAGATAGAGAATACAGGGTTCGTGGTAGTGAATTCAAATGACTTCAGTGCCACTTGTAATGATTCAGTTTCAGTAAGCTGCTCTTCTCTGTAAGAGTAATAACTCTGGGCAATGCCCTTTGCCTGTGTCCCTCAGGATGGTAGCTGCAGAGTTGATCAGGGTCATAAAGAGGCTGTGGTTGGATTTGAACACCGTGCATCCCATGGCCTTTTGTAAAGCTGGCTGCTTTTCCCATGGGACTTCAAGAAAAGGCAGGGCCTGTAGCTAGGGAATAGCTCTGGAGAAAGAGTGTGTGTGTGTCAAGCTCTGGGTTTAGATAAAGTATCATCATCCTTTTGTTGAAAATCCCTTGGTCAGAGCGGGCTTTCATCAGCAAGGAATATGCTCACTATAAATCTCACGTAATCCAAATTCCGGATGTAAGGCAGGCAACAAAATAAATCATGGTGTTAACAGAGATCACCATTAGAAATAGCCATCCTGCCACTTGGAATGGCTTGTTGGTGGTGTAGTTAGCCCTTAGTCAACAGGAAGCAAACTGGATTGTAAAACACGATGCAAATAAACTGATCTTACAGAGCCTTTCACTGAAATGATCTGTCTTGCTTATTACAGTGTTGTTGCTCCCTCCCATCTACCTGCCTAGGAGCCCCATTCTCTCGAGCTGGCCTGGCCTGGCCCACAGCACACTGAGAGAGATCGATGTGGGGGTCCGTCAGCAGTTGATTATTTTTTCACAGATCATTAGCTGCTGAGAAACTCTCTGCCTTAAGTTGTCCTTCTCAGTACGGGAAAGACTAGCCGTAAGCACAGCATGACTTTAAATCACAACTAAAAAACATGAAAGTTTACAATTGTCAATAAGGTGAAAGGGCTGGGTGATAGACCTTCCCTACAGCACAAAGCTGATGCTGGGCTTTGTCTTTTGCACTTCAATTAGTATCTCAGTGTGTATTGGATAATAAGCACGTGTGACACTAATGCACTACTAGAAATTACAAGAGTGTGGTAGCTCTGCTGGATGGAAAAACGTTATTAAAAAAAGCTGACAGCAGACAGTGAAAAACCACAGCAGGCAGTGTATTTAGCAACCTGGGCTCCCTGCAGTGTGAAGAGGTTAAAAGGAGGGAGAGAGACCATTCATAAAAGAGCAAGGAGATATCACTTGCTGGCAAGTCATTTCTGTCATGTTGTTTCACACGGAGCGCTAGGGAGCAAACCAAAACGAAATAATAAATGAATGTGTGAGACTCTGCGTAGACCGTGTAATAATTTCTCTCTTCTCAGCTGTATTTCTGCAGAACATGCACATCTAGTGTAATTTAATTTGATTAATAAAGCTAACTAGTAAAAATAAGGCTATTAAATACCCAAGAGGTACAGTGAATGAGTGTTTTCTGCTACCTCCTTCACTTACCTGAATGGGAATTTTTTGGTGGCAAAGCTGTGATTATCAACTGTATTTGAAATCACAGGGTAAGCCCAGGAAAAAGGTCTTCAGTCACATTGCTGTACCTGCATTATCTCTCCCAACAAAGTTTGTCTCCTAAACCACAACCTTTGTCTCTTAATGTATGAGCTACTTGAAAGCTATCTGTTTATGGTTATGCTTATTCATATCATGTACTTGAAATAAGATGAGTATCCCAGATGCAGAGTGACTAGGAGCTGACAAAAGCTCTAAGCTTACTGAAGCAGCTCTGTTGATGATGATTTCATTTGAGACTTGAAGTGATAATTGTCATGGTTAGAGCTCAACTTTCTAGAGTACCCTGTGCAGCTAGGGAAATAAATGTCTCTCTCAGCATGTGTGTTATGACTCTGTCTTGTACCACCTGCTAAATGGTATTCCAGAGATGAGTCAGTGCCATGTACTGAATGAGTTTGCTTTATGGGTCCCTGCATTGTTTGTTGCAGAATGATTGAGTTGTGGAGTGAATGAGGCAGGACATGGCAGTACAAAAAAACCCCTACAACACCCACAAGAAGACTCTTGAAAATACCTTAAAGAGCAAGTTAGGAACTGGTAGATTTCTTAGCAACAATTTGAAAATATCACAGAATAGTTGAGGTTGGAAGGGACTTCTGGAGATCTAGTTCAACTTGCCTGCTCAAGCAGGGTCACCTAAGGCACACTGCCCAGGATAGTGTCCGGACGGCTTTTGAATATCTCCAAGGAAGGAGACTCCACAACCTCTCTGGACAACCTGTTCTAGTGCTCACTCACCCTCAGTGAAGTGTTTTATGTTCAGATGGAATTTCCTGTGTTCCAATTTGTGCCCATTGCTTCTTGTCCTGTCACTGGGCACCACTGAAAAGAGTCTGACCCCATCCTTTTGACACCCTCCCTTCAGATACTTATACACATTGATAAGATCCCCCCTCAGTCTTCTCTTCTCCAGGCTAAATAGTCCCAGCTCTCTCAGCCTCTCCTTGTATGAGAGGTGCTCCAGCACCTAATCATCTTTGTGGCCCTTCACTGGATCTGCACCAGTATGTCCACAACTCTTATACTAGGGAGCTCAGATTTGGACATGGCACTCCAGCTGTGACTTCATCAGTGCTGAGTTGAAGGGAAAGATCCCTTCCCTTGACCTACTGGCACTGTTATTCTCAATGCTGCCCAAGAGGCTGTTGGCCTTCTTTGCCCCAAGTGCTCATTGCTGGCCCATGTTCTACCTGTCTGCCAGGATCCCCAGGTCCTCCTCTGCAAAGCTGCTTTCCAGCAGGTCTGATATGAGACGCTTCAGTCACTTAATTGTCTTAGTGGCCCTTCGTTGGACTCGCTCTAGTAGCTCCATGTCTTTCTTGTACTGGGGAGCCCAGAACTGGACACAGCACTCCAGATGTGGCCTCACCAGGCCTCTCAGTAGAGAGGGAGGATCACCTCCCTCAACCTGCTGGCAACACTCTTCCTAATGCACTCCAGGATACCATTGGCCTTCTTAGCCACAAGGGCACATTGCTGCCTCATGGTCAACTTGTCCACCAGGACTCCTAGGTCCTTCTCCGCAGAGCTGCTGTCCAGCAGGTCAGCCTCCAACCTGTCCTGGTGCATGGGGTTATTCCTCCCCAGGTGCAGGACTCTGCACTTGCCTTTGTTGAACTTCGAGGTTCCTCCCTGCCCATCTCTCCAGCCTGTTGAGGTCCCTCTGAATGGCAGCACAGCCGTCTGGTGTATCAGCCACTCTTCCCAGTCTTGTGTCATTAGCAAACTTGCAGAAGGTACACTGTCCCATCATATAGATCATTAATTGACCCTTGGGGGATATCACTAATGACTGACCTCCAGCTGGACCTTGTGTTGCTGATTACAATCCTGTGAGCCTGGCAGTTCAGCCCATAAATCCATCATGGTCTGGTTATCTAGCCCGTACTTCATCAAATTGTCTATGAGGATGTTATGGGAGACAGTGTCAAAAGCCTTACGAAAGTCAAGATAAACAACATCCACTGCTCTTCCCTCATTCAAGCCACTCATCTCATCATAGAAAGCTATCACACTTGTTAAGCATGATTTTCCCCTTTGTGAATCCATGCTGACTGTGCCTGATCACCACCTTGTCCTTCATCTGCTGGAAATGGTATTCAGGATTAGCTCCTCCATCACCTTTTGAGGGATCAAGGTGAGACTGGGTTCTCCTTCTTGCCCTTCTTGAAGATAGGGGTGATGCTGGCTTTCTTTCAGCCTTCAATAACCTCCTTTGATCACCATGGCCTTTTAATGATAATGAAGAGTGGCCTTGCAGTGACATCAGCCAGCTCCCTCAGCACTTGTGGGTGCATTGCATCAGGTCCCATGGATTTGTGTATATCCAGTTTGTCTAAATGTTCCCTAACCTGATCTTCCTCCACTGAGGACAAGTTTTCCTTGCTCCAGGCTTTCCCACTGCTCTCAGGTGCCTGGATTGCTGAAGGCCAGACTTACCGTTAAAGACTGAGCTGAAGAAGGCATTGAGTACCTCTGCCTTTTCTGTGTCCTTTGTAACCAGGGCCCTGGCCCATTCAGCAGCAGGCCCACATTTTTTCTAGTCATCTTTTTGCTGCTGATACACCTGTAAAAGCCTTTCTTGTTGCCCTTCATGCCTCTTGCCAGATTCAACTTCAGGTGAACTTTATCATTTCTAACCCCATCCCTGCACGCTCGGACAGTGTGTCTCTATTCCTCCTGAACAACCTGACCCTGCTTCAACCCCTTGTATGCTTTCCTCTTAAGTTTGAGATTAGTCAAAAGCTCCTTGTTCATCCATGTAGGCCTCCTGCTGCTTTTGTTTGATTTTTCTGCTTGTTGAGATCAACCCTTCCTGAACTTGGAGGGGGTGATCCTTCAATATCAAGCAGCTCTCTTGGACCCCTCTTTTCTCTATAATGCTTACATTTGAGTAACCAAAATGTCATCCTGGTTGTAAAGAAAGAGGCTGGCATTGAATGCCTGCAGTTTTGCCCTCTGAACTTGTGCTAGTTGGCTGAAGTAGCTCCTTGCCACTTTTGGAAATCTTCAGGGAGGCAGGAGGCAGCCCCAATGGAGGTGTTTCTCCGCAGTGTGGATGTATTTGCCTGTATTTGTGGTTCAGGCTTCCACTGTGTTAGCCTAATTCTCAGTCTTCATGCCACAGTCAGCATCTGTACTTCTGCTTCCAGTGCTTGTTTTTCAGGTGTGTTTTCCTCCTTCCCCCCATTCCCTTGGTCACTTACATTCCTTTGGTCCTGTTGTTCTAAGTTAGCCTCCATTTAAGTAGCGATTTGTCCTTGCATATTGCTTGACCTGCTTTGTCAAGGTGTTTATCTTCTGCAATGCAGATACTGAACTTCTCAGCTGACAAGCTGCCTCAGGAAACATTCAACTGAGGCAGTGCTTGGGGATGTTCCATGGGGAAGCGTGTTTGCCTTCTCTGACCCCTCCAGAGATTTGGAAGAAAGTCAGGGGGTGCAGAAAATCTCACTGGGAGGTGTGCGGAGAGGGGAGAGATGGACACAAGTTCTGCACTAGCAACAGGCACTGTGGGTGCCTGCTCCTTCATGAGATTTGACATGAATTTAGGTGGATATTTACTGAGGGTGGCTTGTTCAGTTGCCCCCCCCCCCCCAAATCAGCTCTCAGGTTGAAAAATCCTATAGTGACTTAGAAGAAATTGAATCATTTGCATCTAGTGGTGACTTTGAAGTGGAAGCGGAGCCTCTTATTTTATGGGTTATGGCTGTGAAGGGTCTTGTAGCCAGCATTTTGTTTCTTGCAGTAGTTTTTAGCTGTATACCAGAGATGCAGCCCGCTGCTCCACAATATCATTCCTCCTTATGGAAAAAGGTTACAATGAAATGATAGCAGATGATATGGCACTTCTGCAAATTATTGATCCGAAGGGCAGTTGTTTCAATTCCAGTTGCTGCTCCATCACTCAGCACTCCCTTTACATAATTCTTGTTTCATTTACTGCTGTTTATGATAGGGGATCTCAGACCAGCAGCTAATGCCAGTGCCAAGAACACCTAATCAAGTCTAGTCATGCAGATTTTAGTCCCCTGTCTGTGGGCTGAGTGTTTCAGGGCTGAAGCAAAACTGGACTCACTGTCCTCTTGCTGGCTTTAATAGCAGCTAGAGGAAATAGACCCTCAAATGCATTGCTTCTGCTGGTAACCCACCTCCCCTTTTCTCACAGGACATTAATACTGATGGCCCAAGCAGATCCACCTATGTAGCGAGGCGGTTTCTTCATTTATTCCCACTCCTGACTCGAAGTGGTCATCAGGCTGAAATGGAGGAGTTTGGCATAAAGAAGAATGGGGTAGTAAACCTTAACTCTTCCCACCTTGCTGTGTGTGTTAGTGACTGAGTGCTTAAGGATTTCTGCCAGGCTTGGAAGCGGATGTGTGAAAATATTAAATGTATATTTCCAAACTGTCAGAAAGCAACAGGATCTTGAGACTTCCTGGCCTGAGGAGACTCAGCTGGGTTGAATTCATCCAGTGAGTGCTGGGTACATCTACCATGAGACCCCTGGTCTTTTGTATATGCAGAGTGAGGAGCAGAAGTGCTAGCTCCTGTGGCCAGGGACTCCATGCCTGGGCAAGGTACTGCAGGGATGGCTTTCTCAGAAGTGCCTATCAAGAGGCATGAAAGGGGTGCCACTTGCCCTTTCCAAATCTTGTGGGGTTTTGGTGAAAAGGGCAAGTCGAATATACAGTTCTGGGTTTATCTCACTGCTTCAAAGCATGTAGTTGTATTGTCCTAAAGGTGCTTTCTGGGGTGAGGAAGGGTGGCTGTGTGTTTACTGCTTAGGAGACCTGAGTTATATTCTCTCTAAAATTTTTAGAGAGAATGAATATGTCTCTTATCCAGTCAATACTCCATTTCTCTGTAGAGTGTTACAAAAACCAGATTTCTTCGTGCATCTAAGCCACTAAAGTGCAGCAGTGATGAGCAGCAAGCAGAAGCCTACACAAAGCTGTAACTTTCTTTTTCTTTGTACACTTTGCTCTCTGGGTGAAAGCCAGCTCCTTGGGGCTCCATGGAATTTGTAAATCCCCTTCATATCAGAGCTCTAGCTCACAGTCATTTGGAGACTTGATGCTCCTTGAAATTTCACCTTATATCAAACTTCCACACAAAGGAACTGATCTGCACTAAATACTTTGTGCTGCTGAGCAGGATAACGTGTGACACAGACTTGAGGAGATAAAAAGGGATGCTGCCTAGCCCTCAATGTGCTTGTGACACATCTTGCCTAACCATGACTGCTTCATACTCCAGGCTGCTGTTGCAATTTTAACCCAGGCTTTTCAGGGCCTCTTCTGCCAAAGTTTTCTTCTGAGCACTGTTGGCCATGCCTTGCCCCAGCCTCATCTCCTTTGCACCCTTCTCCCTTGCTCTCCGCATATTGGCAACAAGGTAATTTGCTGGTGAGAGGGGCACCGGTCCAGTGCTAGGAGCTACAGAGTTGTATGTGACAAGGACACTGTGTGTGTGTGTGTGCTCACATGTGCGTGTGTAAAAACCTGCTGTCATAGCTGGGTGGCTCCTGGAGACGGATTTAAAAGTGAAGAGTAGAGCAACAAACTTGTTGGTCTCATTTTGTTGCACAAATTACTAGATGTTGGAGCTGTGGTGTGGATATGGTATCTTGCCTCCAACACAAACTACACCTGATGCCTGGAGCAAGGCATTAAAGGTGTAACAGCCAGGCATGCTACTTGTAGCAAATATGGTAATTGCATATATGATGCTCCTTAAAGATATCCCTATACATAAAGCGTGCATGATCTCATGCCTGCAGAGCTATTTTTATGCTCCAAGGCATATTTATGTTAAAGATATTTTCTTTTAGAGAAAGAACTTGGCATACATTTTAAAGCCATAAACATAAGAGTTCTTAGACAAGATATATGAGGCTGTGCTGTCTGTCTAGGCATTCAGATCACCTTCATCTGCCTCGCATTGCCAAATTCATTTGTTGCTTTTTGCTTTCAGTGGAATAAACGCATGTTAACTTGATCCACAATATTTTTTTCAGTCTAGCACTGTGGAGCCAAATGCTCTGCTCTGATAAATCAGCACCCACTTTAGTCATTGGCCAAGGCAGCCATGGAATAAGCTGGCTGCTTCTGTGTGGGGGGAGTTATGGCTGTCCTGCACCAATGCCACATTTGGCCTGTGAAATTAAAGTGAGGCATGAAATTAGCAGCTGCTACAATTGTTGCTCATCCTGCTGACAACAATGTTGTATGAAATTAGTGTAGGTGTTTCCTGCAGCCCAGTGTGAGAACTTGTAGATCAGTTTCCATTCTGGTCTAACATTTAGGGTTAGAATTACACAGAACTGTGCAGAAGCACGGCAGCAAGATGTGACCTCATGTCTGGGTTCCTGCACAGCCCTGGAGAAAACTAAGATGCCTTTAAATATGTACCTCCCCATCCCCTTTTCTGTCACTCCACTATAGGAGCAAGGCATAGATTTAGTTAACTACACAATCTGATTGGAAGAAAAAAAAAAAGCCTTTTTTCCCCCCCTCCAATAAGAAATTTCTTTGCTGGGGAAAAATATCTCAGTCAAGCCGCTTTTTGTTTTGTTTTCTCAGCTGCGTAAGTATGGCCAAGGAACACCCTGAAGAGGCAGAGAATAACTTCCATCCCACTTACTGAGATAGGGAAACTGAAGTTTGGGGGAGATGTTACTGGTTTTTCTCCAATGTTACACAGCAGACAAGGCTACAGTTGGGAAATAGATCTAAACCTCTTGAATTCTGTTTTTTTTTCTCTGTTTTACCATTTTCTGTCACTTCTCTGATAGTTATCACCCAACCCTGCCATTTCAACGGAGCTAAAGTTTTCAAAGCAAGAGAAAAAAGGAAATGGAAAAGGCGTCAAAGATGCCAAGTATAGTTATCAGCATTCTCTTTCAGATGCAGTTCATGTGTTGGGTAGGAAGAAATATTTCTCCTTCCTCCAATTTTGAGCCATTGGTCTAGGCAGTATTTTGCCCGTAGGTATAAAGGTCTGGCTGAGGCCAGGGCTTGGGCTGTGCTGAGCGCAGTCAGGCTGGGGAGGAGGAGGAGTTTGTCTCATGACCAGTTATGAATGTTTTTACTTTCAAGAGCCTGCGCTGTGCGGCCACCACGGTTTCCTGCTCAAAACACGCCCGGCTTGCTAATTCTCCTTTCAGTGCAGCTGAAATAGAATTTTTACTTTGTACTGTCAGGAATGAGCGTCAACTCTGAGGCATTTTGTGTCCGAAAGGTTTCAGCAGTGAGCATGTGAATTTGGATTAGGTTCCCAGTACCGGGATTTCCCCAAGTACGGAAACACACATATAGTTCCCATATGTTCCCCTGCACCAGCTGTTGCTGGCATCCTGGCATAGTGGGCATTCCAGTGCGGGGAATGTCAGGGGAGGGAAGGGGCACCGAAATATGGCTGGGGAGGGGGGTGTGTGTGTGTGTGCGAGACTGACTTTATTTAAAAAAAAAAAAAAAAAAGTGTGTGTGCAGGGGTGCAGAAAGCTGTTTCAGGTCAAACAGAAGCCTTTGCTAGTCAAATGTGGCCAGCTGTTTGAATTAAACTTTTCTTGGGAAAGTTCAAACACTTTATTTCAACCTTTTAAGCAAAGCTCTGTTTTTCAATGGCTTTTGCGCAGGAGTTGAGCTAACTGCAATTACAAATGTAAAAAGGAGTGTGTGGGGGGGAATTCCAAGAGTGAAAGAAAATGTTGAATTTCAAACCAAGTGAATGTGAAGGGTTTGAGAGGGAGATGGTATTTTGGGTCAGGAATGATGCAAACTAGGTTTTCCCTTCAAGGTTGGGTGTGGGGGTGTGTGTGTGTGCGTGTGTTTCCCCCCTTCCCCCCTCCCCAGTTCTTCCACCAAAAAATCCATTTTCTAGGAGTATAAACAGTAGCAATGTTGGTTCAGAGATGACTTGTATGGGCCTGTATTTGTCAGAGAAAATGAGAAAAGCCCTATGATTTTCCTGACTTATGCTAGGGCTTTGCCTGACTTCCATCATGGAAGATAATGAATGTTTTTTTTCTTGTAGTTTTTAGAGATGATTTTTCTGCCGCCTGATTCTAATATGTGGTGAGGTCTCTGTGGTATAAGAGTATAGCTTATTCAGGCTTTTAATTAAATGCTCAGGCTGGGCAAATATTGCAGATGAGCAGCTAATTTTAATTTTTCCCCTTCCAGGCATGGGAAAAAGTATTACTCTTGCATCTGGCTCATTTTGAATGGACGGCAGAGATATCCAGGTGATACTGGGGTGGTTACTGCTCAGATCAATAAACAGATACATGGCTGATGTCTGTTTTGCCTTCATATTTTCCAGACTGGCTTGCAAAATTCCACTTTCCAATCTGCCCCCTTAATCCAAGCTCATTTTATTTCAGACTGGCTCCTGATTCTTTGAATGATCAAGTAGGGGCTTCCTCTCCTTGTTACCCCTCTATAAATACAAGCCATTCAACAAAGCTGCAATTAATATTTTCCTTTTATTGTGTCCTTTTCTTTATCAAGCTCTTGGATCAAAAGTGGGTGTTTAGATCTGAGGAAGGCACTGCCTCATTATTTTACCCTTTCTGCTTGGTGGCAGCTGGGCAGAAAAAAATAATGTCCCCCAAAAGGAAAAAAACTGATAGGACATTATATTAGCAAGCCTCTTAATTTGATAATGTTATATTTTTAATAAGAAATCTGAACTACTGGAGGCTTTTATTTCTGAGGAAGATGAGAATTAGCCCTCTGGGAAAAAATTCCTTCATAGATTCCTTCTTTAACTTTTCTATCTGAGCTGGTTAATAATGTTACTGTGTTCTAATTGGGAGTCGCTTCTAGGCAGACTAGGTTTTGGTTGTGACTGATTTAACACATCCTTATTGTAGCTGGCCTTGAGGAACCTTTCCTGCCATGGAATAAAGTTATTAATAAGCTCTGCTATATTTTTGTTTCTTGCCTAGTGCAGAGCTACAGTTTTCACACTCTGATTTGGCCCTACTGTATCTTGTGGTGATATATTCTGCAAATTGGGTGCTGTCATTGAGAAAACAGCAGCAGGTACTTCTGTTGTAGAGGACAACCATAGTGTGGTGGTTGTTGTTGTTGTTTGGCCCCCCCCCCCCCGTGTATCCAGATAGGCTAATTCTCCAAAATTAAACATTCAGTTCAATGTAGCAATTTCCAGGGTGGCTGATGTATTTGACACATCTGCATTTTTGTCCCTGTCTGGTCTCCGGCAATTTGCAATTAGGTTTCCCTCTTTTCTGTGAAAGAAGCTAAGCCTATGAAACTCTCCATGCAGTTTTCTCTTGAAGACTTTTCCCTCTCCTGGTGGGAAAGGGTGGGTGGGTGGGAAAGGGTGGGTGGGTGTGTGTGTGTGTGGGGTGACTCCTGCACCACCTGTGCTTTCCCTCTTGCCTGGCTGGCAAGTGTCCTGCTGCTGGCTGGCCTGCCTGGACCTGCTCAGCAGGAGGGACCTGGAAGGCAATATTTCTGTGGGACATCCCTGCCAGGAGCAGCAGCTCCTCTACCCATAGCTTGCTGTCACAGAAGAGCTCCAAAGAGAGAGGAAGCCTGGAGGGCTACAGCCTGCTGTAGCCTACTTCCCTCACTGGAGAAGAGTTTGTTTAACTGCAGTGGACCCAATTATAATAATGCTGGTATGTGATGCAGCTGGGACCCTCTGAAAGTACCCTTCCAGATATGCTTAGCTAATATTCCTTCCCTCTGCTCCTCTTTGCACTCTTTGTGCCCATACTGACTTCGCTGGAACTGGTTCCACCAAAGGCAATGGAGTTAATTAAAAATCAGGGTAAAAAGGTCAGAACTTAGTCGTCCCTATAAAAATTACGTAAGAGTTATTCAGCTTCCCATTCTTCACATCCTACTGGAGCACAAGCCATTCCAGCTTATCAGATCAGTTAAGATATTTTCTAATGCTGAATTGCCTTAATTTTAGTTGATAACTGAAGTCTAAATACCAGCTACTGCCATAGCAAACTTTCTCTGACTAGCCCACATTTTAAAGTTCAAGACTAAGGAATTTTTTCAACAAACCCATTATCGATTCAAGAGCAATAGAGATTAATGTCAGTCAGTTTCTTTTAATTATGTCTGTAGCAATCTGGGAGAGCTGCTGATTTCATTACGAGGATGCTATGACTTTTTGACAGAGTAGAAAGAACCCTGGGCTACTGAAACACCTGATCTGCAAATGAACCAAGCTGAGGGCAGATCCATTGGAATAAAACTGACTTTTTAACCCCTTTAGTTTATTGGTCCTGGCCCAGAAGAGGAGTAGTAATTTAGGTAGAAGCATCTGTTGATGTCACCTGAAAACACAGTCTCATAATAAAAACTTGTGCTAACCTTTCATTGTGAGAGATGTGCTGCGCAGTGATGGGTCCAGCCCATTTCACCTCTGCTCAAGGTGACTGTGTGTGCTGTTTGACTTCAGCCAGCTCCTGTCGCTGCTGATAAATGTAGGCTGTGCAGGCAGGCAGCTCCGCACTTATGTGGATGCCACCTGGCCGGCTCTGCAGATCAGCTCTGACCCAGGGCACAGGATCTGGTTGCCTCTATTCTCCCTTGCAGTATTGAATATGGAAAACAGCCATTCAACAACTTCTGCATAACTGTCAGCCAGCATGTACTATAGCTTGCCAATTTAAGATTGCATGGAGGACTTGCTTTACATTGTTTTATTTGAGGGGAAGGCTGGGTGTGTAGCAAAGACCTCTGGCTTTGATTGTGAAAATCTGGGTTCTCTTGCTCTTCCCATGTAACACTGGACAAGTCATTGCAATACTGTAAAATGCTGTCTGACCTCAGGAAAGTGTGGTGTTCATTAGCTAGTTGCTTTAACACCTTGCCGAAACTTTTATTTTATTTTCCAAGCAAGTGAGCTTTGGTTTCCTCACTGTGTAAGACAGCAAACAAATTGTACTGAGATCCTGTCTCTTATGTAAAGAAAGTGTTAGAAATGCATCCTCATAATTCATGGGGATCTCACTATTGACTTCAGTGGGTTTAAGATTCAGCTCTGTGTCTAAGCTCTGATGCACCTTGGGCTGGCAGATGCAGACAGATTTTGCTTGCACACATGATGAATTTGCACTGCTTGGCTACACATCATTTATACTCCTTCCTATTCCAGCTGTTACAAGGCTCTTGTGCTGTGCCAGTTGTGCCAGCTATTTAGCATGCTTTTCCATCATCCCTATTGAGGGACTCGCATCTGTCTCCCTCCCCTTTTGCATTGGCTTTTGTCTCATTTGTAATGGCAGTAAATGAAAAACATGAGGAAGTGCTGAGTCATGCGGTAACAATAACAAAAACGCCATTCTTGCTGGACAAATTAATTTTGTGTTGCCTGTAGCATGATGACCGACCTCCTGTTCAAAGGTCTGTCAAAGATGGTGAATATTCTGCGTGCTGATGTCGTCTCCCCCTCTGCAAGTGTGTGCTGCAGCATCAGCTTACTGTGCTCGTACCTGAGGTCTTTTTAACCAGCTGGTTCAGGCTCTGATAGCAGGGGAGCTGTGGCACTGCAAAGCTCGCTCTGGTTCAGTGCTGTGGTGTTTGCTCAGCCTCACTGATGGGTCCTGTGACCTCTGCCACATCTGTGCTGCCCTCATCTGCCTCTGTGTCTGGGGAGGCATCTCACAGCCTCTGTTGAACTAGAGTTGAGCTGCATGGTGAAATGTGGGACTTTGTGCTTGTTGTTCTGGGTAGATGCAGGGGAATGGTGGAAAGATGGTGTAAGACTACCAGCATTTAAGTGACATAGCTTATGTTCTCTGTGAAAACAGTAGCTGATTTCAGATGCTTACCACCAACTTGTTGCAGATGTAAAGTATCTCAAAGCACAGAGGATACTGATCTGTGTCCTGGGGGCTCACCTATAGTTCAGCTCCTCAAACCCTGATACTCAATAGCTAGATGACTTCAGTGATGGAGAACTGATTTTACAGAGGGCCAGGACAGCTCAGAAGAGGACCATCCTACGCTTTCACAGTTACAGCATAGACCCAACCACTTGCATGGAGCCATTTGGGCTCTGTCAGTGTGTACTGATGGTGCAGCAGAGTCAGCTGCCTGGTCACCACCATGTGACCCATCCCAGCATGCAGGTTTCCAAGAGGACAGATTGGCCGGGGGGAGGGAGGGGTAAAGGGTAAGGGCAGGGGAATTTGTCTGGAAGCGGGGAAGGTTGGGACATAAGTGCTGGGTGTTTCCTGTAAGGGTGGGGGGAAGCAGGGTGCCAATGTGAGGTGGTCAGGATCAGGGAGACATGAAGACATTTGTGCCAGTGCTGAGAGGAGCCTGACCTCAGCTGCAGTTTGGGGGTTAATGCAGCATGGAGCTGGAGCTGACAGACCTTGCCTAACCAGAGAAGACCCAGCTTGGGCATAGCTTGTTAGATCTGGTGAAATGGGGGTGGATGAAACTGTAGTGCCCCCAAGGATGGGAGCCAGGTGAACATTATTCTGTGGTGTGGTACAAGAGCCAAGCTCTGTCCCACCTCTCATAGTCCCAGTGCACCCAGCTCAGGTGCAGGTGCTGTGGCAGACCTGCTGGCTGTTTTAGACTCAGACTGGCTCCTACAATTGTGATCAATTGTGTTCCCTGGGCTCTGGGTTCCCACCACAGCATCAGACAAGAACAGACTGTGCACACTGCATGGTACAAAGCACTGGTAATGAGGCCTGGCCAGGTTTCTGATGCAGCTCCCTGTGGGCTTGGACAAGGCTTGGCTCTCACACCAGGGAGGCAAGACAGACTGCGCACCTACCTTGGTGCCTGGCCTCGTTCACAGGACCTGACAACATCCAGCCTCCCTGGCCTTGGGGCAGCACTCCTCTCCTGCAATACTCCAACTGGCTTGGTCTCCTATCTTGCCCCATATGTGTGCTGATGGGCTTCCTGGACAGCTTTTCCAGGGAAAGGAGGACAAGAGATTCAATGGCTGTGGAAGCTGGCTTTGGCTCTCAGACTACCTACTGGTTGTCTCTGGAATAAATCAATACCCACCTCTTGCTGAGAGGCAAATCCTGAATGCAACAACAGTGCAGGGTGGACAGCCAGGTGAATGGCATGACTGTCCATAACATCTAAGGAGTCAGGCTGGACATGGAGAGCTTTCAGGGTGAGCTCTGCAGCAAAGCTGAGGGTGAATCAGCTGGGTGTGCTGTGAATTCTCATAGTTTCTTGTTCCTTTCTGTGGGTCTTCATTATGCTTGTTTAGCTGGTCAGTTTGGAAAGTCTCCTCCTGGGCTGGGACATGGCCTGGTGACAGAGCTATTCCTGAGGTCACTTGCCTTCGTCAAAGTAGACTGCCTATTCAATCACCTTCAGTGTATTCAGGTGCAGGAGAACTATGTGGGGGATTCCCTTGTTTCACCTGAGCTAGGAAACCAAACTTGTGTTTCATGCTCACACAAACAGTAAACTGGAAACACCTCATGTGGGTATTCAGGTAAAGGAAAAACAACATTAGCAAGAAGCTTTTATGAAAGTATGACAGCGCCAAAATGTTCAAATTGCGCATGTGAACTGGGAGAGATTTAAGTCAAATATTGAGCTCTGATTTCAGTCTTTGAGGACTTAGTCATGGTATTGATCACAATTCAAACAATTGTAGAGGTCCCAGGAAAAGTACACTGCTTAAAACTTTTTTTTTTCCTGGCCTGCCTCCCAGCTCCATGTTTTCCTCATGTGAAATATCCCTGGCAGCCTGCTTTCTCCTTCTGTTTGGCAATGAGAGAGGTTGTTATGTTGCCCCAGAAGTTGCTGTTTTTCAATGGAGGATGGAAGGATTTCTGATGTTTGGCTCACCTGTACTTTGAGGAAACATTTGGGAGGAAAAAAACCCAAGGGTTAGGGCTATAGCTTTCTTTTCCTATGTTGGTGAATTGGCAATGGTTTATTTCCCTTGTACTTGCCTGACCTTGAAACAATTCTCTAAATCTAACAAGAGAGCCTTTATATTGTATTTTTGTCAGCAATAAAAACAAAAAAAAACCCCTCTAGTTTCTTCTGGTTAAACAAAAATCTATCAAAGGATGGAGTCAAAAATCTATCTGATCTTCCAAACTTTAACCTTCTTTTCCAGAGACACCCTTCACATGCTGGTTTACCTCCATGTGCTGTGTAAGCACCTGAGTTTTGGAAACATCCTGTGTTCCCAGAAGCCTTAAAGCTGTGAAATCAGTGAAGGTCTTTTGGTCAAACCTACCTTTTTTTTTTGTTTGTTTTTGTTTTGTTTTAAACAGGCTTACTTAGCAATTATGTGCTGTGACTTCCAGTGTAGCTGTGCCCTGGATTGCCCAGTGCTGGGGGGAGGTTTTCTACATGAATTGTTCTGTATAAATAAATCCATGACAACAGTGATGAAAAATGCAGGCTTTTGCTATGAAAGTGCATCGTCTACTTCTTATTCTTAAAGAATTCTTCCACCAAATCATCACAAATCATCATTCCTTCCTCATTGCTGTGTTATCTGACAGCAATATTTTTTTAGGAACAAAAAGATGCATATAGAAAAAGCAATAACTGCATAGTATTCTAAAAGTCTGAGCAATTACCCCCGGAAAGAACAGCTTTATGGCATATGCACATGACTTAACTTTTAGCTATTGTTTAAACCAAGTTAGCTTATCTAGAATCATTCTGGCTTCTTTGCCTTGTTCTAAGATGCTGAAGATCTGCTTTTATTTACCTGTAGAGTACATAAGCACAAGCTGTTTCATTATGCTGAAGTGCCCTGGAGTAGGAGGGTAATGCTGAGAATGGGGGAGTGTTAAGCTGAGGCTAGAAACTGAAATTATATTGGTAGCGCTGCTCAGCTAAGAGTGGTAGGCATGGAGCAGGATTCTGGTGCTAAGTAAAAACTCTGCGCACCCAAAGGTGGTCTCTACCTGAGATGTTTAGTAAATGTTAATTGCCCGTGCCCCCTAATGCAACAGCCCAGAAGGGCATGACGTGCTGTACCAGTGACTTCTCTCAGAGCCCTTAAGCCTCAGTGTTGTGTTTGGTTTGAGGGAATAATGCTGCACTTCCCCAAGCACCTTTCAAGTAGATTGGGTGTCAGGGGGAGGGATTAGTGACCTCGGTCTGGGTGAGGGGGGACAGTAGCAGGTGAGCACATCAACAGCGGCAAGTAGCAGGACGAGGATCTGGTATTGCCCATGACTATCTGTGCATATAGCATGCAGCTATTTTTCCACTGCTGAGGACCTGAGATTACTCTCTGGGCACTTGGCAAGAGGTGTTTACGCCTTGCTTTCTGGCCTCGCCTCCATTCAGCATTCTTTTAGTCCTGTCTCAGCACCCAGAGGATGCTATCACACCATGCAGTTTCTCCAGTCAAGCTGCTGCAAGGTTTACTAACCCTCCAGCTGCTGTTAATAATGATGTATTTGTCATGTGCTGTTTAATTAGTATGGGGCATGAGTCGGTAAAGGAGAGAAAGAGAGATGAGGTAAATGTCAGCTGATATATTAACAACATTGCTGTAAACATAAAATACCTCCATGTACTAGCCACACAATACCAGGATCCCTATTAACATAATGTATGGCTGAATAAGCATGGAGAGAGCAAGGCTGCACTGACACTGCCATTTCCCTGCAGGCATGAAGAGCAAGAGATTAACCTGACCTTGAAGGGAAATCTTTTTCTCCAGACTTGACACCCGCATGGCATTTGATACCTGTTATCGCAAAAGAGCAAATAAAGAGCACGTTGCCTGTCTTGCAAAAGCCAAGCCAAGAGTTAAGCCTGCTGTCATCTTCAGTGATGTGCGTTGGCAGTGTTTGAAACTGTCTGGATTAGCTTGTTTAATTTGCTTGCTGTGTGGCTTTTGAAGTGATAACTGCATTGAAATGACCAGGGTTTGGCTAATACTGACGTGCTTGTTATTCTTAGGTATTGGTTTGGAATACAGTCACTCTGAGAGGTGCAGATCAAGCTTGTGTTAGCAGCTGGGCTTGCTGCTGGCCAAATACGCAGTCAGAGGAGGTCCCTGCCTGCTGCTTTTCAGGCAAGGACAAACAAATATTATACCCCTACATTTCGGAGATGAAGGGATGAAGCCAAATGCCCTAATGCCACATGGCTGATCCATGGCAGCCACCTTCTGAGTCCCCTTTGATACAAGGTCATACTTTCTTTCCCTTGGCAGTATAAGGAAGCTGAGGTGGGAGAGGGCGGAAAAGGTGGATTTTCCCCCATCAGGACTCCTCCTGGGGTAGATCCTTTTGTAAGCAAATCCAAGCCTGTCTGCTCAGGCCCGGTGGATAGGTTGCTGAAAAGCTGCTGCTTGATCCACCCAAATGCTCTTGCAGTGCAGAGGTCAGGAGGGCTGGAAAGACTGCAGTGATGTGGGTCTGATTTGCCAGGGAAAAGGCCTTGGGCTGCTGGGGGCCTTTAGGCTGGACTGCATTCAAGTGCCTTTAGCCTTTATCACCCACAGGACCTACGCCTTCGCCAGCCTCCCAGGCTCTCCGAGACCAGCCCTGCAGCTGTTGTGCCTTGCAGGCGCCTGCTCATAGGGCAAGTCTGGGCCCAGGGCTCCTGGTGGGGATCCACCCCCGAGGCACTAGTGGATCATCAGCTGGGCACTAGCGCATGTGGCTAGGGCTGCCGTGCCAGCTGCCTCCCTTGGAGGAGACTCTGGGGACCTGGCCTCCACCCTGCCAAGGGCAGGGTGATCCAGTTGCCCTTTAATAAGAGGAAGCACAAGTCTGGGTGATGCACTGTCTCATTGCACCACACTGAATATCCACTGTGATAGCAGGGAGGGTTTGCATTTAGCTAGGGAGAGACTGGGATAGTGCTTTGTGTGCCACGGAAAAGGGGGAGAGGCTGGTATGCTGGCTATCTGGTGTGCTAGTGTTGCCCTAGAGTGGGCTGGGCTCCTCTTGCCCGGTGGCAATCCAGAGCCTGCTGAAGGCTGTGGGAGTCCTGCCATTGACTTCTTGGAGCTGGGAGCAGGCGCTGGGTGGCTGGAGGATGAGCAAGCTGAGGCAGGCAACGGGAAAAGATCAGGCAGGGGTGGCAAGAGGAAGCAGGACGAAATCAGGGATAGCAGCATTTGTGGCTGGCCAGGGCAGGGGTGGAGAAACAAGGGGGCAAGGCATGAGGGAAGGCTGGAAAAGAAAACCCCTCAACTCAGCAGCTGAAGAGCTAAGTGCCCATTGATCTTTGTGCTGGGATGTGTCAAATTTATACTAAAAAATAGACATCAAAAAAATGTTCTTGTAAGAGCTTCATTGATTAGATTTTTTCACAGTAGCATCAACCTGCATGTTAAGTGTCTGCCTACTGTTTTGCTTGCATATGCAAATCTTAATATTGCAGAGATGCTGGATTTGCATACAAAGAAAGAGTAACAACGCTGTTGCCTAGCTTCGTGTTTTAAAGGACACTAGAAAACATTGCCTCTTAAAATGATAGACAAATACTCTTCTGTAGCAGGGTAAGTAAACTAGCAATATTTCAAAAAGGAGTCTGAGTAAATGAGATCTAAATATTTTCAGAATAACTGTCTGACTGCTGATCTTTGCTGAGTAGTGCAGTATTGTATTTACAGTGTGTTAGTAAATTCGTGGAGGCTTGATCTCGCCTTTTCTAAGAGTTAGTATGCCAAATCTTGCCCTTCTGGCTTAGCTGTAATACTACAGCCATTTCCTTCAGTAAATTATTCCCTGCTTCAGCTTTGTACTGCATGGTTTAAGGCTTTTCTTACCAAGGTGCTGGCACATCAGAGGTTAGGAGTGACTCCACTGGATAACCACAGTATTCTACACATGCTACCCTCTTTGGCAGTCTGTATCTACTACCCATTAAATAGATCAGTGCTTTTTTTCTGGCCCCCTAAGCAAAATGATAGCATATTTGAGTTATTTTCCTCATCGTTTAGCCTGGGTTAAGACCTTAAGCTTATGTTGGTGGAAATTTGAATTAGTTTGAGAGATATTTGCATTATGACAATGCAGAAGTTAGAGTAGATATAACAACTTGACGTGTTTATGGTTTTAGCAAGTCTTCCTGTGAGCAGCAGAATGAATGAGGTCTGGTTTCCTCTGTGCCTGGACTCCTCTGGAGACCAGGGCGCTCCCCAGCCGGGTCCCAACCACAGGAAGAGTGTGAGAGACTGGGTGTGAATTCTTTGCCTACTACAATGTGAGCATGACTACAGCCTTCCCCTCAGTTGGGAGCTCTCAGACAGCAGCTACAGGGTCTTTCTCCTCCCATATGCCACCTGTTCTCATGAAACATGTAGGAACATAATTCTCTTGAAGGCACCTACTTCCTCTGTGAAAATCTGGCTGAAGTCAGCCAATTTAGCGAGCTGAAGGAAAGCAACGTGAATGTATTGCCTGTACATGCTCAGTGCAACTGCCCAACCCTTGCATCTTAGCAAACCAGGTAACAAAGCATGAGAAGGAAAGTAGCATTGCCAACCCCGGTGAAGTCACTGTGCATCTAGCTCCCTTATCGACATGCAGAAACCTGTCCTGATTCAGCTAATCATGACAAAATGGCATTAGTTTCAAAGGAAATGACATTAAGTAGCTGCAAGTCAAGTTCCCACTGCGCTGCTACACCTGTACAGAGGCAGAGAGTCCTTGCCCAAGGCCCTCTAAAATCAGGAGTACACATAACCATGGGGCTTTGCTTGCAGACTACTTGGGGAAGCAGAACTGCATGTCCTGCAGTAGTCTGCATGAAGAACATGATGGGTCATTTTCTTCTTTTGGGGACTTGATGTCCTGCCAGCTGTGATTAGGGAGCTCAGCAGGTAGTTCTGGGATGGTTCTCCTGGTACAGCTCCTACTCTGCAAGAGGATGTTTTGCCTTTTTGTTGCAGTGCCAACTGGACACCCAATTCCTTGAGACAATGTTCTCCATGGGTTGTGCTGGTGGTAAACACTGAACCCAGCCTGAATAGTTCAAATACTGTAGCATGCTGCAGAGCACTTGAAAAATGACATCATATGAAAAACAGCTGCCAAACTGGGAAAGTTAGACTTTGCTTTTGGCAGGCAAACAGGGCAATGAGACAAAGTGCAGAAATGAACTTTTAAAGAATTTTCTAAGCAGGACTGGCTAGGCAGCCAGTTTTGCAGGAGGAATTAGCTATAGCATTGGGTGCCAGGGAAGACCCTTTGTGCTTCTACTTGAAGTATTAAACAAACTGATTTTATGAATAAAATTATAGTTTGCTTTTCTGGATCACATTGTTTTCTGTTCTTTTAATGCCATCAGTAGTGGGAGAGAAAACTAAAACTGCTCCGTCATAAGTTCCTCATTTAGGCTGTGTCTGGTACAGCAGCCCTCTGAGGGTCTCCTCAGCGGGCTCTGCAGGGGCACGCTGGCACTGTCCTGCTTGCTGATCTGTGCTCGCCTAGTGACTTGCTGAAGGATGGCACAAGCAAGCCCTGTTACAGCTACCCTTGGGCTGCTAAATCCTACCCATGAGGGCCCCCAGCTAGAGTCAGAATTACAGGCAAGTAGGTGTTTTCATAGCCTCCTCTTGCCTTCATTTTTCTAGGCAGCACTCAACAGCAAGGCAGAACCTGTCCCTCTCTTCTAAGAGAAATATTATTTCTATTATTTATGCTGGATTTCTATTATTTATGCTGCATTTTTCATGCTTTGTTTCTCATGCAGAAGAAGTTTGGATGTATTCATCAAAAAAGCTTTCTAAGCCTTTGTGGTATCACAGAATCACAGAATCACTGAGGTTGGAAGGGACCTCTGGAGATCATCTAGTCCAACCCCCCTGCTCAAGCAGGGTCACCTAGAGCATATTGCACAGTATCGATCTGGTACAAAGAAAAAACTTGCAAAGAAAAGGAATGAAAAGTGAGGTTGGGAGGTATTTCTAGAGGGTATGTCTGGGTGATGTGTTTTCCTGTTTTACCCTGGACTGGCATGCCTTCATTACTGGCTATCAAGGTACTGGCTGCCTTGATAACCGTGTGTGAAGCATTAAATCTCTTTGCCTCTGGTTCCTTATTTTCAAAAGAAGACTAGTGATAATTTGGTGGCATGTTTCTTGCTTGGCAGTTATGATTTGCAAGTGTTTTCTTTTCCTGCATACCTCCGGTTAGTTATCATTACTCATATATATAACATGTGCACATACAAGCTACTTAATATATTTGGTTGAATTATGCCAGGCATATGGCTAAATAGTCATATTCTGTCATTGCCATAACCCTTTCTTCCCTCAAATTGCTTCACCTCAGTTTTCTTTCTAATAGGTGAGAAGATTGGGGGAGGTAGCGTATGTATTTCTTCTGCTTCAGGAGGCACCTAACACATTAGTGGATGCTGAGAAAAGGTAAATGTCAAGCAATATGTAACGAGGATTGCTGAGGCCCTGGGGATCACAGAAGTATTTGGCATCATCTTTATTTGGGAGCAGTAATTTGCAACAGAGCTTTCTGGGAATGAGACCCTTCCCTAGCAGAGAGACGGCTTCAATGCTATGAGCATCTGGCATGTGGCTCGGGAGCTCCCAGGGAGGAGGGCTGAGCTGCAGGTAGCCGCAACGCGGCAGCACGCTTGCGAGGTGCATGCCTGTGTGCGCGGGAAGGCAGGGCCTTGCTCCCCTCGTGGCGAGCTGGTGACAGGCTGGGTTGGTAATAGGACTGGTAGCTCTGCTGGGGTTTTGCATGAGGGAGGTGAGGCTCCTTCAGCAGCTCAGCTGCTCCAGGTGTGACACATCAGTTACTAGAGGCAGAATTTCTCGGGGCAGCATGTGTTTTGTTTTTCAAAACGAGTGGCTTGGTTAGGTTTGTGCTGCAGAAGCAAAGGTAACCAGTCTCTGGAGTCGGAAAGGAATTAGCAATCCTTAACTTCAAATTTCCCAGCTGAAGCTAAGCAGAAACATGTTTTTAAGGCACTAATCCCCACAGAGGCCTTCTATGATTCCTGGAACTCACATGTCAGTTCTGATTTTTGAGATCAGTTTTGACTGAGCTACAGCACAGCATATAGCAATTCCCAATTCATTGTTCACTAGTCACAAAGGCATTTTTACACATTTTCTGGTATGAACAGAACTCTGCTGATTCAAAATATGACTACACCTAGGTGAAATGACAAGAGAGGGCAGCCATATGGAAGAGGAATGGGAGTCTTTTTTTTTTTTTAATTATTTCTCTTGCACATGGAGTCTGTCAGTGTCCAGCTGCCTCTCAGTTTCCTTAGGTGCTTTAAAGCCCACCAAAATCTATCCCGGGAGCCACTCTCCATTAAGTATCACACTCTCCTGATTCACTTTCCTGCTGCTAGGCATTAATGTCTTTAATTAAACATGGAGCAAAGTCTGCCATGTTTGCTGTGAATTTTTGAGGTTCTGGGCTCAGCTGCTCGGGTGCTGTGCAAGCCGGTGAAGTTTGGCCAGCTCTGAAAGCCCAGCTGAGTGAGTTGATTTCTTTGAAGAGTAAGGGTTTGCAGGATTTGGTAAACTCAGTTTCTGAAAAGCCCTTACAATAGTTAATGCTTTACCAGGTGGATGTTGATGCTGGGGATTGTAACTGGGATCTGTTAGTATTTAAAACAAAACAACACAAAACAGAAAAACCCAAACATCCATCCCCAAAATAGATAACATCAGAAGCAAAAAAAAAAAAAAAAAAAACCCTTCTTTATTATCAAAAATAATTTCTCCTCTTTACTGTCTTTTGTTTTGCCCTGCCAAGAACTGCTCTGTGACTCATTCCCTGTCCTGTTGGGAAAGGCATAACTGAATATGTGATCTGACAAAGTCACCATGAGAAGGCAAGTACTGGTGGCACTGTGATAAGCGGTGCAAAGATCTCTGATCTTTTTATTAGTCCTAGTTTGTCACTTGATGTTGAAGGCTAGTTCCAGATTTTGCTTGACTTCATGGGAGTCATTCTGGAATGAGAGTCTGGCCATAAATCCCCCAGGATATTTTAGTGCTTGTGGATGGATTAGGGGGAAAGGAGGAAGTCAGACAAAAATATTCATTACTGTGGGAAAAGTTACAGGACAAAATTTGCACTACAGTAAAGCATCTCAGGGTTTCAGAAATTCGGATGACTGCCTTCCCGCTCTGCAGATTCTCTTTAGCTTATGAGCACAGACACGGTAAATGAGAAATGCTGTATTTACAGCCCACTCCGAGGTCTTTGATGCTACAATTAAGGCCATGTGACTCTCTGACATATCTCACAAGTGGCATGTCTGTTGAGAGATTCCTGTTCTTATGCTGAAAATATAAATACTTTAATGGAAGGGATGTAAAGAGAAGTACAGAGAAGCTGACTGGGTTGAGCACCCACCCTGCCACGGAGCCCTTGCCCAGAGCAGGGCTGTTCCCTGCCCCTCCATGACAAGAACAGCAGGACCTGATTCACTCCAGACCTTTCACTCTCGTTTGCAGTGCTTGTCACAGATGTCAAAAGTGGGAAAGCCCTTGCAAAAGCACCATATTTGCTTCCCCTGCTGGATGTTTCTTGTTAATACAAAAAAAAACAAAGCTTGGCTGAGTGGTGCAAAGGATGGGCAATGAGGGAGCCTGAGTTTTGTGGTTCTGCTATTGAAACAGTGCATGCTTACGGCTGGCATGGTCATTGTCTCGTTTTTTGTGGAGCTCCGTAGTGGGCAATGTAATGCCACCATCCAAGACTTGAGTAAGATCTTTTATGTGATCATTTAATTGTAACTTGTTTGCTGGGGCTTTGCATCAAGTAGGCAATCCTGAGTTTAAAAGCTGCTGAAATAACTAATGTTTCCCATATTCTTTCTCTCCCAGGCTCTCTTTTCAAGCTGTTATCTTCATCCCAGGGACAAAATAAAATAGATGTTCAGAAGATAAAGAAGGTGCTTAAAAATTCCCACTCTGCTGGGGATGTAACTGCAACAGGCAGCCTCAGAGGGAGACTTTGGGCAACTCATCTGGGACATGCAGCCAATTTTCTGCCCAGTGAGGCAAGGGGGGGAAATACAGCCCTGACAGAGCTGCTGTTCCCTTGTGAAGCGACAGCCTTAGGATGGCTGGAGTCCCTGTAAATAATCCAAGCTTGCTGCAGGGAAGGCAGTTTCGGGACTGCTAGTAGCTCTGCCAGCAAGGCACAGGGCTGCTGTCTGGCATGGTCTCTTGCGCCGTGCCGTTACAGAGAGGTCGTCCGAAGGGCCGGCCAGCCGGTGGCCCTGTGCTGTTCACCTGCAGCCCCATGGCCGCTGTCCTGTGCGCAGGGCTCCCTGCACGGCTCACCTGGGCGAGGAGGGAGCGTGAGGCACCGTGAGCGGAGGGACGGGTGGTAAGGGAAGGGGACAGACTGCTCCTCCCCACCATGGTTGATGGTGATCCAGAGAAAAAGCTTCTCTTAGATTTCACTTTCTACCATCTTCCCAGCAGCATTGCCTACCAGTTCTGTTTTTAAGAATACACTCTGAAACAGTTGCTAGTCTATCTAGAAAAGACACAAGGGAAATAATGTGAATTTAGGGGCCTTGATCATATGTTTCCATGGATCTATGAATGTACCCATGAAAGTGACCACCCTACAGTGAGTCAAAGATCATTCTCTCTTCCTGAAAGGTTTTTACAGCACTGGCAATAGTATAACATGATTTCACTTGGAGGTGTTGTCTTGGGGACAGCTAAGTTCCTCTTATAAGGTCTTCTCAGACAGAACTCTTCTCAGAAACAAACAAACAAAAAACCCATTGTTTTCCTCCATGTTATAAGGAGGAAAGGGTATCACTTGCAAATTTGGGAGTGGTGGAACCATATGAAAGCTAGTTTTCATGTTTCCTTAAATCTTACTCCAGTGCTAGCCTTATATAAACATGACTAGTCCTGAAGATAGCAGATCTCATTTTTATGGCAATGCTGTCATATTTAAAAATAATAGTATAAAACTGTGTATTGAACTTAAGAACTTGGGCTTATTTCATTTTATATAGCTCTTTGCTTTTTATGATTTTATGGACCATATAGCAAATTCAGTTTGACTATCTACTAAATATAAGAAGGCCTATAGGAATTGTATTATTTGATTATTTGGTACAAATATTTCAGGGAGACTTTTCAAAAGTAATCTGCTCTGGCCTGACTTGGTTCCTGCTGATGACACCAACAGAAACCCCCTCTGGATTTCAGCAGCAGAGGGGAAGGGGTACTTCAGTGCTTTCTGAATCCTGTCCTTAAAACAATGACAAAGACTGAATATGCACAAATGTCCTTGTAACTAAGGCTTTCTAAATGTTTGAGTTGTGACTACAATGCAGCTCATTTGCAAGAACTCACTGTAAAGTGCTCCCATTCTCCAGACTGCTCATCCTAAGTTTCACAGAACCTTTTTTTTCCTCCTCCGTCTTAAGTCATATCTTGTGGTCTCTTAAGTCAAACACTGTTTTCTCCAAACCATGAGGCTGCAATACTGATCTGGTGACTTTATTTTCTTTCATATCTTCTCCTTTGATTTCACTGAGAGGTTGAATAGCTGACACTTAATACATGGCACTACTCTGTCAGATATTGCATAATCAATACAAATATGGCTTAGAGGTCAAAGCTGAAGTTAAGTTGTAGAGACTTAAATCAATAGACATTAGGAGATAAGCAGCATGTATTATAACTACCCAGGACCCTTTATTTCTACTTCATGAATTTACACACAATAATGGTAAAAATCATTTTAGAAGTTTCCTCTCCCTTCCCAAGTTAGGTTAATATTATTTCAGATAGAACATTGCAGATCTGGATTTTAGAAGGAAGCAGGTGCAGATTTGGGAGATATTTCTGAGTTAGGACAAAGGTCCTCTTTTATCCCACAGAAATGTTTGTACCAGCCTTTAGAAGGACCCTTCTCCTTACTCACAGTTTACACGTAGAAAACCAGGCTAAGTTCCTTACGTAAATGGTCTGGAAGGCATGGTGCAGATGGTGCCTCTCAGGTGTGAGTGGTCTCCCCCCGTTCAGCCCAGCATACTCACTAACTCAGAGCCATCCTCCCAGAGCATGCTGCAAAGCCATGCTGTGTGTAGGGAGAAAGTGCAGCCATGGGGATGGCATTATGTAAGCCTGGCCTTTTAAAGAGTCCAGAACCAACTTCATAATGTTTGTTTTTGATGTGTTTGAGATAAGGTTACCTTCAACTCCAAGCTGTTTTCCCTGGGTGGAAGCCAGTGCTGGTCAACCTGAGAGAATACACACTTAAGGTACCCTGAAGGTGGACAGTTCCATGGTGTTACATGGTCTGTCCTGTTGTGTGAACATGGAGCTTCTGCTCATGCTTGGACACACACTTGCTGGAGTTGGGAGTCCTAGACAGGCAGACTGAGGGCATGTTGGGTGGATGGGAACCAGCTCCATTCCTCCTGATAGTGTGGCTTGCAAGTGAACACAGGAGCCGCTCTGCTGGCTCGGACCATCTTGCCCAGTGTTTGGTTTCCAGCAGTGGCAATAGGGGTGGCTATTTAGGGAAGCCACAAGAGCCACTATTTGCATTCGCACTCATTGTACTCTCCCAGTGTGCACAGTTGCTGGATTAGAGCTGTTGAATCTATTGATCCCTTTAAGATCTAATATCAGTCTCTTTCCTCTGTAAACCAGATCTTGGTCACCTTGGGCAATACAGACATAGCTCTGCACAGTCATGCCTTATGCAACTGGTCTTGAGCTCTCTTGATGTGGGAGCCATGTATTTGCATTCCAGGCTTGCATCTTATGTTAGGTGTATCCTCACAGCAAATGTTATCTAGTGCTAACAATCCACTTCTCTCTCTCCTATAGTAAATTGCCAACAAGTTCTCCTGCTGGTCTTTCAAGAGAAATAGAAGAGATTAAACTAAGTATTTTAGAAAACAGTCCTAAAAAGTATGAGAGGTGGCAGCATGACTGCAGAACATGGATTCAACTGATGTGAAAGTGTTACATGTAGGCTCTTTTATTTACTATCTTTGCGGGTCTGGGAGGTGGCAAGGGGTGAGAAGAGTGTTATTTGCAAGCAGTTGTGAAGATGGAACTGGCATAGCTCCTGCTTTTTCATTTCTCATGGGTAATGAATGAAAATGCTCACAGATATTTGTCTCTTTTCTGTCACATTCTCACCTCCCGCATGCACCCACTTCTGTGGCTTTCGCCTTCTCTAGCAGGGCAGCTGCCCTTACTGTCTCAGGGGGCTGCAGCTGCAGTAGTCCACCATGCACAGAGCTTGGGGCAGCCTCTGGGAGTGATCCTGGAGTGACATCACATAAAACATTGGCCAAGGTATATAGGCAAGCAGGGAGGTTCATAGTGCAGTTTTCTCTACGTGTTCAGCATCCAGGACTGAGTTTTACTTAATACATACAAAAGAAGCACTCGCTCAAGACTTGAGTCTTGGCTATTGTTTTATGGACTCTGGGCTGAGCACTGGTTCAGGGCTCCCAGAGGGGCAGAATTTAGATGTATGTCTGAGGCTTTAAGCAGTTTAGAGACTTATCTATGACTATAGGTTGTGTTAAGGACTTTTGGGGGTTTGAACACCAGGTTCACGTAGATACAGCCTTTCTGTTTATTTTCTTATCACATCAGCAGGGACAAGAAATGGGTAGCATGTGCTTTTTGTCATTCTTGCATATTTGTTTCTTTAATCTTGCTCATATCTCAGGTCTGACTGAAAGGACTGTTAGGGGCTGTCTTTGACTTTGGCCAGCTTTGGATCACCCTTAATCCTGCTTCTGCACTATGATGACCAGGGAGTGCATGGAAGCCATAAATGTGCTGGAGGCCCTACTGTGTGCATGCGGATAAAAATGTAGTGTGGGACCATCAGAAGCTCCAAAAGCTGATAATTGAAACAGACAACATGGAGAAGGCTGTTACCTTTCCCTGGCTGAGAGCAAGCAACTAACCCAGCATACGTGTGTGGCAAAGCTGTGGCTTTGCTATAGTTATTCTGAGCATCATCTTTGGAGAGGAAGGTTGATTTTGCAAGTTAGCAATCTTCCTGCCTGTGACAATTAACCCCATGGGCTCTCTGTTTAGACATTCACATCCTGAACAGCAACCACCTAACAGGCTCTGCTCAGATTAGTCTGTCAAAAGGGAATAGAGGAGTGTTTCTCATCTGTATTCGTTAAACAGGGTTGATGTATACTGCTCAAGGGTGACCTGCTGTGCTGAACAAGCGTGGGGAGAGTGAGAGAGTATATGCTAAAGAGAGGAGGAGTGGAGAAAGAAAGGGAGAAGAAAGAGTTCTAAAACATCTCCTTTAAAAAAAAAAAAATTACAAAATGAGTTTGTCTTCCCTACAGAATGCAATTCCACTGGAAGTATTGATAGAATAATTATTCATGGCCTCATCCAATCCTCATTGCATCTGCTACATGGTAGAGTTACGTATCTCAAAATCTATGCCTGCTTTGCTTCTATGCCTATGTTCAAAACAGAGGAACTTAGAACCACTCTGAACAGCCTTCTCTTTGAAAAGAAGTCAGGTACTGTCAATAATTCTGGTTTCTTCCCTGAAGCTCAAGATATCAGTATAAATTGACAAGCCCCCACCCTTGACCAAAATACTAATTTATATTGGTGTAGAATATTACTCTAAGCATTATCATAGTGAGTATCATACTGAGTACTGAGTTCCACTATTAGGATTATTAACAAGGAGACACAGATAGAAGGATAAATAGAAACAAGCAGTGTAGGATTTCCCAATCTGGAAACTGTGGACCATCAGCAAGTGATGACTCCTGAGTTGGCATAGTTTCTTGAGTTGGCTCAACTCCTTGTCTTTGGCTGCTAAATTACATTCAAAACAGATTAAAAATATATTAGAGATGTTCCTTGTCCTACTCTTCATCTAAACAATGGCTGTTTTCCAGTGAGAAGCTGCTGACAACAAAAAGATTGGTATAGGAGCAAGTGATGGAGCTGTGGAGAAAGGTAATTCTCTTTCATGTAGGGCTCTGAGACTTCAAAACCAGGTCTCTTTGCAGTTTGGAGGAGTTGGAACTTTCCAGTTTGGAATGACATCTCATAATTTTTTACATTTTCCAAGCAGGATAATGGAGGTGAAGACCCCTGGTAGCCTTATGGCTCTATCTCTGAGGTACTGTGCCTAGTTTCTATTACAGCATGTTGAAACCAAATTGTTTTCCCAAAACATTTTGCTTAAGGAAGTTCCAAGGGGGAAAAGCATTGAACTGGAACTTTCCTGAGTAGCTCTAGCAAATTACACTGAGGGTTTTTCAGCTATGCTGAACAATGAGAATTGCCTATTTAGTTTGCCCCAACCAAACAAAACATGTTTTACAGCCATATGCAAAGTAATGGGGGTGGGGGGGGGGGAGAGGAAGTGCAGATAAGCCTTATGAAGTTAATAACAATACTGTGGAAAGTAGCAACCTTTAAAAGGATTTAGGGGTGAGTGACTGAACAGGAGCCCCAGTGTGATGATGTGTCAGAAAGCCTAATGGGGCTCTTCGGTGTATAAACAGGGAGGTTAAAAAGCAGAGAGTGGCAACTTGCAATGCAACAGTGAACAACACTGAAACAGTCTATCCAGTTCTGTTCTTCTCATGGAAAGAAAATATGTGGAAAAATGGAAGGAAAAAAAAGCTGAAAATACCTCGGAAATGATTCTTGCATTTGGAGGAAAATACTGTCCAAGGAGAGAAATCAAGAACTAGGCACACCTAACTCATTGAAAATAAGATTAAGAGGTGCCTTGGTTACAATGTATAAACCCAATAGTCAGTGAATGTAGCAGGTACTAAACAGCTCTTGAATTCAGTGGAAAAATCTATAACAGAAAGCGCTGTTTGGGAGCTGAGGAGAGTTCATTTAAGCTAAAAGTTCAGAAAATGTTTTTACCGGTGTGTATTGGTCAGTCATTAGGCAAACTGATAACTGTTGCAATGGATTCTCATCTCTTGAAGACTTCATATCAAGACAGTCTCTCTCTTGGGGGGGGGGGGGGGGGGACAAAGGAAAAAACACCAGTTGTTCTTTAGCCAGATAGAGATTAGTGGCTTCAGCAGAATAAACACGAATCTGAAGGAGCTGTGATATATAGGAAGCTGGTTTAAGTGATCAGATTGTTTCATTAGTCTTAAATTCTAAGAATTATGAGATGGGATCACGAGCTGTACAGGATATGCCTGAGGCGATATTCTTCTAAGATTTGTCATGATCATATCTAACAGCCATCGCACTGGAGAATAAAACAATAGAAAAATGACATAAAATGTCTGCCTAAGTGTGAAGGTCAGGGAACATTTTCCAAAGGATTGCCTGACTTTGGAGACATATTCCCTTTGAAGACTGGTGGAAAGTGGGGTCCGAAGCTCTGGCCTGCCTAAAGGATGGCATGTGGGCCCTGAGGGCTTGCAGGTCTGTCCCTGTGACACTGCGCCTGATGTTGCGTGGCACTGAGTGGCTTCGTTTCAGTGTTACAACAGGTAGTGGCCACTTTTAAAGCAATTTGTGTGCAAGAACAGTAGGAACGTGCCCTGTCTTTGTGTAGCTTCAAGGCACACCAGATGTGCTTTTGCTCATAAGCCTCCATACTCTGACTACTGCTGGTCAAACAGCAAGCATTGAGACAAATCAACTTTAGACAATAATGGGTGACGGAGGTTTAACCATAGTGACCTCGAGACTCACAAATAAACTAACACAGAGTCAGGAAAAGTGCTTCTGCCTCTTGGGGAAAGGACATAGATGGTGTTTTATGTCTCTTCATAACTTGTCAATGAATCCTATTAACATCAGCCTCACAATGAGGTCAATCAATCTGTGTGTTTGCAGGCATATTTAGAAGAAATGCCTCAAAGCATTTTCAAAAAAACACAGATGTCCCTGTGAAATCTTTAAAAAAAAAAAAACAAAAAAAAACAAAAAAAAACAAGAGGAGTCAGGAGGGAGGAATCAATATAATTCTTTATGAATGTATTTATATTTTATGTTATATATTATTTATACATTTATTCAATCATATTTTGCATAATATGTTATACATAACCTTATCTGAAAATATGGTTAGGGTGCTAAAGAAAGGGCAAGCAGAGGACTGTATGTGCTAAAAGATCATTCTGTAATTGCTGGACTGCACAAATTATGCTTGCTCTGGGCTGGAGAAAGCAGTGGAACCCTTTCTTTGTGAGCATCCTGATAATGGTGCGGTAGAGCAGCTATTAGGTTTTTGAAAATGCTAGTCAAATGGGCAAATTAAAGTGTCAGACTACTATGCAGTAGAAACCTTTAGAACTCTAATAATCTGTAGAGTGGTACTGAGCTTGGTCTTTTACCAAGGCAAACAGCTTTTGGGGAAATTGGCCAATCAAAAATTGCAATAATTCTGTTTCTCAGAAAATGGTGAACTGTCAAACAGAAATGAAACAAGATAGCAAAGGAAAAGGAGTAGATCCAGACACAGTATAGATATCTTTCTTGTGAGGTCTTGTTAATATCTATCATCATGCACATCTAGATTTTTGAAAGCAGCAGTAGATGATAATTGAGCCATATGTAATATATATTAAGTGGGGAGTTGAATAATAAACTCTATGCTCAGTCAACCATTGCTTAGTTTCTGTCTGAGTTTCATTTCCAGCAATTGCTAGACAGTCAAGATTGAACTTCAGACAAGCAGAGGTAGGACTTGGATTGCATCAAGAATTAGGTATTAGTCATGAGAATTACAGTGTGATCTATTATTAGAGCATTGGAAAATAGCCTTGTGAAGCAGGGGAGAGACCAAAAGGCATAGAAACAAAACCTGAGAGGCATCTCACCATGTCAAAATTAAAGCAAAACAGCAGTCTTTCCTACTGAGATAACTAAACACTGCTTCACAAATAGGGAGGATGCCATTTGTCTGGGTGTTGGCGGACAGGAGCGGGAGCGTTGGGGTCCTGAACGTGCCCTGTCCCACGGCTGGCTGCTTGGATCAGCTCTTGGGCCCTGGGCAGAGCTCTTGGGGGAGACTCTGCCCTCGAGCCCCCAACAGCCCTGACTGGTTCCACTGGCCACAGTGGGGCCCCGCACCCCATCGCGCAGGAGCGACTCTTCGAGAGCTCTTGCCCTTGGCCCCACCTGAGTAACATCACAGAGAAATCACCAGCTGAAATGCCAACGTTTACACTTCACAACACTTTTACTGGCATAGCTCAGCACAGATTTTTTTTGTCTCCTGAGCTCCTTCCCATGTTATCACACTCACAGACTGCACCTCTCCATAACTCCCTTCCAGTTCCAGCACAAAACTGGTTGGAGGGTTTACTTCAGGCCTGCAGTGTGTCACGCTGTCATGCTATGAAGGTTCGATAGCAACGACTGAGACAGTAATATAATAATAATAATGATGTTTATTTCCTCACACAAGTTCTTGGATTAGTAACATCCATTAAAATAATGCGATTACTAATTTAGGAAGGATAACACAAAACCATCAGTTACTAATTTAGAAAGGATAACCTGAAACCATCGATTACTGCGTTATTAATTGGAAGGACTGCTTATCCCTGCTTGAAAGCTTTCTTGTTCCCTCTCCTAGTGAGAGGGCTCTCAACCTCGAGGAGTTACCTTAACCCAGCGTCCCAGGAAAAGGGGAGGGGGGAGATACTCACGGTCCAGCCGGAGAGGATGATCAGGTCACGTTCCCGTCCCTGCTCAAACTCTCCTAGCTGCCAAGTCTCTTTTTATACGGCTGGGGCTCTGGGCAAACACTGCTTTTGCCGACTTTTTGCGAGTTTCGCAATCGCAGGACTGTCTGTTTGTCTGCTCGGGAGGACCCTGCTAGCGAGGCAAGACCCCAACACCTCCGTATTGTTTCTTCCCTCCCCGGGGGTCCGTGCAGATTCCAGGTGGCAGACTTCACTTCTCCAGTCTTGTTAATCATTCCGCAGCCTTGCGCATGTCAGTCCTTGCGCATATCGCATATCGGTTGGCAGACTTCTTTAGTCCTGTTAAGTCCTCTGTTCAACAGCTTTGCGCACGTCAGCTCTTGTGCTATCAGTTCTTCTGCATATCAATTGACAAACTTCAGTCCTGTTAACTCTTCACTCGCCCGTCACAGTGTCACAGTTAAGTTCCTGCTCCTTGAAGACTAGACAGAAAACCTTCACTTTGAACTAGGCATTTGGTGAGTTTAAGCCACACATTACAGTAGTACAGCTATATATCCTGTCTTATTAGGCAGGCAATTACAAAATTGAAGGTTGACCTGCCAAAATGGACTTCTATAGTGTAGCGTCATAATGTGAATGAGTGCGCCCAATTGTGGAGTTTATAAAGGAAGATAGAATAGAAATAGTTACAAAGAATATGGTCTTTTCTTACTTAGGGGGACTTGTAAATTGCTCTTTGACAGCTTATACAACCTATGTAGATTTTGTGACTGAAATAACTTCTCAATCTGTTCTGTACCACTCAGCAGCAAAAACAAATTAAAAAAGGTAGTTTTCTAAACCATCATGCAAATCTCACTGAAGTCATTAAAAAGTCCCATTGATTTCAAAGGGCTTTGGTTTAGTTCCAATATTCCTTATTTAAATAACTAACTAAATGGACTGATTTTCACAAATGCAGGGAATGCAGCTGCTCCAGAAGGCTTCACTTGGCTTTGATCAGGCCCTAATTAGTTTTACTTGTTTAAAATGTTTCTAAAAAGTTTTTAAAATTTTTCTCTACCCCCCCTCCCTTGCCCCCTTACAGTCAACATACTCAGTAATTCCTGGAGGGGTATGGTTTAAGCTTTCCCTAGACCTCAATCTTTTATATAGAATAACTTCAGACAAAATATTATGAAATTTAATTTTGAGTATGACCAGCCAGCAGCATGGTAGAGAGACTGTTCTGCAATCATAGAAACAGGCCAAGGGTTTCAGTGTTTCAGGCTTATAATGACAAAATTCTGGGGCAAAGAGGGTTGGAGGACATCATCTAGTGATTCCTATGACTGGTAATGTGAATCATGTAGGAAATCAGAGATGGGGGAATGACTGGAGGTTGGGAAAGAACTGTTGGATCCCCATCTTCTACAAGCAGCAGCTGCATGGGAGACAGCAACTCCAGCAATGGATGTTTTTGCCTTCTACTTAGTGAGCAGGAGGTCTATGTAGTACGAAAGCCTTAATATGAGAGCTCTTGCAGAGAAAGGCCTGAAAGATTGTGCAATCTATATGTTTTTATTTATTAACTCTAAAATACCGCACCTCAGCAGGGAAGCTCTTACTAGGCACCAGTGGTTTCCTGGGAGATGTCTGAGTGTCTGTATTGCAGACTACAAAAGAAACTGACTTGTACCTAGGAGAGATGACTGTCATAACTGAAGTATTAGTAAACTTGGCTTTCCTGGGGGCTCTCAGATACCTGCTCTGGTAGTGGTTCCCAAGGCCATGGTTCCCTCAGAAAATGCACTGATGATAATAGTGCATGGCAGAAGCTATAAGGATTAATTGTATTCTGATGGCCCAAGAAGCCTGGGAATCAAAAACCTTCAATAAACGACCAGGCTCACACATGTAAAGCGAAATATGGACTTGCTCAGACTTACTTAGCAGCAGCTAGAGGACAAGAACCTGTTTATGGCTCTCTGCCATGCCCATTGCATAGGAGAGTTTGATACATATGTTCTTTCTATACCCATTCGGTATCTCTTTACATTTATCTGTTTGAGGGATCTCTCCATTTCTGCTCCATCTTGATTTTGGGGTATACTGATTTGGATGCTTATGTTATGGCAGACAGTTTGTTGATCTGTCCTTAGGAACAGGTATTTATTAGATGACAGTTGCCACATTTCAACAATGGATGAAGAAGGATCCTTCCTGAATTTTACAGTCTCTACACATTCACTGTAAATTTTGATCAAGGTGTTTCTGAAAAATTTTGATAATATAATATCTTAGGCTGATTGAAGATCTGAGATTCATTATTGAAAATCTCAAATGGGAATGATGAAACTGTTTTCTGGATGCTGGAAAGCTAGGGTGCCAGAGGGAAAGTGATAGTAGCGACATTCTGATGCAATGTTCATCAGCTATTGCCATACTCTATTAAAATCAATGAATTAAATACTGGTCCCCCTAACAAATACACCATTGTTATTAACATTTTATGAGAGTGTAAATCTCATTCCTAAAGGACACCTGGGCAACATTTCCTATGCTGCTACTAACATGTGCAACTTCATATAAATTATAGTGCTGTTCTATAACTGAAATTTTCTATTGGTAAAATAGTTATAATAAATAAGTCTTCTAGTTCTCACAGATATGCTGTTATTAGCTGTACTGTGGTTCCTATTAACACCTTAAAGTTTTTCTTGCACAAGTACAAGATGTTACTTTTTTTTTTTTAATTGTATATGTCTATATTGTATTTCAAATGAGTACCACATCTTAAGGTTGGTGTAAGCAGAACGTTCTGTATGGTGTGACTTTCTTCATTAGAAATATTGTTGGTACATGTAACTTCACCTGTATTTCTGCCCTATCTGCTACAAAAGCAAGAAAAAAGCTCTGATTGATGCATGTAGGTGTGGGGGAAGACAAAGGGGAAGTATGCATGCTGGGGAAGGGCAAACTAGAAATACCAAACCAGACAGCTAGCTAGGCAGACGGCTAGATAAAAAAGATGGGGATGACCAAAGAAATATACTAAGACTAGCTAAAATGGGGAAAGTCACTGAAGAAGTAATATCTCTCCTGAAGACACTTAAATGTGAAAGATATAGCATGAGATAAAGGATAGAAGGGTATATCTGCTCACTATAACCCTGTTTTACTCTCCTGGTGAAAACTCAGGTTTTAAAGACAGTTTTAAATGAATGCTCATGTTTTTCTGCTATAGTAGTAGTAACTCAAAGTGCTAAAAGAGGAAAAATTGGTTCTTTAATTGGTCAAGATGGACTCTAGTGGCAACTTGAAGGGACAAGCCAGAAGGGCCGTGAGCAACACTGAACACTTCCTCTTCCCTGGGGTTGACCACTGTCATTACAGAGCTGTGCTGTTAGCCCAGAGAGCTAATAACCAAACCGACCTGCAACCCCCCTTGAGCCCATGTGCAGCAGCACAATGAAACCCAATATAATTTGCTCACATAGTTTTAAAAATACCTCCTGAGCCTCCTCAAGAGAAAGCGTATTTTTCTAGGACACGGTTCTTGCTTCTGGAATGAAAAAGACAAAATTCCAGCATTCATCATTTCCAACATTGTAAACTCCACTGAAGTTATAGATGTTTCAAATTTACATGAATGTAAAAGAGGGAAAGATTCAGACCATGCATGTCAAATTTTTGGCTCACAAACTTCAGGGCTTATTGCGAAGGCGCAGATACAGTGACTGATAAAACTGAAGCCTACGCTTTCTTGCTTTGCAATGCAGGAGAGGAAGTGGTTTTTCATTTAAAATGTGATACCACAAAGAGCTAACTTTTTCCATGTCTGAGTTGTACAATTTTCTTTGTAGCTAGATTCTTGGCACCCAACAAATATGACTAATAAAAAGACTGCACTTGAAAGAGATGCAGGATCCCGCTACTAAAATGAAGTCACCTTCATCTTGGTGTGGGCATTCTTTACCGGAGTGCATACTGGTCTCAGTATGAAATGTTATTCATCCTGCATACCTGGGTTTAACTCCTGATGCAGTGCAATAGAAAGATACTACTATGTAAGACAGCTGTCACTGTCTTTAGGTGAAAAGAATACGTGAATCAGTGGGGTAAATATCTGCTGCTGTAAATGTCCATACATTTTTGTACCTGTTCATCCCAATGGAAGGCTTGGTCATAACTATCAGTCTTTCAGAGAATAATTGGGAAGTCTTTTGGGATGAAGCTCTTGAATTTCAGGCAGAAAGCAGATGCTGTGTCAGATATCAGTTATGGAAGATTACATCAGACATTTTTACTATGATTCTCTACCTGAAGGGAGTAGAGTAGAGAGGAAAATTTCCTATCAAGGATAGACTCTGAGCCATGGGTTAAGGCTTACTTTCTGCCCTTTGACTTAGGAAAGGGGCTGGTGTTGCATGCAAGCTGGTGAGGGTACCACAGAGCAGTGATTGCTGTGGACCTTCTCACAGTGCCCAGAAACAGTGTGTTTCTCCTCAAACACTCACAGCAATCACTGTGCTACATTGCAATCTGTGTAGTTAACAGGCCACTGAGAGGGAGCAGGAGAGGAAATCCTACGTACTTGGGCCCTTTCCAGCATGGACATAGGTCATGGCCTGATTTATGGATCTGCAAGCTCCCAGGTCCCATAGTTTATATGATGCCAAAGGGTAGTGCATATTTAAATATTTTATTTACTTTAATTTAGTTTACTGAAAACCTATTGGGTCTAATTTTATTTGCAGTAAGGCCTCATTGCACTAATCTGAAAGGGTAAAGGCACCTTTAATGCTATCAGTTAGTTTTAAAGCACTGCTTTAATTCATTCTTCAGTGTTGAACTGTGAAGAATAATTGCATTGGCTTCTTGTTATCACTGTCTGATGTATTCAGACCATCTATGTGTGTGCTGGCCTGTCTTGGCCATTCTGGAGAGAATTAGTGCACACTGCAGAGCTGTGGAACTGACTCGAGGTTTCCAGAGGGTGCTGCAATTAGGGTTTTGTCTCTGAACATTGTTTAAATTACGTTTTAAATTATGCTTTAAAAGAGAAAGTTTAAAAAGACTCAAATGGAAACTTTCTAAAGGCAAAAAAAATCCCCAAAGCCCCACTCATTGTTTCTCAGGCTGCCTAGACAGCTTTTTGCTCTACACTAGCTTGCTAAAATGAGGCATTTTAAGAGTTGCATTCCAGCTTCCCTCGATGACCTCAGTTCTTAGAGGGGTTTGGTGATGTTCAGTATTTCAAAGTACTTTGAGATTCCTGGTGAAAGGTGCTGATGACAGGTGAAGAGGCCATCACCTTCCTTACACAGATAGAATACAGTCTGCCAGGACTGTACTTTCCCGCCTTACCTAAGTATCTTATTCCCATGCCCTGACTGCCCATCTAGGATGTAACAAAGGGTGATTTTCACCCTGTGCCGCTGGGCAGGGCTGGGAGAGTAGGCAGACTTATTGCCACACCTGTCTGTATCGGAGAACCTGTGACAGAAAGAGAAAAAAACTCTTCCAGGTACAGGGTTTGTGCAGATAGGTGACTTCCTATGCTAGAGCAAGGCAAAAATGAAGGACTGCTGGCAGCTGAATTGCAGCAGTCTGATGCCTTATTTGTTGCTTTATAGATGTGTTGCTGTCTACTTAGGTTTTGTCTCAACACCATGGGTGCGCCCCCCCCTCCCCTGACTGTGTAATGTTGTCTCTGTGTGTCAATAGCTGACATTGCAGCAGGTCTGCCATATATTCAGGGGGGAACTTTCATTTGAGAGAAAAAAAAAGTGTGGAAATGGCACATATTCAAGACATACAGTGATAGCTGAAAAGAGGTCAATGGACTAATCACTACTAGCCAAACACCCTTAGTGTGTGCATCAGACCTTCCTCATATCAGAGAATAATTTTGAGGTGATGGGAGAATGCAAAGTAGTTGGGGACAGGTTACTTACTTGAGTGCCTTAAATGATAATCAAGAGATCAAAGGGTTACCTGAATTTCTGTTGATTTTTGATTTTGAGGAAATCAGGGTAGTTGGATGGATATGCTGAGGACTAGATTTTTCCCCATTGCTCTGGGGTGCATGTGCTCAAACAACCATGGAAAATGCATGCTCCAAGAGTGTAAAGGGTGTAAAATACAGCTATTTAAATGAGAGAGACTTTTCCATCAGACTTATTTGTGTCCCAGATTTCAGATGACTACGCCTAAGATAAGAGTGTGAGAAAGAAGGCATTAGAACCAGATTATCTTCTTGCAGAGGAAGAATGAACACAGATTTAGGAGGCACCTACACACTGCACTATGGTTAACCACATCCAGTGAATTCAAGTTTATGCAAAAGTCCCCTTGTCTATACTAACAGTAAAATTGTGTTTAGCATCCTACTTGATAAAGCGTGTTTCACTAAGCATGTTTTCTGTTTTAGTCTTAGCAAAGGATATTCACCCTTGAACACACAATACACAGAAATCCCATTCTACCTGCTGTAGTCTTCGGCCCTTTCACACCAGGGTGGAAAGCACAGCACGGGAACCCGCCTGTGGTGATTGGGGCAGCTGCTGGGTTCTGGGTTCTCTGAAGTCCCTTGGCTTTTGGTGCTCTGACGATTTTGCTATTTGCTGACTTTTCTGCCCATGATTCTAAACATAATAGTCTTTATAGTGTCTGGCACGTGTAATATGCTATACCTAATATGCAGGAATTGTTCAGTTCTCTGCACTGGAATGCAGCCCTCACTTAGGATGGAGGGGACTGTTATTTAATAGCCCGCTGGAAGTACAGCAGTTTGAAAAAAAGTAAATAAGGAAACAGGAAATGAAATTTCTACAAAAACTGAAGAGCCAGGAGTATTACTTAACATTTACGGATGTGCTCAGTCCTTGAGGATGCTCCTGAAACTAAGGACGATTTTTCCATTCATTTTAACAAAGGCTGGATGGGCTCCTACACAGTAAGTCCCTGTTGGCATTAACAAAGGCTACAAAGGCATGTCAATGGAGAGATCACAAAATGGCATTTTTAGCTGTAGTGCCTGATTTCTTTCAAGCTGGGAACACAATTATACAATGGGAAAAGAATCATTCAGATGACTATCTTGTACTTCCTTCTGATATATCAATACATTTTGTTAGAAACAATCAGTCACTTATAATCCATATACGACAGCTGCAGTTTCTCCTCTCAGCCTCACACACAATGCCATTATAAATAGATTGTCATATTCCTTGCAGTGCTAAATTGCTTTCTGCATTCCCAGTCTCTGGGTGGACTGATTGACTTGGGAAATCTGCCATTTTGGTAGGCCTCCAGAAAAAGTGATTACTTATTTTTGCGTCTGTTGCCAAACCTTTATAAGTAAGTTACCATTAAAAAGTCAGTATTTAACCACAATTACCATAGAGTGGTATCTGATATGACAGTTGTTTCCTGCTGTGTTATGTTTCTCTGTACACAAGGAGCAAATGGATGGTTTTAATTAGAGAAGGGCGCCTTCATAGCTGTGGGAGATGAACAAGAGGAAAAAAACCAGGAATCTACAAAAATGTGATATATCTACACTGATTTGAACACCAAATGTATTCTTGCTTTTCTAATGAGTAGAGTGATTAAGGAGTGAAGCCCGCAAAAAATGGACGCATAACTGTTATAGGGAGTCCCCAAGCACAGAGAAATTTGTGGGTATTTCAGGTGACACCTTCTGCAAGTAAATGTCAATTGCCTAAGGGTAATGCTGGAAATGGAATTGTTGTCTGCCTATGGGATACTTCACCAAACATATAACATTTATTGCATTTGTCTGCACTATGGATAATACAGAAATGTATGCATGGCAGTGTACTGGGCACTCCAAAATCAGTGATATGTCTCAGTATAGCAAGACCTACTGCCATAATGACCTGATCCAATCTTGTTGAATCAGTGGAAAGCTTCCCATTGAGGTGAATGGGCTTTGGATCATACTGCAATCCTTTAGAAACTTTCCAGGACAACGTGTCTCATGTCCAGCTCTGCAAAACAGGGCACTTTGTGCTGGATGGATTTTAATGAAGCAGTGTCTGTTGCATTTTAATAATATCCTCTTAGGTTTTGGCCCAGATCAGAGCTGCTTCAGTGGCTGTTTCTACACTTCATATTCAGTGCTCATTGATTAAAACACAAACACAACCCTAGGAGCAGGGACCAGGACCCAGAACCTCCCCCTCCCTCTGGAGTCCATCCTGACTAGGCTACAGACTTATGTTCTCCCTTATGTTTTTTGTTGCACGGTGACAGTGCTCCAAGGGGAGAGATGAAGAGTTGTTCTTGTGTGTGTTTCCCTTCTCTACCAGATCTCTTCCTAATCTGTAGTACATTTAGGTGAATAAATGCTTCATGAGGAGGTAGGTTGGAACACCTCTGGGCTGAGAAAGACTCTGAATCTCCCCTCCTGGTCAACTGCTCTATTGAGGTTAATATACAAAGGATAGGGGAGGAGGTGACATCCCTAGAGTTTCATTTTTGAGAGATGATGACCACATTCATATTTTGTGAGGGCAGACATGCCTGCTGAATTCATTGCTCAAGGAAGATGGAGGAGATATCTAGTTTATAGATAAGGCTCAGGGCAGAGAGTATCAAACTGCTCCCCCTAGGGCAGCTCTTGTCATGCGCAGACAGAAAGCTGCTCTCTAGGAACCTCAGGAATTTGCAGTCCAACAGAGATTTCGTGAACTTAGGTTTCTCCAGGGCTTAACAGCAGGTAGGGCTTGTTCTTACTTATTTTTGGATCACAGTTTTAAACTTGGATGCCTCAAATCTGCTGAAATGCTTTATTAAAGCAAAACCTAAATCCAGAGACCTCACAGAATTTTTTGGAATGGATAGACATAATTATTTTATAGTATTGGATGAAGGCAGGACTTCTAAAGATATCCAGACATCTAACATCAGGAAAGCAAGCCTTTGGGATTCCCCCCTGCTGATTAAACAGGTAAGAGTTTCAGGGTTTCAATGGAGCTTAACCCGAATCCCACTAGTAGTTATCTGTACCTTGAGTTATCTGAGTAATCTGAAAATAGAGCTTTGGGGAATTTGCCCTGGGCACAGCAAAAAGTTGGTGTCAGATCTGGTAACAGAGTACAGATATCCTGATCCCTGGTCTGCTCCACAGGCATGTAAGGACTTCTGTTCTGTAACACTTGCTTGTCTTGTTGGCTATTTTATAAGAGGACCTCTGTTTGGTTTATATTTTAACATTGGATTATAGACAACAGGTGGTTTTATTAGGCCAATACTTTGTGACTGAAGGTAGAGGAATAAGGGGCAGAAATCATTCATGGTGGATACCTATAATGACCTTTAAGTATACAAAATTCTATTGATTTGAGATAGATAGGAATTTAAAGTTACTCAATAGGGAGTCTAAATACCATTTTACATCTGGCCTTTAGAGAGTTTTAGCAGGCTCAGTCTATTTAGATTTAATAGATGTTTATTATATACCGATCAAGATACTTACAGATTTAGCGTGTGTAATAATATTTTTCATCTAGCTAATAGGAAACTATTTAGTTGCTCTCTTTCTTCATAAATACATTTTATAATGACCAGTGACCTTTATTTAATATGCAAGTCCTTTCTCCTGAATCTGAAGAGCAAGATTAAATAGGATGTTTATGATATCTTGTATAAATAAATAGCTCTGTGCAATTAAAAGCAGCTGGCTAGTAAGTACTGCAAAATCAGCAACTTTTTGTACTCTCAACTAGAGCGTAAATGAACTTCATAGCTTAGTGTGCCATCAAATCTGGGTCTGAGATAATATAAGTGCAGCTATCCTAGAGTTTGATCCGAAAACAGGAAGATAAAAGATTGCAAACCATTACACATCTACTGTGTTTTTCCTGCGTTACTTTATTGCTGAGCTGCAAAGCTTTCTCAGCACTTCTTTCTGTCATTCCATATTTAAGGAATTGCCAGACACCTACGAAATGCCTACAAAGCCTTCAACGTGAAGTAGGAAAGATGATGCCTGTCTCCAAGTTAAGAAGATAGTTTACAATCCAAATATTTGAAGATGTTGCTGGTTGTATGGTAACCAGAACCTGTGTAACCCAGTGCTTTAATTAAAGGTTTCTGTTGACAGAAGCACAGATGATAGCTGATATGTAAGCCATTGCTGCTGCTAGGTTTTATCTACTTCTAAAGCCCATGCCAGAAAACATGTAATTCAAAGCTGATATTAAAAAAAAAAAAAAAAAAAAACAGAACAAAACAAAAAAACAAAGTTAGTTACTGGCTGGTTCCTGTGCAAATGGTAGTTTCTGTGCTGTTGGTAGTCTGGCATGATAGGAAGAATACCTATCATGGGGAAAACTACACCCTCCACGAAACCCTACTTCTTCTGGTTCCTTTCATTTTGTGACTATTTTCCATTTCTTCCAGGACTCTGTGTTCATGGAAAATGCCAAATGAACAACTTTCTGTGGGCTCCTTACAGCTTCTGACCTCCTCTGTGGTTTGGCCAATACTGTTGTTAGTGGTATTGAATTTGTAGATTTGAGTGTTTGTGTTAATGAGAATCGATGTGGGCAAACAGGTAATGAAGGACTTAGGTTGGCAGTGCAAGGAAATAAGCTCAAACTTTACCATAGTCTTTGTTCCTAATAAATATGAGTGGAAGCCTCCCAGGAGGGAGATTTTAGAAAAGCATCAGCCCCTCTGGAGATGTATCCAAACCTCCGGACCTTTTGAGGTTCACCCATCACTTCTTACATTTAGGAAAGAAATGCGTGACTCTGTGAGGAAGGTATTTTAAGCTTATTTTCTTTAATCTTCTGGGTTCTGTGGTTGTGACTCCCCTGAGGTCAGACAGATATTTTTAAATGAGTTCTCGCTGCTTGAATAATAGGGAAATAATGTCTTGGTTTTTAACTTCTGTATTTTGTAGCTTCATAACTTTGTGCACTCCTCAAGCGAAGCTGAAGTCTTCGGGCTGTTTCAAGAGTCCTTTTGTATTTACATTAATAACAAACCTTCCCCCCTTGAAGAACATTTGTAATACTTCAAATGTTTATTGTTCGGCTGAGCTAGTTAACAGCTGTATTGAGCAAAGCACCATGTGACAACCAGTGCATTCCTGGGTGATTATATTATGCTGCCAATGGCTGTTTAATGTACATTGCGGTAGTCTCCACACAGCCCAGAGTGCAGCTAAGAAAAAGAACTTGCAATCTGAGTATGTGAGAGGAAACTGTTACACAGGGATATAAAAAACAAGAACAAGATTGTTGCACCCATGATAAAAAGCAGCCCAGTCTTCTGTTCCACACTTGCCCTGAATTTGTACCTATTTTCTGACAGGACAGTGTTCAGCCTCTGTGTATGTGTGTGGTGGTGTGGATCTTTTAAAGCTATTTTCCCTAGAGCTGGCTGAAAGCTTTTTCTCTGAGCCAAATGTGCATCAGAATATGGAGTCTATCAAAATCGAAACATTTTGTGGGAGCACATCAGTGTTAAGGGGGTGGGAGGAGGCAACTGTAGTCACTTTGACATTCTCATTGTGCTTTGATCAACGCCAAACTACTTTGTTTTGATGAGATGAAGACATTTCATTTGAACCTGCAATGTTCCTGTTACTTTTCACATTGTTATTTACATTGAAGTAAAGTTAATATTAAAACTCATGAAAGGTAATAGTAACTTATATTATATGATATCATTATAGAAGCAAGATATTTCTATGCTTCTGAATTAATTTTTTTTTTAAGAGGATTTCCAGCTAGTGGAAAATTTTGAAATTTGGGCTTTTTGATTTTTTTTCAATACACAGACAAGCTTTGAAACACTGGAAGTAGCTACAGCTTTCTAGCTAACTTGAATGTGCCCCAGTATATGCACCATCCCTTGCTCTAATCAGTACCAGATGTCAATGTCCGAAAAACCATGTTTCCAGACCAAAGAAGCCTAGAAAGTTTTATTTAGTGAATTCATTTATAATTTGGTAGCTTCTGTCTTTTTAAAATTTTCCTTATACAAGTTGTGTAAGCCTCTGGATTCATTCACAGTACTGAGTCACTTGAGCACAGTTTGACAACGCATGCTGCAAGAAAAACATACCTGAGACGACAACTGTTGGTGCCTTCCCTGCTTTTACTGCAAAACTCATGCTATTTGGTATATTCATGGAGTCATACAGAGAGGAGAAAAATGAAGTTCCTTTTTAAAACTGTGTAATTAAAACTGCTCAAGAACTCATTTAACAACAGTGACTGAGAACAGACAGTGTGGTTTAGCGGGAGTGGGCTGCTGTGCGCCGAATGCGCAGGTCAGCCCTGCTGCCGCAGTGTAACTGCCTGGTAAACAACACACCAGAGCTCCAGCTCTAGAGGACTGGGGTATCTGGGGTTTGCAAATGGCTGGAGGAATAGGGGAGCATTTTTCCCCACCTGGCATAACATGAATTTCCAGGAGACACCTGGTCCTGCAGTGCGGTTGCTCTCCGGAGAGCCCCGGTGCTGCTGCCCAGCGTGTCAACGTACCGCTGAATAAATCCTGCCCCAATCCACCTGCATCGAGGCGCTGAGGGTAGTTCAGTAGCTTGTTTTAAAATGCTTAGGTTTTCTCTGTTTGTGTGTGCCCTTTCACCCTTCTCCCTCTCCCTGCCACATGCTGCCAGAGGTGTATAACCCCCAAGTGTGACATCCTGGTGATGTATGTCCTCGCCAGCAGTGGCAGAGGTGGCCGTAAACCCGAACACACGGGCACTTCTGCCTCCGGGACAGTGACCGCTGCGGGGCAAAGGCAGGCAAGCCTCCGGGACTGGCTGCTCCCCACCATCACTTTGATCAATGGTGAAGGTGAAGGCACTGGAGCGGATTCAGTTCTTGACTTTCCTAATAATAAAAATTTAAAAAAATCATCCATTAGTGTTTAGATCCGCTGGCCAGTGTTCTCTGCTTAACATAGCAAGGCAAGTCCAGGACTCTGTGAGTTACTTTCTCACAAATGTTGTCTAACAGACACGCAGGGAAGAATGAACTACTACTATGACTTGTTAAAATATTTTTAGTACTTGGGATTGTTTCAAATATATTATTCTGATGGATTTTCATACAATGCTTCTTCCTTACCCCAGAACTTCTAAAACAGAAAAAAATAAAACAGCTGCATAGCTATTGATTATCTTTTAGAAGTTCCCTCATAGGGAAGCAAGTTATGTTCAGGCAAGCGTTTTAAATCGATTCTGAAATCCCATTTTTACTTGTCTTACAGGACACCTTCCACTTCTCTAGCCCTTTGTCACAGTGCAAGGTGGTTATTCTCCTCAAATAGACAAATAATAATCTCAAATATGGATTAAACTGACAATTAGCTTGTTATAAAAAGCCTTTTTTTGATGGCTGTATGAAAATGAACATTTTCAGCAAGTCCACAGAATGTTGCAGGCAAATTTGATCTGAAATTAGCTCCTTCTAATTCACTCCTGTGCAGAAGGCTATCACAGTGCCATGGAGATTCTTCCTGTTAATGAGACTTATTTAACGTGCTGAATAATGAAAATCTTGCAATACCTGGTTTTGCAACGTTTTCAGTATAGCTTTGATGGCTCAGAATGATCAAATACAATTTTTTAACATTAAACTTGGTCAGTAACTGCCACCATGCCTTCACAGGTTATTAAATATTTTCACAGAATCACAGATTTAAACATTTACATTAAACAAATTTTAAACATTTTTATAATAATACTTTTGTTAGGAAATAGAAAATAAGACTTTGTAGGCTGTCACACTGCAGAAATATGGTGCAGGTTTTGATTTCCATTTTTTTAAATGAAATTTTATACAAAACACAAACTATTATTTAAAAGAATGTTTTTGCTTATTTAGTACTAGAAAAAGGTTTCCATTTGAGAGAATAATTTCTCCAAATTTTAGAGTAGACTGTGCTCTGGACACAACTAAGACCTGTTTTTGTTTGAGAGCAATTAGCTCTAATCAGATTCTTTGGGATTTGTTTTCGATAGATGGAGAAATTGAGAAGCAAGCTGGTATCCCTGGTGCAGTCCAGTTCCCTGAACCCAAGAGGAATAAAATATCAAACCAGCCAGAAATGCAAGAATTCATTTCTTTGTTTATAGCTCCAGGTTTCTTTTGGCTAGTACTTTCCCAACAAAGTTCTCCGGACTTTTCCTCGCTACCTTGCTTTTACCTGGAGGTCTTTTGGATGCCCCTTTGCTTTCTTGGCCTTTCTCCTGCTGTTCGCGTTGCCCATCGCCCCTCAACATGGTGAGCTGAAAAGCAGTGTTACAGTTTGCCAATGCTGCGGGCTGGAAGCCAACAATTTCCTTGCAGAGCAGAGAAAAAGCAATGCAGGAGTTGTGTCTCCCCAGGCTCGGACCATTGTCTGACCCTCTCACTCAGAGGGGCAACCTGAAGCTATCATCTAACCTCTGTAGGGATTTTCATGATCCAAGCCTCTAATTCTGTGGAGATTTGCCTGTCAGCTGTACAAAAGCAGCTGCACTTTTTTTTTTCTTTTTTGCCCAAAGAGGGTGAGTTTGGAGGACATCTTCTCTGGGACAGTAGAGAATATGATGCAATATTTCCCTGAATTGCTTTCCTTTCCTGTCACCATCTAGGCTTAATTAGCTCAGAAGGATCAAAGGAAGTGTCATTTGTGTTTCCAAATCGGATAGGATGCAGTCCATAACGACAAGGAGGTTGTTGCCTGTGTAACCAATGCTTCTAATGCAGAGCAGGGAGACAAGAGATGGGAATCACTGTGAGCTGAAAATTAATCTTTGGAAGTTTTTAAAAGAGATTTCAGGCTCTTTATGAAAACTTCCCCAGCTGCAAGATTGTTTTCATATAAATGAGTCCATCAGGCCTTTGGCTTAGTGAGAAAATGCTGCTGTTTGGAGAAAATGCTCCATTGCAACACAGCCGCAAGGCAACACACAACCATCGATATTGGAGGAAGGGAGCAGGGAGCAGCACTCGCCTCCGCAGGTGCTGAGGGTGCTGGAGAGAGCCCAGGGGATGCTGAGGGGAGACGCACCTGGATGGTCCGATGGGTCTTCCCTGAGGCTGCTATCGAGAACGCACAGCTGAACCAGGGTCTCAGCTCTGAGCCTGGATGGGGGCAGAGCCCTTGCCTCTGTGAACCTCATAGCTTGTGTATATGTTCTAGCTGTAATATTATTGAGAAGTGTGATGTGCTGATAGGAACTGAATTTAGGAAAATGAAGTGGATAAATCTGTTTGGACCTGCAGTATATTTCAAATCTGACTTTTGATATCTTTTGCTACCCTAATCTCATGTCTCCCTTTATCAGAGACTTTCAGTCTCATGATAATTTCAAGACAGGGGTTATGGGCCTTGGGCGAATATTCACTGGAGATTAGGAGGAGACTTTAATGAATGCAGTGCAGCAGAAACATTCACAAGACAGTGGCTCTTGAAAAGCCTTTCCCAGAGCAGTTGCAGAAAATCTGGTCCATGCCATGATTTCATTCACTTGAGATGCCAGCTGCAAGGCATGTTGTTCCATGTGGATTTTCTTTTGCATTTCACCTGCTCAAAATATCTGCTCTATAACTGTTGGGGGCCTGAAATTAATTTGGGCATATGTCCAAAAATGGTGGGTGGGTGTCTTTTGTGGGTGAAAGCTAGTGGATGAAAATTCCTGTCAAGCAAGAAGATATGAAGAAAAGACAAACACAGTATATACCTCAGCCAGTGCCACGACAGAGGGATGGATGAGCTGTTTCCACAGGATGCGTCAAGATCCTGACCCTGACTCATGATGCTGTGGTGGTGGGTTTCACACAGAACTGACTGCGCATATCGGGATGTAGCAGGAAACAGCTTGTATAGCACGAGCACAAACACTTCATCGCATCCCTTCCAGGGTGGGGAGCTGGCAACCTGGGTGTCCCTGCAGCTTGATAGCTATATTTGGAATAGCCTCTTCACTCCTTTACAGCGGTAAAACTCTGCAGAAATGCTGAGCAATCTGATCTGACTGCAAGGTCAAGTGCAACTTTGGGGCTGGCCCTGCTGTGAGCAGGCGGTTGCACCAGGTGATCCCCAGAGATCCCCGCCAACTTGAATGACCTTCTGATACTCTGAAATCAGTGTGGTTGTGATGCTGTGACAGTGGTATAAGAGAGTCAGGCCCCCTGGGAAGGTACAAACTAGTACAGCCTCAGTTAGCAGACATGTCATTCACAGTTTTTCTCTTTCATGTGCATCCAAATTAGTTGCTGAATGACCAGTAAGTGATTGCTGCTTAATCTTAGCTTTTCCCCACCATCAGTCCAATAAAACTATCAGTATGATCTTGTCCCTAATATAATTCTGTAAAAGGAAACAATGCTATTCAACAACCCATATGATGCAGAAACCAGTTGGACATAGAGCTCTTTAATAAAAGATTTTTTCTGTCAAATGCTAGCTGCCTCTTTCTGCCAGTGTTACAAGACCACAACCTCCTTTCATTTTACTTTTTCTTCACAGATCCAGGCCCAGATCTGCAGGAAGCACCAGAGAAAAGAGGATGGATGGACATGTCGCTAAGGCAAAGGGTCCCACTCTGGCCTTCTGAGTCCCATTTCCAGCTCTGTGTCGATTTGCTGACATGGATTTAAGCCACTTGCTTATCATCTTTGTCCCATTTTCTCCCTCTAGAAAGTGGGAATGAAAATACTTGCCTGTCTCATCAAAGCATTAGATAGCTTAATTAGTTGAGGCTTAGCAAGAGCTCTCAGAGTGGCAGACGTGAAGTACAAAAGGCGGCAGCGTGGTGTAGTCCTCAAGGAGTTCACATTTCCTCTATCCCACAGCAAGGCCATTGGGAAGGTCATGGAAGCAGCAGTATGGGAATTTAGATTTTTACTCTTAAAGCGCAGATTTTCCCCACAAGGATTTGGAGAGAAACTCTTCAGCAGCTGCTCTGAGTGCTACCTCAGCAGTTTGCAAATGGTGCAAACCCTTGGGTCTGCAAATCAGCCTGCACGTGTCTATGGAACAGCAGTTTTTCTGATATTCCAGGCTTTTTCTGCTTCCATTTCTGATGGAATAGCAAGAGAGCACCATTGGTGTGGCAAAAAAATAGATGATGGGCCTAGATGTTTTAAAATTTGGTTGTAATTGGATTTCACTCAAATGTGCTAGTCAGGATGCATCTGACAGAGAAGCAGTTAGTATTTGAGGTAAATAACTTAAGGTAAGCACGATTGCAGGTGCAACCCCAGAGTTCCCAGAACAGTCATGGGGAGTAGTTCAATGTAGTAATGTTTAAGTCACAAATTCTTAATGATCCATAGCTCATTACAGAGAGGTCTGTGGTCTAGGGGGCTTCTGAGCATCATATGATAACCAGTTACCACTGCTCACTCTCCTTCTGGCCAAGTCAACTTCTGCCTGAGCAGAAAAATGTCACTTCTCTCCTAATTCTGGCCAATGAGTCATGACTAATGTTGTCCTAAATGAAAATTGCTTCTCCTTATGTCCCATTAAGAGCCTGGATGGAAAGTTTTCTGTGGAACTGCTTCTGTAGCAACTAGGCCTGCGGAGGAGTCTGGGAGATGCTCATGGGAGGAAGCTCTAGGCTGGCAGTATGGACGTGGTTTTTGGTAGTATGCTGGAGTGGGGGGGCTTTGTGCATGACATCACATCGCTTTAACCCTTTGTGATGAGGAGGCAGCTACCCCTGCTGTGGTATCAGCTGTGTGTCTGCCCTAGAAAATGCTCAGTGTGGCTGCCAATATTGATTTTACTAAAGGGAAGCCCTTGGTTTATCAGGCCAAATTCATTTTTGTGCCAAGGTCTGCTTGGCACAGGGGAGAGGGGCGTTCATCAGGGACTGTAGCTATCCATGAGGGTTTGGGTTGTTTTTACAGCTGCCTTGGCCTTTGAATGGCAGTGGGGCTTGACTTACTGGCTGCAGCTGACCAGGTCACCGGAGAGACAGTCCTGTCACCCTGGGACTGGGCGGCTGCTGCTGTGCTCTTGTCCAGCCTGTCCTGCTCTCTCCCTTCCCTGGCTGGGCAGCAGGACTAGGACACGACCCTCTCAGCTCTATGCTGGTTGACTTCCTTGCCGTAGTGGAGTGCTTTACATGGGCCTGTGGCCAGGATACGTCCCCTCTGTGTGACTTGGATTGCAGAAGGGCCAGGAGAATGGGGAAGAGCTGGGTCTCTTTCATTTAATTCTCCTGTTTGCAGCCCTCTTTAGTCTGATCTTCCCCCTACCCCCAGTAGAACAATAAATGGCAACTGAAGCATGTCTAATTCTTCCCTATCTTTCTCAGCCTTTGCTTCTTTCCTTATCTGAGTGACCAAAAATAACCTCTGTCTCCTATTCTTTTCAAATCTTGTTCATGCAAGATTGACCTTGCAGTACAGGCATACAAGAGTAAAGCACATATCTTGGGTTTTACCCATAGACAAAAGGGATTCAACTGCAGTGAGTAGGGAATTTCCAGAGGCGGGATTCATCTGCAGTTACTGGGGATTTTCCAAGAGGGATGATCCAAAGTGAAAGACACGTGTAGATTTCACAGTATCTATTTGATTAGGCTGCATAGTATGACCAGTGTATCACAAGGCATTCCAGAAAAAAGTTAGTGTTTTGGATTCAGAGGTACGTAGTTGCATAAAGACACAATTAAAGTACATGGGAGATGTTTTTCTTTTGTGTAATAGATTTCTTCCTTTTGTTGTCCATCTCCTTTCTTTTATTACGGTGTACTTGCTTCTGACTGCTGGATGGTAACATGAAGAAGGGGACTGAAGCACTTTTGTAGAAATGACTTGTGTAAAAACAGAGACCTGGATATGGATGAAAATCAAGGGGCCAGATTCTCATCACAGGATAGATGGGTGCAGAGCCCCTGACTATAAATGTAGCCATCCCTGTTTATGCTTCTCTAAAGGCCTGTCTCAGAGAAAGTCAGTTGAGCTAGAGACCTAACATACTTGCTGGGAAATATGACGAACGACGTGTCCAGGAGTCCCTGCCACCTCCCACTTTCTTTCTTAACTGGACTGTTCTTTAGGATGGAGAACGTGAGACTGACTCAGAGGCCTACATTTTTCCCCCTCCAAAGGTGAATCTTCACCGAGGTGACTGTTCAGGCCAGGGTGGTTGAGGCATGGCACATCCCACGACCATGAGTACAGCCATGAGTGGCTGGGTTTTACTCCAGTCAGTGCTCTAAACAGAAGAGATGATGTGGCAATAGCCTGCATGATGCAAGTGCTGCAATTATTTTGTTGCATGCCTGATATGTGAGGTATGAGGAAACACAGGCAAAATTCTTGAGCTTTGGAGACAGCTATCATATCTTCCAGATAAGGGTGGTGGTGGTGGTGGTGGTTACGGGTAAAACTCCTTCCTCTGGTTGCTTGTGAGTCCTCATCACATTTTTTGATTCATACTAGCTGTAGTTGAAAGCTTAAATGGGACAAAAGTGCCATGCAGACCTTGTGCTGGATATCAGCGCAACAGGGAGCTCTGTTCTCTGTGGTTCTGAAATGTCTCTGTGTCGGCCAGCTGTTTACAGGAGGCGGAGGGAGATTTGGAGGAGTGTGTGAAATGGGTACTTGTATTTGTCCCTTTTGAGCCATAAATGCTCAAGGAAACTTTGCAATTAAAGAACAAAACCCCCAACTCTCCACCCTTTTAGTAGTGTGTGTGTCCATACATGTGTGTATCTGTATATAAAGAGCTTTTTAAAAAGGCTGTTCAGTCATCTCCCATCCTCCATCTCTATTTCATTCAATAGGCCTCAGCTTCTTCTGGCATACCAGTAACAGGGAGAATGGTAATGCAGGTCACATCCTAGGGCTAATGAAAGTGTCACTAAAAAGTAAGGATTACAGCCAAGCTTTTGAGATAGCCATCTCCCAGCAGAACACTTAATAAAATTATCTTTTTGACTTGCTCTTCTAAGTTCAGATATTCTATTCAGCTGAATATCAGTGACAAAAGTTGTGGTGACTTCAGTAGGGACAGGAAGTTTATTTCACTATCAGACCCGGAATACAGGTTCTTGAATCTTGTACACCACCATTGAGGGAATAGTTCTTGTAACTTTTTCCCATGGTATTTTCTTCTCAGGATATGCATATCCTGAGCACATAGAAATTGCACTTCTAAGCTGGGGGCGATGGCTCTGTTGTCAGCTTTGGTAGGCAAGACTGGATCAGCAGCTGGATAGGGTGTTTTTGGAGTCAATGCCCATCACTGCTGGTGCAGATCTGGCCCATGGCAATGGATATAGCTGGGGAAGGGGAAAATGTTCCTTGGGGTCAGCAACACCCACCAAGCCTCAAAGCCCTGAGAGTAGCAGGAGAGAGTTTAGCAACATCAGAGCTGCTACTTGGTCTTCTGAGGCAACAAAATATTAAACATCTGGTCCATCAGAAATGCTCAAGGAATGTGCTTAGGTGGACCAAAGCCCTCAATCAGTACGTTGTTACTAGTGGATCTGGTAGTAAGGGCAAAATATCTGCCCTTCTTTCGGATTATGAGAGGAGGTTCTTGCTAGCTTCTTCTGTTCCTCTAAAATTAAGGGCACAAACCTCAACTGGCATAAATGGGCAAAACTCCATTGGAGTCACTGGAGCTATTCTGACCGATGAGAGAGGGGACATTGGCCTCATTGTTACCATTGGCCTTGGTTATTCATTTATTCAGGTTTCCACTCAGAATTACTCATACTAGTTATTTCAAATGGGCTAAGTATGGTGAATAAGCAGTGTTGGTTGAGTTGAACACCCTTCATTATATCTTATGCTAAAATGAGTTGTTATTAATTTTAATTCCCCAGTTTATAAAACATCTATATGTTACGGGAAAATGAGTATTTTCCTATATGTGGAGATCTCTCCTTGTAATACCAAAACAACTTTGAGGCAACTGATTCTGACTATTTTGCATGCAGCTATGTCGAGTTCGATTTAATGCTTCAGGGTGCTATGCACAATTGTGTACCAATAGAACTTGGAGGAAAGAAGGCTTTTAAATGCAGTAGAATATTTAAACCCTGATGACTGTATAGACAGGAGCAGTCTGAGTTATTTGGCAACACTTGCCCACAGCTATCCTAAAAAATGCTCTGTCCCTCGTCTTTCTAGTGTGTGGTAGGTGTATCCATGAGGATATCGCATTACTGATGGGTTATCATGCTCCTCTCTCTCTGCAGGTCCTGGAATATAAGTGCCTGATTTCCCATCCCCTGTGATAACTGCTCTCTGGTATCTGTTTGGCTTTGAGAGCCTTCAAGACAAAAAGTTGTCTATTAGTGCAGAAAAAGCCTCTGAATCCTTTGTTTTTCTGTCAACAAAGAGGCATCTTGTGACAAAAAGGAAAATAAACTGTCTGATTTGGTCAAGTAGATACGAGTCCAAAGGTTAATAGAACTGCATCCTGCCTGTGAATTCATACTTACACATAGTGTGCACTCAGATCCTCCCTCTGGCTGATTCAAGGGATTATGAAGCTGTTGTACTGTTTAACCAGCAGCGGTGTTTTGTGGCTTGAGGAGTGCTTGTTCTTGAAATCGCTTGAGCCCTGTGGGTGACTACAGTGGCTGTAGGGCATGGCCATGTTCCACAACCCAATCATCTGACTGCTGTTAAACTGGCAACGTGAAACCCTTGGATACGTGCTATACCTCCTTTGTGTGGCATTTCAGCAAAACCTCTCTCCCTCTCCCAATGGTTACACATAATTTCCTTGTGAAAGAAAACATTTTATATATAGCCTGGCAGGGTCTGAGCTGTATACTGGTGGGATGGTACTCATTCAAAGCATTCTCTTCTTCTTTATATGCTGTGCCATGTTTCTAATGTCATTACAACCTCTGTGTCAGTTTTGATTTCTAAATGTATAAAGCTCATGAATCACCTTCTGTTTCCCTTTTCCATAGCTTGATAATGAATAATCTTCCTATAAAGTGTTTCCTGTTCAACAAATATTTGACCATGACTGGTCAACTCTAGTCATTACTATGGTGAATGGTCACAAACTGTGCAACATTGTCCCTTGATGAAGACGAATGAGCTCATAATTCAAAATCAGAACGTGACTCTTTTCCCTGGCATTTTTTCATTAGCAGGGGAATAAAGAGTCACAAAGGCATAGGAAGGCTCCCATAATGAGAAAGATCAAAATGGAAGATTAGGAATGGCTCACTAAAACTGCATGAGATTATCACAGCCCTTTTTACTCATCTAACTCACAAATGAATTAGAGAAATAAGATCACAAAATTCTTATGGTGCCTCTTGCAGTGTGGGAAGAAGGAATATTCCAGAAAAGTGAGAAGGAAGTAAATGTACAAGTAGTAACACTGCTTTACAGAAGACATGACTAACGTGGAAATTCCTTTCAGGAAGAATCTTGAGGTCAAGAGGCATATAGGACTGAAAGAATGAATGAAACACTGAGACGTCTAATGAGACTGTTTGTAATAACTATATTTGGGCGAATCAATAGCACTAACAATTCTTGCCTTTAGGAGCATTTGCCAGCACTTGGATAGTGTAGTTATTCCTTGGTTGCCCACTGAAGGGTTCATTGAATCTTTTGCTGAATCTGTCTGGTCCTGTTCACTCTCAGTAGTTGAGTATCAGAATAGATGGGTCATTGGGATTGCCCACAACAGCAATTTGTCTGTGTAACATAGAGAGAATCACTGAAAGCAGCCAGAAGCATTCTGTGTGCGTGTATGTATGTTTATATATGCACACTATGTAAATTGAATCTATTTACTATGCATAGTTGTTCAAACCTCACCTGGTTTTGTGGCTGAAAGTCTGAAGGCATGACATTGTCAAGGAGAAAAGTTGCATTTATCACCTCTCTGCTTACAGGCTCCATTTCATACAATGACTTCAGCAAATGTAGCAATGAAGACAGCAGCGTCAAGAAAAAAATCATAACAAAGCCTCCCAGCTGCTTACTCGTGCATGTTCCCAAATCCTACACTGAGTAGGTTTGAATTTTGCAAATCCTTTCCTTTATTATGTGCTGAACAAGCAATCAGATTGAAACAACCTCCTTTTCCCTTCCTCTCTCCTCTCCTGACAAAATCTGCACTGTGTAAAATCCTCACACCTAAGTTTGTACCTTAAACTGATTTCCAAGCTCTTCCTTACTTCCAAGTTTTTCTGGAATACCTTTGTGAAATGTCTAAGTCCCAGACCTTTAAGCAGTGGCTCAAGGTCCTTGCTGTTCCCTACTGCGCCAAGCTGTGGGAAGTTGTTCCAGCTGAGATGACAGAATGCTTGGAAGCCTTGATTGCTCTCCTGAGCCTAAATTAAAGTTTTATTTATGTAAAGTTTGCCAGAAAAATGTTAGTCATGGGTGAAATATCCATAAGATCACATAACTGTCCTCCTAAGCTTTTATTTCATCCATTTTGAAAGGATGTATAATTTTATAATACAATGTAGCCTTTTGAGAAATGCTGCAAATGAAAGATGACTGCATTTTACTTGCAATGACAAATGGAACAGAAGAAGAGACCTGTTGTTCATCAGTCTATCATGCCAGTTACATACATCCTTAGACTGATGAAGGAATTTCTTATTTTTGTTGAACATTAATTGTTTGTGTGTGCTCTGTGTTGTACAAAGAGGACATTGCTCACTCCTCTGGCATTTACAATTAGGGCTAACCACAGGCAGTTTAATCAAACATACATGATATCTAAATCAAAAGCCAAAGGGGTGCTGATTTTGTTAAACCTATGGGATTGGTTGTTCAGAAGTTCTCAGGGGCAGCTCAGCTCTGATCTTATTGCAATTTGTGGGAATGTCAGTATTTACTTCACTGGTAGCTGAGGAAAGTTTATAGTGCTGGTTCTGAAGAGCCAATCTGTATTTCCTTCTGAGGGCTCAGATGCTGTGTAGTGAGCAGAGCAGTCCTCAGACACGAAGGTTTGCTTTGCTATCTCCTTAGCACAGGCAATATGCCTGGGAGGAAGGCAGCAGTGAACCACAGCCCGAGGCTCACTCTTTCCCAAAGAAGGAGGCTGAATCTATGTCCCACCTTACCACAGATGCCCTTTGGAGTATCTCAGCCCTTCCTGGGTATTTAGGTGTGATTTGATGGTTGGGAGGGTACCAGTTAGTGGATAGGAAGAAAAAGGGGATTTCCACAAACCGGGGACAGACTGACATATTTGGTAAAGAGAGCTTTGTGTTGATGTCTGTAATTTTGTGCGTTCTGTTTCTAAAGGACGTTTTCTCTTCTACATAATTATGACAGACCAACCAGATTCTCATCAGTGTGGCAGAACCAAGATAAAGGATATATTTACTCTCAGAGCAGCCTGAAGGCCTCTTTACACTGCTCAGTGAAAGTGCGAACAAGGGCCATTCATGGCTGGTTGCGCTCTGTCTCTTGGAGGTCTTTGTTCTGCACTTCGCAGCACTGCGCACCTGCAGGATGACTAAAGAGGGAGAAAGCCTCTCTTTGAGCCATGCTCTGAGTTAGCTTTTTGGCTGAGCTTGATCCAGATCCAAGCCTCACTTCCATCTCCAACAGCACGGGGAGTTAGCGCGCCTGGCCCAGGGAGGCGAGGAGCGCCTGTGGGAGCGTGCTGGGGCTTGCTCCCGCAGAGGACCCGGGCGAGAGGCTAGTGAACCTCTGGAAGTGTCCTCCCACAGAGGACTCTGCTACCAACCCAGGGGCCTTTGCAGGGCCTGGGAATAGCAGGACCCCTCTCCTCTTCTGGCCTCAGCAACCACAAGCTGAGGACCCAGGTGGCCTGGTGAGAGAAGCCATGCTTGGGCTATGCTAGGGATTAGAGATGTGTCCCCTGGCAGGGAAAGCTTTGGTGATTCATTCTGGAAGCCTCCATGGATCTGAAACAATTTTGCTGTACATTTCTCAATCCCTGTTCTGCTCACCCTGCAGATAACTAGGCGACAGGCAAAGACTCTTTTGAGAAGAAAATGTTAGAAGTGAACAACAGCATTATAGCAGCAGCTGGCAGAGCCGCTACAGATAAGGGTTTGTGAGTATTTCCATTACCCTGTTGTTTGAGTGTTTACAGTTCAGCCATTAAAATTAGTTTGGAGCTAAAAATTGACACTCATTTTCTCATCTCGGTAACACTGAACATACACAAGGTACATTTTTTTATAGCATAGGTTCCCCATTCTTGGGAAAATTTATACTAAATCCATTTGCCCCCATCTGTTAGCTATAGGCACAAACTTTTGCATGCAGTTTACAGGTATGGTATGCATAGCCACAGGGGAAATTATCCAGATGTGTATCAACAGCTTGTTTTCTGTTCTCAAAATAGGCAGGCTGCTGTCTAGCTGAGCATATAATACACCCCAGAGTTTTTCCATGTACGCCAGTGAGGGCAACACACAGGCACCGGCCTTTGTAATGCTCAGCTGTGCTTACTGCTAGTTCTGGACACGAGGCTTGGCTGAGATGTGACATTTGCTAGCCTGTTTGGCCATAATGCCAGAAAGAAACTATATATGTATGTGTGTATATATATATATATATATATATTTAACATAATACAAAGCCATAAGTTTAAATCCTTTACATTTTTATTTTTGGAACTGATTGAAACCCTTTTCATGTGTGATTTGTGCCCTTAAAAGGGTAATAAAACTCCAGTTCTCAACTCTTTCTGTACTCTAATAGCCCCTGGGCAGTGTTGCTACTGCTAATACTTGTTGACTCGTCATGTAAGGCTGCCCATCTGGACAGAGAAGTACATCTTTAGTAATATAATCCCAAAAGTCCCTTTGGAGTACTTATTTCTGAAGAGGTCATTCTGCACTGTAGGAAGTAAAGAAATGGGGAAGATGAATCTTCCTGAACATGCATTGTGCCTGTACAGACACACAGGGATCTGGTAGCTGCTGTTGTCAACATATATGTCTATTGCAATACGTCTGGAAACACCTCTTGGAAAAATTGTCCTTCCTTAGTGATTTTCTGTGGTGTTTCCTAAGCACACACATGCCTGACAGCTGTTTATTGGGCAGATTTTCCCTGGCCAAGAAGCAAAGAAAGGGGCCAGGATGTGAAAGGGATCCAGGATTTGTTACAGAAGATGAAGAGTGTAATCCCCTCTTTGGGAAGGAGAAGAGCCAAAAATGACCATGGAGATGTTGAAAGAGAGTTTCCTCTCACAGGATAAGCACAGGGGTGGTAACTAGCCGTTGCCAAACATTAATGCCTGCTCAGCCTTGGGCTCAGCAGAGCTGCTTCAGTTTCCCCATCTGAAGAATGGAGAACATAATCCACTCACTGTTCCCAGAGGGGCTTTGTGACCGTGACTTAATTAAAGCTCATCAAGAAAGAATCTTTCACTTCATTATATCATCACTTTTTATTTTTACACTCCTTTGATTAAAAACATGAGTAATTACTTGCACTGTTGACTTTGGCATCTCCTCTTAGATCTCCTTAGATAATCAATGGACATGAGACTCCACTGGGTGATTCAGAGCACTTTGGTTATCTGGGGGTGGCATCTAATTTAGGCAGCTACAGTTAGATGCTTCATATGGATGGTATGGCTGCCTAGAAAAGGAAGAGGTCTAAAATACTGAATGGAAGTCACTTGACAGAATTCAGAGAGGACACACGTGATACCTAGAATGATAGTGTTTACCATAGTATCACTGTATCTGATGGAAAAGCTGTTATTTATTTTCTTATTAGCTAGATCAGATTAGTCATATTTGAAAACTACTTTAATCAGAATAATAGTAAATGTACTTGCTTGGCAAAAAAAAGATCATTTTCATTTTTTGATGAAATCCACTTGATTTGCCTGATGCAACATGAATGATTGGCACAGCATAAGTTGAGAAACATTTGCACAATACTCTGTCCTGGTGTATAGCTGATTGTTCTACTTGACTTTTCTATAGAAACCTCTCTTCAATTAGGTTACAGTTACATATACTGGCTTCTGCATTTAAGGATGAGTAACCACTTCATAAATAACATACAAAGTCCTGCAAGTTTACTGTATCTTTATTATTAGATCTCTGTAATCAATAGCCTTTTTTTGGAAAAGAGGGAGGGGAAGCAGTGTTCTTCAACAGTGTTTATAACGGCGAAATTTAGCATGGCCTTGGGATGCAGAGCAGAATTTGATAACAACAGTCAAAAATGCCCAGACCTTATTTATGTCGTCAGCCTGTCTTCGCATTTTGCTTTTGATGCAGGATTCACATAGAACTGAAATTCTGATACGAGTCCTGACATGCTCTTACTGGTTTAATCTTGGAGCTGAGAGGCATCTGGCCTCAATTCTTAATTCTGGGTCTGCTGCCAACACTTATATTCTAAAGAGTCTGTTATTAAATCACCTGTGATCTCTAAGCCACCATGCTCCCCTTAGACAGGATCTTTTTGCTCAGATGGTCACTCTGAAGCCTGTAGGGCCACGTGTGGAGTATTACTGGGTGGCTTGCTAAATGCGTTTCCCTTTTCCTTATCTCCTGTGAGTGGTATGGAGGACTGGTCAATGTGCTGACAACACTCTGAGGATGTACAACACTGCATGTGCTAAGATCCATTACTATGAGCTCATTCTAAACAATTCTTCAGTAGTGAAGAAATAGGCTAACCTAGGGGTTAATGCAGTTGCTGCTATGTGGGTGAAGTGTGCAACACTGACTCATTGCTGAGGAGTGGTATTACCACTATTTTCATCTGTAGTGACTCTTTCTAACCAGAGCTGAAAAGGATGACCCATGAGTTATAGAAATCACCTGCAAAGTGGAGGCCACCATGGTGAAGTGACAGAGCAATAGCGTTGGATGAAAATGACCCTTATAGTAGTGACAGCCCATCACACACCTCCCTGAATACCACCCCCACATTGGTTCTGGTACTGGTCTGAGAAGGTGAAGGTAGCTGCAATTAGAGCTTGTGCATCCAGTTCCCAATATCTGCAGTTTGCTGCTGAACAGAGGAACAAGGGCTGAGCTAACCAAAACCACCAGCAGACACTGAAGCTACAGCTGTGCTCCTTGAGAGGTTATCATATACAGAACAAAACTGTGTATCCCAAAACTATGACATGAATGTCCCACTAAGAAACGCCTTTCCATTACAATGCACCTACTACAGGGCAAAGTGCTTCTGGGACCTGGAGCCAGGGCCTTGGCTTGCTGGTAGGGATTTCAGGCCCAGATAAGAAGCAATCATGTGGCTACCTAATGAGAATGGGATTCTTATAAAGACTGAAGGATCTTAAAAGAAATCAGGAGAACTACAGTAATTGGGCTGAAATAAGAGAAAGGACTGATCAGCTGTTGACTGCATGCTGAATTCTTTTGACTGGATAGGAGGGGGAAGAATGATCATTGGTCCAACCAATGAATTAATCTTTCAAGTAGGGATCTAAATAGATTGTAGGTGTGGTGTTAATCCTCAGTGGGCTGGGGAAACAAGCCCGTGGTTTGTAATCTCTGCTGCTGACATTTGTTTTGTGAGTCCCTCCACTGTGATTTCACAATACATCAGCTGTAGAACCATTAGTGTGGGAAAACAGAAGTCATAAGAAATGTCTGGGATGTTAATATTAACTATAAGTAAATTTGTTTTTTATTTTTTGTTGCTTGCTATAAAAGAGAAGGGCACTGAAATTTTATTAGATGTAGCCAACCTAATCCAAGTGTGGGTAAACTACCTTCTAAGCAAGAATAAGCATTTTGCATAAAGTGGTGATCTGTATTTATGGCCAAATATTGTTTGCTGTACTCTCACAAGCGGGCATGAGTAATCCAGCACAATTTGCCTTAAAAATTTTACACAAGCACTGAGATCTTATACTGATCAGTTTGTGAGCCTTGCCTAAAAGGGATCCTCTTGCTTGAGAAAATCTAGGTTCTATTTTCCCTTTAGATTATCCCACTGCTTTGTTATCTGAATGACTTGCACTGATTTATCTGGTAAAACCATAGACACTTGTCTGTGTGCTTAAAGTTTGTGTGTAAGCATGAACCATTTAAGCATGAATCACTGAGGTAGGAGAAGACTAAAGATCAATTTTGCTCTTACTGGATGAGCCTAACAACTTTAAACTTTGCTGTGCCCTTCCTTGATCTCCTGGTCATTTCACTATGTTCATCTCACAAAGGAGTATGGGATACCTGAACCACAACAAGGGAATGTGCCGGTCCTGTCTGAGCAATACACTTTTTAAAGGCTCAGCAATACCAGTGCATCTTGCTAAGTCAAAAGTGGCTGTGACCTCTCAAGAAAAGAAGTTCGTATGAGCAACTTGCATGCTGGTGTCCACCTCACCTCACCTGCAGGGATTAACAGTGTGTTTGGCCTCCTGCTCCCTGGTGACTGCAGGACCTCCTCTGGGAAACCCCAGCAGCCCCCCATGGCCAGTGTAGAAGTCGATGGGCAAGAGTTAAAGGGGATCACAGATGTATTGTCAGATCCAGCTGGCAGCTGTGAAAGCAAAAGGAAGTGAGGAGTGGTTTTCTGGTGGGAGAGAAGCTCTGTGAAGGCAGGAGACGCTTTTGATTAAACTGTCATCCTTTTCAAAGGGGAAATCTTTTAAATGAAAGCTGCATAAACCAGCACAGGGCTCATTTGCCTTTGGTGCAATAAACTGGCAAGGGAAGCGCTCTCTGTAGATAAACTGGTTTGTCATATCAGTGTAAGGAAGATGGTGAGCATAATTATTGCTCACAGCCTTGGGGAAGCAGAGGAGGAGGGCAACAAGCCTATCATATGACCCAGAGCACTTTGCTCATTGACTAGTGGGATCAAAATTTGGAACTCATTAATACAAATTCCACTTTCCCTGTTGCCTAATTTTGGCTGCATCAGAGTGAAGGCTGGTCATTTGATTGTGGCCAGGGACAGTTTTTGTGAAATGTGGTAAGAACCCCGGACAGAGGGTGATCCGAGGCCAAGGAATGTTGTGAAGAGTGGGGAGGTGTTATCCAGCCTCGGCTGTACCTGCTCGCCCTATACTGGGTGATACAGCAAGCTGTGGCTTGCACTATAATAGTCATAAGTGGAACAAGGTCAACTGCCTATTTCAGTCAACATGACAGAAATAGAGTTGATCTCAATAAGATCCCAGCTCTTTCTTCCTGTTAACTTCTCAGTTCCAATTTTAGGATTGTTGTAATCAAGCTGAGGAAGAGGCAGTTTATTCCATGGAAGGGAAGCAGTTGCTTAGAGCCCTGGCAGGAGGAGAGGAGTTGCTTGAAAATGTACTTTAAAAAATGAGTCTCTGGCCCACAGAGGAGGTCTGTGTGGTTCAGGAGTTGTTCCCATTAAGTCAGTGGTGGTGCCTCAGAGAAGGCATGTGAATTGGAAGAGAATCTGCTCTCCTTCTTTTCTGATGACTCTATCACACCAAAGGAGAGAGGTGGTTGGGCTAAACGATCTAGACGAGCTGAGCAAGTTTCCAGGTTCACAAGTCTGCACATCCACTAAATTGTTAAAACCCTTGCTTTGCACAGTCTTCTCTGCCTGCTGCCAAGGAATATTGATGCTCATTACATTGGAGGTAAGATGCTGACAGCTCTGTCTAATAAGACGGAAATGGGGTGGGGTGGAAACTAGCACTGAATGCTAATCTAAATGAGCAGCAACTTACAATATAAAGCCTCTGCCATAAACAAATTAGAATGTTCTCTTAGGACAAACATTCAGAGTGATTTTATGATAGTTCAATTAGTTTCCTCTTAAACACCTGCAAATGCAAGAGCACAGCACTGCTGACAGGTGACTGATGTTCTTTACCTTATAACCTGCCCACAAGCTGCGTATGCTCTCAGAGTCTCTTTATCTCTGTCGAGCTGGTGGGGAGTGCTGGGAACCTGGAGTCCTTTTCTCTGCCCTGCCCTGGTTATTAAGTAGGTGAGTTAGCCAGGCCATTCACACCTCTGAGAAAGGCTGTTACTTGCTCAGCTGGCATTTGTGATGTTAAGACCAAATGAGGCAGAGTCAGCATGTGGACAAGCAGCCTCAGGAGGAGAACCAGCAAAGGACTGAAGCCAGTGGTTTCCCTGCATGGGTAGTGTTTTGACAATGAAGCTCTTTGCTCCTAGGCAGGGGCAAGTGCTGCCTACCCTGGATGAAGCAATCTTTGGCTGCTCATTGCTGCCCCTGTGCTGTTTAGGCATAAGCACCAGTGCAAATTAGAGAACTGATATGGGGGAGAAGAGGTAGGGGAAGAGGAATATGGGACTTTTCTGCTGGTTTCTGTCTGAATGGGATCAGCTCTCTGTGCCAAATGTGTATACACGTGTGCACCAGCACAGTGCAGGCAGCGAGGCAGGAACAGCAGCAAGTGCTGAGAGTCAATGCAGGGAGGAGGCTTGGTAATGGCTTACATTGGTCGGCAAAAAGTTGTTTAAGAACCAGAACTGCTAACACTAGTTATTTTCACTGTGATTTGCCCCCAGGTAGACAGGTTGCTAATAGAAATGAGGGGAAGTGGTAAAAGTACAATTCTGCTATGAAGACACACATCCACTGTCCGGTGGATCTTGACTTGGCAGTCCAGCGTTGCACTTTTTCACACCCCTGACCTTCAGATCCTGGCTAGTGTTTGCAGGCAGACTGGGACCAAAGAAACTGTCCTGGTGGAAGCTGTGGTGTATAAACTTGTTTGGGGAGAAGAGAACCTTCTCACCTAAGAAAGCTTTTCTTCTTGAACAGGGGGCCATATGGAGGCAGCTGCTGAAACAGCCACAGCAGCACTTGAAACAACTATTTCCAAAGATCTGTTTTGGTACACTTCCAAGTGCGGATAAGTCATAAAGGTCATATTCCTGTCATGCTTCTCCTTTTGTTTATGGGGGTGGAGAGAGAAATATGCAATGTGCCTTTTAAGGGGAAGGGATGGTATTTTCACTCTTGTGGGTTGGGAGGGAGGAGCTGCCTCTTAGCCTGAGAAAGAAAAAACAGGAGGGAGACCATACTAAAGGCCAAGAACTGTCACTTCTGGCAGGCAGCCAGCGTCCGCCACAGCACAGGGAGGAAGGGGCTTGGCCTTATTTGGCTCTGCAAAGGGGAATGGGGGTTTAGGTTTGCCCGGGAATGTACTTAGAGCACCTCTCACCTGGGGGCTGCGAAGGAGCCCTCTTTCCCCCTGTGTCAGTATTGGTGTGCCCTAACCCACCTCATGCACATCCATCCGCAGATCCCAGGCTGCCAGGGCAGGACAGGACAATTGGATATTTGCCTCTGGGAAGGAGACCTTGTGCAAGCACACAGAAAGGCAGATTTCGCTCTTACTGAATTGATAGGGTTGTTTGGGTGCAACTGAGAGTGGAATTTGGCCCAGCTGGCTGTCAATAGCTGTGTTGCTTTCTCAGTTCACAGTTATTGTCAGGGCAGCAATTACTCATGTACTTATTTCCCTACAGAGCTGATTTTAATAATTCACCCTCCCTAGCCTTTATGACCCCACACTGCTGAACAGACTGTAGAAGTGACTTTAGCTGGAGTTTCTCCATTCTTCTCGCTTTCTAGCTCTGCTTCCCATCACTGGTGTTTTCCCCTTTAGCTATCCTAAGGAGAGACAGAGTGAGGGATCTTAGCCTAAGAAAAGGAACTAAGACCACGTGTTTGAATGGAACATGGTTTAGAAATAAAAATCTTCAGGAAGCCGGTCCCTTTTTCTTTTCCTCCTTTCTTACTCCTTCCCTCCCTGTCTCTGATTTACACTCCTTCGAGGCACAGATGTGCCATCTGTCCTTTGTTGTTGACGAGCTCCTTGCATTGCTTTATGCTGGCTGTACGTGGGTTCCAGAAGTACACTTGAAGACTCCTTGTGACAGGAGTCTATTTTGCTCCCTATAGTACATGTTACACTGAAGAGGTTAATAACTGTGAGCAATTGCTTGAACAGGGAAACCATAATGATGAAAGGACTGCAAAAAAAAATCTGTATCCATCTTGTTGATGTTCCTGGCCAGGCTGCAGCCAGCCATAGTTGGCCTAGATTAAATACAGAAGAGCAAGTCTGACCCAAGTAGGTTTGAAAAACTACCTTACTTTACTGAAGCAAACTCCTATTTAGTCATTCATCTGTTGTTTTAGAGGTGGCATATACTGCCAGGTAAGTGGAAATATATTTGTTTTGAACCTGTGGGGAAACGTCCTGTAGAGGAATTACAATGTCAATCTATAACTGCATTTGCTTAATTAAATCCTATAGATAAGGCTGTGAGCACAGATCATCTTCTCACTCTAGTTCTGCTGGTTAAAGATGTTGAATCACTACTCGCTCCTCCCAGTCCTCATCCATCCCCACTCTCCACAGGCAGAAGGGGTTGCAGGGGTGTTCATGGAGCCACTGGTGCCAGCAGCTTGCCTGCAGCAGTTCAGAGCACTCACGTATTTGTCTTGAGCAGAGCTGTGCTACTGAGCACCAGGGAGGCAAGGATGTCTGCTCGCAGCAGAAAGGGCTGCGAGGTGAATGTCTGACCACAGTCCAACAGCAGCAACTGAGAGTTAAACTGGAGCATTTATGAAGGTCAACAGATATTTGTTGACTTCACCTGTCTAACCACGTGTTGTCTAGTTTAAGCAGCGCTGTTCAGCATTACAACTGGGTGCTAGTGCTGTTTCTGGCCTGAATAGTCCCATGGCTCACCCTGGGAAAGGGAAACCCAGCACAACAGGACAGGCTGGTGCTGGGGTGCTTGCTCTTGAGGTGGAGAGCTTCTGTGCTGGGCTTTGAGCCTGCAGAAAGCCAGCTGGAGGGCTGATCCCTCCCTTGCCTGGCTGCTGACAAGCGTCTGGATTGCCATAGGGCAGCAGCACAGACTGTTACTGCAGGGTAATGTCTTCAGGCAGGCTCCCATGCAAAGGCTTTTACCCCATGCCAAGCTGTGCCTGTGCTGGGACTAGGAGGTATGATGTGACCATGCTGTAGCTGCTATTGCTGCTGTACAGTGCCAGTCAGGCACCCTATTTTCTCACAGGACCAGCCTGCGGTCTCATAAATCCCTTGAATCATACCCACCCTGGCTAGGCTGAAGCTACCTAGAATAGGTCCATCTTCTGCTTCACGTCCACCTTCCATTGCTGTGCCAGCTCACCAATGCAGGTGGCTGAGTTAACCTATATAGACTGTTTACTGTGCAGCAAAAGCATCCATATGGTGTTTCAGTGCAATAGCTGTTGCATTTTAATTTCACACCCTAGGTCATCTCATAGCAGTTTCCCCACTGCAGATAAGTGACAAAAAGCAAACAGGAGTACAGGGATACTTCTTTAAGGCTATTGCTGGATCTAATTTTCATTATAAACTCATTTTGTGCACAGTTTTAAACCCACCCACTTCCTTAGAAGAAGAATTGTTTGTCTCAAATGGGGTTATGTTTTCTCTCATACTAGAGGGTCATCTAAGGGGGAAGTCTGTGGTTTACTGAAGAAGGTGCATTGAAACAGACTTCCAAAAAAAAGGGGGGTATTCTTTTCTTGCGAAAGGCAAATGGAAACTAAATCAAGAGGTTTATCAGCTTTGCTTCATGTAATGAACTAATATTCATAATGAGGACAAATGACAGTTGGGCAGGCTGCAAAGCAGTACATTGAAAACTATCAGGAATCAAACAGTGCTTAAAAAAACAAACGTGCAGACTTAAGGAGTGAACACACAGAAGTACAGTTTGGCCCCTGGGAGATCTGCTTTTGTCTAGTTCACAGAATCGCTGCTAAAGTACAAGATATTGGGTTTGATGTTTAAATACTGTGTTGGTTAGCACCTTTGCTTTCCCCAAGTTTCCTTATTTTCCATTTCACCATGCAACTTCTTATGTAACTTTGGGAAACTCATTCAACCTCTTGCTTCCTGTTTCTAAAATTGAAATAACTTTAATTTGCAAGGCACGTTGAGTACCTTCTGAGAGTACTGCTACAGAAATGCAAGCCATTACCATCTCTGTGTACATCTGGAGATGATCACATGTGTATTTTGGACATGTGTGCGAAGATGACACCCTCCTCCATCACTGGACTAAGTCCTCTGCCCTGAAGAGAGAGGAGTGTGGTTACGGACATAGGGGATAGGTGTTCATTTTCTGGCCCTCTTAAAGTACACTCTCACTCAAGGTTGAATTCTCCATGCTATCCATCATTTTCCTGTAAAATCGTGAACTTTCTTTGCTCTGTTCAGATCCTCGTCTCAGATGGGAAGGGAGACTGTCTTTTATTATGTCCTCACACAGCCTGTTACAGTGAGCACCTAACTTTGGTTGTTACTCTGCTTCTCTGAAATAAATCACCCTATGACTGAGAGGGCAATGTAGCCAAATGCTCTTTATAGCAATTGAAATAGAAGTGCCTGATTCTGCAATCCATCCTGAGTAGAGAGCATGGAGCAGTCATCACGATGGGAAGCACTGTCCGGTAAATCATGTCAAATCCTTTCTTTACACATCACTGAGGAGGAGATTTGAATGTTAAAAGCAGACAGGACTGTGGGCCTTCATCTCTGTTTATACACAGGACAGGTGCTGTACATGGCTGTGTTGGCTGAGGTGAAATTTCTGTTTGATTCCAAACAAGAGAAAAGGTCCCTGATTGTAGAGCGGAAGATAAAAGAATGGTTCAAATGGAGCAAATCCTTCAATAATAAGGGACTCTTCAGTTTGAGAGCACTTAAATGATTTCAGTGTCATTGGTGAGAATTTTGATGTCTTCTTTTTCACATCTGTTAAATTTCCAGTGTGTTTTTAGCAATCTTTACCCTTTTTGTTAGCTTGAACGGGTTTGATTGGGTTTTATGCGGTTAGTACAGTGTGACACAGTTTGTGAGGATTCTTTTGAATTCTGAAATGATTTCACTTTGCTTGCGATTTCTACAAAGAGCGAGTGCACATTGATGGCCAAAGCATTTGAAGAAAATGAATGTCAAAATCCCATGTGCTGCTACTTCTGGAAGTGGAAATTTGACTAAGATCTGTCAGCTGTCATAGCAAGAATTCTTGTATGTTTTCCGGAAAATAGAAGTTTAGTTGTTATGGGATAGATAAGTTGTGTCTCTTCTGTGTGTTGAAGTCTAGAAAGTAAAAGTCTTTAGAAAGCTGTTCATTGAATATTCTCAGAAAAAAAATCACAGTGGATTGTGGTTTCTGTGAACAGGAAAAAGGCCAGCCTTATGTCAAAGGCTAACAAAATGTATTAAAGATGAAGTCAGTAAAAGTTCTGTAGGAAGTTCTCTGAAGCAGGAGATGGATAGTAACTATATCCCTTATAGTCAACATTCTTATAAAAATATAAATCTAAGTCAAATATAAGACAAAATTACATTTGGCCTCTCTTTGCATTGCAAGAAGACTTGGCAAAAGTTGATCTTCAGAACTGAGTACTACTTGCTTCTGGTAAGTTCTGTACAGCTGTTCTGCTAGGTGAGCTCCTCAAATAAACAATTCATGAAACATTTGCTCAGTGCATGTTGTTAGTACTCAGAAAATTGATAAGGAACTGAAAGATAGCTACCATATTAAGTCAAAGATCCTAAGTGTTTTTGAGCAAATATTTGCTTTAGGACATGTCTAATTTTGGGAGGATGCCCAAACACAGAAACATAGTTTCCAGCTTCCATGGTTGGGAGGAAGACCATTTTCAGACTGTGAATTGAGCACAAACCTGTGGGGAGCTCCTTCCCTAAGCCTGAGGGCAGCCTGAAAGGACAGTTTTAAGGGAAGCGTCAGCTAACCTTCGCCTCTGTGGTGAGACTGATGTTAACCTCAGCAAGTCACCGACAAAGAGGAACAGAGAGTATGAGAAAACTGCAGTGGTGTTTCATGTTGGCACCTCAGGGGAACTGAACCAAGTTTGTGGATAGAATCGGAAACTGTTGCATTACCTGATTAATCTGTTTTACTGTGTTGTTGGGGAAAGGAGCTGTTAATGAAGTAACTGCACACAGGTATTAAAAGTACAACTTTCCTTTCTACTGGGTATCACAATGAGTTGTATTTTATAAGCCTTCAGAAAGTAATACCTCCAGACAGGACTACTGTCTTTGCTGGTGTGAGAATGAAGCTATTCCATGATTCACCTGCTCAAAATCTTTGCTCAGATGCACATGTTTACCTTCAGCAGATGCAAGGAGCAAAGATTTCTAGAGGTCAAACTGTTGCATGTTTGAACATCTTACAGTTCTCCTTTTCTCTCCAGTGTGCAGTAGAACTGTTGCCCTACTGTGGTAAAGCAAAACTGGAAATGAGTTTGTGCTGAATGAATCACTGTCTTACGAGGAACATTAAGGGGAAAGAAACTGATTGTTTAAAGAACAGCTGCGAAGAGAACAACTGGACCTGTTTTTTAACTTCTAGCTATTCATCAAAAAAATCAAATACTCAGTACTTCTGAAATCTTGCTACCTGTTTTAATGATTTTTTTTTTTTACTCCAAATTGCTAAAAGCTGGTTTTACTGCATTTTACACTATTTCTGGATTATCTGTAATCCAACTATAAGTAGGATTGGTAGTCACAGTTTGAAAATCCCAAGTTGCAAAATGAATTTTGCAGATTCACCCCAGAACCAAAATCCTTGGGCACTAATTTGGGTTCAATGTTATCGTATTAACAAAATCTTATCTGCTTTAACTCCACCTTTCTCCCCCGCTCCAGACTGAAGGATTTGTGTTCCTGGTTGTAAGCAAGATGCTCCTGGCGCTCTCGCAGTCAGAGAGGACGTGGTGGGATGCATCATTCTGTCAGCCCGCTGGATTGCCTGGGTGGCAATGAGACTTTCATTTTCTCTGATGTGATGGATAGATACATGATGAGATATTGTTGCTGAACCAGGAAATACTAAAATGGATTTTGCACAGTGGGGAAGGAAAGAATGCAAAAATCTCATGCTGCTGCCAGAGAGTGCTCTAGTGTTTGATTAGTAGATCCATACAGCTTGAAAATCAATTTTCACCTTTTGCCTGGTAGTGTACCCATAACAAGGGTGAGAGCTCATTATTTCTCCCATGTCAAAGGTCTGATGGAAAGGACGAAAGGAACTTAAGTTCATCTTAGTAACTGGTTTCTAAAAGCTTGTCCTCAAGCCTATATCACTTTCCTTTTTACCCTAGGAAAGTTTAGTCTAATCCAAACGTACATGACCTTTGCCTGATAAGGACCATACCGGCAGTATGCCAGAAGCTGGATGATCTGAATTTGCATAACACGGAGCAACTACATTCATCTTTAATATAGAGGTCAGGCACGTGGAGACTCACAGGCCTCGCATGCTCTGAACTGCATGCAAAGGACCCTTCTTTGCACTCCCAGTGATTTATAGCTCCCACTCAGGGAATTCATTGCTTTTCTACTTGAAGCATCTTGCGCAGGCTTATTTTTATTAGACAGGGCTATTTGGAAATACACCTAAAAAGAAGCCTCCTGGATTCAACGCCACGGCACATCACGAAGCTGCTTACTGCGGAGGCTGGGAAGGAGGGATCACCCAGCGCCGGCTCCCCGGCCGGCACGGATGCCTCGTCCCTTAAAGAAGTGCGGCACGTCCTCCCAGCGCCTGTTGGCCCTGGGAGCGGTGGGACGCGCCATTCCTAGGCCACTTCGAGGGCGGCCGGTGGCCTCTTGGGCCCCTTTCCGTAGGGAAAGGGAAAAAGAGCTCCCCGGGGACGGGGCGTATCTGGGCCACCTACAGCCGCTGCCCGCTGCCCGGCCGGCGGGCCTCGCTGCGGGGGAGCCCCCGAGCAGGCCGCGCCGGGCCGCGCCGCCCCCTCCCCCCCGACGGGCCTCGCCGCGGGGCCGCGGGGCCGCGGGGGCGGGGCCAGCGCCGCCGGCTGCCGCCGCCCGTCCGTGGGGAGCAGCTGCTCCCCGCGGGCGCGGGCCGGCGCCGCGCCCTCCCCATTGGCTGGCAATGACATCACCACCCCCCCCGCCCGTGGCCCCGCGGGCCGGGCCGCCCCCGGCCACGCCCCGCTTCGCCCCCATTGGGCGGCGGGGCCGCCCGCCCCGCCCCGCGGGGAGCCGTACATTTACGCTCGTAGCAAAAGAGAAAGTAACGAGGATGGTGCGGGCGGCGCGCGGCGCGGCCGGGGCGCGGGGCGGGTGGCGGGTGGCGCGCGCGGGCGAGCGGCGGCGGCGGCGGCGGCAGCAGCAGCAGCAGCAGCAGCAGAGGCAGCAGCAGAGGCAGCAGCAGAGGCAGCTGCGGGGGGCCGGGCTGCGGCGCGACGCGACCCGTCCCGGCGGTGAGTGCGCGGCGGGTGGCTCCGGGGCCGCGGCAGCGGGCGGGCGGGCGAGCGGCGGTGGTGTGCGGCTCTCCGGGAGTCCCGGGCGGCAGCGGGCGTCTCTGCCCGCGGCGGATGCTGCGGGCGGGCTGCTACGGCAGCGCCTGCGTGTTTGGGAAAAAAACTTGAGTTGTCCCCTTTTTTCGCTTTTTTAAATTTATTTATTTTTTCTCCCGCTCTCTAGCAAGGCGAAGTGGGTGATTTGGCTTATTTAAAAAAACCCCACACAACTGTGTTAGTTGAAAACGCTTAGCGTTTGCTTGTTTTATTTATTTATTTTTATTTTTTAACAAGCAGAAGGGAGGGAGGAGGCAGGGAAGCAAGGATACGCTAGGAGAGCCCTCAGGTGAGCCGCTCTGCGAAGGTTGCTCTGCCTGAACCTGGGGACCCCGTCTGCTGTCACCCGGGCTCGCAAACAGCGCTGTCTTCCTTGCTCCAAAGGTGTTTTCAGACTCGCTCTGTAACGAGGTTGTGGCTAAAGGCTTACGGAAGAGGGCTGTGTTCTCCGTGCTGCCCTGAGAGAAGGTCTCCTTATTCAAGAAGAGGGACATCTTTTAAAACAGGGCCAGAGCTGAAGGGGGAGGTGAACCAATATTCCAAGCTCCTGGACATTTTTTGATGAAATGATGAATTTCTTGATGAAATTCTTAGCTGAATTGTTGTTAGGATGTATTTTTAGAGGAGAGCATCAGCTGCTCTGAAAATTGCTGGCGAAGGGGAGGCATTGTCTGGGTCTTCTGGGTTGTTTTGGTCTCTTTGTTTTTAAGTGGAAGGGAAGGCTTATGTGTTGTGTCTTAGCAAATGACAAGCTGAAGTTTGCAAAGACTGCGATCTTGGGGGTAGAGCAGACCCCTATTTCAAGAAGCTCTGAAACATCTCAGGGAGGGGGGAACTCTTGCTTCCACAGTTGCTGGAGAACGCTAGCCTTCCCCAGCCTTTAGCTGAGGGGGGGGTTAACTGAAACTGGATTAACATCTGTAATGGGAAGATGCAAGTTCAAGGCATGCACTTGCATTCTATTGAGATTTTCAAAACCTAATTTTCCTGTTTTCTTTTTCCTTTTTTTTTTCTTTTGTTTTGTTTAGCTGTATGTAGTTAAGTTTGCAACTGTCTTTGAGAATTTATTCAAAAGCTAATTTTATTCCAGCTTGCTGGAAAAGTTGTGTATCACCACTGACACATTCAGCTGCTGTGCATTCCTCCCAGCTGTAGAGTCAGTCCAGTAGTTGTTTCCTTTGCTTACTGCGAGGGAAACAAGAGAACATGCCTCTTTATCAGTTGCATGCCTTGCAGTGGTGTTTCAGAATAGCTCAACACTATCTGCATGTAGACAAATGCCTCCTCCTGGGTGTAGTTGCACAGTCTAAGCTAGTTGTATATTCTGCATGCCATTTGCATTCATGCAAATAGCTGAAGCATTCTCTGCAAGATTGAGAAAGGTTTTTTATTAGCAGTGAGCTAATAATTATTGCAATGGGTTACAAGTATTGGGAAATTGATTTGTGATATCTGTAGACTTGCATGATCCCATGATCTCTTTTCATTCCTTTCTCTTATCTTCTCTTCCCTCCCCTTCCCCCCCCCCTTTTTTTTTCCTTGCAGGTAGATCTTGAGTTCTTCTTGATTTGCTAGTGCTCAGCCTCCTCATGCCTCCGTCTCCTTTAGACGATAGGGTAGTAGTGGCACTTTCAAGGCCAGTGAGACCTCAGGATCTCAACCTTTGTTTAGACTCTAGCTGTCTTGAATCTGTCTCTTCTGCCAGTGAGAGCCACTCCGGTCTGCTTGGCACTGCTGTCGTGTCCCTCAAGACTGCTAATCTCACGTATATGCCCTCATCTAACGGCTCTGCACGCTCCCTGAGTTGTGGATGCAGCAGTGCCAGTTGCTGCACTGTGGCGACATACGACAAGGACACTCAGGCCCAAACTCAAGTGAGCACCAGCAGCACCCACGCCGGAGCCTCTACCGCCTGCCCTGCCAACCAGATGGTCAACAGCAATGAGAACGCCGGCAGCTTGAGCCCACTGGGTGGAGTGGGGAGCCCGGTCTCGGGCACAACCAAGCAACTAGCTAGCATAAAAATCATTTACCCCAGTGATCTGGCAAAGAAGATGACCAAATGCAGCAAGAGCCACCAACAGAACCAAGGGCCTGTCATCATTGACTGCAGGCCTTTCATGGAGTATAATAAGAGCCACATTCAAGGGGCTGTTCACATTAACTGTTCCGACAAGATCAGTCGGAGAAGGCTCCAGCAGGGCAAGATCACTGTCTTGGACTTGATCTCCTGTCGGGAAGGCAAGGACTCATTCAAGAGGATCTTTTCCAAAGAAATCATAGTTTATGATGAGAATACCAATGAGCCAAGCAGAGTAATGCCTTCCCAGCCGCTCCACATAGTGCTGGAGTCACTCAAGCGAGAAGGCAAGGAACCCCTAGTCCTCAAAGGTAATCCTGCACCTTGCCCCCATGTAATCTCATGGTTTGCTTTGCTATCTATTTTTCTTTACATCTATTCACCCTTAAGCAAGGCTTGTGGCAGAACTTTCAATGTGGCTGTTTATTTCTAGGATGTCCTGTGTGCCTGGGGTCACGGGTGGCAAAGCAAATATATTCCACCAACAAATCATGGAGCTGGTAGCTTGGTAATGAGGGATATTTGCTTTGTCTCTGACTGTTGCTCTTGAGTGGTGAAGGGGGGTGGGAACTGGAAGAGGGAGGAAATGCGCTTCCTAGTGTCTGTCTGTTTAGACAAAGAATTTCCCCAAGTGTTTGCTCTAAGTATTTATAGCCCAAGGGGCAGAGGTCCAGGAGGGTGTACTTCTCTCTCCAAGCCATTTTAGATCATCAGACTGACCTTTACTTAGCAGCCTAGGGCTTGATTATTTTTGTCCGTGTAAAACTGAACTCATAGGTGTTGGAGATAGGCAATAGGACAGTAAAAGGGAGGAGGAAAGACAAGAGAAGCCATCTGGTCTATGGCATTGCATCATGGACTAGTCCTGCATGAGTTGTGAGGACCAGTCAGTGAAACTGGAGCAGTCAAGCCTTATTCTGGTGGAGCAGGTTCAGAATAATGGTTGGAGGGAGATATTTTTGCTAAAAAGTGATCTGAAAGGGTTGTGTGTATGTGTGCATATGGATGCATATTTGTTTATATATACTTTTCCTTTAAAAGCTACTGATTTAATGTGTTCTTTGATCTATCCCTTAATGTTCTAAGGGAAAATGAGCCCTACCACTTAGGGAATCCTTTTCAAAAGTAGCATCCAAGGACATTTCCCTCTTTCATTTTATTCTGTAGCTCCTATTTATAACAGTGCTGCCCTCTAGATTAAATCTCTTCTCCCTGGGGGTTTATGCCATTCAGACACATAGTTGATAGAGATTGGCTATGGTACTGAGAAACACAGAAGGATCTGTTGTATAGCTCATTGTGTATATTTAATTCACATATTTTTTTTTTTTCCTGTAGAAGTTACTTTCAGTCTACAAAATATGTCAGCAGACTTCACTGCTCTGATAACTCCTAGAAGAGTCTGTGAATGAAACAGAGAAAATGGGCTAAATTATAGGTCCTGTGAGATCCTTCCTCTCTGAGTATATCTGACTCTTGTGGAAGCTTAAAACTGCACTGGGCTTTCTTGTGCATGTAAAGCATAGCAAGTAAATAGTTATGGTGGGTTTGCTTTGATACTTGCTACTGGTTCCCAGTGTTCTTGTATTGGATCTTTCAGGTCATGATGGTGCCCTTAAGCTGTACAAAAGGGAGAAGATTCTCTTTGTGGAGTAAAGTTACTGCTGAAGTGCAATGTTTCTGGTGATAAAGGCATTCTGTTTAAGCCCTTGCAACTGGATATGTGGTTCATAAGCTGTAGTCTGCAAGTATTTCTACTCTTCTAAAAGTGGAATGCTGAAGGTATTTTTCTTGTTTGTGTTTCTCTGAAAACACCTACTGAAACTCCTCTGACTCAAAACTGTGACAGTTTTTAGTGTTTGAAGTTAAAGGCAGTAGCTGAGACAGAACCATGCAGCTGTAACCGGGCGGCACCGAGCTGCTGGGCCTGGGAGCGGTGGCGGGCAGCCCCCATGTGCGCTCTGTAGGCAGCGTCTTCTCCCACCTCCCAGTGCCAGCTGCAGTTCACTGGGCACTCTGCTGGGTTTAACTGAGCGCTTGCGGTATTACTCGGGCAATTTTTTGTTTTAGACGATGGAGAAATGTTAGCATCAGTCTCAAAGACCTGCTGGGTAGAATTCCTCTCCCTGAACCACTTCTGCCAACAGCGTTGAAACTGCGCTAGAAGAGAAAGGGAGCCCAAATCCTTTGCTTTTTGGATGTAGTAATTGGCTGGGCCAGAGCAGAGCTCGCCTGAGAAAGCGAGTAGTGAGGGGAGAAGAGATGAGTGTTCCCGTTTTCACCTTAACTTCTCTCCCGTCTTTGAAGTGGCGCTCGAATTGGGGTCGAAGGGAGTCGAGCATATGGTAAAGCAGCGCTCAGAAAGGCTCTACTTAAGTTTCCGAGCCTGGGGAGTGGTGCTAGAAGTGCTTGTTATTTAGTTTCACTTGTCACACAGAATTTTTTCCATCATGCTTCAATAGCGCTAGAGCGTGTGTGTGTGTGTGTGTACGTGTCTGTGGGTTCAGGGATTGCCATGAGACTGGGGATAGCTTATGAGCCCCCTTTGCTTTTTTTATTTTGAGCCATTTCTCTTGCTCGCTGCAGTCCAGTCCTAATTTATTGCTGGCCCATCTGATCCTCTGTTTCATGTCTGTAAACACTGGTTGCTAGCCTTGCCGGCCAAGTTTATGTCCCCCGCTCTGGTGCCACGTTCTCCATGTTTGGTGCCGCCTGTCAGCCCGGCGGCCCTGTTGCTGTTTTCGTGGTGCGGTGTCACGTTGTGGGGGGGAATCTGATCAGCAAACCTGAGGGCCTGCAGCCGATGGGATTGAGTTACGGCTTTAACTTACAGTTCTTCAGGGTAGCGACGTGGTCCAGTGTGTATTTAGGTTTAGGTGCCCGAATCTTTAAGCAGCATAAAAATTCTGTGCTGTTTTGGAAGGCTGGACTGAGCTATAGATAAATATATGTATAGGGCACCTTATCAGGCTCAAGTTACAAAGAAGGGCCCTGATTTATTTTTAATGTGAATAGCAGGCCTGTACGAACTAACGCTCTGACAAGAGAGTATTGGGGGCTTTACGTCTATGTCACTTTATAGAGGGATTTAAACAACTCTGTTCCTTTCTTCGTATCTCTGCCTCTTTGCTACTTCCTTTAATATGGACAGTTTGAGTCATAAATGCAAGATTTGCATTTTGATATAAGCCCGTTAGAAGCAAAGGTTTTCCTCATTTCTTTGTCCAGAAAGCGCAACAACACTTAAACAGCCTGAAGTCCTATTTTTACCAAAAAAAAATAAAGTGCTTTACTCTTACGTTGGCCTTAGAAGCTGTCGTGGCTGAAGCTGCTGTTCAGCCTGCTCGTATGAGAGAGATGAAAAGTCATGTTTTCTCCTCCCTTCCCCCCGCACCCGGGCACCTTCACAACAGACACTAGTATTGCGTACCTGCTGACACCTAAAGGCCTCCCTTTTCGTGGATACGTTTCTTTGCCTAGCTTTGTGAAGGGCAGGAAGCAAAACCAGTGGCGAGAGCCCGGCGCCCGCTCTGCTTGAGGCTGATGGCAAAGCTGTTGCTGAGTTCGGTGGTGGGAGAGCTTCGTAACGCGGCTCCCGCTGGGCTCGCAGCCCTGCGCCTCCTCGGGAGAGGGAAAGCTGGCCCAACCCCGTCAAACCCAATGGCAGGGCATGGGGAAATTGTCACATGAGCACTAGTGTGCTTCTGCCTTACTGGAAGAATTTGCCTTCCCTTACTGTATAGCTCATAGTGAAAGTGGCTTAGAGTCGTGGGGTTTTTTTGTGCTTTAGTTTGCTACTGGGACCTAAAAATAGGAAGTGGGAAATTCATTTGCATTCAAATGAAAAGTATTATTTTACTGAGAATGAAATGTTTAGGTTTGGAGTTAAGCATCTTTTTCAAGTTAAATTTAAGTTAAATTAAATTTAACCGAAAATGAAAAATTGAAACATCTGTGCCAAAACATTTCAGCAGCTTTTAAAACAAGAAGAGTTGCCTTTGTCTTCCTAAGCAGTGTCTAGTAGCATTGTTTTATTCTTACCCTTCCTGCTCTGCCTTTGAGCCCCAGCAGCAGAAGCCTTAAAAAGCTTCTCTATTTGATGACTGCAGAGAAAAATTGAGTTCAAAAGCAAAGATGCACAACTCAAGTCTGCTAAAAATTCTGTTACATCGTGCCCAAGGTAAACCAATCACTGGAGTGGGGCAAAAGGGGGGGCAGGGGAGGAACCGACCAGTGGCAATCAAAACTAGTTGGTCCTCTTTTTTTTTTTTTTTTTTTTTCTTTTCTTCTTCTTGGTTTAAGGAGCTCATTTATGCTCTGGCTTTGTGTTTTTGCATTGCTCATCTAACGGGAAAACAAATGAAGTGACTAGCTCTCATTATAGCAAGGAGTATAAAACTTGCCAGCAAACCACTTTATGCTTGCTGCCATGGTCTAAGAATAACTTCAGATCTCTTACCTCACTGAAGTAGCATATCAGCAAAGTTAAAACAACTGCAAAGGGACCAAGGGACTTGTAAAAGAAATAAGTACCCATGTTACATTGTCCCATGTTAATACAAAGTATTATGATTGACTGCCTGTGGAGTACCTGACCTGGTCATATTCTGTTGCAAATACTTGTATAATTCCACAATGACAGCGTTGCTTTAAACCCTAATTGAATTACACTGCATAGGTGTAACTGAGAGCAGAACTCGACGCAATGGTCGATGAAACCAGCTGATCAACAAAACGTGTCTGGCATTTATTTCCACCAGAGATCTCAAAGGACACTGAATAATTATTAGGTCATGATACTAATAGGGAAATGTGTATTTTTAAGTGTTAAGTAATGCATGTTTAAAATCCAGCGTGTTGAAACTGAAGTGTGTTCTGCCTATGCTACAGGAGAAACCTGGCCCCATCAGTCACTCAGGAAAAACTTCTGCTGGCTCTGTTAGGGCTGAAATTTCACCTTTGGTTTTTAGTCTGATTGCTGGAGCTTAAAATCGTATCTTTCTCCACTGGAATAGACAGTCTTATTGACCTTAACATTTGAAAACTAGCTGTGTATGTATACTCATATGTATATGCATAGATAAAACTTGGACAATAATGTTGTCGAAACCATAACATTTCTGTAGTTCAAATCGATGCTTCTGCACCGATTTGTTTCTGTGTACCTCTAAACTATGCCTGCTCAACAGTAATGGGAAGTGTAGCATTTCCTCTCAGATGATGGCATCTTAGAATTTGATGTGCTGGCATGCACCAGTACCCGTCATGTTTTACTGTCCTTGAGGGGGAAAAAAGCAAAGACACTGCCTTGGAAAGAGGGGAAGAGGAAGGAAAAAAAGATATGTGTGTGTTTTCTTTGTTTTGTTTGTTTTCCTCCTTTAGCTGTCCAGCGTCTCATACCCTTGGAAATCAAACTAAGAATTAAGAAGCAAATAGTTTCATTAGGCCAATATCTTAATGTTAGTGAAGAAAAAATCTGACTTCAGCTCTGTTAAATTCTGGGGGTATCCCCTGCAGTGTTCCTGGCAGACAGAAGTTGGGTTATGAATAGCTGAATGCCTAATGTGCTGTCCTTCCTCTTACCTTGTTGAAGATGTGACAGTCTATTTACTAGCGAAATCCCTGCTTGCTGATGTTTTTTCTATTTTTTTTTTTTTTGTTTTTTTTTTTACCTGTACCTCTCAAACAGGTTACACTCACCTCAAAAATAATAAAAACGTAGCTGTATTTGAGGTTTGAATGATGTCTGGATGTTAACAATATAGACAGACTTGTTTTTAGGGCGCACACATGCTTCCCCCCGCCCCCACCATTTAAAGCAGCGACTGGATGGTTTTTATTATGCTTAGGAACACAGTTCTTGATAAGATTGCTGTGACTTTGGGACACTTGAAATGGGGGATCAACCACTTGTCTATAGGCTGTGACTCCTTCTCCACTCTGTGAAAAGCCATGTAACAATTAGTTTTATTTATGCAAGAAACTGAATAAATGCCATAAATAGCAGCATGCACACAGTCTTAATTCTGCCTTATCTTGTGTGTTTACCAACCAACCATGAGAGAAATATTTCTCAAATATTCAACAGGGCCTGCAGGGCTACAGAAGACATCATGCTTTGTTGAATAGATCATGATTAAACCATAAAGATGATCTAATGCTTTGTCCCTATGTGCAAAAGATTGTTTGGCACATTGGTCTTGCGGGGAATTCTCTGGTGGGCCTGAGGAACACTGGCTCGAGAAACCACAAGGTTGACCTGATTATCATGAGCCCTTGTTTGCATGGAGCTTTTTCACAAGGTACTTACTGCATCTGTCTTGAGGGTTTTTAAATGTCTCTGTACTGTAAAAGTTAAACTTTTTTTTTTTTTTTTTTTAAGGCAGTCAGGGGTTCTCATTAGCACAAAGGTGCTTGGTAAGCCAGGGCTTAAAGAAAAATGCCAGATATCATGGCTTTCACTCTTCCATTCATCCCCTAAAAACTATAAGAGCTGGCAAAGATCCTATTGAGAGAACGCTGGATAAAGATTCCTTTTGGAGCATCGCATTTGTTTGCGTCAACTTTGTCTGGCAGGTGTTTCAGATAGTTGTCTTTCTACCTCCAAGCTGTGGTTTTGATCCAATGAACATGTTTATAATAGTTGTAGTGGTAAAGCTCTTGTCTGCCAGTGCTGCAGGATTAGGCCAGGCTAGAAAATTGGCTAATAGTACTGGCTGTGCCTCTCGGTGCATCCTGTGTGGAGGCAGAACAGGAAGCTGCCACAGAAAGTACACATGAAGGGGCAGTGCTCCTATTTTTAAAATGTTGCAGGAGGGTTATTTCTGTGGCTGGAAGGTCCTGGGGTGCTTGCACTCTGCTTGGTGCTTTGTGGCTGGATTGACACTTCTTGCCCCAGTAGCTTCAGTAGGAAAGCTGTGGGGATTTTTAATGCCTTGTGACTTTTTAGTACAGGAAATGTTTTGCTTAAAATAATAGTTACGATTAAGCCACACTTGTGCTTGGAATCCTCTTAGCCCACTAGAGATGGTTTTGGTGCATCCTCCTCCTGCTCTGAAGGCTGTTGGTTCCCAGGCAGCACGTGTCCCTTTAGACATTCTGGACCTGGAGAGCATCATTTTGGGGCTTGAAGGAGAGGGGCGGATGGGAGAAGCAAGTCCCTCTCCTGCACCGCATAGGCTAGATTTGGTGATCTGGCTAGAGATTTGGCTATCTACACTGCGTGCAGATAATGGGGTGCTCTGGCCAAGACCTGGCAATGGCAACTTCTGTGACTAAGTGTGCACAGTAGACTTGCTGTGAGGCCTTGGACAAGTCATTTTAATCTCTCTGGGTTTTCTTTTTCTCTCACCCCATTCCCCCACACCTTTTGTAACACTGAGCTAATGTCTCTTATTATGGTCAGTATTAAATGTAATTGACCCAGAGTCATTCACAGTCATGGTAGTGCCCTGGAACAACACATCTGCCTGTTGCCAGAAGTGGGAGAGCGACTTGCAGGTATCCTCTTCCCGTCCTTCCCTAACAGTGCATCTTTGTTAAAGTAATAACTGTAGGTTCTGGTTTGTGTTTAGGATTTTTGTGTTCTTTGAAATAGTTTTCATGTCTTTCCCTCTGCTTTGGAGAGCCAGTTATATTCTTTCTAAAGGAAAGCTGCACTCATAGTAGAAAGGCCAAATCTGGACAGGGCACAACTTTATGATCTCTTGCCACTTGTTTTTTAATGGTGCCCCAAGGAAAATGTCACAACTCCCATGGATGTGTGTGCAGAGAGACCCGAGCCAGTAAGCTCCAGGGAGTAATTGGGACCTTGTAGCTCTACTAGCTGGGGATCTAGGTGCCACCTAGTCCCATTTGTCCGAAAGTAATAAGCCTTTGATTCCTGCTGCTTGGGGCAATGCAAGGCTAGTCCAGCTAGACTACATCCAGAGCTCTGCTGGCTTGTGTCTGGCCAGCTCATGTCTTTGCCCTGGGCTGTCCCCACTGGAGGAGTCCAAGGTTGGTGCTGTTGGGGGGACTCTAAATCTGTCAGCATCTGCTGCCAAGGGGACACAAATGCTCTTCAGTAGCTGTGGGGCAGCAGCCACTGTTCCCACAAGCATTAGATACTGCTTTGCACTAATGCCTCATTCTGTTTCCAAGATAATGGCCCTGAAGGAGGAAATTAAGGAAAAAAAAGTGATGTGAACATGTTGGTTCTGACTTTTTACTATGCTCTGGCTTTAAAAAAAAATCTCCAGGATGTCCAAATTAATTCCTGATTGATTCACTGCAACAGTGAAGAACTGTTTCTAATTAAAGGTAATAAGAAAAAATGTCACCTCTCATCTGGACATGCATGTGAGTTAACATATATATTTTACAATAACTTTGAAAGATTTGGAAATAGAAGATAACTTGCAAGCTTCTGTCACATTAGTTGATTCAACTGTCTGTTTATTGTGCCAAAGCATGATATTAAACCTTGTAAAGGCAACTGGCCAATCATGTTGTAAAACAAAAGCTATTGTTAAAGCAGTTGACGTGTATTGTGTTGATGATGGACTCTTTAATTCCTCTTGTCTGTGGTCTCTTCTAAGATGATGGGAGTTCTAGCCATCCACTCAATTGAAACTAAGGATAAGCCTTTTGCTGCTTTTTGGAATTTGCTAGCATATTTTAAGTATAAAAACACTTAATGTGCTCTTTTAACCTGAGGTTAATCTTATATATATGAGCATATATGAATTTTGCACATTGATAAAATGAGCTGCAAGTTAGTCCTTTGTAGGCGAATATTAGGCAGTATTATCTCTATCAAGGGATAACATGCATTGCATGCAGTTTTTCTTGATTCTGGAGTATGAGATGTAAACTGGGTCAATTTTTTTTCTTGTGCCTTGGATTTTTTAGGGTCTTTCCTTGCCTGTTTGGCCATTAGGATCATCTTCCTTTCTTTTTCATACTTCTGCTATGAAGAGGAGGTGCAGCACAGGAGGTGAGGATGCACAAAGGAGATGTCAGAAGAAGCTGGTTTGCAGCCATGGTCTCTCTGAGCTTCCTGGTGACAAATGTGGCCAAATGCACCTTTGTGTGTGCAGCTGTTGCTGTTGTGCCAGCTGCAGGCGTGTGTGTGATTCAGGCAGCTCAACTGCTTGGCTCAGGGCTTGCTACTTATTCTATCTAGGAATGCCTGGAAAAAGTCCGAGGTGGGAAACTTGCAGCCCTGGGTATGCTGCTGTGCTGTGGCTTCAAGCATCTCACCTGTGGTCTCATTCTGGGCTGGCTTTGGGGCAGGCGGTAAAGGCGAATGGTGGCCCTGGTGGAGTGACACCGCTGTGGAGTCACGTGGCAGGGCTGCTGCTGGCCAGCGCGATGCTGTGACCTGACCCGGGTGGCAGCAGGGGCCTGTGGGTAGGAAGCTGCGGGCTGCCTCTTCTCCGGGCAGGGGGGCCTGCCACAGTGGCAGGGAGTACTCCTCCTGCACAGACGAACTGCAGTCAGCCAGCTTGAAAACAGGCTACTCCCTTTAATAGATGTTGAAGCCCTCCGGGAGAGGGTCCTTGCATGCAGGCTGTGCCCCTGCCTGAAAACTCCCTCCAGCAGCTCAGTCCTGCTTCCCTGCTCGGTTGCCCTGCCTGCACAGGGGACGCTTCTGGGTGAGGCGAGGCTGAAATGGGAGTCAGGAGCTCGTTCCCACAAAAGAGAAATCAGCACCTCCTGAGCTGCCTCCTCTACGGTAAATACATATCCCTTCTTTGACTTGGGTTTCCTCCATTGAGTTCTCCTGTTTGCATGCCCTACGAAGAGAGCACAGTATTTCCTCTGAGGGCTGGGACGAAGGAGTGATTTGCTGGGTGCTCAGCTGCTGAAGCATTGCTGTGAGGTGGGAAAGATGCATGAGATGCTCAGCACTGTGGTGGTCCTCAGCCTGCATCTGTCAACAACTCTGAAGTATATGTGATTCAAGTGGCAGTGAATGGCTGGCCCTGATTTTTACATGGCAGGGTGGGGGATGGCTTGTGCTTGGCTAGTACCAGTAGTTTGCTGCTTTTATTTTTGGCCACAAAAAGTGATATTAGATTATACCAAGAAAGTGTCCTTTATTTTTGGATTTTTTTTTCCCCACGTGCTTTGAGATATTTTGCTGGAAAGTGATAAATGAGAGCCAGGTATTATTACCTTCTAGCCAAAAGGATAGAAACTCTTCATTTTAAGCAAGGATTTAGATCCAGTAGGCATGAATGGAATTCACACTAATGCTGGTGTGGTATAGCAGCACCCTGTTTCCTTTTCATGTCAATGCTATATGTTGATGGTGTTTCTGATGCAGAGCAGCAACTGTTTGAACTGGAAAAGAGCCTTCATTCTCAGAAGAAACAAGTTGGATTGCTCTATCACGAGAATGAAACTGTCTTGAAGTTGTCCTTGGAAGGGTAAATTGAATAATAATAAAAAAAAAAAGGCTGAACCATGAAAATGTCAATGTTCTCTAAAACTTGCAAATTAAACAAAATGTCCACTCTTACACATCCAGGACTGCAGACTTCTGAAATGGTCCCTGGATCCCTCTGAAATGGTCCCTGGATCCCTCTTCAAATGTGCTGAGCCAGTGCCCTCTGCACTGCCTTCATGCTCTCGCATGCCAGTGCATGATCACACCAGTTGCTGGTTGTCTCCAGGTGAAGCTGCATTGAAGGGCAAATGCGCAAGTTGCTTTATGGATGCGTGCAGTGATGGGTGATCAGAGGAAAGAATTGATAATAGGTTTAAAAAACAAAAAAACAAAAAAACCCTGGCATTTCAGGCAAATCTGGTCTGGTCTGCCCTACCCCTCTGTCTGTGAAAGCAGACTTGTAGCTCTTTGTCAATGTAAAACCTTTTGTGGTATCTTTATTGCATTAAAATAGTTTCTCTTCCCTCCCCCTCCCCCCTCACTTCACCTGCCTCCTTTATACATAGCTTTAACATTTCTTGATGACCTTTTTGTTAATATGATTTCCAGTGGGAGCATTTCACAGTAGAAGTATGTGTTCCTTCAGGGTTTACACTGACATTTCCAGTGATTATTTAATTGGACTTCATGTTAGCTTAAATCCCCATAGGAAAGCATACTTCTGCTATGAAAAGTTGTAATGTGTAATTTTCAGTTTCTGCTTTAAATGCTTGCTCTCCAGAGAGTGTAAGTGCAATCGTCATCTGTTGCTGTAAAATCACACAGTAGTGTGTTTGGGACATGGGATTTCTTTTCTTGTTCCCAATTACATATTATATACAACTTAATCCTTTAACCAAAAGTAAGAACATTCCTTCTCTTCTTTCACCTTCCTGACTGTTCCCTAAGAATAACTCGGTGCTTTGAAGGATGCTGTCATGTAGTTTGTTCCTGTGAATGCTCTTTTTCTCTCAAAGGGGCAGACTGTGCTCACCCAGCTTATGGGGGATTTCCAGTTACAAAACTGCAATCATTGTTCTCAAATTTGGTTTGAGAAATGTAGTTCAGAAATATCACCAGCATCTCCTGGAAGAGCTGGTGAGTAGTCCAGAAGCATTAAGAGCATCTTTTGGAAAAGCTGGTGAATAAGGCAGGGGAGGGAGGTGTGTATTGGAATGTGAACAGACTTGCATAGGCAGTCTGGGCACAAAACTTAGGGTCGGAGGCAAAACCAAGTTTAAGACCAAAAGAAAAAAAAGAAAACCACCCCAAAATATTCCCCCAGTGACAGGTAAAAGCCTACTATTCTGCTTGTTCCTAATCAGAACTAATTTGTGTGGTATTGTGGTCCTTGGAAGGTGAAAACCAAAGCAATGTGAGATAGCGCTGTAATGCACCAAGTCATGCGTTTAGAAGTGGGAGGCACAATGGGTGAAAATGTGATTAAGAGGGTGGTAGGAAAAATGGTAGGAGAAGGGGCAGCACAGAGAAGTGTCTGTGGAGGAAATGAGAGCAGGGAGGGGAGCTGGGCAGAGCCAGTGTCACTTGGCGCAGGTGCTTTTGGTGACCTCTCTCCTGCCTCAGAGTAGGGGGGAAGAGGGCCTAGTTCTGCCAGTGATGTCCTTCAGGAAAGAAGGCTGCACTGTTACTGGTGTCAAAGTGCAAAATAAAAGTAGATAAGATCAGAGATTGCAAGAGGCCGGTAGGAGAGGATATGCTGTGGCAAGAGGTGTGAGCAGCATTGAGATGAATTTAGAAATAACATGCAAATGTGTGTGTGTTGATGTGGAGGGAAACTTATCCTTTTTATCCTGTGTCACTCTCTTGACTTTTCAAGGGATCTCAAAGCAATAATGTCAAGGGTGTTCTTGTAACTCCTTTAGGCCAGAATTTGCCTATAAACCAACCTCTCTGGATAGTTCCCACACGGAAAAAAACTGACCTTGCAAGTTCTGTGGAATGCACAGTTTTGCTTTTTTTGAAGTGCTGTTGACAGCTTGATTAGAGGGGGAGACTAGATTAGATTGAGTGTATCAAGGTGGAAGCTGTTCTTTGTGAACTATGTTTACTTCTACTTTTTTTGTTTGTTTAAAGCTTAATCTTTTGTGGCAAGGCTGATACTGAATGCTGTGTGGGTGATAGCGGAAAGAAACCCTGCAATGGGTTGTTTGAACCTGCTGCAGGCAAACTTTGGCAGGTGAGAAATATGCTTGCAAGATCAGAAAGCAAGACCTGTTTCACTTGTTAGTAGCAACAGAAGTAAAGTCTTCAGTCACTTGTGCCCTTCCCGCTGCCCCATTCCAAAATCTGTGTAGGTTCTTGAGGCAAGTGTAATCCAGGAAAAGATACTTACATTGTGAAAGGATGGTGAATGAGGTAAAAGTTTCTGCTCCGAGGAACTGAATGAAGCTGCAGTTATGAATTTTCCCTTCTGTTACAGCAGAAATTGTAACGTATAAAAACACTCTCAGTATCACTGTGTTCTCCTTGTACTGCAGAAGGATGGGTTTCCCCCTGTTGTGAGCCTGACCTCATTTCAGTCTCCCTCCTATGTTTAAAAAAAAAAAAAAAAAAAAAGTACAATTCCCCTGAAATCAAAGGAGTTGCTTGTAATTCTGTCTGGGCGAGCGTGGTCTGAATGGTCCCCACTTCCTTTGGCAGAGGGGAGTTGCCCTTCTCATCTCTTGCTTCCTGCTATGTGGGCCAAGTACACTATTTTCAACCATGGGGCAGCACTCAAGCTTTCTGCAGCAGTGAGGGCAAGTCATGAACAGTCTGGACACTGACCACTTGGGAACAGCTGTGGTAAGGAGAAAAAAATTTGTCTTTGAGACTATAAACACTTCTGAACTGATGTACTTGAATTAGCTCCGTTGCTTTGGAAGAGTTACGGAAGCAAGGTCCTTTCCAGCCTGCTGCAGAGAGAGGGAGTACTGCTTGGGCAAGGAAGGTATTGGTATACAGCAAGGAAAGTGTCTGTCCATGGTGCGTAGGGAATTTCAGTGTCTCTTCAGTGCTTCAGAATGAGCAGAGAATGATCCCCAATATGTACTGTGAATGCTCTTTGCTATGGCTGAAATGGCGTCAGCTGTGATGAAGCATGGTGGCTAGATCTTCAGCTACAAGATTATTTTTGCTCTCACCCTCCAGGCACCCCACCAGTGCCTCCAGGCCCTAATAGTGCTTTTGATATCTTGTAGAACTACCCCTGCTCGAGCTGGAAGTAATGGGAGGCTAAGGGAGGGCTGGAGGAGAAATGCAGAGTGAAAGGTGCTTCCCATCTGCTTTTACTTTCCTTGACTTCTGCTTACTGGTGTTGTTGGAGACAAGATGGTAGGATGGATGGACCTCTGGTTTGGTTATGGCCATGCATTAAAAGATCTTGTATCAACTGAGTGCGAATAGTTTTGCCCTGTGTCTGGCTCCTGTTCTCTTTAAATCCCCTCTTCTGGGTGATTTTTTTTTTTTTCTTTTCCCCTCCCTTAAAGGTTGCAGACTCCACCATTGGTTGTTAGTGTGCTGGAAAAGGGATCTGTGGCTTCGCTTAACAGCTTGGTTTTGCTGCTTTCTCTGGGTTTGTGTATCAAATGCTTGGGCTCTGGGGGGGCTCTACCTGGCAAGCTGGAGCGGAGTCTGTCTTGCAAGCCACAGAATGCATCAGCACTCATTTAGAAAAACTTTCTCTGAATGCCCAACCCATGGGGCTCTGAGGATTGTGCTTCTTTCAAGAATGGATCTTCCATGAGCATTGCTCATATCTTTGTAAATAGTGAGTTAGAAGAGCAAGAATTTATCTAGTAGCCATTTTCTGGAGGGTGATTCAACTGTAAGACTTAATGCCTTCAATGGCAAAGTTACTGATTTCAGTGCCTGTCATCTTAACAAAGAGATAGGGAGAGGAGCTGGGAATTGCTCAGCAGAGGAAAAGCCTGAGAGATGACTATATGAGACCAAAAACCATAACTGATCCCTCTGCAGAAGGAAGACAGGACTTTCCATAGATACTCTCAAGTAGAGTTAAGGCTGTATCTGTGCTATAAACTTCTGCAGGCATGGCTTTGTTGGTTAGAGGTATGAAGACGCATGATCTGGGTGGTTGTTGTGGGATCAGACAACATCCTGAGGGTGGATTTGGCCTACACTGGTAAAATTCTGCTTTGCCCTGTAAAGCTCATTTCCTCTGGGGGAAGCAAGGAAGCTGTGATGGATTTGCTGCTAAAAGTGTTCCCGTGTTGGTGCAGGAACCGCATCCCTCAGAGCGCCGCGGCACCAGAGTGCTCTGGTTCCCCCTTGCTTGGGGAAGTGCTCCCAGCATACCTGTGACCTGGGTGACACAAACAATTATGTCCAGATCAGCTCAGCCAGCCTTGGCCATGTGTAAGCCAGCTCAATGAAGGTCAGCACAGGGAAGGTAGTGCTGCCTGATGAAGTCGGTGGGTGTGTGGTGTGGGGCTGTAGTCTGAGCCAAAGGGGTAAAGATAAGGAAGCCCTCATGAAGATAAGCATGTCTTCTGTCAGTGCTTGAGTAAGATACGTAACAGCATGACCCAGATTGGTTCATATACCCTAGCTGGCACTGCGGTCTGCAGCGTGCCCTCCCCGGGGTAGTAAGAACATTCCCCCGCACCTGCGGTCTTGCTGTGGTGGCTCAGCATCGAGGTGCCACCCTGCAGCGAGACCTTGGGTCGCCGCTAAAAGTGGGGTGCATCCTCCCCACGGAACAAGCCTGTCCTGGCCGGCACAGTGCTGGGGCCCTGTGGGTCCAGGCCCTGCTGCGTGGTAGGAAGGGGCGGCCTCAGTGGGCAGTTGGCACAGAGCAGGGCAGTACCTGGCCTGCAGCGTGCTGCTATTTTTACACGTTGAAGTTGCGCTTGCTTAACCTTGAGGCATCCTGCACTTCGAATCAACTTGACACAAAGTCATCTGTTCATTAATAACACAGAAGCAGTTTAATTGTTGTCTTAGTGGAAAAATACATGAGACTGTCATCAGCTGTTGCTTCTGGCAGTGCTTTTCTGCAGTAATGTAAATAAATGAGGTCACACGTTTAAAGGAACAGGCTGTACTTGCACAAATGCAAAGCGTCATCTTAAACAGATACGCACCGATTGTTCAAATATCTTCTCTTTCCTGTTCCTCTTATGCCTGAAAAGCTTAAGCTATAACACTTCAACTTTAAGCATAGTCAAACTTAGCTATAGGAGCTGGATTTGTTGTGCAGGTACTGAGAGGAAGCGTGCTGAGTGGGTGTTCAAGAACTTGAGTTTGTTTCTTAAACGTTAACAGCTTTATTAACACAACCCATGTGTCGCTGAAGTCTCTGGGGCTCCCTGGTGAAAGTTGCAGACAGAATATGTCTTCTGCTGCTACTTCACAGCATTGTGGGATTTCTACTTTTCTGTTGCCTTTATTTTTTGAAATGGCTTTGTAGTATTATAATCAAGGATGAGTGGATCCAGAAGTCCATCTGAATAGCTCTGAAAGCTATATAAAAGGTTTGTTTGTCTCTAGGGATCACATGTTCTGTCTAAATGTGGATTCCACATCTGCAGTCTGTCATGTATAAAAATGTTCCTGTTTGTAGTTGTTACAGGAACACCCAGTACCTGCCACTCTCAGAACAAAGTGTATATGGCCACATGAATGAGGTAATGCAAAGGTAGGATAG